>NC_086045.1:642403-1284806 GCF_947568885.1 Cydia strobilella
GACTCACGCGGCCTAGCGCGTTTTCGAGCTTTAACTTAACAAAAACCATGTATTTGCTCGAAACATGTCTAACGTCGTTTTTAAGTCCTTTGATTTACCCAAGAAGAATTATATTTTGATTTTTATCAAATTAAAAAATCCACCACGTTCCTGAAATCTAAAAAATATATGAACGTGCATAAATTATGCTTTCTGTTCAGTTATTAAGCATAAAGCATGTCATATGTGTGGCATCACCAAAGGTATTCTAAACAATAATAATTTATAAGACTAGCAGTCTACTCAGCTTTCGAAGTAATCTTTCAAATAAGATTGTAATTTACTCACACTCAAATGTTTATTATTGCGCTCATATTACATATAATGAATGGGCCAAGGTCCATTAATGGTAACAGAATATTTATTTATCATTTAATTATATATACGTACCTAATGTACATATATTCGAGCTATTAAAATGCATAATAATATCCAGTTAAACCTGAGTAGGTAAAATCAGCGTTTAACAAACATCATTAGGAATTAATTTAGTATACATTT
Organism: Cydia strobilella; assembly: GCF_947568885.1. Taxonomy (NCBI): domain Eukaryota; kingdom Metazoa; phylum Arthropoda; class Insecta; order Lepidoptera; family Tortricidae; genus Cydia; species Cydia strobilella. Next base: position 642,944 of record NC_086045.1, read on the forward strand.
ATAAATGGCTGCATGTGACGAGTACCTTTAAATAGAATATATAAATGATATGAACCTTTTTTATTTTATTTAAATTACTATTATTGACCGCAAGGCGCGATTGACCATATTTTCACAAATATTGGTGTAGCGGCTTCTATTCTCGCAGCGCGAACGGGACAGCACAGCAATCAACCACGCAATCAATGAAATGAAATGAATATCAATCAACAGAAATTCAGATATTAAGCATCAAATTTAAAAACGTATGCCCTCCATTCAAGTATTCGCTCTGCAAGGAACGAAAGACTGTGCGACGTAATGTTGTATATTTATAAAATGTAAACATTAAAGCCGGAATAATAATAAAAAATTGCCTTTGCTGTATTGCTACTATGGTTGTATTGAGAGTTCAGAAAACAAATATTATATTAAGTGGATTCATCTTAATATTTTAATCCATGACTTATGTCATGAATGTGCTATATTAATGACATAACGGTATTGCAAGTGGTGGGTCCCCACCAACTACAGTTACTAAACTTATAATATCAAGGTACATATATTTTAAACTTGGCAAAAACGTATTGCATGGTATCATCGTATTGATGATGGCTGAAAGAGTATCGCGACCGACACATGAGAGTTGAACCATAGGTGCATTCGTCATTTATTAATTTTTTACGGTTTCTATTAGCTTCTTAATTATGTATTTATATTTTTATGTGCATAATCTGAGGGTGATCCTTTAAAAGATAATCGGAAGGTAATCGTTTTGTAGTTTTGATACAGGTTAATAGGTATTTACCTAGTTACCCATTATTTACGACCATAAAAATAAATATTAAATATCTGTGAGAGATGCGAACAAATATATTCGTGTGTGTATTTAGCCAAATTGTACCGAAACCGCTTTATCATTAACTCAGTTAGATGATACTCTAATGGTCACTTTGTCAGGCTTCGGCATGAACTTGTATTTATGAAGAAATAAGCGTAAAACGTGTTTGCGTTTGTTTCTTAGCTTCAGTGGTAAGTTTAGTTTTTTGCATGCCAGATGCTGGTGAAATATGTGTTACTTATGTATAATATTGTCTGACCACCTTTTGTACCATATTTCATGCAAAATAAAGTTATTTTCTTTCTTTCTTTCTTTCTTTCATATTCAGTACTCACAAATTGTTTCATTGGGTTTATTAGATAGATAATGATGAATAAACCCATTTTCCTGTAATTCAATTCAGTTAGGTGTCTTTGTTACAATTGGATGATTCAAATTATTTAATTATTCAATATCACTTAAAAAAGTAAAATCATATTTTTAAACAGACACAAGGTACTTAGATACTGACATCGCCTATGCCCTTAAGCGATCACGGTATTATAAATATATTTATATTTTCATGTATCCCATAACAATATTGGCGTACGTATCCCGATAATTTGTATGGTTATATGCATATATAAACATTCAAAAATGGTCACCAAAATATATACATTGTGCAGGGTATTACCACTTAGTTTATTACATTTCATTTGTGGTAAAAGAGATTTTATCCAGCTTAAGTTTAGGAATTTCGATCAGATTCACATCACGTGACGTGATGTAGGTACACCTATTTAGCAATTCCCACTTTTAGAGACAAGTTATACTTATGTGGGTAATATAAAAACAATATAGGTACTATTGTATTGTTTCAATTATAAATTTACGAGGTAGTCTCGTGTTTATTCAAATTCAACCTCTGGGCGGATAAAAGTACCGTACTATGGGTTAGGTGTGAGTAAAATTTATTCTGTCACATATAATTGGATATTAAAAATCCAAATATATTTTATATGTAAGGATTTATTTTAAAAGGCAATGTAGTCTTGTACCGAACATTTCGGCAGCTAGACCGACGTGTCTCTGACACGCACAAATCAAAACTGAACCGCGGAGCGCTGGTGAAAAAATTTAAACGAAATATTTTTAATTCGAGGGTAGACTTCGAATGTTCTTCAAAATAAAACCCGTAAGGTTTTAGATTACATAAATAGGCCTACATGAATAAAGTATATTTGAACTTGAACTTAAAAGATAATTCTTTATTGCACATAGAAAAACTTGAACTTGGTGTTTTAAAATGTGCGTGGTTTTGATCGAGAACCGCTATAGATTTATTAAATTGTGTTATGCATTGCTATCGTGTTGACTCACGGCCAACCCAAGCAAGTTCTATCTTCGTGACGACTCTAGGCCGCCCCCCAGGTTTATAGTTACCAGTCGTGGACTCACGGCACGCGCGGTACAAAGTAAATGCAAGGTATTTGATCACAAAGTGTAAGTTTTTTACAAAAATAGTTAAAATAGTTACACTTAAGTAAGTATCTGATTTTTCTTCGGGATCTGAAGAATCTATTATCACTCGGCAATTTTGCTTGAGTTTCTTCTGTTGGGCCATCTAAAACCAAATAAAAAGAAAGCCTCCCTCGTCTCTTTAACACAACACAATATGATTATTTAGGGCCCTTTGTTTCGTTGCGCGCTGTCAAATCTTAATTAAACCTTTGGTTGGTTCACGACCAACCCCCGGGCGCAATCGGTGTTCGAAGTACGAACAAACTTTCCATCGTGTTGGTTCACGACCAACCCCCAAGATAATTTTTTCCTTCGTGTTGATTCACGACCAACCCCCAGGATGATTTATTCCTTCGTGTTGATTCACGACCAACCCCCAGGATGATTTATTCCTTCGTGTTAGTTCTCGACTAACCTCCAGGATGATGAACAATTTTAATAACAAATATATTTTATATTGCACAACGAATACGAAACGAATAATCCCACAGCTTACATCTCGTATTCTCGTATAAATCGTATAATGTCTGCACTAAGTGCACTACGTATAGGCATTTTAAACGACTTTGAAACAAAATTATGATTTTACGTGCGTTCGTTGCCTCGCAAGAATAAAGAATGAGCAATGGCGGCAAGCCGCGCGCCCCATCAAGGGAAAGTAGGGATAGACCTGTTTGAGTTAAAGTTTTTGCTACCTACTTTAAACATGCGATGAGTTGCCTAGTAGGTTAAAGGACTACCTGGTTTTTATATCTGAAGAATGAAGCTTGAGAAATATAAAATATATTATTGAGTTATTAATGTTTTTTTGCCCCCTACCTTACCTTACCCTTACCTCCTTTACCTTTTACTTTTTAATTTTTAGCTTTTGTGTAAAAATTGTTAGGAATTCTTCAGATTCAGAAAAAAAAAAAAAATTAGGTTCGTTTTTAGGGTTCTGTACCCAAAGGGTAAAAACGGGACCCTATTACTAAGACTCCGCTCTCCGTCTCTCCGTCTGTCTGTCACCAGGCTGTATCGCATGAACCGCTAGAGAGTTGAAATTTTCACAGATGATGTATTTCTATTGCCGCTATAACAACAAATACTAATTAGTACGGAACCCTCGGTGGGCGAGCCCGAATCGCACTTGTCCGGTTTTTTTTTCTAGTGAGCGAAAGGCAAGAAATCAGATTTCTAACCGATGAAGTTAGTGGAGAAAGGCTTACAAGGATTATTGACGAGATCTTTGCAAATTAAACAGATTTTTACAAAATTATCATATGTTAATTTACACTTTTAATGATGACATTTTTATTACTTCATCTGTACTTTTTTGTTGGTTTAAGTGTATTTTTGAAATTTTATTTAAATGTAATTAAATGTAATGAAATGAATAGAATCTAAAAAACCAGCTAAGTGCAAGTCGGACTCGCCCACCGAGGGTTCCGTATTTTTTAGTATTTGTTGTCAGGGCATTTCATAATCCGGATAAGAATTGTTAATGGGGTCGCCATTGCCGGATGCAGCAAAGAAGAAGATGATGATGATGAGTATTTGTTGTTATAGCGGCAACAGAAATACATCATCTGTGAAAATTTCAACTGTCTAGCTATCACGGTTCATGAGATACAGCCTGCTAACAGACAGATGGACAAACAGACGGACAGACGGACAGACGGACAGACGGACAGACGGACAGACGGACAGACAGACAGAGGAGTCTTAGTAACAGGGTCCCGTTTGTACCCTTTGGGTACGGAACCCTAAAAAATGAAATGAAATTATTGCTAATTAAATTTTTGGCAACCGTATTGCGATCTCAAAAAGGCGCTTCGATTTTTCAAAAACTGCTGGGTGACCTAGCACCTTAAAGACTTTTGAATAAAAATGTATACGGAACCCTATCAAAATCAATCAATGCAATAAATTCCATAATTCAACACGCGCAAATATTATGCCAAGGTTAATCTGATTTCGGCGTGATTTTTCAGTCTATATATGCATATCCTTTGATGCTCAGGGCAAAAGTAAATATCGCCGCTATACTTACTCGACCTCGTATCTGCAACACTCATTTGATGACAAAAACACCCGTATTCCGAATGAAAGAAAAGCGACATTTCCATCAAATGATTGTTGCAGATATGAGGTTGAGTAAGTATAGCGACTATATTTGATTCGTCCGGATTGGATATGGCATTCGAAAAACTCCGAATCGAAATATTTAATTTTGTTAATTTTGTATCAAGAAGAAACGCGTATGATGCTATTAAGCTTAGGAATAAATTAATAGTGGAAAAATTCGCTGTCTTGGGTGGGACTTGAACCCACGACCACTACACCATTCATCACCGAGATCAATACGAGATCTAGTTCTGTCAGTCTGTACAGGTTAGACTAGATGGACGTTACGTATTTAAAGTAGAGGTCCTACATTTATAGTTAAAGGACATCTAATTCGCGGACAAAAGTGACGTTTTTGGTTGAATAAATGTCACTTTTGACACTGACATATCAGTATCGTATCGGAATCAGTTCGCATAACTAAAACTCGAATTGGCCCGAGTCGTTGTCAGAGGCTATACTAATCGCTATCCCCAAAACAATTCTCCAACTGTTTTAGGCCAGGAAATGAATGCCCAAAAAAGCTATAGAGGGAAATGCTTGGAACACAATTTTTGACTTCGTAGCTTTGTTTGGGCTAGTTACTCTAGTTAGGAGGTTAACATATCAAAAGTCCCCGGCCGTAACCCGGGTGCTGGAGGGGAGAATGGGGTTTGAAGTTTCCATTTTTCGTTTTTTCGATTATATCTCGGAAATTATGCGTCTGAGCGACATGGCCACTTAAACAATATGAAAAGTCATTTAATTTGTTACAAGTTTTATTAAGTGAAGTTTTTCGATATCTTGTATAGTTATTGAGATATCCGCTCTTGAAGGTTTATTTTGGGCTCACATTTTTATCTTAATTTTCTACATCAGTGAAGCTGTTAGGCTGGGTTTGGTATCGTTTTCGTATAAATCGGGGGTGCTGAATTCATTTATGGTATCAACATTGACACCATTCCTAAGTAAAAAAAAATTAAAAAAAAAAAACGATTTTTTTAAACTTATCTTCACGCTTAAACTGAACTGAACTGATTTCGTTGAAATTTAGTGTAGAGATGGTTTGAGTCCCGGGACAGTACATAGGATAGATTTTTATAACCAAAATCATCTTTTGAGGGTGTGAGAAGTGGGGTGGAAATTTGTATGGGGAATCAATAACCGCTGAACCTATTTAAATAATATTTGGGATGGTCTACACGTTTGATTTAGTTGAAAATGATACCAAACATGACTTCAAACCTAAATCTAAACAGTACCTCAGGAATTCAACTTCGGCGGAGAAGCTGAATTCCCCTCACACCAAATTTCACCCGTATTTTTGGGACGAAGCATGTTGCTGATTTGTATTTGTAGCCACCTGACGAAGCCTGCGTTGCAGATTTTTACATGTAACTATATTATTTTTTAAGATTTTCTCAAATTCTGTATAATTATATTAAAACTTCAATATAACTTTTTGAGATAAAAACTATCTTATATCCTGTCTCGGGACTTAAAACATCTATTTGCCAGATTTCAACCAAATCTGTTCAACGGTTTAAGCGTGAAGAGGAGTTTAAAAAAGTTATTTGGTTAAAATTAATATGTTTTTACTTCGGAAAGGTATCAGTTGATACCATAAATGAATTCAGCACCCCCGATTTATACGAAAACGTTACCAAACCCGGCCTAGCAGCTTCTCTGATGTAGATAATCAAGATAAAAATGAGAGCCCTAAATAAACCTTCAAGAGCTGATATCTTAAAAACTATACAAGATATAGAAAATCTTGCTTTATAATAAACCTTATAACAAATTAAATCACTTTTCATTTTGTATAAGTGGCCATGTCGTTCAGACGCATAGTTTCCGAGATATAAACGAAAAACCGAAAAGTGAAACCTTCAAAAATGAAACCTTCAAAAATGAAACCTTCAAAACCACTCTCCCCCACAGCACCAGGGTTACGGCCGGGGACTTTTGATATGTTCACCACCTAACTAGTCCAAACAAAGCTACAAAGTCAAAAATTGTGTTCCTAGCATTTCCCTCTATACCTTCTTATTGCTTGGCCTATTTGTCTTTTTGTTTGTTTGTGTTGACTAGCCGAACCGTGTTTGTACAACTGTAGGTATTATAGGTATTCTTAAATTGTATGTACACTACTTACTTTTAAAGCATTTGGTTTGGGAACATTTATTATTCAGTTTCCAATTTTAAATCTTCTAGTAAGTATTCTTTGTAAATTAAACTATTGGAATTTAAAATATTAATACAAGTATCTACATGCCTAAGAATACCCACCTATTACATGCAAATACTGCGCAAAGCTGTAGTAGTAGTACTAGTAGTAGAGCCATTTATTTCAATAAATATTACACTAGTTTACAAAACATGCAGTGGTTTTTGTAAATAGATTTAGTATTAATAATATATTCATAATTTATGCAGTTTAAATTTATACAATTATAAAGATAAGTACTAAATTTCGTTTTAAAATTATTGTTCCATGCATTTTTATGATTTAATTCTATAAGTAATTTAATAATTATTGTATTTATTTATTTTATAAATATTTATTGAGATGTCCATTTGTGGACATAGGCCTCCTCCATCGTGTGCCATGTATTTCTGTCTGCGGCAATTCTTGTCCAGGCTACGCCAGCCACGGCCTCGATGTCGTCCCGCCAGCGGCGCCACGGGCGACCCCGTGATCTCTTACCGTCGCGCGGGTACCAATGTAGCATTTGTTCGCTCCAGCGGCCGTCTTTTGTTCATGCTATGTGCCCGGCCCATCTCCATTTTAGTCGGCAAATTAGTTCGGCGGCATCAGCAATTTTGGTCTTCTTACGGATGTCGACGCTCTTTATTTTATCCAATAATTTGATGCCAAGCATGCTGCGTTCTGCGGTTCTTTGGAATACCCGTACTTTACTTATTAGTTCATTAGTTATGGCCCAGGTCTGACATCCGTAAATAAGAGTTGGAGTGACGACTGAATCCATCGCTTTCTTTTTTAGTTTAATGTCAAAATTTGACTTGAATATGTGTTTTAATGACCACAGTAAGCGCTCCATGCTTTCTTTATGCGTTTCTCAATTTCGTCCAATTTACGTTTTCTTAACGATATATTTTGGCCAAGGTATAAATAGTCTTCGGCGTAGGCAATATTTTTCGACTGTATAGATACCGATATTAGTTCACTGTTTGTCATTACGCGGGTTTTATCGGGATTCATTTCTAATCCACATTCTCTACTTTGTTGATCTAAAGTTTGAAGCATGAATTGAAGCTCTAGATGACTCTCTGTCATGAGAACAATGTCATCGGCAAAGCGTAAATGACTTAACCGCTTACCGTTTATTCTAATACCGCACTGGTCCCAGTTAAGCCTTCTAAAGATATATTCCATCAGAGCCGTGAACAGGTTTGGTGAGATAGGGTCTCCTTGTTTTACTCCTCGTTTGATATCGAAGCAAAGCTGTAGTTACATTTAAATCTCTCTTGCAAATTGAAAAAAATATCATATCAGTGCATTACGACTATTACGAGGCTTGAATGATTATTGCAAAACAAAAATTATTGTATGTTAGTATTTAACAACGACAAGTTATGTGCTGTAACATGCTGATTGTAAGTTCAAAGGCAGATTTACAAAATTAGAATTACACGTTCTTGAGAAACTTTGACGTCATCATGCAATTCGCCATAAACGAAAAGGGAATTATTGCGACAACGTGAAAATTATTTTCAAAATTATAATTATAAATCACTATTACTAATTGCATTTAAACTGATAAATACAACAGTTTAATCAAAATGTTTAATGTTTAGAACAAACACTCAAAAATCACTATCTTTAGACGCCATTTTCTCAAAATGGTGCTTGTGGGTTAACACATTGTTGCATTGCAGCATCCACCTATCAATAGAGTGATTCTTGAGGAAGGTTGAGGTTAACCCGTGCAAAGCGGGGTGGCTAGTGTAGTAGTGTCTGAAAAAAAAACCGGCCAAGTGCGAGTCGGACTCGCCCACCGAGGGTTCCGTACTTTTTAGTATTTGTTGTTATAGCGGCAACATAAATACATCATCTGTGTAAATTTCAACTCTCTAGCTATCACGGTTAATAAGATACAGCCTGGTGACAGACAGACCGACGGACAGACGGACGGACAGACGGACAGCGGAGTCTTAGTAATAGGGTCCCGTTTTTACCCTTTGGGTACGGAACCCTTAAAAGATGGTTACAATTTCGTGACCAATAACATCTTGGTGGAACAAGAACAAGAAACAAATGCGTGCATTTAGTGTGGAAACGGTGGGTATTTGTAGTAACTCCGGGTTGCCTGGCAGAGACGAATGAAGCCGATTACGAGGTGTGTAAGTAACATAAATAAATTATAAGATAAATTGAGAACGGCGTTTACTGCTAGCTGCTGTTATCTTCTGGTTCTCAATTAAGATAGTGGAGGATCGCTTTTCCATACAAACGTGGACCATTTTCCTCTCCTCTAAATATTATGGAAAAACATGTCTTTGTTTCAACTCATGAAAATTATAAAACTATGCAAAGAACGCTGTAAAGGATTCAAAATTATAGACTGCGAGCCAGGCGCAAATTTTGTCAGTCATCGCCTCCCGGGCGAAAACTCGTATAGCGGTTAAAGGCTATGTATGATGAACCCTCGTAAAGGTCAGCTGCCGCTCCGTTGGTGGGATGAGGAATGACCGATTACAGATCTAGTGCATAATTATTTTCTATTGTATTTTCACGGAAACGTACGAACGTGTCTTGCTATTTCAGCCAGCCTCGGTACACAAAAAGTACTGAGACTTGCCCTTTTAAAACGTGTAACCCCTCCCCCCCCCCCCCTCTTAACATTGAATATTGATGAGACAAATAGAATTATACTAGTTACATCCAGGGAGTAGGTACTAATTTGAATCACCAATCTAATATAAAACTGAATGGCAAACTATGCTCAATGCTCGCTTCAGCTCAATACTGAAGTGTCCAGGGCACAGATCAAGTGCATTAGATAGTGCATTTATGACGACTCGATGTCTCCACAGACTTTCACGATTTAAGACGACAGTGGAGGACCCACGCGAAATCGCCTTTTCATACAAACATTGTCCTCATTTTCCTCGGATATTAGCATTATTGAAAGTATTTTGACACAATTAGTTGTATATCAACCATAACGTTTGGGACGTTTGATTTTTGAGATATTAAAAAAGTTAGGAGCATTTAAAAATTTGTATGAAACCAAATCAATGCCATTTATATTCATACCTTGCGCTCGACCACGTGTATGAATGTTTCCAGCTGATGAAAACGCTCTTATTCTTTTTAGTCGCGAAAATTAAAATTTTAACAAAAATTAAGGCTTAGGTGTAACCAAGGATAAGGATTCCTCCTCCGTATTTCCCTCATTACTGAGGATCGTTTAGAAGTTTCGAAATGCACTGTGGTCTTCCATGACCACAGCTAGTGGACACAGTAGACATTAGTTTTTGTGACAATGCAGAGTCTAGTAAGTAATCTGCGTCAAGTGCCTAAAGTCTCAATGCACAATGGCTCTCGAATTGGCTGAAGCAGACGGACTGAAAGCTATTGTTTGGGCGATTTCAAGATATTGTAAATAAGGAGACTGAAGCGGTATTCAGATATCCAGTTGTTAAGGTTTTGAACTTGTTACGACATTGACGATCGCTCGCAATGATTGGTGCGCGCGAAATGCAAAAGGTCTGTTAGTGGTCTCATTACGCATTTCGCTTGCGCTTATTGGTTACGTGTAAAATGCACTGTCAGTCATGTCAAGTGTCAAGGTCGTATCATCGGATTTAAACTGTTGATAGACATACTTAACATTATATATATATTTTTTTCTTTTTTTTTTTCAAAGGCCTTATCATTATATTAGTATCATTACATGATTAATTTTAAAGTTACTTGCCAAACTGCTTATGCAGTTTGTTGGCGAGAAAGCGCTCTTTTTTACAATTTTATGCACCTACTTAAGTTGCTATCTTACTATGCTTACCCTAAGTTTAATATTAAAGTTACTCTCAGAAAAAATATACATACAATATAATAACACAGTTTAGACTCACTATTAGTGCTTGAGAAAGGAGACCTAGGCTCTCCGAAACATGTCGCGCGAGTGACTAAAACAAGTGAGTCTAAACCGTGTAATTATTTAATTTAAGGTCGTATCATAAAAATGTTTAAATGTTTAAAAACTGTAATAGATGTCATATATTAAAGAAAAAGTGACGAAGCCCTCCAGTGGTGAAGGCCGGATTCGAACCGGCGTCTTTAGCTATCGCGGCTAACGCCATGAACCCCTAGGCCACCCCGCGTGGCGGGGTGGCCTAGGGCCTGTTCCCCATCTTACCTAACCGAGAGATTTAACTATCTGGCTGAAGGAAGTGATCACCGCTTACGTTCTAGTGCTAATCTTACGCTTGCTATCCCTTCGAATAAGTCTCGAACGTACGCAAATTCATTCACAGTGCGCGCGGTGAAGTTGTGGAACGAGTTGCCCCTGTCGCTCAAACGGTCCCGGTCTGTAGCATCACTCAAAGTTAATCTGAAAAAGCTTTGGCTTTCCCACGAACTGTGATTTGGTTGAGTGCTAATATATATATTTTATTTATATATTATATATTTATTTATTTAATATATGTATTTATTTAATATTTATTTAGTACTATATATTTATGTATGCTAGTACATATTTGTTTTATTGCATAATGCTATTGATGTATTTTAGTTATTCGTAGACGTTAATATTGTAGTTTTCCTTTTTAAATATTATTGTACGTTCTGTAAGTTTGTCTATCTATCTAATTCGAATTTTCCACTCATTTACTCTAAGGTTAGCTGGAAGAAATCCCTTATAGGGATAAGCTCGCCTTTGTACCTAAATTTATATGAATTTCATGTTAACAATTTTTGTTTTGTACAATAAAGTGATTTACTACTACTACTACTTAATTTATATATAGTAGTGTGACTACTTTAAAAACACAAATCAAAATATTTAATAAAATAATTTGATTTGTTCTCAAACTTGTTGTTTAAATGTTTATTTGGGCACAAACGGTACGTGTTTCTTATAACTAGTGTCTTATATATAGTTCATAAACCAGGACAGTTGCCACCACTTAATAGCTCATTCAAGAAAAACAAAATACGGGATAACTAAACTTAAAGATTAACAACAAGATATACAAATATTTTACAAATCGTAACAGCAGGATACTACTTCTACGCTCGTTTAATATGTAACCGGGAAAGTGCTAAGATTAAAATGCGGAATTTATATGCATTCTAATCATTTCATCAATTTGTGACACACTTCTCCATAAATTAATATTTATGTGAATACAGTACTGTCTATAGGTTCCTTTAAGATGCAGTCGGGAAAGCACTTAGACGACAATGCGGAGTGTAGTACAATGGCTCTCGAAGCACTGATTGTTTTAGGCCAAGATATCACGATCACTATATAGTATAAAAACAAAGTCACTTTCCGCTCTGTCCGTCCGTCTGTCCCTATGTATGCTTAGATCTTTAAAACTACGCAACGGATTTTGATGCGGTTTTTTTTTAATAGATAGGTAGAGAACAGGCGGTCTATCGAAATCGATAGACGTATCGAGAACGCCTGGAAGAGCTTCTGGTCCATGAAAGCGCTAATGAAGGGCGACCTTCCCTTGTGTCTTAAGCGCAAACTCCTTGACATGTGCATCCTGCTCATCCTAACTTACGGTGCACAAACTTGGTCATTAACTGAGGCCCTAAAATCGAAACTCAAGGTTTGCCAGCGAGCTATGGAGCGTAGTATATTAGGTGTTCGTAGAACTGATCGAATCAGAAACACGGAACTACGCTCCAGAACTAGAGTTGCAGATGTAGGCGTCAAGACCGCTAAGCTTAAGTGGGACTGGGCGGGACATGTCTGTCGCATGCACCCGGAAAGATGGGCCAAAATGGTTACTGAGTGGGACCCACGGAGCACCATAGACGGTGCAGGCCGGGGTTCAGGCAGACCAAAAAGGAGATGGCGGGACGACTTGGACGCATTCTACCCCAAATGGTGGGAAAATGGCGATGACAGGGTCGAGTGGAGAAAACGAGGGGAGGCCTTTGCCCAGCAGTGGGACACCGAAATAGGCTAATAAAAAAAAAGGTAGAGTGATTAATGAGGAAGGTTTATGTGTATAATTTGTAAAGGTTTTGTGTAAATTAGTTGAACTATCCGTGCGAAGTCGGGGCGGATCGGGGAGAAGTGGGTGAGGTTTATAGGTTGAATCTGAATTACATAACTACTCGAATAAATGCATTGACTTATCGGGTGTCCCTAATACCAACGCCAAGACAGAGATTTCTAGGTTAGTCCTATAGGTAAAGTTGCTCAGTATAGTCCCAAAACCTCCCTGGAAACGGGAATGCACTTATTTTTTAGCCACTGTATTTTAAATTAGTTTTAGTCCCAAAACCCATATACCTTCTACTAGAAAATCACCAAGCAACTTTACTTCTTTAATCATTCATTCATTCATTCATTTATTCCTTTATAAAACATAGTTTTACATGTCAAATACAGTATTTCATATTTACAACTATTTACATCCAAGATACATAGCAAAACACCTCAGTATGAATATAATATTAGGTATAAGATAATTATGTCGTGTAGGTACAATTATTATTTAAAATTTATTATTTATAGGTTTAAATGATTACAGTTAGAATCGAATTTAAACTATCGCGAGACATAATATTTATCAGTACGGTTTTTACTCACTATTATTTTTAGTCGCTTTTGGCGACATGTTTCGGATTCTTTGGGAATCCATCCTCAGGCACGAGTGTCCGCGGCGGTTGTACGTCGTTCACACACACAACAGCAAACAGCGTACAACCGCCACGCAACGCAAATATTTTGAAATATGTCTTACGATAGTTTAAGTGCGATTATCGTGAGACATAATTAACTTAACTAACATAGCGGTTTCACTTACGTATTTTTAGTCACTCGCACGACATGTTTCGGAGAGCGTAAGTCTCCATTTTCAAGCACTAACAGTGCCTGAGTGACTTTTTACTTCTTTACCCGAGGAAGTAGACCTATAAAACCTTCAAACTGAATATTTAGCGTCTGACACTTTTAGAATCCTAGGCGAACTTGAACGAACAATGCTTCGACCATTTCCAGCAGGGGGCGAAAACGACACCCAATAAGTGGGGGCGAAACGACCCCGGGGAGACGCTAATTGTGTCTCGAATATTCTTAGAAATATTCCTAAGACTGAAGTATCATCACTACATAGTATAAAACAAAGTCGCTTCCTGCTGTCTGTCTGTCCCTATGTATCCTTAAAACTGCGCAACGGATTACGATGCGTTTTTTTTTAATATAAGTGATTCGAGAGGAAGGTTTATTTGTCATCATCAGCGTTGCACCCGTGCGAAGCCGGGGCGGGTCGGTCCTTGATAAAGTACTACGTGTGGTTTCTACAGGAACGGTTAGAATTTTAGTAGTCAATATTTTAGTGTAAACCTTCTACAGTGTGACGTGGCGTACTACCGCGTTTCATTTTGTATGGAATGTTGAGTTTCCAAAACGTCCCTGTACAAAGTCCCATAAAAAATGTCCAAAATAAGACTTATTTGCAAATAAGACCGTGAGTTTGTCTTGTTGTGATCGTCACTGCTAAACCTTGAGACCTAAATTACCTATCACAAATAACCCGTAGACAGCCGCACGACAGCAATGAAATACCGATCTGTCTCCTGCCTGTCATTCCCATCTCTTTACCAAGCTGTGGCAGCGACCATTATAATATTACCTCTTATGTTTTACCTAACTTATTCACTACCCATGAAATAAAACTATGAAAACGGATTATATCGCGCATATTGAATTTATAATACATCTCGACGTAGTTTTATGTCATGAACACATATCACAGTAACCGAAGACAATATAATTTATTCACTACTCATTATAATACTGTTAAATCAATTATACGTGGGTTTTATAACGAATAAATTTACTGTTATTTGATTCTGTAGTCTTGTTGATAAATAAATAACATCTAATCACAAGGTTGAATAAGTTCTTGATCTTAAAATATGGGGCAATTACCTACACATAACATCCGCACGGGTCCAAAAAGTCCCCTAGCAGCAAAGATAGTTATATCTATATATCTTTGCTGGAACAGAGCGCTCGCTTACGGGTCGGAATAAACCCTGTAACTAATATGGTAGCCGTCAATGTCAACAGACGGAGTGACGGGATGCTTTATGAGACGTATTTCTTGTGAATCCGTATGAGAAGTTGTAACTAAAGGCGAATCTTTTGAAGTTTTCCTTCTCCAAAGTGCACATTTCAAGAAAACATCGGATAAAATATAATGACTAATGACTTCGAAAGACCGAGTGGTCAAGTACTTGAAAGGTCGTTACATTTTTAGTTTCTGTTAAGCTTTTTACATCTCTATTGTAATTTATTTATTGTTATTTATCTTAATGCATGTAGTTCTGTTTTAAGTTTTGGCTGAGGTTAAAAATTTTAACATAAGTACGAAATCTAAGCGCGTAATTTTAGCAAGTTGTGTTTGCCTATAATTGGGTGAATACTCTTAATGCAGTCCGCGACGCACTATAGCCTCCGGAGCTCAGTTGTAGAGTCTGGTCGCTGGCACGCCCTGCCGCCGCCACTCGTACTGCCGAGACGTGTCCGTTCCCACGCCGACTCACCCTCGAAGGACCAGGATAACTATCCACGAATTCGAATTAAACTAATTACGACACTTGTAAAAACTGACTTTTATTAATCGCGGTACAAGGTATAAAAATACTCCTAACACGGTAACTGAGAGTAGAACGACTGGGCACTTTAAACTTCTTCAGGTTTTCTTGAGGACTTTTTGATAGTAGAAGCTGCTTTTCCGATACTGTGCCTACCCAGTCGTCCTTCCCTGTATTTATACGAAAATTTAAGAAAAGGAAAGCTCCTACGATAAGGAGATAAGATCGATTTCCATTCGTTCGATTCGAAGGGCTCTGATTGGCTAATGACGCTATCCGGCCGCCATCGCCTCGATTTTAGTTATCTCGTTATCGCTTACATTATGTTTACTTAATTAATCACGTAATTATCGAATTAAAACTTATGTATCCTAACATCTAAACCATTAGGCTACTCGATTAGCGAATCTCTTCTGTTCTGCTCGGTAATACTCACACAATACGGGCTATTGTCCGCTCGCGTCGAGGACAATAGCGCGGGTTTTTTGCCCTTTCGCTGGCCGAATACAATACTTTGGCTAGGCCTATGACAATAGTACCTGCACTGATCGATAAATGATATTATTCTCTATGATTTCTACATACATTATTATGGTCGGATATTTATAATTTACGTGATATTTGATCGAACGTACTAACTCCATAGTAAAATCTGAGCGATATCGAAATGCTCGGCGGATTTTGTGTGACCAATGAGAAGTTGATCGTGCGTCCTGCTCATTCTTACCTATCCTTGTCTACATTTTCTTATGATTGGCTATAATTCGTGAGCCAATTAACGAATCTACATTTTAATCTCTTTCTAATGCTTTATCTCACTCTTTTTACTATGGGATTAGGAATTCAAGGGAAATAATTTGACCTTTTCTTATGAAATCGAATGAAACCTAGATACATAACTAATCCTAGGCTATAAAAT
Organism: Cydia strobilella; assembly: GCF_947568885.1. NCBI lineage: Eukaryota > Metazoa > Arthropoda > Insecta > Lepidoptera > Tortricidae > Cydia > Cydia strobilella. The sequence continues at coordinate 659,084 of NC_086045.1, forward strand.
AACGCGTATATACATGTTACTTACGAACTAATAACAATCTAGAGCGAATTTGCCTACCTAAACGATAAAATCTTTATTAAGAATACAATCTTAAACTATTCGATTTAAATTAACTTAGAATCATCTACTGTCGTGTTAGAGCGTCGCTAACATTTTGTCCCCGCAGTCGAAGACTCCTGGTGTCTGGGTTGCGACGCGATGACCGCAAGCCTACAGGTTGGCCTGCGTAGCGTCCCGTGCCTCGTCCTGATGTCTGCGGAGCGAACCCGTCCGTCGGGTCCATGGTAGACGATCTCGACGACTCCTTTGGGCCACACGCTACGTGGTCCGTTCGGCTCGGATATGATGACCACATCTCCCGGCTGGATCTGTCGCCCTCCGTCATCGGACGACTTGCGTGGTGCCAGAAGTGGGAAGTATTCCTTCGTCCAGCGCCGCCAGAAGTGGTCAGCTAGCGCCTGGGCAGCTTTCCATTGTCTCGTCTCGTTCTCGTCGTAGGCTCCAATCATCGGTAGGTTAGCGTTTTGGAGCAAAAGAAAGTGTGCCGGTGTGAGACTTTCTTCGCTGTCCGGGTCTACGTTGACGTGTGTAAGCGGTCTTCGGTTGACGATATTTTCGATTTCGGTCAATATAGTTTCGAAAACTTCGGGTTTCGGGGCTCTAGTATTGAATGTATAGAGCATTGCTGTCTTCACGGTGCGCACCATGCGCTCCCAAGCTCCGCCTGCCGAGGGGTTGCCGGGGGGAATGAATTTCCAATTCATTCGCTGTTGCACGCCGTAGGTTTGTAGTTGCGGAAGCCATTGTCGGTAGGCCTCACGCAGCTCGTTCGATGCGGCCTTAAAGCACGTTGCGTTGTCGCTATACATGGTGCTCGGCCATCCTCGCCTCGCTGCGAAGCGACGTAGCGCGAGGAGTGCGCTGTCCGTTGACAGGCTGTATACACTTTCCAAGTGTATGGCTCGTGTTGCTAGGCATGTGTACAGACACACCCAGCGCTTCTCTCGTCGTCGGCCTATGGTCACGTACATAGGACCTAGGTAATCTTGCGCGGTGTAGGTGAATGGCCTCTGGTAAGCCTGTAGTCGCTCGGGTGGTAGGTCGCCAAGAGGTTGCGCGCGCGGCAAGGCTCGGCGTAGCCTGCACAGCGCGCAATCTCGCGCCACAGCTTTCACGGTCGGTCGTAACTGCAAAATCCAATAATTTTGACGCAATTGATTTATAACGGCCTCGTTATGTATATGCGCTGATCGTCTGTGAGCTCGTAGGACCATTAATCTGGTAAATGGATCCCTTCCGTCTAATATAACAGGATGCAGTGATGAGTACAAGACTGGAGCGCTACCTAAGCGGGTTTTCATACGTAGCACGCCGTCATCGCTCAGCTCGGGTGCTAGAGTGTATAATCTCGATTTCTTCTCCAGTTCTCGTCCCGCGTTCAGTGTTCGTATCTCGTCCGGGAAGCTCCTCCGCTGACTATTTTGTAGCCACATATGCTCGGCTCGCTTAATGTGACTTACTTGAAGCTGTAGTCTTCTATTTCTCGTTTTCAATTTTTCTACGAATAGCAACACGTAGGCTGTAGAGTTGATTAGTCGATCGTAGTTACTGAAACGTCGTATGTCCGGTAACACGCTCGATGGGTCCGGTCTCGATATAGTCGTAGTCAGCGTGGTCTCCGCCTTCACGTTAGACTTCTTTTCAGGGAGGTCTTCACTCGGTTTTTCAGTGATATTTTGACTCGGCCACTCCGCCTCGGGTCGGCGTAGAAATGGCGGGCCTTTATACCAATCGTCGTCGATGTCGATTTTCCTCGTCGGCTTGCCTCGTGTAGCGTGGTCTGCCGGGTTCACGTCGGTCGGCACGTACCTCCACGCTTGTCGGTCCGATTTTTCAGCTATTTCAGCTAAGCGGTGTGACACGAACGGCTTGTAGTTTCGTGCGTCGTCTCTGATCCATCCTAGCAGCACTTGCGAGTCCGTCCAATAACTTACTTTTTCAATATCGTATCTCTGTTCGTTTTTTATTGTGTCTGCCAGTCGGACTCCGATAATTGCAGCTGTCAGCTCCAGCCTCGGCACGGAAAGTACTTTCAGGGGACAAACCCTACTCTTACCCGCCGCCAGGCTGACCTGCACTTCGTGTTCCGCGTTCTCTATGCGCCAATACGCTACAGCGCAATATGCCTCGGTCGATGCGTCTGTAAAAATGTGTAGAGTGTACCTTGTTACTCTACTCGGCGACTCGTATTGCCTCGGAATGCGTAGAGTCGCTACAAATTTCAGTGCTTTCAGCCACTGAAAAAAGTCTTCGGCTTCTTCGTTCGGTAACGGTGCGTCCCATGTCGTCCCTTTCGCCCATACTCGTTGAAAAATAATCTTCGCGCTTATTACGTATTGTGCGATAAGTCCCATCGGGTCGTAAATGGACATTATCGCGCTAAGTAGCTCCCTTTTTGTCGGCAGTCGCTCGCGAGTCTTCACGGCCTCCGGTACACGCAGCATCTTCGTGTTGTAGCCTAGCGTATCGGTGCTAGGGTCCCAGGTCATACCTAGAACGGTCTGCTGTCTCTCGCCTAGATGCGTCGGCTCCTGTGCGTGCAATTCCGGCTCTATACTCGCTAGCAATCGTTCGCTGTTACTCGCGTAGCCTCGCAAGTGAAAGTTCCCTTCGGCGTGAGAGTCTCGTACCTGCGATGATGTTCTTAACAGCTCGTTTTCGGTTTTGTATGACGCCACGTAGTCATCCATGTAGTGGTTGTTCTGGATATCGTAGACCGCCTCGGGATACTTATCTGCGTTATCGATCGCATTCCGGTTGCGCACGGAATGCGCGAGAAAAGGTGACGACACGTTCCCAAAACAAACTCGATTAAGTTTGTAAACCTGCGGCTCCATGTCTCTTCTTGTACCTCGCCACAAGAAGAGCTGGCTCTGTTGGTCCTCGGCTCGTATCTGGATCTGAAGAAACATCTCCTGTATGTCCGCTACTACTGCGAAGCTCCATTCGCGAAACCTCAGTAGTATGCCTAACAGGCTCTGTAGCAAGTCCGGTCCCGCTAAGATGTAATCATTCAGACTGTTTCCTTGGCTTTTTGCTGCGCAGTCGAATACGGCTCTCCCTTTTCCTTTGTTGAGGTTAAACACGCTGAAATGCGGCAAAAACCAAGTTCGATCGGTTTGTGGTGGTTCCATTATGCGTTCAGCATATCCTTTTTGTAGTAACTTCCGTATCTGGGCTGCGTAGTCCGCGGCAAAGTCCTTATCGCGTCGCATTCGCGATTCCAGATTATGCAATCTCGATCGTGCCATTGCATAACTCGGTGGTAGCTTCACTTCGTCGGACGCCCACAGTTGTCCTACCTCGTACCGGCCTCTCGTAGTTTTGCGTACCGTAGCGTTGAATATGTCGATGGCTCGCTGATCGCTCGGACTTACATTTTCTTTCTGTGTTACTCCAAGCGCCTCGATCGACCAATGTTTCTTCACTTGCTCGTTCAAGTCTTCGTCGTCGGTACGACAATGCATGACTGTTTGCTCGACGGTACGAATTATACGCGGCATTCTTCCGAAAAATGCCCATCCCAATGGAGTCTTCATCGCGCACGGCTCGTCCTCGCCGCCCTGCCTTATCTCCATGGGAGTTATTAAATGACTAAAGTCACCTCCAATCAGCATCTGTGGTACTCCCGTACCTGTGTAGCACTCGTCTCTTAGGTCTGCGAGATGCTCGTACTTCATTAACTCGGCTTTATTGAGCGACTGCGATCTGATTCCCAAACCTTCTACTGTTTTTACGACGATCCCGTGTGCGGTGCCTCCTCGTGCAGATCTCACTGTTGCCTTTACCGTTTGCGTGATTGATGTATGCTTCAGATTGCGTATTCCGCGGATACAGAGGGGCTCGTCCTCGCCCACTGCTCCTATCTCGTCCGCGACATCTTGATCTATCATTGATAGCGTCGATCCGTCGTCTAAAAAGGCAAAAATTTGAACTGTACCTTTCGGGCCTGTTACCGTAACAGGTAGCACCTTGAGCAGCACGTTATAGTTCGGGGTCGATGACACGTACACGCGTGGGTCGTTGTCCTCTCGTTCTGAGGGCCGCGGCTCCGCTCTCGCCGCTGGCTCGACCGATGACGTAACTCTCGGAGGGGCAACCGCTCGTTGCGCAGACAGAGTTACCGCCATTGTAGTGTCTTCGTTTGGCTCCTGCATCGGGTCAGCATGGAGTAATCGATGATGCACGTGCGGGCAGCCTGCCACGCCACACGCTTTCGCCTTACATTGAATCTTGAGATGTTTCGCGTCCATACATCTGTAGCAGATCCTGTTCAGCTTCGCCCATTCCCATCTCGCTCCTATGCTCTGTGTGGCGAGCTTACGACAGTCCGGTGTCGAATGATTGCCCCCACAATACAGGCACGTTGACTTCGCGACGTTTACATGACGAGCGGCGTACGTGACTTTCGGGCCAATCGCGTAGCGGCTCGCGTTCGCGGTAGCCGGAGTGGGGTAGCGCGGCGCGGATGCAGTCAGTCGAGCGCCGGTCGCGCGCGCGTGCGGCGGTGCATACGGGGTCTGCGCGCGCCTCGGGGCCGCGCGAGCGTGACAGAACGACATCTCTTGCTCGCTCTCCTCCATCAGGAAATCCGCGAGTTGTAGAATCTCCGGATCGTCGATGTCCCGATGCCTGGCTGCATAGTCGCACCATCTGCTGCGTAAATGAGGCGATAATCGGTCCGTGACTTCTCGTATGAGCATCGGATTATCGGCATAGTGTCTTCGGTCGACGTCTATGATTGTTGACACTATGTTCATAATCTTGATTGCGAAAGTGTTGAGATCGTTCGCGCTCGGTCCCAACTGCGGCAGTCTTCGCAAATCTTCGATCGCCTTGTCCAAAAGCACTTCGCTTCGGCCAAACTGCTTCTTCAATATCCGCATTATCATGTCTGGTTTCGTAGCGGTCGATAGGACGTGTGACACGCACGTCTTCGCGTCCCCGCGTAACGCCATACGCAGTCTCGCGACGTTTTCGTAGTCCGTAAACTTGTATCTCTTCGACGTCTCGGTGTACGTATTGTAGAAACTTCGCCACTCACTTACATCGCCGTAGAAGTGGGGCAACTCGAATATATCTTTCGGTGCCGGACGAGCCGCCATTTGCATTCTCTCGAATAACTGCAGCATAGACTCCGCAACCGTACCTTCGTTCGTGAGCTGCGTACGTGCCGTGTGCGGCGTACGGGGCTCGTCCGGTGGCGATAACGATCGCCGACGATCCTCGCGGCTCGGTGAGCGACGTCGAATATGCCGCTCCGCCTGCGTAGGTCGCCTGGGAGTGTCGTAGTCTGGCGGTGGCTCGTTGGCTAACCTTTTGTTGGACTTGACGGGCTCGGTTCGCGTCTTGTCCTGCGATTCGTCCATCCACTTAAGGATTCTTCTTTGTTTTTGCGGCTCGACGTCGTCTGGATCGGAAACCGCGTCGGTCGTACTACCTTCTGCACGTATTTGCAGCTTCTGGGTTTCTAGCCGCTTACGAATTAAGTCGGCTTCGAGTTGTAACTCCTTTTTCTTGATCGCCGCTAGCCGCTCGTCCGCTTCCAACTCGATCTGGGAGACTCTGGCTTCGACGATAGTACTCGCGCACGAACGCACGGAATGAGAGCGGGTAGGGGCATACGGGGTGCTTGCCTCCCTAGGAGTTACCTGCGGTTGTGACGTCGTATAGTCTCTGGTGACTGTCTTCGGATGACGTGACGGTATCGGTGTCGGTCTCGATAGACGCCGTAAGCGCTTCTTGAGATCCTTGCTCCACAGCATCATTGTATCTTGCGATGGAGACCTCGGTGGCCTCGGTAAGTCCCCAAACCTGGGTTCGATCGGTGGTAGCGCGGCCGCTGCGCCGAGCGGCTCGGCACTCGCAGCGCGCTGATTGGTCCTTTCTGCGCCGGTCGACTCGGCAGGTGGAGGGGAGAGACGCTCCGCGTCGGCGCCTCCGGCCCTCTCTGCAGCTACGCGGGCGAGCTCACGCGCTTGAGCCGCCGCCGCGCCCTCGTCTAGGAAGCGCTGCCTGTCTTCGTCGATCCGCGACGCTGACTTCGACCTCGTTTTTACCATATTGAGAGACATGGGCTTGAACACGACGTCTCGATGGGCTGACAGGAAATCCGGCTCCTCGAAGGACCAGAAAATAATGCAGTCCGCGACGCACTATAGCCTCCGGAGCTCAGTTGTAGAGTCTGGTCGCTGGCACGCCCTGCGGCGGCCACTCGTACTGCCGAGACGTGTCCGTTCCCACGCCGACTCACCCTCGAAGGACCAGGATAACTATCCACGAATTCGAATTAAACTAATTACGACACTTGTAAAAACTGACTTTTATTAATCGCGGTACAAGGTATAAAAATACTCCTAACACGGTAACTGAGAGTAGAACGACTGGGCACTTTAAACTTCTTCAGGTTTTCTTGAGGACTTTTTGATAGTAGAAGCTGCTTTTCCGATACTGTGCCTACCCAGTCGTCCTTCCCTGTATTTATACGAAAATTTAAGAAAAGGAAAGCTCCTACGATAAGGAGATAAGATCGATTTCCATTCGTTCGATTCGAAGGGCTCTGATTGGCTAATGACGCTATCCGGCCGCCATCGCCTCGATTTTAGTTATCTCGTTATCGCTTACATTATGTTTACTTAATTAATCACGTAATTATCGAATTAAAACTTATGTATCCTAACATCTAAACCATTAGGCTACTCGATTAGCGAATCTCTTCTGTTCTGCTCGGTAATACTCACACAATACGGGCTATTGTCCGCTCGCGTCGAGGACAATAGCGCGGGTTTTTTGCCCTTTCGCTGGCCGAATACAATACTTTGGCTAGGCCTATGACAATAGTACCTGCACTGATCGATAAATGATATTATTCTCTATGATTTCTACATACATTATTATGGTCGGATATTTATAATTTACGTGATATTTGATCGAACGTACTAACTCCATAGTAAAATCTGAGCGATATCGAAATGCGCGGCGGATTTTGTGTGACCAATGAGAAGTTGATCGTGCGTCCTGCTCATTCTTACCTATCCTTGTCTACATTTTCTTATGATTGGCTATAATTCGTGAGCCAATTAACGAATCTACATTTTAATCTCTTTCTAATGCTTTATCTCACTCTTTTTACTATGGGATTAGGAATTCAAGGGAAATAATTTGACCTTTTCTTATGAAATCGAATGAAACCTAGATACATAACTAATCCTAGGCTATAAAATAACGCGTATATACATGTTACTTACGAACTAATAACAATCTAGAGCGAATTTGCCTACCTAAACGATAAAATCTTTATTAAGAATACAATCTTAAACTATTCGATTTAAATTAACTTAGAATCATCTACTGTCGTGTTAGAGCGTCGCTAACAACTCTGGTATGATTTTTGTGTTCATTACTTAAGTCCATTTGTATCTGTATTACATCTGTTGGCAAACCTTAATAAATAATAAATAAATTTAGAAATGAAAAAATAGTCCACTCCTCACATCTCGGATCCCCGAGAGACCTCCCCGAGGTCCTACTCAACATCAAAGGTTTGATAGGTTTCCTCGAGGAGCTGGGCTGGCAGGACTAGCCCACCCCCATGTCACGCAAAATAGGCGCCAGTCGTCGAGTTGCGGAAAATCGCCCGAACTACAATACAATACAATAGTCCAGTCCTCATTATTTCGATATTGACACAGTTCCATGTTATGTCACAGCTTACGATAGAAAAGAAGGTCCACTCCTCATTATTTCGATATTGACAGCAGAGGAGCTGGCGCTCGTTACCCCGCGTCCACTGCAGACGATAGTTAGGGTTGGCACTAGATATTTTTTTATTGTATTATTGTCAACAAACAGTTTTTTTAAATATTTAGATCAGTACGGTTTTTACTCACTATTATTTTTAGTCGCTTTTGGCGTCATGTTTCGGAATCTTTGGTAATCCTTCCTCAGGCACGAGTGTCCGCGGTGGTTGTACGTCGTACACACACAACAGCAAACAGCGTCGTGCAAACAGTTTTTTGTAGGGATTGAACAACATTGATTAATAAAAATGCAAACTTAAAATATTTGTCTTAACACTTAAAATTCTTTTTGTAATGAATAGCCTAGTGAAAATCGATAACAGAGAAATGAGTAAATTTTTATTATAATTATTTTTAACTTTGTGCCCTTAATGAGTTGAAGGGCATAAAGTAATCTATTTTAGAATTAAAAAAAATAAAACAATAAAGTCAGCAATAGGGTTGCTGGGACGTCAGTTAGCCGCGACCACGACCAGTGAAACCTGTGTCGAAACGTCGGTAAATAAAGGTAACAAAATAAATTCGCAATAGACCCGTTTCTAAATGTGATTTAATAAAGGCAGGTTATGAAATATATTGCTGAGTCAATAGGGGTCGTTATAGATGATTATACCTACTTTATGCACGTGAGAATAAAAAGCAACTGCATGCCGCTTAAACGCGACATAAAAGCCCCTTTACGAGCATGAGAAGTAAAAATAAAAATTAAGATACTTTAATAATAAAAATTACTATGGTAAAATATAAACTATTTCTCATGTTTGACAACCCTACACTTTGTAAAGCGTCAGATGGTACCGTAATCGCTGGCGAAGGTTTTTTGTAATAATGCCCTATTAATGTCTCGTATACGACACAAGGTTTATTTTTGAACGAACCACTATCGATTTAGCACAATTTCTGTCTTGTACATCAATATATCGAAATCCGATATCCGGAATTAATACCCGTATTGAAGATAGATTCTGGCGTGATATCGCTATGGAGCGGGCAAAGTGGTGTGCTCTTGTGTTGGAGGCCAAGACTAATTTAATTTATTCTAATAGTACAGAGTTCATAAATATGTATACATTTTTTCACCTTAATCCATTGCGATAAGGGGAAAAAATGTATACATATTTATGAACTCGACTGTACTTGAATATTCGAAATGATAAAACAACCTACAGAACGGCTACACAACTAAAGTTTTCACAAATCCTATTCTAGAATTATTATTGTTATTCTGGCATTTAGAACTTTGTCCATCTAAGTTCAATCGATAATATCGATACAGTCTGGCTTCGAGTTCTAAAACGTGATTGAAAGTTAAAACTTGTCAACATGCCAAAAACTTTATCCTAACTGACTTGAGGGTTTATTGACCGAAGCGTTAGCGAAGGTCTCCATTTTGACTCCGGCAAACTACTTACTTATGTCCGGATGTTCTCCCATACAGGTCGCAATTCTAAACCGATTCAAGTGAAATTTTGTAAGCATATTCAGTAGTTAGATACAAAATTTCTATCGTTTCGTGTTTTTTAAATTTTACAAAATGGTGGAAATTGTCATAAAGTGTGTCATCATCTTCCTCGCGTTGTCCCGGCATTTTGCCACGGCTCCATGGGAGCCTGGGGTCCGCTTGGCAACTAATCCCAAGAATTGGCGTAGGCACTAGTTTTTAAGAAAGCGACTGCCATCTGACCGTCCAACCCAGGGGGGAAACTAGGCCTTGTCGGGATTAGTCCGGTTTCCTCACGATGTTTTCCTTCACCGAAAAGCGACTGGTAAATATCAAATGATATTTCGTACATAAGTTCCGAAAAACTCATTGGTACGAGCCGGGGTTTGAACCCACGACCTCCGGATTGCAAGTCGCACGCTCTTACCACTAGGCCACTAGCGCTCATAAAGTGTGTATTGTGTGTAAAGTGTGTGTGTGTATAGTGTGTATTGTCATGTTCGTACTTGTGTAATGTGATCGTCACGAATAAATATCTTTTATCTTTATCTAAAGGACTTAAGTGCCAATAAGACGATTAGTAAGACGATTGGCGAGTCCACTGTATTCAATTCAATTCGGAAATCATTTGTTTCAAATAACAGAGATTCATAAAACCATGGTTAGTAACACAGTAGTATTAGTTCCCATATCAATTTTTTTTCGACTTTTTCTCGTATTACTATCGAAAAAGCTAGTGATTCTGAGCGGAAATAATATGAAAATTCCAAAAAATAGATTTTAGATTTATTTATTTCATAATATTAAATTACATTATAAATTATTTTAACTTAATCTATACGAATTTATATTATGATCGTCACTTATTATATACAAATGTCAATACAGATAAAAATTCATCACAAAGTCAAATAAATGTTGGGAAATAAATATACGATGTCAATATTAGCATGTTCACGAAAAAGATGTCAATATGGCTAGTTATACCTAGGTATCTCGTAATGGTCGTCAAATTATAGAACAATGCATTACAATATAAGAATAGGTAAGCAATATCATATCATATAATTAATTAAATCTATTGATAATATTAGACATATAAAATGACGATAATATAAAATGCCCTTTTACCACTGAATATATAACCAATCTCTATTCACGCTTTTTCAATCAGCCAGAGACAATAGACCGACACTAGTTTTCGATCAAAACCGGATCCGCCTTGCAAAATGGCGGGCTAAATCGAATTCTTTTATTCGAATTTTAAACGTTTTTTGCGAACCAATCTCTGGCGAGATTCGAAGTTCAAAATAAATATTGACGAAGCTCGGTTCACTGAGATTTTTTCTATTAAAAATAATTATTTCAGCATCAAATAAAAATAAACTACTTTCGAAACTTCCTAACCTTTCCCAGTAAATTGCCAGTTTTCTAGACTGTTTGGATTAGCTACCCAAAATTTTTATTCCCCAATTCATCTGCGTTTTTCCCCATTCTGCTTTTTAACCAGGCGTTTATTTTTTCAGTAGTTAATTTAATCACACGCGTATGTTTCAGTCGCTTTTTTCCCCAAAGAGTAATGTTTTCACGATAGTCACACTAAGTCGATAGATAGGTAGGTTAGGTCCGTTAGGTAGCTTCAGGTGCCCGAAGGGCAAACCGCCCAGAAATAGGAGCCCCGCGTAGCGGGGCTCCGTCGGCTCAGGGTAAGAAGGGCTTGTTCTCGGAAATATTACTCTTTGGGGAAAAAAATTAATCTATACAGTCGTTTTCTATGCTCTGTTTAGTATTCTCTGTCACCCATCGACTTTTATAATCTAATGTGGCTTCAAAATTCATATAAGCTCAAACAAACGTGACAAACTAAAAGTCAAACATTTGAACTCACCGGGCAAAGTTTCGCTGAAAGCCAAAATTCGTAACTTTGCTCAAGCACTTACGCAATTAAAGCTGCCAGTTTTGAGTTATGACTGTGGTTATAAATATGGCACTTTTTTCCTTATTCGAATGGTTTAAGGCTGAATATTGGGTAAAAGTTAAAACTTAAAAACAAACAAAGTAGTATTCTGTTTTATTCTGTATTGTTTTTTTTAATGAGTGTGCATTAAAGAGTATTAGTATTGTATTTCTTAGATCCCATAAAATTCTTGAAAAAAATAAATTCAACCCAGTTAAAAATACATCTAGATACAAACTTCCCTAGCAATAATTTGTAATTACTTATAGGAAATTTCGGAAACCTTAGAAGAATACGAAAAACAACGAAAAACATGATTAGTTACCTAAAGGTTGGCAGGGCTGGATTAGGTACCGCCTAGGCCCAAAACGCTCCCCCTAAATTAGGCCCTAGGGGCCCTAAGTTTCTAAATCCGGGCCTGAAGGTTGATTGAGGTCAGTTTGTTGTTAATATATCAACATAATATAGCATATGAAGAGTGCTCATATAGATATAGCAAATGAAGAGTGCTCATATAGAGCCAACGACATGGGAGAGCCTAGCCAGTGACCGTCCACGTTGGAGGCATATTGTGCAGACGCAGGTGCGTCAGTTTGAAGCTAGGCGGCGCACAGAACTCGACGCTAAGCGCGACGAGCTAAAGGCCAGACCACCTGTGGCCATACGTTACAATTATATCGGAGGGGTGCTGACCTGCGTGTGTGGTCGCACATTCGCTGCAAAAATTGCCTATGTCAGTCACCTGAGAGCGCACCAGCGACGCTCTCAGTGGTAAAACGCAGTCGCTGTTGCCGAAATCGGCTAGGAGATGATGATGATGAATATATCAACATATTAAATATATTAATAACGGGTCACTCACGTGTTTTAAGTCGAAAACGCTCGACATGTTTCACTCCGTACCGAGGAGCGTCATCAGGAGCTTGCGTCGACGGTGACGGACCGGCGCAGACTGCGGGCCGCAGCCCTCCGCGCCCGATGACTCGGCGCGGGCGCCGGTGGCGGCAGGGGGGGCGAGAAACTACCCTCGTTTACGGCATTATTGTCAAATGATGGGTTGCACACAACACTCACTACGTCATTCGCTTATGGTTCGTCCACACTGTCCACCGACGTAGTACCCAAAACAGTTTTCCAGCTCGGAGGCACTGACCAACCACAATCACGGTTAAAATTCGGATGACGACCAATTTCGATAGCCTCCCGTACTTTCCGCTGAATCACAAACTTTTCTTTCGCCAGCACAGTTACCTTATCGAAACGTATATAGTGAGTCGAATCCGAATCCAATACGTGTTCCGTCACCGCAGAACCCCGGCTATCCCTGTTCTTCACGCAAGCTCCTGATGACGCTCCTCGGTACGGAGTGAAACATGTCGAGCGTTTTCGACTTAAAACACGTGAGTGACCCGTTATTAATATATTTAATATGTCTATGTCTCACGGAAGTTTTGTTATTAAATATATCAACAGTTTCCTAGGTTACCTTTAACCCACTTTCTGTAGTAGCATTTATCTTTATTAGAAACTAGAGTAAACTCGATTCAACTGGAAGACTAACTCCAAGTTCAAGCCAAGTTTTAAAAGTTTTAAACTTTGGAGAGAATGTTTAGTTAAGATATTTCAGTGGGAAGTTTTAGGTCGAGTTGCACCAAACCGTCTGTCACCGTTTTAACGTTCGCTAAATTTTATTGTATGGGAAGTTTCATAGTTCTCTGCTGCTTGACGTTGATCAGTCTGTTAATTTTGGTTGGTGCAACTGGCCCTTACTTACTTAACTATCTAATGTATCTTTCTTAGGCTTAGAACGTACTGCAATTAATTTCTTGCGATTTCAGTAGTCCCCGTTCTCATTTTAAAACTACGTGTTGGATAGTAATGAAACTTTGCACATACAATGACATGAGGTACATATAGGTCTGAAATTAGTTTATATAGCTCCAGTTTGTCCAGCCGCCGCGGACAAGCCTGAGGAAGGACTCCCGAAGAGTCCGAAACATGTCGCCAAAAGCGACTAAAAATAATAGTGAGTGAAACCGTAGTGATCTAAATAGTTTTTGCATACAAAAATTCTGCTGGCAATAAATAAAAATCGAACTACAACTTGGCTACGACTTTTGTTCAGCACACCATTCACAAACGGTCAACATTATCCATACTAATATTATAAATGCGAAAGTCTGTCTGTCTGTCTGTCTGTCTGTCTGTGTGTTACCTCTTCACGCTTAAACCGCTGAACCGATTTAGTTGAAATTTGGTATACAGATAGTTTGAGTCCCGGGGAAGGACATAGGATACTTTTTATCCCAGAACTCACCCCTCAAGGGGGTGAAAAGGGGGGTGGAAATTTGTATGGGGAATCAATAACCGCTGAACCGATTTAGATGAAACTTGGTATGGGGATAGTTTGAGCTGTGGGAAAGGATATAGAATAATTTTATCCCCGAAATCATCCCTTAAGGGTGTAAATGTATAGTGTGGACCAATTTGGGGGTGAAAAAAGGATGTATTAAAAAGCAGTTTTTTTTTAAGAATTAAGGTACCCAAATTACTAATTCCACGCAGACGAAGTCGCGGGCAAAAGCTAGTAACCAATATATCTAATCCAGGCGGTCTAGCATAAGTTGCGTTCTCGCGCGCGACTCCATACATCTAGCGCGACTTCAAGTATGGACTCGCGCGCGAGAACGTTACTCATGCTAGACCGCCAGGTCTAATCCTGGCCAGAAGAAGGCCAGAGCACAGTTTAAGCTAGTAAATATAGGCCTTAATAATCGTAAGTGAGTGTGATTGTATGATGATTATATGGAGCGACATAATCGCTAAGCGATAAAGCTCTTTAATAAAAATTGGAAAAAAAAGGTCTAATCCTTAACATATCTTTAAAATCATAATACGTTTGTATGAGTCTGATTCTTTGCCTTATCCATACTAATATCATAAATGCGAAAGTCTATCTGTCTGTCTGTGTGTTCCCTCTTCACGCTTAAACCGCTGAATCGATTTAGATGAAATTTGGCATAGAGATAGGTTGAGTCCCTGAGAAGGACATAGGGTAGTTTTTATCCCGAAAATCATCCCTTAACAAAGTAAAAATCGGGGTGGAATTGAGATAATTAATGAAGTGTCTGCTAATTTGTGTGCATAATATGCTCAAATTGAATAATTGCTATAAGATTTTCTCCAGGCGCTATTCTTACTCTAGCTGGGGTTACTTAGTCCACGCAGACGAAGTCGCGGGCAAAAGCTAGTTTACTTTAAAAGTCAATTACAAAAAAGGTATACCTTGATATGTAATCAAACTGAAAGTGAAACTTTAGAAACTTAGGTTTTGAAACTTTCAATTTAGCTATGTTTCTGAGTAGTCTAACTTAAAACTATCTTACCTAGACATTAGATAACTTTCTGAACAACTTTGTTAGCTATAGATTGGGAGCTAAAGGCGTGGCCACGATACGCGGTAGCGACAAGCGGAAAGCGGTTCCATGGATGGAAACAAGAAATCGTATTGTGACGTCTAATAATAGACCTGTACCGCTGGCTATATTTTGACCCCTAGGTTATAAAAATATTAAAGTCAATTCTGTTTTCGCTTATGAATACTTTGTTAAGATGTAAATCTTACATTTTGTTTTGTGTCATATATATAATTTGCTTTTCTAGTAATTTGTTATTTTGTGGTAATTATTTTTTATTTTGAATTATTTTAGAGAAAAAAATATTCGAGAGAAAACATGTAACTGTGTTGCATTTAGGATAGTGTTTTTAGTGTGAAAACATAGTTTGTGTCAATTACGTCCACTGCAATCTGATACTATGTCATAATATTCTAAATAACACAAAAAAAAATTAGAGTTAAAAAAAATTACTTAGGTCGAATTTAATCGTTTAAATAGGTCCATTAAATGATTTTGTGTCTTATTAAGGCATAGCTTCATAAGATATTTGATGATTTTTATGTAACAGGCTGTCACCGTTACAAAAGAATATTAAAGATATTAGAGTTTACATCTTATTAATTTGAAATGCGGGATAAATAAGATGTATGAATTTGTGTCACTTGCATCCACTGCTTAAACAAATATTACAAAAATATTATTTGCGTTCGAACGAAGCTAGCGGGCGGTCTGAATGGGCAACGGAGGCCGTGCAGGGTGGGGCCGCGGGTGACCTTGCCGTACGCAACGCATGTTTACTTCGCCTGTGCGCCAAATTAACGCAACTTATTCAAAGAAGTTACGCAAACAACACAACAACAAGCAACAAGCAAGCAAAGAATGCGTCGAATTATCTTTTACCTATTTAAAACTTATAGATATTGTACAATGTCACCATTATGCAAAAGAACTGTAAGTACATGTTTGATTTGCGAGCGAGCTGGCAACATTGCGCAGGGAAATCTTAAAAATATCGCGTTTACGTGAACGCCACATACATTTGTGACAGTGATAGGGAAAAGGTACCACTAAAGTAAAATTTGGTTATTAATACCGTGACTTTCTTTCATTCTTTGATAAAAAAAATTGCTATTTATGCAACAAGTGCGGAAATCATCTTTACGCACGTGTATCATACAATGTTTTACTATGCATTGTGCGAGTAAATAAAAAAACATATCATGGCAAATAAGTTTAATTATTATAAGGAGTGTTTTAAATCGACACGAGTTGCGAATTACCTATTCGCACGTGTATCGTACGTTTTACAGTACATATGGCCCTTTAAACTTTCGACATATGCACGGTAAGTGCTCTTTTCCGCACTAGTGCGAGAAAGTAGCACCATATGTACTGTAAAAAAAAATTGAAAACAAAAAGCACTAGTGCGGAAAAGCAGTACTTTCCGCACGATATGGCTCCGTAGGAAACGCACTTTTCGAGCACATGCATTGTAAAAAAATATATAGGACTGTATCTCCTAAACCATGCGTCGTAGCGCAAAAATAATAAAATTTTCGCTCCCCTTTAAGAAGCCCCTAATTAAGATTTAAAAACGCAAAAAAGAAAAAAAGAGGAAAAAATCTTTATAGGGCTGTATCTCCTAAACCGTGCGTCGTAGCGCAAAAATAAACGTTTCGGTCCCGTTTATGTAACCATTAATTTATATTTAAAAACAACGCAACAAAAAAAAAAAAAAAAAAAACTTTATAGAGCTATATCTCCTAAACCGTGCGTGGTAGCGCAAAAATAACAAAACTTTCGTTCCCCTATACGGAACCCCAAAGTAATATACAAAAAACACAATGAAAAAAAAAAACAACAAAAAAATCTTTATAGGGCTGCATCTCCTAAACCGTGCATCGTAGCACAAAAATAATCAAATTTTCGTTCCCCTTAAGAAACCCTTAATTGAAACTTAAAAAAAAACCAGGAAAAAAACTTTATAGAGCTATTATAGCTATATATATAGATATAATATCTCCTAAACCGTGCGTGGTGGTGCAAAAATAATACAAGTTTCGTTCCCCTTTATGCAACCCATAATTTATATTTAAAAAAAACGCAAAAAAAAATCATTAAACCATGCGTCGTAGCGCAAAAATAATAAAAATTTCGTTCCCCTTTATGAAGCCCCAAAGTAATATACTAAAAACACAATGAAAAAAAAGAAAAAAAATAAAAAAACTTTATAGGGCTGTATCTCCTACACCGTGCATCGTAGCGCAAAAAAAAATAAAAAAAAACCCCTTTAAGAAACCCCTAATTAAGATTGAAAAACGCAAAAAAGAAAAAGAGGGAAAAAATCATTTTAGGGCTGTATCTCCTAAACCGTGCGTCGTAGCGCAAAAATAATAAAATTTTCGTTCCCCTTTACGGAACCCCAAAGTAATATACAAAAAACACAATGAAAAAAAAAAAAAAAAAACAAAAAAAAACTTTATAGGGCTGTATCTCCTAAAAGTCGTAGCGCAAAAATAATCACATTTTCGTTCCTCTTTGTGGAACCCCAAACTAATATACAAAAAACACAATGAAAAAAAAAAAAATATTTATAGGGCTGCATCTCCTAAATCGTGCATCGTAGCGCAAAAATAATAAATTTTTCGTTCCCCTTTAAGAAACCCTTAATTAATACTTAAAAAAAAAAAACAAAAAAAAACAGGAAAAAATCTTTATAGAGCTATATCTCCTAAACCGTGCGTGGTAGCACAAAAATAACAAAATTTTCGTTCCCCTTTACGGAACTCCAAAATAATATACAAAAAACACAATGAAAAAAAACAACAAAAAAAATCTTTATAGGGTTGCATCTCCTAAACCGTGCATCGTAGCGCAAAAATAATTAAAAAAAAAACCCTTTAAGAAACCCGTAATTAATACTTAAAAAAAAAAAAACAAAAAAAAACTAGGAAAAAAAACTTTATAGAGCTGTATCTCCTAAACCGTGCGTGGTATCGCAACAACAATAAAATTTTCGTTCTCCTTTATGCAACCCATAATTTATATTTAAAAAAAAACGCAATTTAAAAAAAAAATCTTTATAGGGCTGTATCTCCTAAACCATGCGTCGTAGCGCAAAAATAATAAAAATTTTGTTCCCCTTTATGCAACCCATAATTTATATAAAAAAAAACGCAAAATTAAAAAAAAAAACATTATAGGGCTGTATCTCTTAAACCATGCGTCGTAGCGCAAAAATAATTTAAAAAACCCCTTTAAGAAACCCCTAATTAAGATTGAAAAACGCAAAAAAGAAAAAGAGGGAAAAAATCATTCTAGGGCTGTATCTCCTAAACCGTGCGTCGTAGCGCAAAAATAATAAAATTTTCGTTCCCCTTTACGGAACCCCAAAGTAATATACAAAAAACACAATGAAAAAAAAAAAAAAACAAAAAAAACTTTATAGGGCTGTATCTCCTAAAAGTCGTAGCGCAAAAATAATCACATTTTCGTTCCCCTTTGTGGAACCCCAAACTAATATACAAAAAACACAATGAAAAAAAAAAAAAAAAAAACAAAAAAAAAATATAGGGCTGCATCTCCTAAATCGTGCATCGTAGCGCAAAAATAATCAATTTTTCGTTCCCCTTTAAGAAACCCTTAATTAATACTTAAAAAAAAAAAAAACAAAAAAAAAACAGGAAAAAATCTTTATAGAGCTATATCTCCTAAACCGTGCGTGGTAGCGCAAAAATAACAAAATTTTCGTTCCCCTTTACGGAACCCCAAAATAATATACAAAAAACACAATGAAAAAAAAAAACAAAAAAAATCGTTATAGGGTTGCATCTCCTACACCCTGCATCGTAGCGCAATAATAATAAAAAAAACCCTTTAAGAAACCCGTAATTAATACTTAAAAAAAAAAAAACAAAAAAAACCAGGAAAAAAACTTTATAGAGCTGTATCTCCTAAACCGTGCGTGGTACCGCAAAAACAAATTAACGTTCTCCTTTATGCAACCCATAATTTATATTTAAAAAAAAAACGCAAAATTTAAAAAAAAAATCTTTATAGGGCTGTATCTCCTAAACCATGCGTCGTAGCGCAAAAATAATAAAATTTTTGTTCCCCTTTATGCAACCCATAATTTATATTTAAAAAAAACGCAAAATTTAAAAAAAAAAACATTATAGGGCTGTATCTCTTAAACCATGCGTCGTAGCGCAAAAATAATTAAAAAAAACCCTTTAAGAAACCCGTAATTAATACTTAAAAAAAAAAACAAAAAAAAACAGGAAAAAAAACTTTATAGAGCTGTATCTCCTAAACCGTGCGTGGTACCGCAAAAACAATAAAATTTTCGTTCCCCTTTATGCAACCCATAATTTATATTTAAAAAAACGCAAAATTTAAAAAAAAATCTATAGGGCTGTATCTCCTAAACCATGCCTTGTAGCGCAAAAAAAATAAAATTTTCGTTCCCCTTTATGCAACCCATAATTTATATTTTAAAAAAACGCAAAATTTAAAAAAAAAAACATTATAGGGCTGTATCTCTTAAACCATGCGTCGTAGCGCAAAAATAATTAAAAAAACCCTTTTAAGAAACCCGTAATTAATACTTAAAAAAAAACAAAAAAAAACAGGAAAAAAAACTTTATAGAGCTGTATCTCCTAAACCGTGCGTGGTACCGCAAAAACAATAAAATTTTCGTTCCCCTTTATGCAACCCATAATTTATATTTAAAAAAACGCAAAATTAAAAAAAAAAACTTTATAGGGCTGTATCTCCTAAACCATGCGTCGTAGCGCAAAAATAATAAAATTTTCGTTCCCCTTTATGAAGCCCCAAAATAATATACAAAAACACAAGAAAAAAAAAGAAAAAAATAACAAAAAAACTTTATAGGGCTGTATCTCCTTAACCGTGCATCGTAGCGCAAAAATAATCAAATTTTCGTTGCCCTTAAGAAGCCCTTAATTAATAAATAAATAAATAAATAAAAAGCCTTTTTATTTTCTTATCAACTACTTACAAACTTGGTAACACTTGATATTGTTAATTTATTTTAATTAATATATATATGTTTACTTTTTAAAACTTATTTTACTCGGTTAGTATAATTATTTTACTTATTTTTATGTTTATGTATTTAAAACTAAAAGTTGATAGAAACCCCACTTTATTGGGTAAAGGCCTCCTCCAATTTGTTCCACTCGTCTCTGTTTTTTGCCTTATTTAGCCATCTTAGACCGGCCGTGCCTACTATGTCGTCGCTCCATCGCTTTCGTGGTCGTCCTGCCTTTCTTTTTACGTCGGGACCTTTCCATAGAGTCGCTTCTTTTGTCCACCGTTCATCTGTGTATCTTGCTACATGGCCGGCCCATCGCCATTTTATTTTAAGTGCATATTTTAGTGCATCTGTGATTTTCGTTTTGTTTCTTATGCGTTCACTTCTGACTTTATGTATTTTCCTTAGCTTTAGCATGCTCCTTTCCATCGCTCGTTGGGTAGTGGTTATTCTGGCTTTCGTCTTTACCGTGTGACTCCAGGTTTGGCAGCCATATGTTAACGCCGGCAAAATATTGGTATCCATCACTATTTTTTTCATGTGTAATGGGTAGTCTCCTTTAAGAATCTCTTTTAAAGACCAGTACTTTTTCCAGCTTAAGGCTATACGTCGTTCTATTTCGTCTTGTGTATTGTCATTGCTAAAAGAAACTTCTTTTCCGAGGTATATGTAGCGCTCCACGTATTCTAGAGTCGTATGTCCCAGATTAATTGGTTGTTGGAAGCTATTTGTCATAATCTTTGTTTTGCTCTCATTCATTTTCAATCCTATTTTCTCGCTTTCTTCTCTGAGGGAGTTAATCATTATTTCTAATTTTTTGCTGGTGGAGGCGAGTAGAACGATATCATCCGAAGCCCTTAATTAAGATTTAAAAACCTAAAAAAGAAAAAGAAAAAAATCTATATAGGGCTGTATCTCCTAAACCGTGCGTCGTAGCGCAAAAATAATCAACTTTTCGGTCCCCTTTATATAACCATTAATTTATACACAAAAAAACGCAAAAAAAAAGAGATTTTTTTTATAGGGCTTGATCTCCTAAACCATGCGTCGTAGGGCAAAAATAATTAAATTTTCGTTCCCCTTTATAAAACCCCAAAGTAATATACAAAAAACACAATGTAAAAAAGAAAAAAAAACAATAAAAAAAACTTTATAGGGCTGTATCTACTAAACCGTACGTCGTAGCGCAAAAATAATCAAATTTTCTTTCCTCTTTATTCAACCCTTAATTTATATTAAAAAAAAAACGCTTTCACTAAACTGCTGTAACTCGGAAACTTAGAATCCACAAAGGGGACTACTAAATTATGACACATATTAAAGCCTGACCAGTAATATATGATCATTGTCAAGAGGGCGCTGTTCATTCTCATGTATAGGGTGACAGTTCAGTATAGTATGAAAAAATATTGTATTTAATGAACATCATCATCATTGTAATTAATGTTGCTTGCCACGCTTAAACATAACAAAAATCGCAATAAATTGCGTCTTAAAATAAACTTAAAAAGTCTACTAAAAATCGAAACAAAAGTATTTTTTAAGTCGCTGATTTGACATTCTCAATCAAAAGGTAGGTACCACTTTGTCGTTTACCATAAAGACGAAATTTGATTATATCTTTATACAAATAACCTGTCAGAGAAATTGGTACCTTTTGATTAGGAACGTCACAAATGTTGGTCAGTATGAGGAGTGCAGCCTACAGTTTATTTTTAATTATATTTATATACCTACTACGGTAAGATTGATAAGACAATGTAATTATGCCTCCGAATGAAATAAATACATTGTATCGCAAAACTAAGTGGCGAGACAGCTCATAATGCCATCTCTTTCACTCTTGGTTGGTCTTAACAAGGGTAAAGGAGATAGTATTAAGATCTCAGTCGCCAGCTGATATTGCGGCAAGTATAATGAGCACCCCACCCGCGTAGGTACCCTTCCCCGCGCACGCCCTTCTTGCTCAATTGAGTTTTATTTTGCCAGATAGGAAAAAAACCGTGGATCAAAATGACCCAAATTATGAATGATGTCTCAATGTGGTATTATAATATTGTAGACGTAAACTTAATAATATGAATTTTTTTTTGTGGCAGATACAGGGTGTTAATTAGAAAAATTTTTTTTTTAAATAAAAGCGGTGGATGAATTTGACACAGATTTGTTTGAATAACATATAACAATGTTCTGTAAAGTACAACACTTCACTTATCGACTCTAATATTTTTTTAGGCGTTTTAGGATCAATATTAGGTATTTATTAAATGCCATTATAGCCGTGGATGAAAATGACACAAAATGCGTGTGTACGTCGGAAGCCACTTTGCCTTTACAGGGAAACAAAGAATTTCGTCTCGAATATTTTTTTTACAGAATGCTGATTGAAAAAAGAAATACCTAAATTTCTATCTAAGCAAATACCTAGGATGACACAAAATATTATTTTTAGGTTTAGTATATGGTCTGGAAACTATATATAAAAAATAAGCAACATTAATATTCTTATAACCTCAGAAGTTATTGGTACAGGTCTATAAGGCGGGACAGGATATCACTGGACTTGATGCGATTCGCACGTCGCTCCGATATTTGAGGGAGATAACGCTATGCGCGTATTATAGCGACAGCCCGCTCGCACATCGGAGCGACGTGCGAATCGCATCCAGTGTGATAACCGTTTATAGATGATAACTAAGGCGGTGTTCACATTAAATGCGAATTCGCACGTCACTCTGGTGTGCGATCGGAACATCGCTATATAAGGCCCAATGCCACTCTTGCGTTGCGTTGCATTGCGTTTTTACATAGATTTTTATGACATGCCTATTTAAATGCGTTGCGACAACGCGACGCAACGCACCAGTGAGGTCACTCTCACACGCACTTACCTGTGACAATGTGCAGTTCCCGACTACCCTCCCCTTTCCAAAATCATATCTCACGCCGATCGTTCGGGAACGCTCGGCAGAATGCGATCTGCCTCCGAGCTTGACACGTATCGCGCGTGTGCGTCCCGGACTTTTCAAAAAAGAACTCGAAAGGGTGGATTTCTACACCCTCCAGCGTGTCGCGTTGTCTCCCCAAACCAAAGGCCCTCCGAAACGCGAGTGAAAGGAGTGCACTGTAATTTTGACAATTGAAAGGACGAGCTGTGAGTACAACCCCTTTACCTTTCTCTCACCCCCTACACATTGTCACACACCAAATTTGTGATGATGATCTGTCATTTACAAATAGAGGGCTTACCGCGAAAAACGAAAATCGAAATTTCGTTATCAGCCTGTCGCTCGAATATGCAATAGCGATAGAGAGGTAGATAACGAAATTTCGACTTTCGTTTTCGCGGTAGGCGCCTTTTTGTGGCTAGTTGTGGCTCACCGCTATCGCTACCGCTACCGCCCGACGTCGTGGCCGAACCGTACCAAAGTTCCACAGAGTGCAATGTAAACCAATTGAAGTCAAACTGGGAGTTCGTCAAGGGTCCGAGTTTCAAGGGTTTCGATAGTAACTTCTACATTTTGGCTGCGAGTTAGGGCCGGTACGGTCAGCAGCAGAAGTTGCTAAGCGGTGTTCAAAATGGTGCATCTAGATTGCCTAGATTTTATTCTAGCTGTTATTGTATTTAATTTTATAATTTGTGTGTGTGTTTTCTGAATTGTAATTGCATGTCACTAACCTTATTTCGTTCTAAGTTTTGTTGTACTTACTAACACTATATGGATCAAAATGATTCGAATTAAATAAATAATTGAAATTAATTGATATTGAAATCTTGACGCGACTTTATTGTTAAGAATAATCGTGTCGAGGTAATTTTGAACACCTCGCCCGCTTAGCAACTTCTGCTGCTGTGTACAGATGGACTGCAACCCGACTGCGATTTATATTGGAACCGCGCGCTAACTGCATGCCGACTGCACAGTTTCCATACTAATTGCAGTCGGGTTACATTCCCTACCGGCCCTTAAGTTAAAATACATACACATACATCGTATGGGCACTGTGAATGACATCTCGCTTTGTGTGGTAGGGCACAGGACAGCGGATGTCATTCCAGATCTAGAGCAGAGCCCAACTGGGGAGGTACCTCCACCTTACAGAAAACCGCAGCCAAATAACACTAGACCCTACTAATAGTGTTGTGTTCCTGCTGTTGTGTTGCCAGAGCTCGAGGGAGAGGAGTGTTAGGGTCGGCAACGCGCATGTAACTCCTCTGGAGTTGCAGGCGTACATAGGCTATGGAGACTGCTTAACATCAGGCGGGCCGTATGCTTGTTTGCCACCGACGTAGTATAAAAAAAATACATATTTTAGTATAACTGTCAAAATACATATTTTAGTAATACTATAAATAGATTGCAATATTTTTGGGATTGATATTAAAGAGTAAATATGACAGCGAGTGACACAAATGGATTATACTGTAGAGGGGCCCACTGACTATCAGTCCGCCGGACGATATCGGCCTGTCAGTTAGAACAAAAATTTGACAGTTCCGAACAACTGACAGGCCGATATCGTTCGGCGGACTGATAGTCAATGGGCCCCTTTAATCGCGTACAAACTTACGTTTACGTCTGACTGAGTCAGGCCATAAATAAATTGTTAGTTTTAAAATTACAAATGGATTAATTAACCCAGCAATAAAATAATACATAATCACGATCCCAAAAGATCTAACTAATTATGAAAATTAACAAAATGAGCACATTTCTCAACAAAATACTAAAGTGCTTGAAATCTCTAAAATCCTCATTAAATAACATTTCGAATAACAAGTCCATCAGCCTAGAAACTTCAAACATGAATAATAATATAATTTGGCTCTTTACACAAAAATTTTACCCAAAACTTATTGGTGGAGTTTCAGAGGGGCGGTCTACTGTGAATTGTAGACTAAGAGCGAACCCCGGAAAATTGTATATAATACAATGATGTCGGCCGGTGGGGCCGGAAGGTTCTGGAGTGGCGTCCGCGTACCGGAAGACGAACTGCCGGTAGGCCTCCAACGAGATGGAGCGACGACCTGGTGAAGGTCGCGGGAATTCGGTGCGCGAGCGGCACAGGATCGGTCGGAGTGACACACACACACACACACACACACACACACACACACGTACACGTTGGCTAAAAAATTAATGCATTCCCGTTGCCAGGGAGGTTTTGGGACTATACTGAGCAACTTTTACTATGGGACCAACCACGAAATCGCAAAAAAAATTGTCCATTTTCTATGGGAGGGTAAATTTTTTTCCGCGATTTCGTGGTTTGTCCCGTAAAAAGTTGCTCAGTATAATCCCAAAACCTGTGTGTGTGTGTGTGTGTGTGTGTAATATACGTCCCACTGCTGCACAGGCCTTTTCTCATGCGAGGGAGGAAGAATCGGGTAATAGTCCCCACGTTGGCCCAAAGGCTAAAGCATTTTATTTTATTTTTGTCATTTCCCGTGGCTAGCTCTCGGCCTATGAGCGGCCTGTGTGAGTTAGATAATTGGTGCCTTGTCATGTGTGTGTGTGTGTGTGTGTGTGTGTGTGTGTGTGTAATATACGTCCCACTGCTGCACAGGCCTTTTCTCATGCGAGGGAGGAAGAATCGGGTAATAGTCCCCACGTTGGCCCAAAGGCTAAAGCATTTTATTTTATTTTTGTCATTTCCCGTGGCTAGCTCTCGGCCTATGAGCGGCCTGTGTGAGTTAGATAATTGGTGCCTTGTCACGAATAATCTGGGTTTGTTCTTTTACTTATTTTGAATATTTTAATATTCTTTGAGTCGTTAATTAATTGGATCTTGTTAATGAGGTCTGCTTTCAATTGAAATCGTTTATTTTAGTGTTAAAAGAAACAAGCTATGAAAATTAAGCATAATGCTCGTATAAATATATATATATATATATATCGGCCTTACTGAGTAGCCTGATGGGCCAGTCATTTTAAGCCTAAAAAGGGGGTCAACCTCGGAATGAGAGATAATAAGCTGAAAACTCGTATACACCCTCGTTATGACGTATTAAAGGTTCTTTTAAAAATCTACGCATAGATCGTGTGCGCGTCAGAAGTTATTCAACGTCAATTGTCATACAAATCGGTTTTTCGCGGATATCAAATTTTTTATAGCTCCGATGTTATTTACATGTAGGAAAGAGTTGTAGAGTATCAACGACAAGTTAGGTATCAAATATTTTTTCATGAGATGAGACGTTTTCAAGAGAACCTTTAATACGTCATAACGAAGGTGTATACGAGTTTCCAGCTTATTATCTCTCATTCCGACTTCCGGTTCGAGCGCCATCTTGTTAGTTAGCATCGTGATTAATTACTTTGTTTTTTGCTCATTAATATTGTTTAAAGTGTAATATCGATAGCTTATTATACAGTAAACTAATGTGATAGTGTGGTAAATGGATAATTAATTTTGAAGCGCGTTTAACCACCATCTTGGAGTCAACGGCCGGTAGTCCACGTGCTTCTTGTAAAGTCTAGCTATCGATTTACAAGAGCTAACAAATCACCGTACACTGTCTTGTACAACCGTACAATTTTTGTCTTTTTTAAACCTCTTAATACCTTGATACTGGCGAAATAGTCCCACTGGGCTGAAGCCATAATTTTAAAAGAAGAAGAAGATCTCTCATTCCGAGGTGAGACCCTTAATTTAACTGGTAAGGCACTGATATAAAAAAATATTTATAGTTTGGTTTAGTTTAGTTTATTTATTTCATAATGATAAATTACAATATAAATTATTCTTACACTAATCTATATGAATCTGTAGACTATTATTCTTTTCCGTTACATTTGGATAAAATTTGGTAGGATTGAAGAGTTTCTCATCTCAATTTATCTAAATATTTATCAGTACGGTTTTTACTCACTATTATTTTTAGTCGCTTTTGGCGACATGTTTCGTATTCTTTGGGAATCCATCCTCAGGCACGAGTGTCCGCGGCGGTTGTACGTCGTGCACTGCCCGCGCCGCCCGCCTCGTCGCTCGTTACGCACGCGCTGATGGGGCGGGGGCGGGGGGCGCGGGGCAGTCCGCAGATGGAGTCGTCAATTTATCTAAGTAAATAAAAATGTATAAAATTTTGCACTTAGTTACGAAAATACCATACGTTGTCGTAACGCATGGGAGTAGGGAACTCTATCGACCAAATATTATCGAAATATGACGAAAGAAACAAATTCGATAACAAAATAAAAATAAAAAATCATGGCGATAGCATAAATGTAACAACTATGCAAGACAGTAAATATGGTAATTGTACCATATTTACTATAAGCATGGGTTATGTAGGCATATTACCCAGGTAGCAAAATGACGTCAGTGACGTCATAATGACGGCATTATTACATCATAATGACGTCGCTGACGTCATAATGACGTCGCTGACGTCATAATGACGTATAAATGCTACTCGGGTAGGCAGAAAATCATGTCAAGAAATTCGACGACCGGTCTGACCTAGTGAGTGACCCTGCCTGTGAAGCCGATGGTCCTGGGCTCGAATCCCGGTAAGGGAATTTATTTGTGTGATGAACACAAATATTTGTTCCGTTCCGAGTCATGAGTGTTTTCTGAAAAAAATGAAAAAATTAAAAAAGTTTATTGTGCAAATTTGAGTATACAATAAATCACGGCCGTGTCCTGAGCTAGGAAACCCTTTGTTACAGGACCCAGTTTCGTTATACTAGTTTCTGAATCTAGGTATATATTGGTACAAATTGTACAGAGAGTTACTTTGAAACTTACAGATAGCTGTATATAAGTATCTTCTTCTAAGTTCTATGTATATAAGTATGTTTTTATATATATATAAGAATCTGTATATCGTCACCTAGCACCCATAGTACAAGCTTTGCTAGGTTGCTTTGTGTTCGATGTCCCCTAATATTTATTTATTTATTAAAAAAAAAGTGCGGAATAGCTATAATAGGCAGAAAATCATATGTCAAGAACATTGAACAATCCTAACCGAATTCTGATGCTGATATTTTGTGCTTTCAATTCATCTGCCTATAACCTCTATTGTGTCGAACAATCATAACACATTAACAAATAAAACCGCATGTTTCTCATACACTTGTGCTTTATTATATTAATAAAAGTTGGGAAAAGTTAGTGGCGCGTCCTGCGACAACTAGCGTGGCTCGTTCCCATTGCTCCGCGAGAAGCGAGCCATAAACTCATCATCGGTTTACTGATGTTTCGGCAAAAATTACTTGACAAACTTTCAGTTCCCAAACTATTTATCCCATATTTTTAGTTGGGCGAAATTTCATTTCGTAAATTTACATAATCCAACCTAACCTAACGCAACCTAGTATGTCATTTTCATTTCGCAAGTATGGGGTTGGGAAATGAAATGATTGCTAAGTAAGGTTGGTTTGCCGAATGAAACTTTGGCGAAAAGTTGGTTGCCAAGTGAAATTTGGCGAAATAAATTTCGCCAAAAAGGAAGTACACCCTCATCATCACCTTCAATATCTTCATCCCCGTAAGCTATCCCGGCTTTTTGCCACGGCTCATGGGAGCCTGGGGTTCGCTTAACAACTAATCCCTAGAATTGGCGTAGGCACGTTTTTACGAAAGCGACTTCCATCTGACCTTCCAACAGAGGGGAAACTAGGCCTTATTGGGATTAGTCCGGTTTCCTCACGATGTTTTCCTAGTTGAAGTAATGTCACTAAATATAAAAAAAACCGGCCAAGTGCGAGTTGGACTCGCGCATTGAGGGTTCCGTACTTTTTAGTATTTGTTGTTATAGCGGCAACAAAAATACATCATCTGTGAAAATTTCAACTGTCTAGCTATCACGCTTCGTGAGATACAGCCTGGTGACAGACAGACGGACAGACGGACAGCGGAGTCTTAGTAATAGGGTCCCGTTTTTACCCTTTGGGTACGGAACCCTAAAAATAAACATTGTATTTCTTGAGAATGTGTCGTATCAAAAATACATGCTGTATTGAAAGATATTGTTTACAATAATTTGATTTGTCTGTCATATTTCATCTCGATATCTACAATCCTGCACTAACTACCCCAATGGTTAGTTTTGAATGATTCACGGTTAGTTTCACTACACTTATATTGACCGGGATATAGACCGTGATTACCTTTTGTATTATTTGTGAGCTCCCGATATTTCGACACAATTGTCTACACAACTTTGACACCCACCCGCTATCTTCAGTCACCCGTGAACATGATGCATGTAACTGCGTCGAAATATCGGGAGGTCACAAATAATACAAAAGGTAATCACGGTCTATATCCCGGTCAATATAAGTCTAGTACCCCAATGGTTGACTGGTGGAGAATGCCCTTAAGGCATAGTCCATTAAATTAAATTGCCGCCGCTTGGTAGGCAACAATAATAACACCGCTAAGTGCCATAACTTCGCCTGGCGCTTCCAATAGATGTTGTGGCGTGTTGTGGGTTGACGGGTTAAGTGAGAATATACACTAGAGTGCAATGAAAGCTGGTCACTTTTTCAAATAGAATAAATTTCTGACAGAGTTGATTTTTAAGGTATAGGTAGTATACGGGGTGATCAATCCAAATGTCAGAAACTATGAGAGATAGCGAAATCTGTTCTTAGGAACGAATAACGATATATGGCGTCAATTTTAGATTTAATAATACTGACATTCAAACTTTTTTTTTAACTCTTACACATAACCGGGAATCGAACCTGGTCAATATTCTTTATGTAATCGCGTGTAGTATTTGTTTGTATAATTGATCCTTAATATATAAGGTTATGTATGAAAGATTAAAAAAAAATTATTATTATTATTAAATCTAAATTCGAAGCCATAGTTCCTAAGAACAGATGTCGCTATCTCTGATAGTTTCTGACTTCTCCCTACTGACCCATTTGGATTGATCACCCTGTATATCCCTGCTAGTATTATAATGCGAAAGTAACTGTCGTACCTTTTCACGCTTAAACCGCTAAGGGCCACTTGCACCATTCACTAACCCGGGGTTTACCGGATAAACTCCCCTATTTCACCACGGTGACAGGTGCGACAATTGTCGAAATCACTATTACTGACGTAACAGGCCTCCATAGACTAGGGTAACCGCTTACTATCGGACGGGTGGTGTGCTTATTTGCCACCAACATACTTATTTTGCGAAGCTAATGACAAGAAACACGACAATTATCACGAAATTCCGACACAGAACTCATTTCCTGTCAAGAATTACCGAATCATAAACATCTGCGTACTTAGTCTGCATGTACCGGATATCCCTAGGATTAATCTGAGACCGCGGGTGCGCGCACTGTTGGCGGTGCCGGCGGCGCGCACTGTGTCACGCAGAAATTCGCCGCTCCCTCGAGCACTGACATTACTCAATGCGCTCCTGACGTCAGCACCTGATTGTGATTTGTTTGCATGGAGATGGACGACTGTGTACCGTGAATGTCTGAAGTATTGTGAGACGATCGATGATAGGCCTTCCACAGTCGGTGTATAATACTATGTTATGTGAGGTGTTATTTCTGTTTCTTCCTGTGTATTTTGTATCTTGTACCTACTTTTGTACTATATTTTTCTGGAAATGAAATTTTCTGTTACATCTATTACAGTTTTTAATTTATATATAGTAGTGTGACTACTTTAAAAAACACAAATCAAAATATTTAATAAAATAATTTGATTTGTTCTCAAACTTGTTTTCTGTTAGGTTAAGTTTCTCGGCGCATTGGTGTTTGCTGTAATGCCGTTTAACCAGAATTGTATTAAATAAATTAAATAAATAAATAAATCTGTTTTTTGCCGATATAATATATTTTTTTAATAATTGTATGGTGGCAAACAGGAATACGACCCGCCCGATGGTAAGCGGTAACCGTAGCCCATGGAGGCCTGTGACGTCAGCAACAGTGATGTCGACAATTTTCGCACCTGTCACCGTGGTGAAATAGGGGCGAGTTACCATGGTTACCAGTACAATTTGACACTGGGTTAACGGTTTAACCGGTTGACCCTAGGTTAGTAGGATGGTGCAAGTGGCGCTAAACCATTTAAAATGAAATTTCGTATGGAATTAGTGAGGCCTGGAGGAAGGGCATAATAATATGTGACGTTTTCAACCAAAAGGTACCACATTGCCTGTTGATAAGGTTGATTTCTAATTGAAGCTATATAGAAATAGCGCCTTACTGACAAGCGACAATAAGTACCCTTTTGGTTGAAAATGGCACATATTTTTTAGCAATCATAATAATCATCCCACGCAGGCGAAGTCGCGGACAGAAGCTAGTTTGCGCGCTAGCTAGAAAACAGTAACAAACAGATTTACTGTCGCATTTAGGTGTAATATTAATAGTATTTCAACTACAATAATTTAAAATCCCTTCCTGCTCCTCGTGTCTCATATCAAACGTCCCAACTTCTAAATTAGTTTTCAGAACATATAGTTTAACGACATAGACATATATCTGACCAGCGGGGCTAAGATAGACGGCTCTCTATCATTTGTCACCATACCTGTCACACTCTAACAAGTACGTAAGTGCGAAAGTGACGCAATTATATGACAAGTGACAAAAACGCGACCATGATACGGGTGCAGATCAGGCGTCGACACCAACTTTATTTATTTACTAGCTTCAGCTTGTAACTTCGTCTGCGTGAAATGATAATGATGATGTCGTGTCCTTCTCCGGGTCTCGAACTATTTTCATACCAAATCTCATCAAATCGGTTCAGCGGTTTAAGCGTGAAGAGGTTTCTCTAATTTGGGTCCGAAATGTACAACGAAAAGTATAATGGCCCAAATATATTGTCTTAAAACTAAAAAAAACCGGCCAAGTGCGAGTCGGACTCGCCCACCAAGGGTTCCGTACTTTTTAGTATTTGTTGTTATAGCGGCAACAGAAATACATCATCTGTGAAAATTTCAACTGTCTAGCTATCACGGTTCATGAGATACAGCCTGCTGACAGACAGACGGACAGACAGACGGACAACGGAATCTTAGTAATAGGGTCCCGTTTTTACCCTATGGATAAGGAACCCTAAAAACGACACATGGATGCGATATATTACGCAACCCCGCAGAGTCAGGGAGCCGGCCGGTGAACCGCCGGAACTTGACACACTTCGGCCAAAACTCCTTGGTCATTTGAGAAGTCTATTCAGATATATGTCTACGTTAAGCGAACTAACGAGCGATGGCGTTGCTTTCAACATTAATTACAGTTAATCTGCAAGCGATCAACACTTTTAATTACTGGAGCTTATATGCTTAAAACTTTGCATGTATTTTGTTGACATATCGAAGTTGCTTAAGAGGAAAGAGGATGACCGCTTCTACCGCAAACGTAGTCCCCATTTTCCTCCCTGGGTATTGACATTATGAAAAATACATACATACATATAATCACGCCTATTTCCCGGAGGGGTAGGCAGAGATCACGGATTTCCACTTGCTACGATCCTGGCATACCTCTTTCGCTTCCTCGTTCTGGCCTTTCTTCAGGATTTCCCCGATCTGATCAGAGAAAGTCCGCCGAGGTCTGCCCCTTCCAATTCCCATTTCTACCTCTCCCTTATACACTCTCTTTGTTAGCCTTCTTCCACTCATTCTTTCCACGTGTCCAAACCATCTCAACATACCTAATTTTTAATTTTTGTCACTACATCTTCGTTCAGTCCACACTTTTCCCTTATCTTATGAAAAATATTTGTAATATATTGACACCTACTGTACAATCGCCCTCGAGTAGGACAATTAATTGTATTTCGAGAGAAATTTAACAATCTATTGCCAGTGAAAGCGAATCAATCGAAAGCCAACTCACCCCGTGTCTGCATGTCGAACAGCTGGTCGGTACCGACCTTCCGACACTCTCCAACGGCGAACGGATGCTGTAGTGGCTGCGGCGAGGGTTTTGAGCACACAAATCGACAGTTTTAACACATTTTGGGTTTATCACGACGAACGAGCTTGCGCATACGAGAAACGAGCGGCCATCAAATCGATCTTCCTTCAATTGGCTTTTATAAACGTCAAAAATATTCGAAAACTACCCTACCTACTGTCGCTAATCAATGTGTTCCATTTTACGATATATAGAATGACATTTCTCAAAAAAAAAAACCAAATAAAACTAAACTAGATATGGTGTCCGGAACCATCACCTACCGTATACAGAACAATATTATTTTAAACTTCATAGCAAAAAAATGACTACATTTATATGCCGAATAGAAAAAATCATCAACTCTCTATAATGTCACATAAAACTCGCTGTAAACCGTTTTACGCGATGTATCGACGGTTTACGGCCATCCAAAGATGCCAGTAAAGTTTTGATGGCCCATTATGAAATATTGGTGACCCAAAAGCAATCAAGATAATGCAGAGAACAACATTACGGAGTTTGATATTCGATTAAACAAGTTAGAGACCGTAGTGTTGGTAATGAATCATGTCTGGCGGCCATCTTTAAGGATCTCCCTACATATATCGACGCGGATTCGGCAAAATCCGATAGAAAAAACCTTTATGTCTGCGCAATAATAGCGAAAAATCGTCATTCGGCTCAGCTCTTTTCACTTTTTTCGCTCTTATAAAGGTGTTTTCTATACTTTTGTATAGCTCGCTGTACAATTGATGATGGATATGATAGATTTCAGTCCTATTAAGTTTCGCTCCAAAAAAACCTTACTCATGACAAGCGCAAAGTTTAAAACCCACGTACGTAAAACAAGTACAAAAGCCAGATTGCGCTCCTCAATGCGATGGACCGAAGTGAAGGTTCTCACCAGATCACCCTTAAATCTGTATGCGGAAAGCAATAAAGAGAAACATCGCGGGAATCAATAAAAAAGGCCGTACAACGATCTCAATGACCACGACTACTCTAACAAGTAACAAGAGTATCCCTTCGTATGACAAACTCCATTTTGGACAAGTGTGCATATCTGCCGGTCTCCCGCTCCGGGACAAACTGTAGGTACTCGGTTTTCGTGTGAATTTGAGTACCTTAAACTGCTTTTGCACTGCTCTAATTCTAATTCATGACAATGCAAGACTATTGAACAAAGACAGGCTACAGTTGGTCATTATCGTCAACAAAGTTTAAGTTTCATAGAAACTTCAGTCTTCCGTGATCACTTACGTCTGTGTTTTTTAATCGATTTAAGTAAGTTAAAGTTAGTTCTCACGGTCGCACGGGTGCACATCTATATAAAATACTAGGTGTATGGTCTAGGTACTTCAGTGTATGGTGGCGCCGCCTATTTATTGTTTTTACGGTCACTTTTTGATACATGAAGATTCATTTCCTTACCTCTACCTTCCATAATTTAACCCTTATAATGTGTCAATGAATACTTTCGGGTTTTGAACACATATAAAAACATAATTATGACATCCCTAGCCATTCTGATAAGTGTTGATTCCAACTTGTAATGGGTTTAGTTGGGGTGTAGGTAAATATGCTACGTATTATTGCGAACAGAGATAAATGATGACTCGCTGAAAAGCTATTAAATAATTTTGTTAGTTAAAATGTTTTGGTGTTTGGAAGATTGCTTGTAACACTGCTTTTCTTTAGATTTATATTGACCGGGATACATACCGTGATTACCTTTTGTATTGTTTATAAGCTCCCGATATTTCGACGCAGTTACATGCGTCATTATATGTATTAAAAATGTAAGATATCTAATATCGATACGGTTTTAACTCCCCCTGGCACTGACTAAAATAACCGACTTGGTTTCACATTACATCTCAAAACTTTTTTGTATTAGAAGAATTTCATTGCGAGACTTGCATCTTTTTAAGTACTTTTTACATAAGTAATGTTTTTGATGGGATCTCATCTCTTTTTGTAGGTAGTCCTTCTTTTCGGGTACTACTGATTGTACGTCAGCTACCACTATTCTCAAAGCTCATACCAAAGATAGATATAACTCCGTAATAGATGGATACAGTCTAAGGAAAAAACGTGCCTCGAAAATCACGAAAATTTGATTCTCAATCAGATGGCGCCACTAGTTTTGGCCTACACTCGTATAGAGGGCGTTGACTGTTTCGTTTGTTATTTATAATTTTAACGCATACCAGTGAAAGAACATGGGTCAAAATCATATAAAAATAATTAATGCAAATAAAAAAATCATTTATCCATATTTAAATACATTTTATCGTATTTTTATAAATATTTATTTTTAGTTTCAAAGTGTGTCGACAGATGGCAGTGAATTTACTGGGGTTACAAAATTTACTATGACAGTACCGCTCTAGTATAAGTTACTCTATGCTCATACTCATACTCATCCCAAACTATGCTCGTACTCATACCTACACAATACTCATGGCAATTACCAAACTATACTTGTATTCATACAATACTCATACCCAAGTATCTACCCATCGCACACCATACCCACACTCCTACCTATACCATATTCATATCCTTACCATACTCATAACCATACCATCGCATACTCATATTATACACATACCTACTATTTGTAGGAACTGCAAAAGCAACTTTGTAATAGCATATATTTATATGGGACTACAAACCTACTTATGCAGTTCTTAAATCTTTAAAACGCGACTGATATTGCAAAATTTTTAGGTTTTTTATGGCTTGGTAAGCTAAAAACTACTTATGTTTAAAATTTGAAACTCGTGGGTCTGCTAAAAGTACCTTAAAATTATGATGATCGTGAGTGAGTAAGTGTGTCAGTGACAAAACTAAGGAACTTTGACATGCAATAATTCTTAAACTACAAGTTCAAATAGAATGTTCTTGGGCATATATTTAAGCCATATTATGCCCTATAAGTCACTGAAAATTCAGGGTTCTAGCTTTAGCCAGCACAAAATTACAGGACGTCGAAAATGGCCTGAATAACTTCGAGAAAAGGATGGTACGGCCGTGCCTCTTTGTTTTGCTCGACTTGGCGACATTTTGAATGT
Source organism: Cydia strobilella (assembly GCF_947568885.1). Classification (NCBI taxonomy): domain Eukaryota; kingdom Metazoa; phylum Arthropoda; class Insecta; order Lepidoptera; family Tortricidae; genus Cydia; species Cydia strobilella. Next base: position 694,760 of record NC_086045.1, read on the forward strand.
TTATTATAGATTTCATCTAGGTACGTCTAAAATATTATCTTACAATTTTCATGTTTGACCTCAGATGTTTACTGAAATCTGATGCGATTGACGATTACGTACAAATATTAATCAAAGATACATAATATCAATAAGATGTTATCAGAACAGAATAATATTGATAAATTCTAAGAAAACCATTTGCCATTGGTTAGACCGCAGCAAAAAAACAAATCATTTTAATGGAAACGTTTCCAATATTTTCAACAATATTATTTTCTAAATTGGTTTAGATATTGTTTATTTTATTAGAATAGAGACAAGAACTAATTTGAGTAGAAGCTTATTTCAGAATCGAAAAGAAAACTGAAAATATTGAATAACGTACGCTATTCAAGGTATTGTCCTGGTTCGTATTTTCAATCCATCCATATCCATACTAATATTATAAATACTAATATTATAAATGCTGTCTGTCTCTCTGTCTGTCTTTCTGTCTGTGTGTTCCCTCTTCACGCTTAAACCGCTGACCCGATTGGGATGAAAGTTGGCATAGAGATAGGTTGAGTCCCTGAGAAGGACATAGGATAGTTTTTATCCCAAAAATCATCCCTTAAGAAAGTAAAAAGCGGGGTGGAATTGAGATTAACGAAGTGCCTGCTAATTTGTGTGCATAATATGTTCAAATTTAGATTGCTATGAGAATTTTTCCAGGCGCTAAACTTACTTTAGCTGCTGTTACGAAGTCGCGGGCAAAAGCTAGTATTGTATATTTTAAAATAATTAAAGTCCACCCAGACTTTGTAATATCTATAATACCATGACTGCAAATAAATAAATATGAAATATGAAACGTTTCTTACTACGAGTACATTCAACTGGTATAATTCTCGCTATCGAGATAAAAGTACAAATAATGTATGTAGCTCCACAAGTTCTTTAATCATTTTGCTTTTGAGTTTTACAATAGAAATTACAGTACACACGTTTGATATAGAAAAGTACGATTGCGAACGAATGCAGTAGATTTTTACGTCATTTTTCCTTTGAGGTTTTGAGCAGAAATGTGGAGCACAATAGAACTTGTTGCATCCTTTCAAATGCATCTCCACAATCTTTATTGTTGCAGACTCGCTTCGGTTTCTTTGTTGTTGCTTTGTCATCTTTGTTGGGATCTTAATTTGGAATGGTATGATATCGAGATCTGTGTTTCATATGAAATTTCTTGTCATTATAAATTTAGTCAATGAGAGTTTTGATAGATTCACGGTTAGCATTTCGTTCCGTTCCGTTTCGTTCTGTTCCGTGAACATGATGCATGTAACTTAACTGCGTCGAAATATCGGGAGGTCATAAATAATACAAAAGGTCAATATAAGTAATTTAGTCAATGTTCTTTAATATTAGAAAGGGTTTGAGGCTGTGTTACCACCAGAGCGTGCGAGGATGCATAGCGAGGGATGTTTGTTTTTAAACTCGTCCTAAATTCTATTTCAATCTCGACACATGTTAACCGCAAGTTCAATCCGAAGTCCCCGCGACGTACTCAGCTTCATTTGTCTAATTAGCGAATCCGTAACTCCGCGAGTTCGCAAATTGTAGAAAACAGGATTGCTCCTGCGGCTGTTTTACATTAAAACGTAACACGTGACTTTTTTCAAACATTATTGACCAGGCGGCCTAGCCAAGGTGACAATCGCTGTCGCTTCGCCATCGAATCGCTTTGTGCCTCTATCACTCTTCCATATTAGTGTGACAGTGACAATTGCGTTTCGTTCGCTACGGAGCGTTAGCGATTGGCATGTTGTCTACGGGGCCTGAACTCCCAGTGTTAATTCCATTCGATAGCGTGACGTGCGTTCGCGTTTGCGTTATGTCTATTTTTGTATGGGATTTTAAACAGCGCGCCAAGCGGGACATTTTGGAAACTCAAAATCCTATACAAAATGGCACTTAACGTAAACGCGTAACGTCACATCACGCTATCGAACGAAATTTACGGGGTCCCTTTGTTCGACATAATTATTGAAAGTCATAATGTAATGATTGTCATATTATCATTAGTCATAATTCTGAAACCGTTGATTTTCCTAAGGTTATCCTATAGACGAGTCTCCTTGCCAGTAAAATATATTAAGTACCACAGGATATCCACAACGGTGAAGCCTGACACAGTCTTGTCAGGGTATACCTATTTACACAAAGTACCGTCAACCGTGGTGAATAGGGATAAAATGAGAATGAGATATACCATCAACCGGGGTGAATAGGGATGGCTGGGGTGAATAGAGACAAAACTTAAAATGTAATTTACCCCACAATTTTTTGAAAAATACCGACAAGATTTGTATCATATTAAATATACTATTATTTTCAATCGAATCATAAAATTTGTGTGCGTCTTTTTTAATAAATTGTCAGGTAAATCACATTATAAGCTTTGTCCCTATTCACCCCAGCCGTTCTTATTCACCCCGGTTGAAGGTACCTGATTTTTTTTAAACTAACACAAATTGTGCCATAAAATTAAAAATAATAGTAGATTTTGTATGATATAATTTGTGTTGACAGTAGCACCTTGTGAAATTATGCATTATAAAACGGAGTTTTGCTCCAACTACTGTTTTTTAGGGTTCCTTACCCAAAGGGTAAAAACGGGACCCTATTGCTAAGACTCCGATGTCTGTCTGTCTGTCCGTCTGTCACCAGGCTGTATCTCATAAACCGTGATAGCTAGACAGTTGAAATTTTTACAGATGATGTATTTCTGTTGCCGCTATAACAACAAATACTAAAAACAGAATAAAATAAATATTTAAGGGGGCTCCCATACAACAAACATGATTTTTTTTGCTGTTTTTTGCGTAATGGTACGGAACCCTTTGTGCGCGAGTCCGACTCGCACTTGGCCGGTTTTATTGACATTTTCAAAGTCACTTGCTAGGTTCTAGTTGTCGACAGCCGAATAGACTAATTCTAGTTAACAAATGCTAGGAGCTAATTTCATGCCGACGCTCCGATTGAATAAATTCACTAGAAGCGTTTACAGATTTTCGAAACATGATCTTGATTTGATATTGAACGCTGTGCATCTCGCTCCAAAGAATCTGGAAATTCCTAGATTCAACGGGCATTAATCATGTACAGTCACCATCAGATATATCGGAGCGGCCGAGGTGCTCAAAAGTATCTGAACACGCGCCTTGACAATAGAGGCGTGTTTTCATACGTCCATGGGCGATGATTATTGCTTACCATCAGGCGGTTCGTCTGCTCGTTTGCCGCCTGTATCATAAAAAAACCGGCCAAGTGCGAGTCGGACTGGCCCACCGAGGGTTCTGTACTTTTTAGTATTTGTTGTTATAGCGGCAACAAAAATACATCATCTGTGAAAATTTCAACTGTCTAGCTATCACGGATCATGAGGTACAGCCTGGTGACAGACAGACGGGCAGTCGGACAGACGGACAGCGGAGTCTTAGTAATAGGGTCCCGTATTTACCCTTTGGGTACGGAACCCTAAAAAAAGGTGGGAACGACTTTTACAATTGGACTGTACGCATAGATATTATCATAGCGTTCCCTTTGTTTGAAATAATTATTGAAAGTCATAATGTAATGATTGTCATATTTTCATTAGACATAATTCTGAAACCGTTAACTTTTCAAGATTTTCCTAATGTTATCCTATAGATAGGTTAGGTTACGTTTGTGTTATGGCAATACTGAAAAGTTACGCGTTTCTGAGAAAAACCAAATTATGACTAACGAAAATGTGGACAAACAATACATTATGACTTAAAACTTTATGGGAAACAATAGAGACCCATTATCATATCAATATCATATTTAAAAATCGGAATGAGCGATATCTGCAACTTTGCTCGTTAGAAACTTTCAGGATAGATAATATAGATAGTGCCTTCAGAGGATTTTGGATTAAAAGAGATTTTGGTAATTTTCAAAGGTTTGAAAGATAAGTTTATAACATTTTGCTCGAGCTAAGGCCGTTCCCTGAGCCAGAAGGCGAAAAATCTCCTTATATGATCCTGTTTTTCTAAGAGGCGTTGATATTCGTAGACGTGAAAAAAATATATGTAGTTCTTGACTTTATTATCTTTAGTATCATAGCTTCCGATACACCAATTATGACACTTCGCTCGATACAATTAATTCCCAAAGTAACCTCTACCTCGGACTTTTAATCCAACTTTACTCGGTTATTTATTATGTGATACTATAAACAAAAAAGAAGAAACAACAATCTTAACTTAAATAGTAATTTCATAGCTTTCGAATTTCGATATTGTAGGGTAACGTTTTTAAAATAAATAAAAATCGACAAAATTCGATCAAAATTGACACTTGGCGCGCATGATCTTTCCCGTTCTTTCTTGCGAAATGTGACAGAGACAGCGGCAAACCGATGGAACGAACGCTTTTATTATAACTGTTAAATGATCCTTTTATAATATGTTTTCTGTGTATTTAAATGCGTTTGTTAGTCGCATATGAACTCGAGAACTGCTGGACCGATTTAGCTAATTTTGGCATTGAAATGTTTGTATTAGACCACAGAAGGTTTAGGCAAGTGTAAAAACACGGAAAGATTGTAAGGAATATTATAAAAGAAAGATTATTTTTTTCCCATACAAAGTATTTAATGGATATGATTTTATATTATCTATCGTTGTCTTGTTCCCACAACTCAAGATTTGTTGAGCTTACTATGGAATGGAACGAAGTCAAATTTGTGTAAGATTGTACAACATACTAAAAAAAATGGGGTTTTATTTTATTTTGTATTTAATTATATCCCTAGGCATTTTCTTCAACGTCGTATTTCGACAATTTAACAATTTCCTTTGCAATTTTTAGGGTTCGTAAAAACGGGACCCTATTACTAAGATTCCGCTGTCCGTCTGTCTGTCCATCTGCCCGTCAGTCTGTCACCAGGCTGTATCTCATGAACCGTGATAGCTAGACAGTTGAATTTTTTACAGATGCTGTATTTCTGTTGCCGCTGTAACGACAAGTACTAAAAACAGAATAAAATAAATATTTTAGTAGGGCTCCCATACAACAAACGTGATTTTTTTGTCGTTATTTGCGTAATGGTACGGAGCCCTTCGTGCGCGAGTCGGACTTGCAATTGACCGGTTTTATTTATCCACATTAATTAAGATTTTTGTACTTCCTAAAGGCTACTCGAAAACAAAGCACTTATCCAACAATGCCTTTTTTCCTCCAATGAACAAACTAGAAGCAATTTCCCTGCTCTTTTGTAAGGTACTTTATAAAGGACACTTTGCTATATAAAATACGTTTGTTTATTATTGCGTTAGATTTGTTTTGGGACACAACTTTGCTTTCACCTCCGGGAAGTTTAGGATTCCCATCGCTTCCGACAGCACAAAAAAAAACAATTATATCTACTACTGGCTCTGTGAGCTGTAGACCTAGCTTAAAAAAGTGTAAAAAACCGGCCAAGTGCGAGTCGGATGCGCGCACGAAGGGTTCCGTACCATTACGCAAGAAACGGCAAAAAAAATTGCTGTATGGGAGCCCCACTTAAATATTTATTTTATTCTATTTTTAGTATTTGTTGTTATAGCTGCAACAGAAATACATCATCTTTGAAAATTTCAACTGTCTAGCTATCACGGTTCATGAGATACAGCAGCCTGGTGACAGACGGACAGACAGACAGACAGACGGACAGAGGAGTCTTAGTCTTAGTAATAAGTTCCTCAGTCACCAGTAGGTATCTCATGAACCGTGATAGCTAACAGTTGAAAATTTCACAGATGATGTATTTCTGTTGCCGCTATAACAACAAATACTAAAAACAGAATAAAATAAATATTTAAGTGGGGCTCACATTTTTTTGTGTAATGGTACGGAATCCTTCGTGCGCGAGTCTGACTCGCACTTGGCCAGTTTTTTACGTATTCATTGGACTCTATAATTCATCTCGCTCGCACTCACGTAACTTTGGCAATACGGAAGCAGGATGGAATAACGATGAGGGACCATTACGTGTAACGATTTTAGGAAACAGGGCGGTACATTGATAAAATGAGAGCTATCTTCGCTTTGGCTTGATAAATAAACCACAATAAACCTAATATGGGGCATTTTCTATGAAAATGGACCTTATTGTCGATGGTACTTACGCCGCACAGCGTCGCGCGGCATTGTTTTTATATCGGAGCATGGTTAACAATGGCGTAAGCGCCATCGACAATAAGGTCCCTTTTTATAGAAAAAACCACATATATTTAACTAGCGACCCGCCCCGGCTTCGCACGGGTGCAATGCTGATGTATACATATAAACCTTCCTCTTGAATCATCTTCTTCTTCTTTTAAAATTATGGCTTCAGCCCAGTGGGACTATTTCGCCAGTATCAAGGTATTGAGAGGTTTACAAACGACAAAAATTGTACGGTTGTACAAGACAGTGTACGGTGATTTGTTAGCTCTTGTAAATCGATAGCTAGTCTTTACAAGAAGCACGTGGACTACCGGCCGTTGACTCCAAGATGGTGGTTAAACGCGCTTCAAAATTAATTCTCCATTCACTGCACACTACCACATTAGTTTACTGTATAATAAGCTATCGATATTACACTTTAAACAATATTAATAAGCAAAAAACAAAGTAATTAATCACGATGCTAACTATCAAGATGGCGCTCGAACCGGAAGTCCTTGAATCATCTATCTATTAAAAAAAGCTGTCACTCGGACGCCACGTCACCGAAGTGTCAAAACTGGAATTGAACTTTATGATGCACGTAGGTTTATGTTGCTCTGTGGTCTTTGACCGATCCGTCTTTGGCGTTGGACCTACGGTGCCGATATATCCGTCATTAACGTCCAAAAGGTTAAAGTTCGAATCAGGCCGGAAGAGGTTACTAATGCTACTAGAGTTTCCACACATTTCCCACGACACGTCCCTCAATATGCCTAAAGCTTTCCCTGACATTCAGTGAACCCTTTTACTAGGTAGGTGGTTATTACACTGGATGCGATACGCACGTCGCTCCGATGAGCGAGCGGAATGTCGCTATAATACGCGCATAGCGTTGTCTCGCTCAAACGGCCCGGCCACGACATCGCGCGGCGGCGGCAGCGGCCATAGGTGGGAACGAAAGGTCCGATCGCTCTGTCTCGCTCCAACCTATGGCCGCCGCTCACCGCTGCCGCCGCCGTGGCCGGGCCGGAACATCGGAGCGACGTGCGAATCGCGTCTAGATCTAGTGTGATAACCGCCTAAAGGCGACCCTAAAGGTCACCTTTGATGTGACCTCAGGAAAACACATCAAACTTTTAAAGTGAACTCTATCCCTTAGGTAATAAGGCGTTAGCAACGCATCAAACTTTTACTACGCCCCACGGACGCAGTCGACCATAAAACGAATAATACATGGCGGCCTAGATAAATATACTGAAGAGCAATGGAATAATTCACCGTGCATAGAAATGCCCAAACTCATGACTCAGGAACAAAATATCTGTGCTCATCACACAAATAAATGCCCTTACCGGGATTCCAACCCAGGACCATCGGCTTCACAGGCAGGGTTACTACCCACTAGGCCAGACCGGTCGTCAAATGATGTAATTGTGTTGTTTATTACGTCATAAAAACTTGGGATTGATAGTTTACAAACATAATATATTTTGAGTAGGATATTATAACACAGGCCTTGGTACCTAAATAGGAATATATACAGGCTAGCTAAAAAATAAGTGCATTCCCGTTGCCAGGAAAGTTTTGGGATTATACTGAGCAACTTTTACTATGGGACCAACCACGAAATCGCGAAAAAAATGTACCCTCCCATAGAAAATGTACCAGCCGAAATGTATGAAACAGACAAATTTTTTTTCGCGATTTCGAGGTTGGTCCCATAGTAAAAGTTGCTCAGTATAATCTCAAACATCCCTGGCAACGGGAATGCACGGATTAAAAATATTATACATTTTGTAGTCTATTTTATTATTGTCAAATATAATTTTGTTTGGTTCATCTAACTTGAACAGTTTACAAAATATGACACTTTCAATGATACGCTGATTATTTTACATTATCCTGAATAACTCGAAAACAAAAGAAGATCGAGGACTGATATTAAGCGTAGAGTGTTCTTAGGTCCTGCCAGTACACCACCTGAAAGAATGACCAAATCCGTCGTTGGGGGCACTTCTTGTTCGCTTAGCCTTGTAGACCCTTTTAAGAGTTTTCGGTTCATTTCTTATTTCACACCGCAAACTGTTGTCTCGATGAACTTGCTTATAAATTAAATCCAAAATCAGACTGAAATCATTAATCATGAAAGCGAAACTCGGCCGGCACGGTCCGACATTCAGTAAGTTACAACCAGTAACCACCAAAGACCTTTTGCTGGATGTTCCATCTATGGGTGTCTCATCTATACGTACTGATATTAATATTGTCTTCGGTTACCGCGATAGTTACTCATGAAATAAAACGGCTTATTATTTTCGCGGCGACAGAAAAATTAAAGAGCAGCAAACTATTTGCAACTAAAATAATAACTTGTCAGCGATTAAATATTTTGGCAATCATTTATATTAAATGAGCTTTAAACTAAGGATATTTTAAAATTCAAATAATGGCAGCTACTGTAAGGTAGCAGAAATAATAAACAAGATTACTGAAATCATAGGCGAGGTACTATAAATAAAGGATTGGCGACTAATATTAGCAGTAGTTGATCCCGTTGATGGGATGAAATGGGAATACACAATTACACTAAATCAGTAGGTAGGTTAGGTTCGTTAGGTAGCTTTAAATGCCGGAAGGGCAAACCGCCCAGAAATAGGAGCCCCGCGAAGCGGGGCTCCGTCTAGTTAGCTGGAGTTCGTCGGTCTGTTTCTTTAAAAAAAATTACTTCACAACGTAACTAGACGGATCCCATCCCATTTTGAGTAGTAGTTTGGCAGTTGCCAAAACAATAACTCGATGCTAGTTTATATTGAAACAAATCCGAAAATTGATTACTTAGCTGCTACTTTTTACTTTATACTAGTCTCCGCAATTAGTCGCCAACTTATTATTTTTGCTACCCCCTTTAATTTTTTATAAAACTATGTAAACGGATTATATCGCGTATAATGAATTTTTAGTCAATTTGCGTAATAAATGTGGTATAATAATTATTTATTTATTTAATGGCCAGTCCCAGCGAAGGGATGCCGATGCCGCCAGTATTCTTGGTACATTTTGTCCGGGTGAATACTGAACCCCGGGTGGGGGCAAATTTTGTACTTGTTTTTAAGCAATTGAATTATTGAATAATCCTGTTGTGTATATTTTGTAAGTACCGTCAACTGGGGTGAATAGGGACAATACTTAAAATGTGATACCCTGAAAATTTCCCAAAATATATCCACAAAAATTTTATCATACAAAATCTACTATTATTTTCAATCCAATGATACAGTTTGTGTGGGCATTGTATAAGAAATTGTCAGGTAAATCACATTTTAAGTTTTGTCCCTATTCACCCCAGCCATCCCTATTCACCCCGGTTGACGACTGTGCATATTTTGACGAAGCGTGTTGCTGTTAAATGTTATGTGACTCAAATAAATTAGACGGAGCATCCAGTTTGAGTTAAAGATCCTTGATAACCAGTTTGTTCGTGATTTATGTTCTATGTAGTTAAAATTATGTTGTGAATTGAGCTTTTTGCGCTATCTTATTTAACCGGGTCGGTCTGGGCCCTGTTGTATAGACCTACAAGTTTTACAAGTTTAGTTTATGTCAGTAACAACAGTTGAAAGGCCGATCGTCATCAATTTTAATGTTGTCAGGAAAAAAAATTGTTTCGCCTTTGTTAAATACAATGAGAAGCGGAGGAGTCCGGGAGACTTGTCCAGGTGGAAGACTTGCAACCTTTTATAAAAAAAAAATCGTCTCAATCCCTTAGCCAAAGCACATTATAAAAAAACCGGCCAAGTGAGAGTCGGACTCGCGCACCAAGGGTTCCGTACTTTTTAGTATTTGTTGTTATAGCGGCAACAGAAATACATCATCTGTGAAAATTTCAACTGTCTAGCTATCGTGGTTCATGAAATACAGCCTGGTAACGGACAGACGGACAGACGGACAGACGGACAGCGGAGTCTTAGTAATAGGGTCCCTTTTTTATCCTTTGGGTACGGAACCCTAAAAACCCAAAAGACTAACTTCACGCGAATTACATTTAGCACTATTCTTCCGGAATGAAGTGTTCCCGCGGGAAATTACCTTGATTTTCCCATTATTGTTATTAAACGGCGGTGGTAAAACCTGGTTTATGACAACACTGGGAGGTTGATTGTAACTGACCGAACGTAACTGATGAAGCACTGCTCGCCCTTAGAGTTGGTCAAAGACGCCTGTGTTAAGGGGCCCACTGACTATCAGTCCGCCGGACGATATCAGCCTGTCAGTTATTCAGAACTGTCAAATTTTTGTTCTAACTGACAGGCCGATAGCGGACTGATAGTCAGTGGGCCCGTTTAGTAAGATGGCATATAGTCGAGAAATTGGGACCGGTGTTCCGCCGTGGTGAGGTGGCCTAAGGGTTCATGCCTTTAGCCGCGATAGCTAAAGACGCAGGTTCGAATCCAGCCTTACCACTGGAGGGCTTCGTCACTTTTTCTTTAATAAATGCCATCTATTACAGTTTATAATTTATATAAAGTAGTGTGACTACTTAAATAAAACACAGAAATCTAAATATTTAATAAGAATAATTTGATTTGTTCTCAAAGTTGTTTCATTTAACATTTACGTCAATCATTGGCGTCTATTTTATGTCATATAAATTCGGCCCTAGCCGAACTTTAAGATACCGTAAAATGGGGTGAGTAGGGTTCGCGGGGAGAGTTGGGTTATGAATGGGGAGAGAAGGGATGAAAGGGGGGTGAGATGGGATTTTAAGGCTACTTAACTGCTACAAAAATAATGTATTCCAATTAAAAATGGAACTATAGTAATACTCATAATAAAAAAAATCGATCCAACAATATTCCGAAATCACCCTCTGTATGAAAACCCATCTTACCCCAATTACGAGGGACTACGGGGTGAGGTGGGATTTCTTGTTTATCGTCAAAGTTATGAAATGGAACTACCGAAAATAAAATAAAAACTAAAATACAAACGTCCGGAATGCATGCGTTGCATATGTAAAAATAAAATGTTATCGAGGTTTGAATGTCAGTTTTGCTCCTACTCACCCCATTTTACGGTACGTCAAATATTAGGTCTAGAACCGATATGGATTAGGATGTCAGTGTCATAAGTGAAGTTTTGGTTTGAAGAATCGTCACTTTTGACACTGACATAATCTAATCCATATCGTTTCTAGTCCTAATTTGACGTATCCTTGTAATTCGAATCGGGCCGTTTGAAAGTAACAACTTTAAAAAGGTTTGGCAATAAGCGTGCGGAAAAAAATATCGAGAACATTTCATGCGAACTGCAATTTTAGAAAATATTTTTGTCACATACCCATCTTTATACCTTGATTTACCTGAAATGACTTTTAAACCGCAGTTACAAGGCGAGGTGCCATCCAAAGGCAATAATCCGCCAACTTTTGCCATTAAGACCTGCTTTTGTTCGTGAATCGTTTTGTATGCGATTGTGTTTGTTTCTAGTATAAGTTGACCTCTAGGTAATCGTAGTGTGCGCTACGTACGTTACACACACCTTCATACTGTATCTCTATATATTCCGTAGGTTAAGGCTCATATTTCATTATTAAACTATACTTCCAACCAACAAGTTGTATCAATTGACGCCACACCTCACATGGCGATCCTGCCAGTGCGGCCTCGTGCTGCGCTGGTAGCGCGCTGCGCTTGCCAGTCAAGGACGTGGAAAAATCAAAATTTAAAGGATATATATAAAGTAAAATTACATCGGACATTGGTGATTTATAGTGCGTAAGGTGCCATTGTGTAAAGCGAACGGACTTAAATTGTGCGTCCCACACAGATAAAAACATTTTAAACAAGAACAAGATAATGTCTCATTCAGATAATCTCATTAACGGTTCAAGAATTGTTAAATTCTCAAAATTCAATATTGAAAGCCGTGTGATAATAATTTTACTTACATATTTTTTAGGGTTCCGTACCCAAGGTACCCCTTGGGACGGGACGAGACCCTATTACTTAGACTCCACTGTCCGTCTGCCTGTCCGTCTGTCTGTCACCAGGTTGTATCTCATGAACCGTGATAGACAGTTGAAATTTTCACAGATGTATTTCTGTTGCCGCTATAACAACAAATACTAAAAACAGAATATTTTTTATATAAGTGGGGCTCCCATACAATAATATTTATTTACGATACAAGTGCGGAAAAGAGGAAATTCGAAACGAGTGGCGATAAATTAAAACACGACCGCAGGGAGTGTTTTAAATCGACACGAGTTGCGAATTACCTATTCGCACGTGTATCGTACAACGTTTTACAGTACATATGGCCCTTTAAACTTTCGACATATGCACGAAAAGTGCTCTTTACGCACTAGTGCGAGAAAGTAGCACCATATGTACTGTAATAATACAAAAAACAGCTTATACAATTATGTTGAACTAACGTTCGCTAGTTTGATGGAGGTAACACCGCCATCTACCGGGACATTGGGTAAACCGTTTAAAGCTTTGAACTAGGCGTTTTATCCAGATATTGTCATGTTTAGTATGGCCGTAGCGAAATTGGCACGCTTTGTAAATGGCAACCAGACTCCGTTGAAGCCGTTAACTTCAAAACTTTCCCGTCGGGATTTATTTCAGTTTCCAATCCAATATTATCTCACCGATACAAGCTTTTATTACTTACTTGGAACATACCAAACTTTAATGTCATGGAGGTTTTACGAGTATGACACTCGGATCGGCTTTGTGTCTGTTTTAATATAGGAGAAAGAAAATGAAAAGAAGGAAATATACGTACTGAATTATGGCAAGAGAGCTATCGCTGCGTCTTACGTAGCGAACAACTCGCGAACGCGATGCGGCGCGGCGCGGCGCGGCGGGCCCACGGCGTTCGCGTTCGCAACGAGATCGCCCACGTACACATCGTAGGAGACCAAATTACGGCTACCATCATTATTAAGTTTGGCTTTACTTACTATGCATCTCGCTCGCACTAATATGCGAGTACGAGTGAGATGCATAGAAAGTAAATTACGTTCTTGATGGCGTTTATGTCAGTGACAAACTGATGGTAGCCGTACAGGTCAAAAGCCTTAGAAAGGTCTAAGACAGCATACACTGGCGTTTTCCTATTTACGTAATATTTGACGACACAGTATCATGTGTAATGCTTAATTGTAGTAGTGACTTGTAAATGTAAATATTTACCAATAAATATCATATCATATCGTAGCATATCATATCATAGCATATCATATCATAATATGTCATATCATATCATATCATATCATATCATATCATATCATATCACACATATCGCACATATCGCACTCTCAGTACTTTGAACCCAACCCTTCAAGCTTCGTAAAAAGTAGAAAATTTTCGAAATTGAGGAGCCATAAGGGTTCTCGAGGTGTGCAGCTCAGACACACTCGTTTCTAGATTTAGTTTCTAGAAACTGCATCGAAATATCGGGAGCTCGAAAACAATACAATAAACCTCCACCTTACAGAAAACCGCAGCCAAATAACACTCCCTACTCATAGTGTTGTTCCTGCCGGTAAGTAAGGTTGCCAGCACCCAGAGTTCAACGAGGGTGCGGAGTGTTAGGATCGGCAACGCGCATGTAACTCATCTGGAATTGCAGACGTCCATAGGCTACGGAGACTGCTTAACATCAGGCGGGCCTTATGCTTGCGACGTAGTATTAATACAAAAGGTAATCACGGACCATATCCCGGTCAATATAATGTCTAATGAAACTAACCGTGAATCATTCAAAACTGTTATTTAGTTATTATGTTATTTTATTGTACCATTAATTTACTAGTACATCGTAAGCAGTCAAAGTTTATCAGGTTCTTTCGAACGATAATTATGAGCTATTATACAACTATAAATTAAAGTTTTATCATACACTGTTATCACTTAATATAATTGGTTCACTGTGGACAGAAATAAAAAATGCGTGGGAAAAAGCAAGTGTGCTTTTAAAGGGCAGTGAATGTTATTAGCACAGAATAAGTAATAGTATTATGATATAAGGGCCAAATGGCCAATATGTAATCAAAGTGCGTAGGCATAATGCCAATAGGGAATATTACTGCAATGTTCTGCCACCAGAGTGCAGCACTAGTCTTTTTAGTAAACCATAGAGTAACTTATACATACTGTACACAAGTTTTTGACAAGTTTTCAGAGATAATAAAATATGACATTGATGCATCAAGGCGGTTTGTTTACAGAGGACCTACCGGGAAACGCGAAACCGAAATTTCGCTATCTGCCTCTTTATCGCTCGAATATACAAGAGTGACAGAGATGTTAGATAACATAATTAATGTCAATGGCACTCTCCTGCAGCTGTTTTTGTCATAGGCGCCTTCCAACATCCGATATCGGAAAGGCGCTTCGGATAAATTCAGCCATGTCGGAGCCCCCCGTCAGCTTTCGGACCGAAGTTCGAGTCTTGCCCGAAGCGGTGAATTTTCCATTTTTAGGGTTCCGTACCCAAAGCGTAAAAACGGGACCCTATTACTAAGACTCCGCTGTCCGTCCGTCTGTCTTTCTGTCTGTCCGTTTCTCACCAGGCTGTATCTCATGAACCGTGATAGCTATAATAAGTGGGGCTCGTCCTATACAACAAACGTATTTTTTCCGTTTTTTTCGAAATGGTACGGAACCCTTCGTGCGCGAGTCCGACTCGCACTTGGCCGATTTTTCCTTAAATTTAAAAATCTGTAGTACCTCCATTTCATTTTTCAACGCCACACAAAAACAATATGAAACTCGGCCCTTTTATTTTTGATTGAAGAGATTCAAGTGCAATTAATGCATCCACCCGATTGCGTAAATTAATTGCGAACATGCTCTGTACGCTGTACGTGAACGTCAATTTATTTCGTGCCAATATCAAAACGGTGGTTTTAAAATGCAATATTGCATGCAGTGATGCAGTTAAAAAAATATTGCTCCAATTTATTAGTGATAGCGTTGCCCCGGTTTTTACCAAAGCTTGTTTTTTTTTAGAAGAAGAAGAAAAGAAGAAAATAACTTTATTTTGCATAAAATATGGTACAAAAGGTGGTCAGACAATATTATACATAAGTATCACATATTTCACCAGCATCTGGCATGCAGAAAACTAAACTTACAACTAAAGCTAAGTTTAAACAATCATAGTCAAGGCCTATATTATAATTATCATGCACCTACCTTACTCAAAATATGTCATGTATTCCTCAACGGAATAGAAGGCTTTTTGTACGAGCCATGCTTTTAGTTTTACTTTAAACATTTTCAAAGGCAACTGCTTGATGTCATTATCCAGTCTATTTTAATTTTTTATGCTCATACAAAAAGTGTTTCTGCTATACAAAGCTGTTCGTTTGCAAGGTATTGCTAGCCTATCAGGGTACCTTGTATTAAAATTACATACATTTTGAAACGTCTTGAAAAGTTCTGGGTTCATTTTAACAAACATACATATTTCGTATATGTACATACAAGGTACTGTCATTAGCTCAAGATCTTTATAAATAAATATTAAGGGACATCTATACAATATAGCCCCGCCACATCTGCGTAGGAAGCATGCGCTGTCGAGAGAAGCTGAGAAAATAAGGTCAAATAGCTCTTTACCAATCCATCGAGAGTTCTGCTTCCCACCACATCCGCGCTTGAAGTCCCGACGCCCTTCATATGCTCGGAATGTGCAAGGTTTTTATGTGTCTGAAGCCTGGAAAAATGAATGGGGCGCTGCAAATGTGGACTCGAGAGTTAGTAACCCAGCGCGTAGACTTGCCGGTTTTGACCTTCCTAGACAGCAATGGTGCCGTTTGAACAGACTGAGAACGGGACACGGCCGATGCAACTACCTCTTGCACAGGTGGGGATGGAAGGACTCGGCCTTGTGTGAATGTGGTGAGGAGGACCAAACGATGGAACACATTATCCAGCGCTGTCCTCTGCATTCATACTCTGGACCACCGGAAGACCTGCTACATCTCACAACCCATGCAGCTGCATGGCTGAAGACACTGAATGTTGACATCTGATTTTATTATTATTTTATTGTTGTTTTAATTGTTTGCCTATATATTATGTACCTGCGCCATACGACTAAATAAATAGGGGACATCTTACACAGATCAACCTAGCCCCAAACTAAACAAAGCTTGTATGGGTTAGGGGCGTAGCTGGAGGATATGGCGCCCGGGGCAATCACCAAATTTGCGCCCCCTGACGACTGACAAAAGTTTCCCTGCTGCTGCCTTTTGCCCATTTTGGCGCCCCCCCCCCCCCTTGGATGGCGCCCGGGGCACTTGCCCCCCCCCCCCCCCCCCCCCCCTCCCTAGTTACGCCACAGCTATGGGTGCCAGGTGATAAATACATATATACATAGGAAACACCCATGACTCAGGAACAATTTATGTTCATCACACATAAATACCCTTCCATGCATTCGAACCCATCGGCTTCGCAGGCAGGGTCACCTAGGCCAGACCGGTCGTCAAACTCGGTTCGCTCGGCAACTAATCCCAAGAAGCGTAGGCACTTTTACAAAAGTGACTAGCATTTGACCTTCCAAATCAGAGGGGAAACTAAGCCTTATTCTATGTCAAACATTTTGCACGGAATTACAATACATCGCCATGTGACGCTGTCAACATGCGCGCTATCCAGTTGAGGCGCTCGCAACACGTGGGGTCATTTTTGAGCTCGTCAAACATCCATAGTTTATAACACTTTAAACTCTCGCGTTTTGTACACATTACCGGGTCTAACGCGATTAAAATTTCATTATTTTACCTTTTTGACACCCGAAAAATTTCAACAGGGAAGAAGGGTACAAATTATCGTCAACTTGGGGACCAGTGATTCAAATGTTGAAACAAAGGGATCTATCTTCGGACCAGTGCGCGGATAGTGTTGCGTGTCGTGCCGTGGACAATAATCATTAAGCAGAAACGGGTAGATAAAATTTATTTGTCTACCCCGAACATTTACATAAACTAATGTCGGGTAGTTTAGTGTTATTTACCAATATCTCAAGTGACATTTGCTGGGACGTCAGTCTTCCGTGACCACAGCTAGTGCAACCTAGTTAAAACGTCGGAAAAAGGTAAAATAATGAAATTTAATCGCGTTGGACCCGGTAATGACATTAATAATCCATAGTTTTTCTAGTACGTTGGTCTCCCCACATTGATCTTAGTTGGTATCATTACTTAAAAGCAAGGCAGTATACATGTTTTGATTTTCGTTGTCGCAATTACAATTTTATTATTCCGAACAAAATATTGTCTATACTAGTTTTAATGGTAAAACTATTCCAAAATTAAAACAATTAAAATCAATTTTTTTTAACATGCAGATACGTCTGCGAGCGATACTCCAAATTTTATATTAAAGGATTGCGGAGGTTGCGGGTTCAAATCCTGCCGGAAGTGTATCTTTTTCCATTTTTTTCCTTTAATATTAAATTAAAACAATTAAAAAAAAAAAAAACTTAAAATACATCGTTACTTCTAAATAATTAGACTATTGCCCGTACAACGGTTTTAGGCAGTTCTCAATTCGAAATTAAATAAAAACGCGGCAATCTCGGCTCGTTTAATCTACAAACATTAGTAGCGAGCAATTACGGCTGAAACGGCCTTAGGATTCCGTTTACGGCCGTTATGGCGATCGCTTACCCAATGGTGGTGAGTCGGAAACTCATGTAAACCAATATACGAGTAAAAGGTTACCCAAAAAACGGAACCCTTCGTGCGCGAGTCCGACTCGCAACTGGCCGGTTATTGAGCTCTTGTCAGTCTTCTAATAGTAGAATAGAATAGAATAAGAAATAATTTTATTCGTTAGCACACACAAATAGAAAATTATACAAAACGGAGAAACATAAAAAAGAAAAAGTGCCACGAAATGGTCTCACCTCAGCACGTTGCTGGCGACTTCCAGCGCTGATCTTCCGGTGAGACCATTCGGTGATCCGGTCATTATAGTTCGTTGTCTAGCACCCATTTTTGACGTTAATCATCACTAGATGGCGTTAGATATCGTCATCGTATGTCTAGGTCACGTAACACTGGTTGACTCGAGAACTTAACCAAAGCAATGGGAATAAATAAAAAGGCGGGAGGGGGAGCTTAACTGCTCGTTACGGTTGTATCCGCAACTGAGATGTGGTGCAAGTCATAGGATTTAAGACTAATCCCAAAAGCAGCACAATAACTATTTTTTTACAAGCTTTTATTTAACTTACAATGTACCTATGTAAGTATGTATGTAATATGTATGTATCATGTTTGTAAGGGTCAAATCTTGCAGGTTAAATTTGACCCACTTCCCGGTTTCCGATGAAGCTGAAAATTTGCATACTGTAAGTCGTGTAACAATGCAATATTATGGTACCATCGAGCAGATCTGATGATGGAGACAGGAGGTGGCCATAGGAACTCTGTGATAAAACAACGCAACCTAATTGTGTTTGGGGTTTTTAGAATTGTTTCAATAAGTATTATTAGTTGCCTGTGGAAAAAAGTACAGTCAGCGATAAAAGCTTGTACCTACTTACCAAAAATGAAAATTTTGCCAAAAACTTATTATGATATAGGAGAAAAGACACAAGCGGACGAAATGTCCTGATGGTAATCACTTACCGTCGCTCATGGACACCCGCAACAACAGGTTGCAAGTGCGTTGAAAGCATGTAAGATGGAAGTACGCTTTTTGAAGTAAAACTTCTTTAGGCGCGACTAAGAGCATTTTTATAGCTTGTCACCATGCCTCTCACGTTCTAACAATCATGTAAGTGCGAAAGTGACGGCCATAGTGACAGGCGATAAAAATGGAACCATGCTGTGCCCGCAGGTCTGATTTTTTTACTGACGGAAATAACGCTCAGTAGTGACACGCACAATAAGACACGTCAAATTGCCAACATAGCGATAAACGTCATCGTCAAAGAATTTTTACTTCAATCGCGCGTAAAGATTACACGCATACACTTTTTTTTTCTTGGAGGTTTGAAGGTCGTACCGGTCTGAAAATACCGTTCAGACTGTTCAGTGTTCAGTCTACAGTTTAGCCGTGCGAGGCAGGAAGTTTCTGGAGAAAAGCAAAGTTGAGGACCTACAGTAAGGATTGTAAAAAGTTCCAGTACAGATATTGAACGTACGTACGTTAATAGGTATGTGATAATGGTTAGTTATTTGTTGACCAAGCCTATTCAAAGTCAAAGTCAAAATATTCTTTATTCAAATAGGCACTTTTAAATTGTTATTTGACCTCTCTTGTCTTAAGCCACACCCCAGCAGTTTTAAGGCGTCGATGACTGGCAGAAGGCGTTTAATATTTAATTAATACACAGTTACACCCGTATAACTGCTGCACCCTGTATAACTGTTATTGAGAACCCCTTATTTTATACTGTTATGTTCGCTATTACAGCTTAGGAGGCAGTTTGTTCTGTTTAATGTGTTTGTCTTGTTTTTAATGAGCATTATGCATTTGAGACTTAGTTTTGGGATGGATAAAGTTAACGTATGAAAATGTTTGTTTTTATGCAGACTTCGTAAGGCGTCCTTTGTTTTTAATGAGTAATAACAAAACTTCAGTGATGACTGTGTCTTAAAATATAATATTATAATAATAACTCCGCGGGGGCAGCTTGTGGCGAGCTGACGGCTGACGGTGAGTGGCGACACCGCGGACTCCTATTCCAGAGGGCCCTTTCATCTGGCCCTCGCCTCTGTGCTTATCTTCACCGACCGGGCAGAGTGAAGTCGCAAGAGCGGGACCTATGCTCCAGGTTGGAAGTGTTTTTACACTTATGACATTTTTGTCATAATGCCGGCGGCCGGCGGCCTGCTGAACGGATTACCGAAATCTGGCTACCGCAGACTCACCTCTCGACAACTTCACAGCTGCTCAGAAGTGTTGCCCTATAGATGCGTGCGTGCGGCCGTTGTGGGGCCCACTAAAGGAGTAGGCGAGTCACCTATCTTTTACAATTTTGAGACTAATTGTCACGGCAGGTGTCCGTAATAATAGCCCATTATCCAGTCTATACAACTTGCATATCAATAGCCTATGACCTTAGATCCCATCGCAACACAAAAGTGCTGCACTGCAATAGCAATAGTGTTTAAACCTGGCGGGGACGACCTCCGGATGTGTCATATTGTGCACTCAGTTTTCTATGTATTTATTATATTCCTAAGAATGTAACTTACACTGACAAAAGGAATTTTGTCTCGTAAAAATCACGTACGTTCCTAATACAGTGATTTTTAATGATAAACTCAAAATATATTTTTTATTGTTGCAGGTAGCAGGAGTGGTGGGCCGAGCTGATGTGCTAGCTTCAATATTCTTCTTATCATCAATACTAATGTACCACGGGTGAGGATTAAATACATAACAATAATTTCATTCTTCTTCTTCTTCTTTTCGTGTCGAGGTTCCTTTTCATACGATGGATGCCCAGTAGGCAGCGGTATTGACAGCCCTGGCTGTCGCGTCCCTCAGATCCAGCTCCGAGCAGTGATGTGGGCATGCGGGGCACACCAGTAGATGTGCCATTGTTTGCGTTGCTGTGCCGCAGGTACATTGAGTTGAGGGGCTATGGAGCAGTCCCCATCTGGCCATGTTTTGCTTACATCGACCAACTTGGGACCTGAGCCTATTTAAGGACTTCCAAATTGGCCAAGGCTCTTTATAGCCAGGCGGCAGCTGCTCTAAAGCCTGCACGTACCCGTCCGGTGGGGGCCACCGGGTCTGCCACAGCAAGCGGCGCACATCGGGCGGCTCACCCTGCAGGGGGCTGGTGCTCCGCATGAAACTCCTGCGACTTTTGAGACGAGCAGGTGGCGGGATGTGTCCATGCAAGGGGTGCCGCTGGTCGTTCTCCTGTTTGTGCTTTTCGATAGCGCAGGCTACCTCCCGGCGGATATCAGGGGGGGCCACACCAACTAATGGGTATAGTTTGTTGAGCGGGGTCGGCTTAAGGCAGCCTGAGATGGTACGGCAGGTGTCGTTGAGCGCGGCGGTTACGAGGCTGGCGTGTGGGGACCGATGCCAGACTGGACAGGCAAACTCTCCTGCAGAAAAACACAGAGCTAGTCCGGTGGTACGCAAGGTGTGCGAGGTTGCGCCCCAACTTGTTGATGTTAGCCTACGCAGCAAGTTGTTGCGCGCACTAACTTTCATACGCGTGTTAGTACAATGCGCCCTATAGGTTAGCGCTCTATCCAGCGTTATTCCCAGATATCGCGGATGGGGGCAATGGTCAAGCGTCGCTCCATCCCACTCTACGCGAAGGGGTCTGTTTGCTTGATGGTTGCGCAGGTGAAACGCACAGGTCTGAGTTTTGCTTGGGTTCGGCCGGAGGCAGTTGGCCTTATAGTATCTTCCGAGTTGCTCCAGTGCCCCGGACAGAATACCTTCCACATCTTCAAAGGAGCGGCACTGAGCTGCGAGGGCTAGATCGTCTGCGTAGAGGAAACGTTGAGTCCCTGGTGGACTTGGCTGATCATTCGTGTATAGGTTGAACAGGGTTGGCGCCAACACGCTGCCCTGGGGGAGGCCATTCTTTTGGCGTCGCCATCGGCTTTTCCCCGTGTTGAGGTGGACTTGAAAACAGCGGTTCCGTAGGAGCTCACCAAGTACACGAACGAAGCCCCCATCTCGAGTGACTTTGGCAACTTTTGACAGTAAGATCTTGATGTTCACAGTGTCGTAGGCTGCAGATAGATCGACGAACGCCACTCCAGTGACCATGCCGAGCTCGAAACCGTCCTCAATGTGTTGCGTCAGTTTTAGTGTCTGGCTCGTACACGACTTCCCGGGGCGGAACCCTGCTTGTTCGTTGATAAGAAGAGGATCCACTGCCTGTGTCAGCCGGTTGAGAAAAAGACGTTCAAACAGCTTGTAAGTGTGGCACAGCAAGGAGATAGGGCGGTAGCTTTTTGCATCATCGGGAGGCTTCCCAGGTTTTAGCAGTGCGACTATTTTTGATTTGCGCCACACTTTTGGTATGCTGAGTGACACCAGACAATCGTTAAAGAGAGCTAGAAGCCAAGACGTCGCCACAGGTCCGAAGTGTTTAATTTGTTCCACTGTGAGGTCGTCCATGCCAGACGCCTTCCCGCTTTTCAGGCTTTTTATAGCAGTTTCAAGTTCACATACAGTAAATGGTCTGCTCAGGTTGCGGTTGGTGTCACCCTGAAGAACCGGGATGGATGGGGGATGGGGGAATAATTTCATTAACAACAAATAAATAAAAACATACATACATATAACCACGCCTATTTCCCGGAGGGGTAGGCAGAGACCACGGATTTCCACTTGCTACGATCCTGACATGCCTCTTTCGCTTCCTTTACTTTCATAACATTTTTCATACACGCTCACGGGTTTAGGGCGGGTGTGGGCTTGGGGTGCTTAAATAAAAAGGTGCAAGTCTCGTAACGCAGTTCTTCTACGACAAAAAAGTTATAAGATGTAATGTGAAACCAAGTCGGGGTTTTTTAATCAGTACCAGGAGGTGTTAAAACCGTAACAATATTAGATACCTTTATTTTTTTAATACTTATAATGACTAGGCAATCTCACACAATGCTTTACTCGTTTGTGTATTGCTCAAACTGCATGTTCAAATTACTTGTTATTAAATAAATAAATAAATAAATAAATAAATATTATAGGACATTCTTACACAGATTGACTAAGTCCCACGGTAAGCCCAAGGAGGCTTGTGTTATGGGTACTCAGACAACGATATATATAACCTATAAATACTTAAATACGTAGAAAACACCCAGGACTCAGGAACAAAATGTGCTCATCACACAAATAAATGCCCTTACCGGGATTCGAACCCAGGACCATCGGCTTCACAGGCAGGGTCACTACCCACTAGGCCAGACCGCTCGTCGCTCGTTATTGAGAATATAAATATCTAAATCATGTTATGCTCTATACGATACGTCACTGAAAATTGAGGGCTCTAGCTTTAGCTAACAAAATTACACCTACACTAACCAAAACCTTAAAATAGGAACTTGTCTCATTAATATTTATTTTCCCTTGTGTATCATTACTGCATACCTTAGTAGAATACTATTTTAGAATAAAATAGTGGTAAAGGGACTGTGACTAATCTAAGTAGTCTGATTTAAACCAGAGGTTTATCCATCTAATATTAACCTTTTGGACGCCATGACCGATATATCGGCACCGCAGGCCCAACGCCAAAGACGGATTAATCGGTCACAGACCACAGAGCAACATAGACATACGTGCATGTACATTAAGTTAAATTTCAGTTTTGACACTTCGGTGACATCATGGAGACTATATAAAGGAGCCAAATCTCTATGTATGAAAAGTGTCCATCAAAAAACAGTAATTAGGCGGCGCCACCATACACCGAAATACTACCAAAAACAACCTACGTAATTTGGTCGGGTTATTTGTTGCCTTATATGGTTCATGTTATACTCATGTCCCAGAGCCTAACTAGCGCCACCGGAGAGATTAGGAACTATTATTTAAAGCTGAAAGCGGTCACTTTTGCAACAATTCTGCCATAAGAGATTTGCATCCTTTCTATACCATCCATAGGTGACATGGCGTCCGAGTGACAGCTTTTGTGTTTGACAGGCGTCAAAAAGGTTATAATAATACTCAGAACTTTATACGAAACTAATTTTATAATCATTGATCAAAGAACAATTCATTTTGTAAGATCAAAATACGCCTGCAAGCCTTCAGCGATCAATTTGATGAGTAGTTAAACATTGCTAATCGATTCGCTGTAGGCGCTTTGCGAAATGAAACGCTTCTGGCGTGACTGTTAAATTCCTGATATAAATTTTTGTTATAACCCTAAATTAGGATCTTAACTGTTATTTGAGAGGCTATAATATCAAAAAAATATGTAATGATATAAATTCTAGTATATTTGTTTGTGTAATGGTAAATTCCGGTCCTTACCATATGGCAGTAACAGTATATAACAACATCCCTTTAGAACTAAAATACGTAGAGAAACAATCAATATTCTTTAACAAACTAAAAAAAACTTCTTGGTTGAAAACTCATTTTACAATATAAAGGAGTATCTTAATTTATAAGTCTTAAGTCTTAATATTGTTTCTCGCTAGTGTGTGCTAGTTTTTGAGTCCTATGCCCCAACGGGGCAAAAATTTATTGCTGTTGTGCCCCGTCTAGTACAGGAAGACATTGACTCGGTCGTTAAGTGGTCTCACGACAATGGGATAGTTCTCAACTCCAATAAAACCAAGTTCTTACTAATTCATTCACCGTATTTACCAATCAAGAATATCCCTTCCAAATTATATGCCCATATTTTTCACTGCTTTCATCTAAACAAATATAACTGTAACTGTGAACCTATACAACAAGTAGAATGTATTACTTACCTTGGAATCAAAGTAGACGAGCACCTCTCCTGGTCATATCATGTTAATTTTATTTATGAAAAACTTAGTTTTATTAGGTAAATTCTTCCACTTAAAATTTAAAGTTCCTATTAGCACACTTAGATGTTTATACATGTCACTTGTAGATTCAATACTGAGCTATGCTCTTGACAGCTATGGACTCACAACTAAGACCAATATCGATAAATTAGAAAATATGCAGATCAGATTTTTAAAATTACTTGTTAACCATAAAACTAAACTCTAATGTAAAGGTAACTACAGACTTCTATTCAAAATTTGCAACATCTTACCTGTCAGTTTAAAACATAAATACCTACTTGCGATCAATAACCATGGCCGGCGGGAGCTTAGCTCAGAGGATGCATTAACACCAATTAATCACACTTACATCACAAAGGCTGTGACTTCAGGCAAACTATGCGTTCCTAGAATTAATAACTACTATTACTATATAACTACTATTTATACCTCATACATATACAAAAAATCTCTCTAACCAATTATTAATAATAGCATGCATGGCCTGTAAATGAAATTTAAATGTAATTTAGTAATAAGCTAGATATAAGACAATTTGTGTGCCCTGACAGGGTGTCATGGAAGCTTCCTGTATAACTTCAATAACATCTCATGTACATGACTTTTACAAATAAACATCTTATCTTATCTACTACGGGGATAGAACCCTTAGGAAAAGAATACCATATTTGCTTAATAGTTTGCCCGAAGCCATAAGATGTGAAAATAAGAAGTCTAAATTTAAATCTATGTTAAAAATACACTACCTCAATATTTTGTAGTAATTGCACTACTATAAAATTAAGTTAAGTACAAATGTAACTAGAGACTGATGACCCCACAGTCAAACTCATTATTGAGTTTTGCGGGGCTATGATTATTGTATGAATACTCTGTATTTTATTAAATAAATAAATAATAAATAAAATAAATAAACGGGGTTTATGCTGGAACATGTAAATACTTTAAAATCTTGTAAAACCCATAAAAGCAATAAATGAATTATGAATTATTTTATATGTTATCAAGTTTTCATATCATATCATATCATTTATTCAATGCAACCATGGTATTTTACAAAGATGTTAAAAGATGTTTTTTATTGTTTCTATGAAAATGCTTTGTACAACAATGTATACATACTGCTGACTGTACTTGTTTAATTATTCGGCGATTACATGGCAAAATTGTGGACGTTGTTTTGGGCAGCTTGTCCGAGTTTGCAAGGGGACAAGGGGAGTTGTGAGGGGACAGTTTTATGTCTCGTTTAGACTGATTAGTACTTACCATAAGGGCGCGGGCGCGGGCGATTGCACGGAGCGCGAAAAATGAGGGCTACTGTTTTTGTGCTCACCAGTTGGCGTCACTGTAAATATAGGTCCAGAAAAACAGATCTCACAATTCTTCTATGCTTATTTTTATACAATCAATACGTTCTAATATACACAAAGGTATTTTAACGTCTAAATGTGGCATTTTTTCAACCTGTTAATTTTTAGTATATTTTAATTGGCACTTTTTTAAACCACTTACTTTTATTGAGCTATATCTTTCGTTTACCATGATCAATCAAAGATGGACAAATATTTGAGAGATTTTTCATCCGAACATCAAAGGTAGTGGTTCAGCGATGGTGTGTACGCAATAATACGCATTTACACGTGGCCCATTTCATAGTGCGTGAACACACTTACTTTTTATTTTATTTATTTGGGGCATCAACAGCAATACAAAAATTAATACAAATCATAGTGAACAGAAAACATAGCCAATAACAGATGTCCACAAAAGTACAATTAACATGCAATAACTAAGTGGAAACACAAAAAAAAGAAGGGAGTAAAAAAGCATTTTATACTATACTATTCTATGTTATGAATAAGGAGTGAAAATTCCCGATAAAAAAGCTTGAAACCCCCAAAACTTCTAATATGCATTTAATTACGGGTACGATACGATCAAGTTATCAGTGCTACTATCCAATTATGGTTAAATTTATTCCGACGAAAATAATCTCCAAATAGCCTCGGTTCCAATCCAAATATCGCTGCTTATCTAAAATAACGTAGTATTTCAAAAATCGTATTTTTTCAGGAGAGCGGTTTGAAAAATAAACAAAATGTATCAAGCCATAACTTTTATTGTAATAAACTAACATCAATAATTATTTCTGTTTCCTTCTTGTTTTTTAATAAAGTACAAGGTAAATCAATAATAATGTTATGAATAACAAAAACTATAGTTCAAAATCAAAAATATTTGAGCATACTTAGCATTGTGACGTGCAATTTTTAAGATATGGTCGAGTTTTTTTGAGCAATATGGACCCAACACAAAATAGTTCACCAAAATGGTTTATTTTTATGTCGAATATCGGCACATTCGTCTTTACCAATAAAAGTAACTATAAGTTTATCAGTAATACCGTAGTATTACGCTTTATATAAAAAAAATGTTTTCTACTTATCAACTATGTATAATGACTTTTCAATGCTTGCGTCGTAAGAATGAATCTCCTTTATAACGAATCTAAATAGTATTTAAAGCAATATTTTGTTTTCTAAACATTATTACAAACATAACTGTAATATTGTTTGTGTTAACTTTCTCGATCTCTCTTCATAGCTATCTATCCCACATGGTGGTGGGGTCAGCTTTCCTGCTGAACCTTCTCCACTTCGCCCTGTCCACGACATCGTCCTCGGATAACCTGCACTCACTCATGTCCTTTAGCACTACATCCTTCCATCTTGTTCTGGTTGTATGTTGGTGTTATATATCTATAAATTAATGCAAAAAAAAATATTCTCAAACAGTAAACAAAATTGAAAAACAATCTTTATTAAACTTGTGAAATAAAAAAAAACAGTATTATTTACTTAAACATAATTCTATTGTATTTATGTTGTCTTAATCGTATTGTATAGTAATTCGGGCAATTTCCCGCAATAGCGACTGGCGCCTATTTTGCGTGACAGAGGTGGTGGGCTAGTCCTGCCAGCCCAGCTCGTCTAGGAATCTTATTAAACCCTTGATGTAGAGTAGGACCTCGGGGTGGTTTCTCGGGGATACGAGATGTTTTGCCCTGTATGGGCCACTACGCTGCATTCAAACACCACGTGAGAGGCTGTCTCTTCTGGCTCCATGCATTCTCGGCACAGGGGACTGTCTGTAACACCTGTTATAAAAAAAATGTTTGTTAAATAGTCCATGACCTGTTATGACACTGGTTAGTGGTTACCATATACTCAGTCGGACCTTACCTAGTTGAAGGAGCGCCCTTGTGAGTTTTTCGTTGATGCTAGGCATGGCTTATTGTTTGGCCTGTCTGCATCCAGTCTGGTTTAGCCAGTGCTCCGTGTGTAGTTTTCCTGTACGTGCTAGCAGCATTGAGCGTACCTTGCTAAACGGTATCGGGAGAATCGGTGCCGGGCCAGTCGCCCCCGCACTCGTGACTCGACCCTTGCCTGGCAAGCTCGTGCGCAGCATCGTTACCCTGAGATCTACTGTGTTCCTTGATACATTGTAGGGTGATCTTGTTATTATGACATACCTCCGTTAGTCGTTCGGGGCATTCGTGTATAAGTTTGGATGTAACTATATGGCTTTTTAGAGCCTTTAAGACTGCTCTGCTGTCGGAGAGTATGCGGATCGAGGATCCTACTACCTTACTTACAGTGATGGCAGCCGCCGCATTTATGGTGCCCATTGCACTCAGCTTGGAATACCGAGTTATGGGCTCCTAGCGGAGTACTAACATGTTCAGGTCTATCGAGAAGATGAGCATAATTATTATAGTCCCACTGTGTTCTTATGAGCCCTACTAATCAGTTACTTCTACTAAGTGCCCATATAAAACGAGACACAGTGTAAACTCGCATTATTTGGTGACAAGCCTAATTCGGTGATACAAGTTTTGAAGCATGACACCGAGGAAAGCTAGTACATGGCGGGCATCTACGACGTTTGTTGTAGACGTTTCTTTACAGCGTCTTTTATAACAAATATTCAGGTTGATGTGAAGATTCTGAAACATCTTGCCTGTTTGCGTGTTCATGTCTGAAAAACAAACGACTTTAATGTTTTGTACACTGAAATAACGTATTGTACCTACACGTAATGCTCCAAACGTGTACCTGCAATACGTTCAGGGCTGATCCCGCCCGCTATACATTTAGGCCGCGGACGGACGCAAGCGGCGCGCGGTCTTACACATTTTATAGCCAATAGGTAGGTAAGTATGTGGCGATCGGCGTCAGCGTTTTTAAGCGCGCATGCTCAGAATACATCGTGTGGTCGAGTGACATCATTGGAACACAAACACTCCCGGTTACAGTGGTTACACCCACAAATAGGCACAAACAAGAAAAAAATAGAAGTTACAAACGTGCGAGACTAGATAAAAATACTGACATGCAACGTACAAAGAAGAATATACAGGCATGAATACAAAATTATGTTATCAAAGCTTCCATTTAATGCAAAAATACATAAACTATAGAAATATTTATGTTTCCGTCAACCTTCAGCTATGTGTAGATAATAAACAAGCCCCACAGCTAAGTTAAAAGTAGTATTATTATTGCAAATGCTAGTTATTACTTTCTTGAATATGTCTTACATCAGGTAACTGAATGTGATTTTGTGAATAACAGTGAACTATTTCATATTAAATAACAATACTTAATTATTTTTATCAAGTAAAGGGGATTATTTTGCTATAGCGACCGTGTCTATATCTATGATTTTAGTAAATACAAGTACATTTGTTTTTACTACAAAATATTTGTACTTACTTTTTCTTGAATAGTGTCCTATCCACTAATGATACACTGTTTCACAAATTTTCTTTACTATTCCGCCAAACGATTTGTGAATACTACACTGTTGCACAAAAAACTCATTAACCACTCGTGTATTATTTCGTGTTGAGCCGTTGTTCACCAAACAAATGCAGTAACGATGCGGACAGTCGTGGCACAACTGGTCAGAGGCCGGTCTCGCTCATAAGATGGCGTCACAATCAGACCAATGTCATAACGGCACAAAGCTGCCATCTGGTCATTTTTTAACGTAACTCCACGGGAGTTTTATTCACGATAAACTTTGGCGTATTGCGCGTCCAGCTGTATGCTTAGTTGCAAAATGAACTATTTCACGATAGAGCGTTCTTTTAGATAAGCAGCGATATAACCACGCGACAGCACTTATTGAATTTAGGTCGCTGTTACCCCAGTAGCATTTATACGTCATTATGACGTCAGTGACGTCATTATGACGTAATAATGACGTCATTTTGCTACCTGGGTACTCGCCCGAAAATCTATCAGTCCTGTGCCCCGCATCAAATATACACGGTATCTAAATATAAACCATATCCAGATCCAGCTATACTTAATCTTGATGTGGATTCTGATTCAACATTGCTAAGGCTTTGATCTTGTTTTGATACGACCTTGCCAATCGCTCTTGCTAGCGCGTGCGTCTTATAGTCGTGTGTCCTTGGGCATTTCGCTCGCCCTTATGAATACGCATGAGAGTAGTGTTAGGTAAACTTAGTTTTTCAAATTTATAATTAAGTCTAAAACTTTACTTGTTAAATGCTCGAGTCATTAATTGTAGAGACAGTCTTTTTCAAATAACCTCTCAATTTATTTACAACATGCAATTGACTTCGGGTCTCTATTGTTTGACATAATTATTGAAAGTCATAATGTAATGATTGTCATATTATCATTAGTCATAATATGGATGGTTAGTCTCAGAAACGCGTAACTTTTCAGGATTGCCATAAAACAAACCTAACCTAACCTAACCTATCTATAGGACAACCCGAGCAAAATCCTGAAAGTTAACGGTTTCAGAATTATGACAATCATGACATCATGGCTTTCAATAATTATGTCAAACAAAGGGACCCCATTGAGTCCATTTAAAATTGATATGTAATGGCTCCTCTAAACGATGGCCCAGCGCTGGACCAGCGAGATGGCCATGCGATGGTTGAGAGCACGCACTATGAAATGGGCCACGTATAGATGCGTATTATTGCGTACACACCATCGCTGAACCACTACCTTTGATGTTCGGATGAAAACCGACACCGTGGTCATCCCATGGCCATCCCATCAAGCCATCCGACACCACTACCCTCTCTACTCGCTGGCCCAGCTTAGTGAGCCAGTATGATGACATTGATGGCCCATAGAGGAGCCATAAGATAAAATACACTAATCATACAATTACGCCTATTTTGTATGCTGTTATTGAAATAAAACATACAAAAAATACTGTGGCAGTCTTTATTCCGAGGTTGGAGTCTTTTTAGATACTCAATAAAAGACTCGACTCGGGATTTAAAAGACTCGAAAGTTTCTTAAGCGCGGAGCTTTGTT
The DNA here is from genome assembly GCF_947568885.1 of Cydia strobilella. Lineage (NCBI taxonomy): Eukaryota > Metazoa > Arthropoda > Insecta > Lepidoptera > Tortricidae > Cydia > Cydia strobilella. Next base: position 725,819 of record NC_086045.1, read on the forward strand.
CCAAATTTAAATTCAAGAGACTCGAGTTCCTTTCACCGCTATGTGAGTGACATGGACTGCGAATCGTGTCAAAGTCGTGTCATAACAGAATATATAAGTTTAATAAGTGTAATCAGAATCGGCCCCTCAATGTCAACTATTCCTGAATAATATAGTTCACACGACTAAGCTTTCGAGTCTAATCGTTTATCCATGTTAGTTCATTGATCATCAGCAAATTAGTATTAAGTGTAAACTCGGGTTTACTTACATTGCGGCTTAGTTACTCATTATATGTGCCATTCTCAACCAAAAGGGTACTTATTGTCGGTTGTCAATAATACGCTATTTCCATATAGCTTCAATTTGAAATCAACCTTATCGACAAGCGACAATGTGGTACCTTTTGGTTGAAAACGTCACATATGTTGCAGTAGGTTCATGAATTTTAGTGTTTCTAATTATTCGCATTAATAAAGTATGTCAAGCCATTTCCGTCAATAGAAAAATGCGGTAAATTTAAAAAATGTAGGCGCGGAGGGTACTCGTCGTATGGACAATTTGAATTTCGCGCCTTTTCTACTGACAATGTTGTTTGACCGGCTATAATGTTTTAAAGGTTCTAAAGTCAGAAAGTAATCTTAAGACAGAATACTAAACGATATTCCAAATTGATAATGACATTTAGTATTGTCTGTAATATATTGTTATTGTAACTTATCCTAAATTCATAAGGAAAACTGGCGTCTTTTCAGTGCACATTATAAAAGTTCACGATTCAGATACATTTTTCTAAGACTTTTATCATAATAACATGTGGTACATAAGTAAGTACTTAAGCATGGAGACTATATAAAGGAGCCAAATCTCTATGTATGAAAAGTGTCCATCAAAAAACAGTAATTAGGCGGCGCCACCATACACCGAAATACTACCAAAAGCAACCTACGTAATTTGGTCGGGTTATTTGTTGGTTCATGTTATACTCATGTCCCAGAGCCTAACTAGCGCCACCGGAGAGATTAGGAACTATTATTTAAAGCTGAAAGCGGTCACTTTTGCAACAATTCTGCCATAAGAGATTGGCATCCTTTCTATACCATCCATATACTTAAGTCTCAATAACGCTAGCACATTCTTAAATTCTTGCAAACCTGTACCTTTTTGAAAGTTTATGTCGAGATCCTGACCTGCATGAAGGCTACAGTTAAGTTACTTAAGCACAGCGAATAATCAAGTTACTCGCACATAGTAAACACGTCACACGTAGAAAACTTGGCCACATTTCCCTCGTGCCTTGGCAGTTTGGGAGCGGCTTTGGTCGGCTTAGACATAACTCGCGGTTTGACCGAGAAAATTCCAGAGTTCTAAAAAGAAGTAAGAACCGACCATTTCTAACAGGAACGGATTTTTTGTAGGACTTTGTCTTAGTAAGTTACTGAGATGTGAAAAGGTGTTACCTAACTACCAAACATTTTCAATATGAATCGGTCGTTTTGTGGAACTTTATCGTAATAAGTAAGGTTTAGGAACGTTCGTTCCTTGCAGTTTGTTTTGGGTTCCGAAGTTTGCTGAAAGAAATATCGCTAGGTGTATTTGGCATCCAATTTAGTAGGTAGATGAAGTAGGTATAAGTTTTTTTAATAATACGATGCTTATATTTGGAGCTAATAAATTTTTGGCCTTTGAATGAATGAATGAATGAATGAATATGTATTTATTGCCACAACAGCGAATACAGAAAACACAATATCAAAAAGTTACTTAACCTATAAACATTATATCTATAATCTTAACCTAATATCTGTAACTTAATAACTAAACATTTGCTGTGACAAATGGTTTGGGCGTCAGCATAATGCTGCCAGCATCAACTCAACGTGAGTGACACTGCAGCGCTGTTTTTCAGCCCAGACCAAGATACCAATTAAAATAAATTAAATTAGCTCCGTATTTAACTACACAACACAAATACAATTCTCACTTAGCCAAATCTTAAACTTCAATTTATATAAATAACAAAGTGCTGTGCCTTTAATATATTAATGCACGGCCAAATTATATTATTATATATTATGCCGTGATTATGCCCAATGAAAGTTCCTGTTTAATATTTTAGGTGCCCAGTTAATAATAAGCCTTAAATAAATACATACTTGTCATGAATCCATCAAAATGTTTTAATCGCAATCCGTCCCTGTCCCTTACCTGGTTCGTGCATAATTTTAAATGGCACCTGAGCGCGGGCTAGTCCAACGCTAAAAAAACCAGTGTAAGTGCGCTCTCCGATAACGCGCCTTTGTTAACGATGACACATTTTAGACTGGTTTTGTAGCGTTCGACTTGCCGGCACTCGGTAACCGCAAAGACCACACAGCTATGGAATATGTTTTCCCATTAGTTCATTTTAAACCTTATTGCAATCTCCATACAGTGGTAATTCAATAACCAGTTAAAACGGCCCTACCATTTTTTTATGCTAGTAAGTAGCACGTGCGGTTTCATTTAACAATAGACAAAGGATAAGCCGTAAGGCATGGAGACTGTATAAAGGAGCCAAATCTCTATGTATGAAAAGTGTCCATCAAAAAACAGTAATTAGGCGGCGCCACCATACACCGAAATACTACCAAAAACAACCTACGTAATTTGGTCGGGTTATTTGTTGCCTTATATGGTTCATGTTATACTCATGTCCCAGAGCCTAACTAGCGCCACCGGAGAGATTAGGAACTATTATTTAAAGCTTAACGCGGTCACTTTTACAACAATTCTGCCATAAGAGATTGCGATCCTTTCTATACCATCCATACCGTAAGGGGACTGTTTGAAATCTAAACACTATACTTAATGCTATATGTTGCCGCTATAACAACAAATACTAAAAACAGATAAAATAAATATTTAAGTAGGGCTCCCATACAACAAACGTGATTTTTTTGCCGTTTTTTGAGTAATGGTACGGAACCCTTTGTGCGCGAGTCCGACCCGCACTTGGCCGGTTTTCTTATTATTTTAATTAAAATGTGTGAAAATCATGAACCATTATTAACATACGGTAACCACCGGGTAGTTGTCTGATAAAATGAATTCTGAAAATATTGTAAAATATTGAATATTAATGTGTTAAATGATAATGCATGCGCGTTAATTAATAACTGATATTTACAACCATAATTGCATATTCACGATGCTAATGAATAATATCATTTATTCATAAAATTATAAAGAGCGAATTTGTAAATGTTGATATTAATCAGAAACATTTCCACGGTTGCAATGATTACTTAAACAGTTATTTTAATAAAATATAAGTTACCTATGTATGGATGTATGGAGGCGTGTTCTGATTGTAATAATAGGTTACGAATTTGATCTGGATTATGGATATTATCTGTCAGTGTCAAAAGTAACGTTTGTGGTTGAATATGAATATGTTTGTGTTTTAGACAGGGAGCCTGTAGCATGAGCAAATAATTAAATCATAGATTGTAGATTGTACTCCCCAAACGGTGATCCTTTTTTTTTTCAATAACTTTAAAAAATTATGAAATCTTTAGACTTTCTATTTTTCATACAAATTAAATATTATCTTCAATGTACGCCATTATCATTTTAATTGACGTTGGTTAATTGTCACGCGTCACGCCTTAAACATGACAAAATTCGCAATACATTGCGTCTTAGAATATTTTTAGGGTTCCTGAAGTGTAGGTATAGAATATTAAGTATTTATAGGATTCGAATAACATGTAATTAGATCATAAGGATCATATAGCTTAGCGGTACTATATACGGAGTCATGTAAGATGACTTTCCCCCATATTAGGTTAGGAATGTAATCCATATACGGAAAGTCATGTAAGATGACTCTCCTCTATATAAGGAATGGAATTTAGGTAAACAACCATTTGACACCTTTCACGTGTAGACCTCCCAAGTAGTGTGATTCATAGTTAACCTAGATAATTTAGTATATAAAGTTTTGTATCTTTTAAATTGAGGCATTATATCTACAGTTTATACTCGACAGTCTTGTGTCTTACTTCTGTCTTGGGTCCCATCCTTACATGGCGATCCTGCCAGTGGCCTGCAGTAACCCCAAAGGGTAAAAATGTGACTATTACTATATTAAGACTCCGCTGTCCGTCCGTCTGTCACCAGGCTGTATCTCATGAACCGTTATAGTACAGTTGAAATTTTCACAGATGATGTATTTCTGTTGTCATAACAACAAATACTAAAAACAGAATAAAATAAATATCTAAGTGGGGCTCTCATACAACGTGATTTTTTTGCCGTGTTTTGCGTAATAGTACGGAACCCTAAATAACAGAACCCTTTAACACAAGCATATTTCACACAAGCATTATTTCAACTACAAGATTAAACAATAATAAACGTATAAAACTAACAAACGTACCTATAGGTATCTTTTTTATTCCATATTCTTATGCCATTTAAAACACACCCTTAAATCTCAAGCAATAAAGTTAAAACTCGCATTGAAATTTAAATTTAAACAAATCGTAAAACAGAAACACTGCAATACAGAGTGGAATCGGGAAATTTAAGAGGTAAAAATAGAAAAGCGAATAGAGAATGATTGATAGAGCTATTGGGAAACAAAGGACGTTCGCTGATAAAAATAGCACAATTCTAAGTTCAATGGGGGTGGGAGAATGAAACGAATGGGCAGAGACAACCAAATGATGAAAACTGTTTCAATCTCCACTGGGTCGAAGGAAATTCGGCTTAAATGCTGTCACAGACCGGCGTACAGGACCGAGACCTGTACGAACTGTCTAGCTATCACGGTTCATGAGATACAGCCTGGTGACAGACAGACGGACAAATGAGACATTACTTAGTCCGGTACGAGGCCTTACCGATCGTATAGGTACGTCCTTTACGTACTAAGCAGGAGCAAAAAAGAGATATGCTCAGCTGACAGTCCAGATCGCGGTCCGATACGCCCGTCTGTTACAGTTTTACGACAAACCACGTCGAGCGATCTAAAAAGTGCGAGTCGGACTCGCCCACCGAGGGTTCCGTACTTTTTAGTATTTGTTGTTATAGCGGCAACAGAAATACATCATCTGTGAAAATTTCAACTGTTCACTACCACGGTTCATGAGATACAGCCTGGTGACAGACAGACAGACGGACAGCGGAGGCTTAGTAATAGGGTCCCGTTTTTACCCTTTGGGTACGGAACCCTAATAAGACCGTGAGAAATCTGCTTACAAAATATACCCTGACAAGATTAATTTGGCCTTTGCCATGTTGCGGATTTTTAATTGCGGATTATTAATTTTGTACGCAATATGGGTAAATGCCTGAAATAAAAGCTTTTTATTTATTATTTTTATTTATTTATTTTCAGTGGCACAATTTTTACTGGCATAAGGAGACACTTTGATAACAGACGTTGAAAGTCATCATATGTCACATCATCATCATCACCATAATTTAAGAGCATGGCTCTTGTCGGTGGAGTATGCGCCAGTTTTCTCGGTCCTCGGCCAGGCTCTTTAGGTCCCTGTAAAGCGCACTCCAGACTACGCGGCGCCAGTATTATATAATCTGTGGCGGCGCGAAGCCGCGAATGCGAGTGTGGAGTCGATTCCGCTGATTAGCGAACTAGACTCCAGACTCGCATTCGCGGCTTCGCGCTGTGATTCGCACATAAGTGTGGAGGGCCCTTAAGACACGACATTTGCTTTCGTTTTCAGTTGTTGTGTGTAGCTTGCTCGTGGTTTTCCGCGGCCTCTTCTCGCTTCTATCTTGCCTTCTAATATAGTGTTAAAGAAAGTGTCGTGTCTTATCAAGTGACCTATCATTCTGCCTCGTCTATTTTGTATGGTTCTCAGCAGGTTTATATGTCACAGACAATTTTTTTTTCTAAGACAGCAGCAACACCGCGCCGCGTTTCTTATGAAGTTAATTTCGATATCACTGGCAGTCATTTAACAAATAGAAGTGTGGTGTGTGGGAAAATACCAGGTAGCAGTAGCAGTAATAATGACGTCATTATGAAGTCATTATGACGTCGCTGACATGATTATGAAGTCATTATGACGTCGCTGACGTCATAATGTCGTATAAATGCTACCTGGGATGCTTTAAGATTCGACTGTGCCCCAACACTAGTGAAACGCCTGCGAAAATTGCACTAACTGGAATTAGTTCGACATTTATGAAATTTCTTGCTCCAACTTTTTAGTCAGGAGATTTAAAGTCACGTAGTTTTCAACTGGCATTTTAACTTCATAGCAAAGGGGATGTTATAAGTTTAACACGTGTTAGTTTATCTGTCGGATTGTTTCTCCCAAACGGACTAACCGATATGAGGAAAGTTCTAAAGTTATGTCTTTCGAGATAATCCTACGTTATGTTTGATCAATTTGATGAAAATGTGTCAGGGATTTCTTTTCTATTTTTTTTTCTTTTTTGCAAACATCGATTTTGATATTTGCGGCAGTAATGTCGTAGCAACAGTGATGTTGTCTGAATCCGATCGGTACCTTAAATCCATCTAGATACTATACAGTTCTTTTTTTTTTTTTTTTTTTATTGAAAATTTAACAAAAATTATAACATTATAAGTAACTGATACTTAAAACTTCTCATTAAAACTGTACCATTTTGTCCCGTAAATATAGTTTAAGTTAAGGGCACCTGCCTTCAGGATACCTATTATACATTTTTTTATACTACGTCGGTGGCAAACAAGCATACGGCCCGCCTGATGTTAAGCAGCCTCCGTGGCCTCTGGATAAACGAAAACGATCTGTAATATTGTTAGCTGTAATAGATATAGAACTAACTAAATTAGACTAATATATTGTAACTTTATAAAATTGTTTAACACAAAACTGCAATAGATATAAAACTAACTAAATTAGACTAAAATACCGTAACTTTATAAAATTGTGTAACACATAACTGTAATAGATATAAAACTAGCTAGATTAGACTAAATATCATTGGAATATAATTGAAACTAAAGTTGAACCTAGAAACAAATTTAATAGCAATAATGTAATAACTAATAACAGAAATTGTATTTATCTTATTCTAGGTATATAAACCTGAATCTCATTTTTGTCCTCAATTGTAAAAATTCTTAATCCAGGTATATAAACCTGAATCTCATTTTTGTCCTCAATTGTAAAAATATTATTCTACTTAACTCGCATGACATAAAAATGTACATCGGTCTCCCGCGATACAGGCCTAGCCTAGTGCGGGGACTCCTGGAACCTCCGAATGTCAAGTCAGTTATGCACCAACTCTTTTCTGTAACTTGTGATATGTACTTACTATGTACTACAATTGTATTCGTTCTGTGCAATAAAAACATTTTTTATCTTTATCTTTATATAGTTTTAAGTCATCATGTAATATATGTTTGTCCACATTTTAGTTAGTCATAATTTGGTTTTTCTCAGAAACGCGTAACTTTTCAGGATTGCCATAATACAAACCTAACCTAACCTAACCTATCTATAGGATAACTGATCAAAATCCTGAAAAGTTAACGGTTTCAGAATTATGACTAATGATAATATGACAATCATTACATTATGACTTTCAATAATTATGTCAAACAAAGGGACCCCAAACGAAATGTAACCTGAAACCTGTTCCGCCGCCCAACAGTAGAAAAACAAGCAATAAACATTTGACATAACGGCTCGAAACGCTGCCCAAACAGCCATTGAAAAAACAATTCGAATTTGAAATTTATTACTCGTCAGTAAACCAAAACGAAACAAAAACCAAAAATTGTCAATCGGGGGAAATAAACAAGGTAAACAATTGAATGAGTGGTGTAATGGCATAACGGAAGCGATGTGCGGTGTTTAATGCTTGATACATGGACCTATAAAGTCCCTACTACACGGACGGCAACGAGGCTTCCGACCACTGCGACTTTAGCAGTTACCGACCGTGTAGACCGCGGGCCAGGAACAGATTGCCATGACCAATAGCCTCCCGGGCGATAACTCGTAAAGCGGTTAACGGCTATGTATGATGAACCCTCGTGAACGTCAGCTGCCGCTCCGTTGGTGGGTTGAGGAATGGCAGCAAATAAATTCTATAAAAAATTTAGTCATCGCCACCTTGACACTTGATACTTTGTCAGATGATAGTTTAGATGCTGATGTGAATAAACAAAATCGTCAGCCGATTGTATCTCTGTGGAAAGACCGTCAGCTGGTCACATGAAAATGTAAAAAAAAATGTTTCCGTTCTATTGCAGATGCTCCAACCGATACCGCGCTTGCTGGAGTGTGGTCCTGGCTGCCCTCAGCATGTTGGCGAAGGAGACTGGCCTCACTGCGTTGCTGGTCAACATAGTCTTGGACTTGTACAAGAACTGGCCTGGAGCAAGGTAATTCATCGCCATATTCATAGCCATCGCCTCCTAGCGAATGGAACCATTCACACGATAGCACACCAGTACTCTCCAATCGTCCGCTCCTGGAGACTCGTTAACATTTTTAGGGTTCCATACCCAAAGGGTAAAAACGGGACCCTATTACTAAGACTCCGCTGTCCGTCTGTCCGTCTGTCTGTCTGTCACCAGGCTGTATTTCATGAACCGTGATAGCTAGACAGTTGAAATTTTCACAGATGATGTATTTCTGTTTCCGCTATAACAACAAATCTATAAAGTACGGAACTCTCGGTGCGCGAGTCCGACTCGCACTTGGCCGGTTTTTTTTAATTTTGTTGCACTGGATAGAATGTCAAGTCGCAGACTTGTTTACTGACAACAATTATAAACTTTTAAAAAAAAAATAACGTTTTTGTGAATCATCATAGGTAGCTTATTAATTATTGTCTTATTTATCATATAATTTTATTACCTATAGCTTTATTGTTACTTAATTTTACTGCACATTGGCGCCCCTTAGCTGTAATGCTGTAAAATTGTATCTCAATAAATATCAAATCAGTAAAAAATTTATTACTAGAATTAGTTTCTTGCAAACTTTCTTCATAAATACAAACACAAATTGCAGAAATACGGATAGGGACAAACAAATATTATTAATAACGCTATCCTCTCTAATTCCAGGTGTTCTCTCATGGTGAAATGGCGTTGGAAAGGTGACGCGTGCGCACGCATCACAATTGCATTAGCAGGGCTGGTATTATTGGCGACGGCGAGAGTAGCCCTTCTGCAGGGTTCGCTGCCTGCGTTCTCACCGCAAGACAACCCACCAGCGTTCCATCCTTCATTCCTGGTCAGGTTAGTATGTTTTGTCGTGTTTCGTCATGACTAAAATTAGTATAGCGTTGGAGGATGTGCTTCTGGCGACTACCAGAGTTGCTCTTCTTCAGAATTCTCTACCTGCCTTCTCTCCTCAGGACATAATCACACTTCATAACATTAACCCTTAAAATATTTCATCATCATAATGAAAAAAAAAACGGAGAACGTCGGACTCGCCCACCGAGGGTTCCGTACAAATTTAAGTTATTTCTTATTTTATTTTAATTTTTTACAAATTTATAGTTTTGAGATTTTTGCCTTTACTTGTAATGTAAGACGATATTACTTGCCAAATTTCATAATTCTAAGTCAACGGGAAGTACCCTATATAAATTTTGATTCCCTTGAGTGTCGAAATTCAACTCAACTTCAACTCGATACCTCCACGCGTTCCCGAGATAAAGGATCTTAACAGACTGACGGACGGCCGGACAACAAAGTGATCTTATAAGGGTTCCGTTTATTCCTTTTAAGGTACGGAACCCTAAAAAACTGAAGATACAAATCGTAGTTCTGATCTGTTTGCATCAGCAAAAAGAAACCTTTGTGCTGTTATCATTGTTAATCTCTTAATTTACAGACTAATGACGTTCTGCTACCTGGCGGCATTCAACTGGTGGCTACTTCTCTGCCCGTGGACCCTAAGCCATGATTGGCAGATGGGTTCCGTTCCATTAGTAACCAGCGGATGGGACCCTAGGAACCTTCTTACTGTTGCTGCCTTGATTGTACTGATAGCACTATCGTATAGATGCTGGATAGATTTGGAGGTATGATTGATGGAATAAAACATTGCAGTCACTAGTCAGCTAACTACTAAGCAAGCTAATACAACAACAATTTAATACTTGAAATAAGACAAATAAAAGATCGTCAATGGCCTTATGGCCCATGAATCTTGATCTCCGTCCACGGAACCGATCAATATTGTCCTCGGGTATAAGACGTAGTAAAAAATCTTCAGCAGCAAAATTCAGTCAAACAAACAGCCGCAGTCGTGTGTCTTGAGATTAAAAGTACAAGAAAGAACTGCATTAGAGGCAGCCTACCCAACCAACAAACACCAATAAAGTGATTTGCATTTAAATTTCCAAGGAACAGTCACCAGAAAAAATAAAAGACGAGCGAAAAAGGATTCTTTTCATTATGGACCTATGAGTTGTCTGATAATAAACGCATTTTATTTATTTATTTATTTATTATTATTGTTGATCAGCGAGCGCGTGATGCAATGCAGCAGATCGATGGACGATGATGATGATCAGATGGATAGATGGATGGTCGATGGTGCGATGCAGGTTTGACATACAATAACGTTCATTCCATTTTTTCTTTCCAGTTCCAAAGGCACACCCCTGCTGCAGTGGGTCTGATGCTGTTGGTGATACCTTACCTGCCGGCATCGAACTTGCTGGTCACTGTTGGCTTCGTGGTTGCCGAGAGGGTGCTGTATTTGCCAAGGTATTTCATTGACAAACAAACTTCTACACACAGCTAAACTGTGGAATGAACGCGGTATTTCAGGATAGATACGAGCTTCAAGATTCAAGCTTTTATTCATAAAACATAATATTTTATAAACACGTATTTTACATGTCAAACCATCAATAAAAAAGCGTATTCCAGTCTTAAAGGCCGGCAAAGTACTTTTCCCCTCACTAGCTCGGAAAGCCGTCTTTTATCCTTTAAAACAAGCGGGGAAAAACGCATTTTATCCACTAGTGGGGAAAGTTATTTGACCTTGGATGGAGCGTATTTAAGTAGCTTGACAGATAACAAAACGTAAAACGCTCATAATAATGGTTCGTTCGATATTAATTATCATTAGATAAATGATTTGAAAATCTAATAAAAATACCAGATTTAGCTTTATTTAATGATCTTAAGTCATAAACCTTAAAATTCCATAAAAAACTTTTGTTTTTTAATAATTATGTTAAATATAATTCTGAACGCACAAGTTAAGTCGATGCAATTTCAAAACGCATCATTGACATTTCATACGTCAGAAATGTCAACATTGACAACAAAAATTTTGCTTTAAAACTTCTCGCGTAATAGTACAGAATTTCGAGAGTTTTTTGTTATAATATATAATATCGTAAAAAAATGAGTGATTCCAGTTGATGAAGATGATCTAACGCCTGTGGATGTTGCACTTTCCTCGCTATAGTGAGGGGAAAAGTTTTGTGTTACACACGGGTGCAAATGTATTTTACTTCTCGTGTGTTAAAACACTCGCTACGCTCAGGATTCTCTTTAATTCTCTCTTCTCTTCAACTATAGAATCCTTTCGCTTGCTCGTGTTTCAATTCCACACTCGCGGGTAAAATACAACTTTGCACCCTTGTATAACAAATAACTATTCAACGCCTCTGGTGATGCGGGTGTCCATGGGCTGGTAATTGCTTACTATCAGGTGATTCGTCTGCTCGTTTGTCTGCTGTCGTAAAAAAAACTTTGCAGTCTTTGAAACAGCTTAAATTTATAATTTATTGTATTCTTCTTCTTCTTCTCGTGTCGATGATTTCAGACTTTCAGACTGTGCGGGACCAAAATTTATTGCATTAGAGAACAGTAATGAACTTAATCGAATTTAAACTGTTGTGAGACATACTAACATTAAATAATTACATTTAAGGAGAACTAGGCTCTCCGAAACATGTCGCGTGAGTGACTAAATCAAGTGAGTAAACTTCGTAGGTGGGTAGATTTTTTTGTTTTTTCTTTAGGAGCTAATTAAAACCTTCTGCTTTTAGCGTGGGGTCAGTGATCCTCACAGCCTACGGGATCCAACTCCTCTGGCATCGCTCCAACCGTCGTCTGCTAGTAGTTGGAATTGCAATATTAGCTGCCAGCTTCGCAGCAAGAACTATCCTGAGGAACGAAGATTGGAGGACCAGAGAGACACTTTTGAGGTACACTTTCTTATAAAATTATTTCTTATTTTGCCTTTATTTCTACAGTCACTGACTCGTAAATTTTGAGTAGGACCACCACGTTAGATTAAAGTGAGCTTTTGAGTTTCTTTCGAAAGCTTTTTCTTATATTAATTTTTTTATTAAGATCTGAGAGAGAAAAATGCCACTGGACTTTAAATCGCTTTAGTAAAACGTGTAACACAGCGGCGTCTTACATAAGCGAACAACTTGCGAACGCGAAGCGACGCGGCGCGGCGGTCCCACGGCGTTCGCGTTTGCCACGAGATCGCCCACGATCGGACACTTCTATAAGTATCAAAGGATTGATTCACCCGTGCATCGTTTCGCTTCGCGTTCGCGTGTTGTTCACCCACGTAGTACGCTGCGTAACGATTTAATGTTTCTTTATATTTTCCAGAGCGGACTTGACAGTGCTGCCGCACAATGCCAAACTGCACTACAACTTCGCAAACTTCTTGAAAGACATGGAGCAACAAGAAAATGCTATCAAGCACTATAAGGAAGCTTTGAAGTAAGTCCCTTTCTGCACCTGAGATTTGATTAATTAATTATTTATTTATTTATTTATTAAATATGAATTAATTACTGACTTAGTAGACCTTACGGTAGATGTCGCTAGGGTCCCCTAGACCCATATAGTGGGAAGATTTGCTGACTATGGATGAGGTCTTGGTGGCTCAGTTGGCAGAGCGCTGGAGTATCTATCCAGAGGCCGTGAGTTCAAGTCTCACCCAAGGCAGTAATTATTCCACTTTTAAATTTATACTAAACTTAATAGCATCGTTGGCAGACGTTTCTGATTGTTAAAAATTAATTTATGTATTAAAATGTGTCCTTAGCCATTGGACAAAGCCGAAATATACATATGTATTAGGGTATTTAGAATCAGTAGGTATACCAAGTATCATAACAACCGGTGTAGCGGTTACGAAGGAATGAACAAACTACGATTTTTTTAACTTTGAAGCAGCCTGTATGTGTAGTAGCTCGAGGTCATAAATAGTATGAAACCTTTTTCGACCTTTTTGATTATCTTTTTTATTTATGACACTGATAAGATTCTGACTTTTAACAAATGTCATCATTGCCGCATGTTTTCGAACAAATTGTCAAAAGCACTGCCAATGATTCATACAGTGTGTTTCTTTTTGTTGTCGATTATTGGAAATAACTTGTTTGAAAAAATATTTTTTATTTTATGTTCTTATATATTAAAAAAATATTAACGTAGAGCACTACGTGGGATTTCAGGGTTAGTCTAATGGCTAAGGTCATCCTGTATATATCAGTCATTGGCGTCCAAAAGATTAAAAGCACTAATTTTATATTTGACATGAGACTAATATATCTGCTACGACTGCTACCCGTATTTTCAGATTGTGGCCGAGTTACGCCAGCGCGCACAACAACCTAGGCACCTTGGTGATAGCATCAGGTCGGGCCGAGCACCATTTTCTGCAGGCGCTCAAATACAACAGGGATCATGTCAACGCGCACTATAATCTCGCTAAACTATACAGGTATGTATTGTAGTCACAATAACCGCTTTAGAAGCCATAATGTGCATGATACTAAATCCGTTTGGGCCTGCCCCGGCCACGTGTTCGGCCCGAAGACCTTATGTACAAAATCATTATACTGTACACTAATAATGATTTTGTAAGGTCTTCGGGCCGAACACGTGGCCGGGGCAGGCCCAAACGGAGATGGCGGGATAACCTGGACAGCTTTCTGAACAACTGGCGACAGGAAACACCAAATCTGGAGTCGTAGAAATCATGGGGAGAGGCCTTTGCGCAGCATTAGGACACTCAGATAGGCTAGTAAAAAAATTACATTAACATTTCTGTGATTCCAGGAAGAAAAATCGCCTCGCTGACTCCCTCAAAATGATAGAACGTTGCCTAACACTGGAGCCTCGCTTCGTCCAAGCCTACGTGGAACTGCTCTACCTTAAGAGTGAAGACCAGAAGAGGGGGATCCTGGACAAACTGCTGGAGCTCGAACCAAGGAACTGGGAGCATTATGTGTTGTATGGGAACTGGTTTAAAGGCAGAGGTGGGTGCAATTATTCCTACAATTATAATATTATAAATGCAACTTCTCCCTCTGGACCGCATCTAACGGAGAGCGACTCAAATTTCTCCCAGCATATTTCAGATCAGCTCGACTCCTTGGCGCTACGAAGAGACGTAGCCTCGCTCTATAGTTTCTATCGCATGTATAACAGGGAGTGCTCCGAGGAATTGTTCAGATTAATCCATGCCGCCTCTTTCCGCCATCGCCTTACGCGACAACATTTCCGTCTTCACCACTTAGTTGGTTGGCAGTCCTCAACTGTGCGTTTCTCCAGAAACTGCCTGCCTCGCACAGCTAAACTGGGGAATAAACCGTCGCCTGCAGCATTTCCGGACCGATACGACCTTCAAGGACAGAGCGTACTCCCAAGCATCTCAAAGTATAATATAAATAATATTTTCTTTTGTTATATATTTTTAAAACCAAATTCATATATCTTTCCAGGTCTTCTACCCATCTCTCTAAATTACTACATGACCGCCTTGAAATTCTCTCTCGCAAGTGGAGAGCGCCACGGCGTCGCAGCACTCCGCGCAGCGTGCCTCGTGCTTCGACAGAAGGGGCAATGGGCGAGGGCGTTACATCTTATTATCAGGTAGAATTGTAGCTACAAGTTCCTATAATTTCAGGTCTCCTACATGTCTCTCTAAATTACTATACGACCACCTTGAAACTCTCTCTCGCAAGTGGAGAGCGCCGCGGCGTCGCAGCACTCCGCGCAGCGTGCCTCGTGCTTCGACGGAAGGGGCAATGGGCGAGGGCGTTACATCTTATTATCAGGTAGAATTGTAGCTACAAGTTCCTATAATTTCAGGTCTCCTACATGTCTCTCTAAATTACTATACGACCACCTTGAAACTCTCTCTCGCAAGTGGAGAGCGCCGCGGCGTCGCAGCACTCCGCGCAGCGTGCCTCGTGCTTCGACGGAAGGGGCAATGGGCGAGGGCGTTACATCTTATTATCAGGTAGAATTGTAGCTACAAGTTCCTATAATTTCAGGTCTCCTACATGTCTCTCTAAATTACTATACGACCACCTTGAAACTCTCTCTCGCAAGTGGAGAGCGTCGCGGCGTCGCAATCGCAACCCTCCGCGCAGCAAAATCTCATTTTGCTCACTATTTTAAAGAAGCAAACTTGACGACCGGTCTGGCCTAGTGCCTGTGAAGCCGATGGTCCCGGATTCGAATCCCGATTAGGGCATTTATTTGTGTGATGAGCACAGATATTTGTTTCTGAGTCTTGGGTGTTTTCTATGTATTTGTATATTATGTATATCTATCGTTGTCCGAGTACCCACAACACAAGCCTTCTTGAGCTTAGGTACTATCGGACTTAGTCAATCTGTGTAAGAATGTCCTATAATATTTATTTATTAAAAAACCCTTGTTCGAGCTACTGAGGTGAAGAAAAAATAGGCTACAAGGGTACCGCGTATAAAAAAGAAGTACCTTTTTTACTTACAGATGGCAGACCGCCCGCGGAGACGCACGTGCAGCGAACGCTCGGGCGCTATGGACGCGCGCGTGGCGTCTACGCAACGAGCTGGAGGGACGTGCTGCATTATACGCTCGCCCTAGGACAAACCCTGATCAGGTAGATATGTCTGTATGTCTAATGTCTATCTGTCTCTCTACACGGTGAAGTAGCATTTAGACAAGGCGCTCGGGCGTGTGCGTTATATACTCGCCCCAGGACAAACCCTGATCAGGTAGTTCTGTCTGTGTGTCTGTCTGTCTCTCTACACGGTGAAGTAGCATTTAGACAAGGCGCTCGGGCGTGTGCGTTATATACTCGCCCCAGGACAAACCCTGATCAGGTAGTTCTGTCTGTGTGTCTGTCTCTCTACACGGTGAAGTAGCATTTAGACAAGGGGCTCGGGCGTGTGCGTTATATACTCGCCCCAGGACAAACCTTGATCAGGTAGTTCTGTCTGTGTGTCTGTCTATCTCTCTACACGGTGAAGTAGCATTTAGACAAGGGGCTCGGGCGTGTGCGTTATATACTCGCCCTAGGACAAACCCTGATCAGGTAGATATGTCTGTATGTCTAATGTCTATCTGTCTCTCTACACGGTGAAGTAGCATTTAGACAAGGCGCTCGGGCGTGTGCGTTATACGCCTTAGGACAAACCCTGATCAGGTAGATATGCCTGTGTGTCTGTCTCTCTACACGGTGAAGTAGCATTTAGACAAGGGGCTCGGGCGTGTGCGTTATATACTCGCCCCATGACAAACTCTGATCAGGTAGTTCTGTCTGTGTGTCTGTCTGTCTCTCTACACGGTGAAGTAGCATTTAGACAAGGCGCTCGGGCGTGTGCGTTATACGCCTTAGGACAAACCCTGATCAGGTAAATATGCCTGTGTGTCTGTCTCTCTACACGGTGAAGTAGCATTTAGACAAGGCGCTCGGGCGTGTGCGTTATACGCCTTAGGACAAACCCTGATCAGGTAGATATGCCTGTGTGTCTGTCTCTCTACACGGTGAAGTAGCATTTAGACAAGGCGCTCGGGCGTGTGCGTTATACGCCTTAGGACAAACCCTGATCAGGTAGATATGCCTGTGTGTCTGTCTCTCTACACGGTGAAGTAGCATTTAGACAAGGCGCTCGGGCGTGTGCGTTATACGCTTTAGGACAAACCCTGGTCAGGTAGATATGTCTGTGTGTCTGTCTCTCTACACGGTGAAGTAGCACTTAGACAAGGCGCTCGGGCGTGTGCGTTATACGCCCTAGGACAAACCCTGATCAGGTAGACATCATGTACCATTGCTTTTATTTATTAGGCATTGCCATTATTAGGTATTCTTTTTTTTCAGACAAAATCAACATGCCTCGACTACAGTCAACTGGAACTGCGGAATCCTGTAGAAAAACACAAGAAAAATACAGATATGAATTCACTTCTCAGCGAAGCTAAAAATAATGCCAAAGATATAAGTTGCCAAAACGAATGTGCCAAAAAAGTATCAATACCGACTCAGTATAAACCCATACATAATAAGAGCGAGACGGGGAGAAAGAGCTGCTCCTTGAGGAAGAAAGAGATAAAAGATGCGGATTTCACGCCTTTTGTGTCTGACCATTTGATAAAGACTTATTAATATAAGTTTAGTTAAATATAAGATGTGTAATAAGTCAATTTTAGCGGGAATATTACCAAGATCAAATTTGATTTTGAATAAAAGCAGTATTTTATGGACAGTTAATTAACAAGACTTTTAGTTACATAACAAAAGTCTACGACAACAAAACACCTTAAGTATTTTTATATAAAAAAATACGAGCATTTAAATTGTAATTGTAAAAATATAAACTGAAAAGTAAACAGTGTTATAATGCTCTTATAACACCGTGAACAGTATTCTTATACAACATTACAATACTGTCTGTGGTTAGCAAAAAGGTTATTATTTATTTACACTGCTATACTTAGAGGATATAAATATAACCAAACGGAGACGCCTTGTCTGTAATTTTCTGTACAAAAAAGTACCGATTTTTGCGGGGGAGGGGAACGTCATACATTTGACGTAACGTAAAAATAGCCATGTCAGATAAACGTCAGTCCATACATTGTGTATGACCATTGGCCGACTATTTTCGACAGAGGGGAACGCCTGTTAATGGCTAATCCGTTTGGTTATAACTAAGTTGCTGTCAGTCATTTAATGATATGCGGTTTTAGATAATTAATTGCCGGCTAAGTAGGAGCAGCGAATTCAATCGATCGATCAAACGCAATGGGGTGCAAATTGTATATGTGATTATCGGTGACACTTGTAAAGGCCATAATTTGACAGATTGAAGTGCTGCAGTCAAGGGCCTGACACTTCTTTGATAGAGAAAGATAGTCTTATTGCGATTCCTATAAGAGAAAGTAGTGCCATGCTTTGTCTTTATCACCGACCGGGCATTTTTTCATGGTCGGGTTATGGCATCATAGTAAGGAGGCGATGGCGAAATACCGAAATTTATAAAATTTAAAGAGAAAAAGGATTATGCTGCCCCATACATGAAACTGTCAATACATGAATATGTCTTTCTCTTACCCCTGGTCGCTCGGTTTCATGTCTATAACTACTTGTATATTATGTACTATGTCTATGGCTGCAGTGGATTTTTTTTTGAAGTAAAACTTCTTTAGGCGCGACCACGGCGCGACTATAGGGAACTCAGATTTTTTTTCTGACGGAAGTAACGCTCAGTAGTAACACACGCACAATAAGACACGTAAACGTGCATAGCGATAAACGTCGAAGAAGTTTTACTTCATTCGCGAGTAAAGATTACAAGCACACACTTTTTTTATTATTATTTAAATGCATAATGAATTCACATACCTCGAGTTACTGAATAAACTAAAGTTATTGTAATGTAAATACAGCTCAATTTTAATTGCTTTGTTAATATTGGAATTGATATGTGATTATAAATAAGTTAATTGGGGACAAGTGCGTCCATAGGGGCAAATGCGCCTACCCTAGGTACACCCGTATATTATAAAAGAGAGATTCTTTATTGTGTTGCAGTCATGTTCATAATACATTAGGTGTTACAGTTTGAGGATTGTAGGTACATGACACCCTTCCAACGTAACCGCACTTTCCTCGCTTAGGCAAGAGAAAGCAGTGGCAAACAAGCATGTAGCGGGTAGCCTATGTACACGTAACTACAATGACACGTGAGCGTTGCCGATTTGAAAATGTATCTACTGCGTTTTTGAAGTACCTACCGTATAATTTTTGGTGGAGCTTTTTTATTTACGGTTGTATTTAGCATAGGCGCATTTGCCCCTTTGCCGCATTTATCCCAACAGACTTTATTACACACATTACAATGTATTTATGACAATCTTCTTAGTGTCACTCACTTCATTAAGAAATTGCCAAGAAGTTAGTGTACTCGTAATTAAGCTTTTGTTTTATTCGTCATAGTAAGAGAGACCCAGACCCAGGTAGCAGTGATGTCAGCGACGTCATGAAGACGTCATTGTGACATTATTATGACGTCGCTGACGTCATAGTGACGTATATATACTACCTGGGTAGCGTCTCCCGAGCGTAGGCCTTTAATCAACTCTTTGCCTGCTGCTCGACGCAACGTTTGCGCAACTGCGCAGCAACACCATTTTTCCCTAATGCTGACTAGACTCAAAAAACGCTAGTGTAGGGCGACCCCACTAGTCTAGTCTAGTCAATGGCTGCTGCTCGACGCAACGTTTGCGCAACTGCGCAGCGACACCATTTTACCTAATGCTGACTAGACTCAAAAAACGCTAGTGTCGGGTCTCTCTAGGGCCACCCCACTAGTCTAGTCTAGTCAATGGCTGCTGCTCGACGCAACGTTTGCGTAACTGCGCAGCGACACCATTTTATAATGCTGACTAGATGCCGACACTCAAAAAACGCTAGTGTCGGGTCTCTCTAGGGCCACCCCACTAGTCTAGTCAATGGCTGCTGCTCGACGCAACGTTTGCGCAATTGCGCAGCGACACCATTTTACCTAATGCTGACTAGATGTTGACCCTCAAAAACCGCTAGTGTCGGGTTTCTCTAGGGCCACCCCACTAGTCAAGTCTAGTCAATGGCTGCTGCTTGACGCAACGTTTGCGCAACTGCACAGCGACACCATTTTATCTAATACTGACTAGATGCTGACACTCAAAAAACGCTAGTGTCGGGTCTCTCTAGGGCCACCCACTAGTCTAGTCTAGTCAATGGCTGCTGCTCGACGCAACGTTGGCGCAACTTCGCAGCGACGCCGTTTCCTATAGACGCTAGTGTTGGGTGATCCTTCGTGTTTCCATCAGGTAAATAGTAAGAAATGTAAAAAGTGTATGTAAATAAGTAGTTAGTTTTAAACTATGTTGTACAACATGTAGTAAATGCACGCGACGCTTTTTGTGTGTTTATTTCGATTAATATACAATAAATACATTTAAATTTAATAATTCTGAAGTTTTATTAACCAATATTAAAGTACCCGGCGATAAATAATGCACATCGCCAACTGTCTTTGGAAAGAGACTGCTAATGAGGGCTACCGCGTTTAATTTCGCCGCTAGGGGCGCTAGTGTAGATGGAGATATGTCAAATGCATAGAAGTTTTGGGGGTTTCAAGCTTTTTAGGGTTCCGTAGCCAAAGGGTAAAAACGGGACCCTATTACTAAGACCTCTGTCCGTCTGTCCGTCTGTCTGTCTGTCTGTCTGTCACCAGGCTGTATCTCATCAACCGTGATAGCTAGACAGTTGAAATTTTCACACATTATGACTGTATTTCTATTGCCGCTATAACAACAAATACTAAAAACTGAATAAAATAAATATTTAAGTGGGGCTTCCATACAACAAACGTGATTTTTTTTGCCCTATTTTGCGTAATGGTACGGAACACCCTTCGTGCGAGAGTCCGACTCGCACTTGCCCGGTTTTTTAATCCATTTTTCTTGTATATCCAAATTCTACCAGCAACATGACATGTGTTTGTGTTTGTTTTGTTGGCTGGCGTCTACTGTTAAAATAAATCATATTATTGCGATATTCATAAAAACTAAATAAACTTTTTGCAACTCAATAAGGTCAAGCACGAATACAATTCAATTATTATAACAGTCAAATGTAATTGTTATAAATCTATTTGTACAGTTTCTCCAAAGGCAGTCATGCGTATCGCCAGAGATTTATTGATTTTGTAGAGGTAAAACTCTAAGAAAAAAACGTCGCCTAGTTTGATAGTAAAAAAGATGGCTACACTGCGCTGTATGTTTTGTGGTCATTGAACCGGGTATTTGACTTCTAGTCAAATCAGTTTCTTTTTTAGGGTTCCGTACCCAAAGGGTAAAAACGGGACCCTATTTCTAAGACTCCGCTGTCCGTCTGTCCGCCTGTCTATCTGTCACCAGGCTGTATCTCATGAACCGTGATAGCTAGACAGTTGAAATTTTCAATTTTATGTATTTCTGTTGCCGCTATAACAACAAATACTAAAAAGTAAGCACGTGGCCGGTTTTTCGAACTGTCAAAACGATTTCGGTACTATGGGATTTAGCATGTGACGTCACGGGTTAATACGGATTTCAAAATAGAAATTGTGTCTAAAAGTAACTGCTGGCGCTTTCGCTTCTGGTGCTTTATTTCATGCATGGTGTAAAATAATTTACAGTACATATGGTGCACTTTTCGTGCATATGTCGAAAGTTTAAAAGGCCAATTGTACTGTAAAACGTTATACGATACACGTGCGAAAAGGTAATTCGCAACTCGTTACGATTTAAAACACTCCCTGCGGTCGTGTTTTAATTTATCCCCACTCGTTTTGAATTTCCTTTTTTCCGCACTTGTATCGTAAATAACTCTTATTTAAAATACTGTCAAATACCCTATTGTAAGTCTACCTTGTTGGGACTTTTCCACACCTTTCTATTATAATGCTCGATATTTTTTCTGTCCCAAAACTTTATTTCAGTTAAGTTACAGCACCTACCTTTTGTTTCTTATTATTTTTTGCTACCCAACCAAAACAAAAACAAACTTAGGCCGTTCTCATTACTCATGGTCAACTAAAAAAGTTCTTCTATTTAAATTTCAAGATGGGGTTAGCAAATGTTTTAAACGTTGGGCAATTTTAGATTAATCACTTGCAAATCTTGCAATGTCGGCCGTTGCTTCATTGAGAGACGATAGTACCTTTTTTATACGCTGAATAAGCATACTACCCGCCTATTTGTAAGCGAACGTCGAGATCTATGGAGGTTTTCAACTGCCATAACGTCACAAACATGCTTGTTACTAACTTTTTTTCAAATGGTGGTGCAAATTTAAATGACAATGTTGTTCCCTGGGTGACAAAAGATTGCAACTAGGTCAAATTGCATGCTAATGGGGTTGGCCGGTCGAAATATTTAGCAGATGGCGCTTGCCCTGTCAATCCCTAGAATTGTGGCAATTTTTTGTCTTTTTAATGCCCTTGATGACAGCCCTTTAAACCAAATCTCATAGAAAAAGGGGCAAGCTATGATGGCGCTATCTCTGCAAACCTTTGACAGTTGCCAACCCCATTAGGGTATAACTTAAAAACGCGGAAAATCGCTTCATCCACGTAGGTAATTATGTCCTAATATTTTTTTCTCTGCTTTCAATCCGTTATTTTACAGATATTGAGATGCCAAATATTAAATGCTAAAAAACTAATAATTTTATTAAATACCTCTAAGGGTAAGTTAAAAAACGAAATACTACGCGAGCGCCGCAGGTACAACTAGTAAAATAAAGTACCTAAATAAGTAGGTAAGAAAGTTATAATTAATCATTTTATTGTTACAATCAACCGTTTTAGGATATACAAGATTCCTACAAAAAAATAACAACAACAATTCAAATAAATTAAAAACTGTAATAGATGTCATACAGGGTGGGCACAGGGATTCCGACAGACTTTAACCGTGGATTCCTGGCAGTGTTACGAAAGAAAAATGTTATATCAACATGGGTCCAAAATTGCCTAATTAATTTACTTAATTTCTGGAACAAAATAAATCAATTAACGATAGTACTAACTTGTGAACGTATCTTTAGTTTGAAAGAGTGAAAAAGACAACATGCGACACCAATATGACACTTTATAGTCTAGTTTATAGCAGGTGACAGGTAAGTTTACTATTTTTAACACTTCTGCTTTGCATGTGTGATTGTTTGTGTCTTGGTATGTATGATTACGTCACATAAGGGCGTGTTAGCCTTGAGTTTTTTTAACTTCGAAATTACTTAAATAATTGAATATCTCGTAAATTAGGCTTTCTATGGCATTGTTATATTACTTTTTTTTTATCCAAATAGGCACTAGAATTCATGGTTAAAGTGTGTCGGAATCCCTGTGCCCACCCTGTATATTAAAGAAAAAGTGACGAAGCCGCGACCACGACCAGTGAAACCTGTGTCGAAACGTCGGTAAATAAAGGTAACAAAATAAATTCGCGATAGACCCGTTTCTAAATGTGATTTAACAAGGTCCCTTTTCATAGAAAATGCCCCATTTTACCTAATAACTAGATCATTTACTACAGAAAGATCATACAATTATATTCTGGCATGCGGGTGCTACACCGAGTAAGGCGCTGTACATATCGCGCTTGCATTACACCGCCATGGCTGCTGAAGCGGTGGAGTATGTACAACAGAAGACCGGTTCACGCTGAGGGTGTTCCAGCTTCGATCGCGCCACTACGTGCACTTCCTCTCTTGTGGTGCGCGTGCCGCGACCGCTGCAGGGGACCATCGAGTGCGCCGACTTCTGGCCGAAGGGTGGCGCGTTTCGGAGGTTCCGGGGCAAACTGCCGAATCCGACACAAGAGCAAACAATTCAACGGAGCCACGCCGTTCTGTCGCCAAATTAGTTAGTTTTTAACTTTATGAAATGTATATGTATGATAAGGTATATGTAATACGGGCCTTGTTGCCTGAATTAAATTTTAAAATAAATAAATAATAATATACGTACCTACATAAAATATATAAAGAACAAGCACAGGGTGGACACGCGTCATGCGTCATTGTGTGAGTAAGTTGCTCAAAAACAGTACTGAACGGCCGTCAATCGTGTCACGGGGCGAGGTAATTCGAATCGGAACGGGGCGGTGCGTGGCCGTTCTGTATGATAATACTATTACTTATTCTGTGGATGTGGAACAAGCCTCTTTAACCTACCATGACCTCAGTGCAATGTTAATGATCTTTATTATATTTATCTAGATAAGGACATTGTTCCATGTTTAATTGTTTATTCCAAATGACGTCAATGCGTAAGTAAATAACTAAGTACCTAAGGAATTTAATGACAGCCAGTGACCTCAGAGATTGTTAAACTTCGTTGCTCAGTAAACTGTCTCACAACTAACTAAAAACCGGACAAGTGCGAGTCGGACTCGCCCACCGAGGGCTCCGTACTTTTTAGTATTTGTTGTTATAGCGGCAACAGAAATACTTACATCATCTGTGAAAATTTAAACTGTCTAGCTGTCACGGTTCATGAGATACAGCCTGGTGACAGACAGACAGACAGACGGAGAGTAGGGTCTTAGTAATAGGGTCCCGTTTTTACCCTTTGGGTACGTAACCCTAAAACCTACCTATTAAATTTGTAAATAAAAAAAACCCTACGATACGTTAATCACAAGACTTTCATGACAAAAAATAAATGCCTTATTTACAACATTATGGAAAAACTACCTATAATTATTATTAAGTAAATAGATAATAGTTATTTGTCATACAAGGGTGCAAAGTTGTATTTTACCCGCAAGTGTGGAATTGAAACACGAGCAAGCGAAAGGAATCTATAGTTGAACCACGAGCGAAGCGAGTGGTTCTAAAATAGAATCTTGAGCGTAGCGAGTGTTTCAACACACGAGAAGTAAAATATTGTCAGAAACTTGTTCCGAAAAAATAGTTATCAGTGCATATTATGGAACAGTCTACCCACTACTTACGTACGGAGTAATTTTTTGGGGCAATTCTGTTGATGTTGATAAAACATTCATATTGCAGAAAAGATGTTTAAGAACTGTTTTTAGAATGTACACAGATGAATCGCTACGTGACGTGTTTAGGGAAAAGCGCTTTTTGACACTTACCGGTATTTATATATTAGAATTAAGTCTATTTGTAAAAAATCACCCTGAACATTTCACAAAGCGCTCATGCAAAGATAATATTAGATCGCAATATAAATATAATATGGTACTTCCGAGAGCTAGCACTTTAATATATAAAAAAAGCACATTCATATCCGCTATTAATGTCTTTAATCATCTGCCTAATGAAATAAAAAGCCTCGAAGGAAATACCTTTAAAAGATGCTTAAAAAACTTTTTAATAGACAAAGTCTTCTATAACCTAAAAGAATTTTATAACTCTGAAAACCTAAATGTATATTAAAATTTAGTTTAAGATTACTTAGTTTAAGATAAAATAAATTGTATGCCCGAAAAGGGTAAAACTGTTGATACCCATAAAAAAATGTACCTAGCTATACTTCTTGTACCTACACAGTTTGAACAATAAATGTTTCTGATTTCTGAATACATTTGCACCCGTGTGTAACACAAAACTTTTCCCCTCACTATAGCGAGGAAAGTGCAACATATCTAGACAGGCGTTAGATCATCTTCATCACTGGAATCACTAATTTTTTTACGATAATACGATATTATAACAGAAAACTCTGGAAGTTGTGTATTTTTACGTGTCGGAGTCGGTGAGAAAATTTTTGTTAAAGGGGCCCACTGACTATCAGTTCGCCGGACGATATCGGCCTGTCAGTTAGAACAAAAATTTGACAGTTCCGAACAACTGACAGGCCTATATCGTCCGGCGGACTGATAGTCAGTGGGCCCCTTAACAATGTTATGTTGACATGTTGACATTTCTGACGAAGCGGTTTGAAATTGCATCGACTCAACTTGTGCGTTCAGAATTACATTCAACATCATTTAAAAAAAGAAATGTTTTTTATGCAATTAAAGGTTTATGACTTAAAATCATTAAATAAAGCTAAATTCGGTATTTTTTATTAAATTCTCAAACCATTTATTTATGATAATTAATATCGAACGAAGCATTATTATGAGCATTTTACGTTTTGTTATCTGTCAAAAGCTACTTAAACACGCTCCATCCAAGGTCAAATTACTTTCCCCACTAGTGGATAAAATGCGTTTTTCCCCGCTTGTTTTAAAGGATAAAAGACGGCTTTCCGAGCTAGTGAGGGGAAAAATTTTATAATAGTTTTCCTGTGTCACATACGGTTGTTAATCATGTATGTAATAATTTTAGCAAGGCAGAATTGTCATTGATTCTATAATTATAGACATCTAAAATAATTAAATGTTCGTAGCAAGTGTTGCTAAAGGACTTTTTCAATTCCATTTCGATTACTCCACCGTATTGATCAATGTTTTCCAACAGCAATAATGCAATAGATTTTTAATAACAATACAATTATTTGGACATTCACGATCAATATTACAATTACAATAGCTAAATATTATAAAAATAGCAATGAAATGATTTAGTAATTCTCATTCACGTTTACTTCAATCGCCTAAAAACTTATTATTACCCCCATAAATCGCATAATACCTGTTATCGATACATCATCCATGGTTCAGTAATCATTGCATAATATAACCTCAGAAAACTTAATTTTATTCACGGTCATAGTTTTCACCGAAAATCCATTTTAGCGTTAAAGTACGCTTTCTAAGCGGGGCTCGGACGAGGACCACAGTGCATCGGTAGCTTTGACCGCGCGCGCCCGCTTGAGCAAATATCATTGTTTACTTATTCGTATTTGCAATCTACCGACTTTGAAAGGTATAAAAGAAAAAAATACAACGCTTGCAGCAGTGATGAAGTTACTTTGGTTGTTATTAGTTGTTGCGGTGGCCGCTCAGCTCGATGATAACATCGAGGAGGAGGAGTTGGAAGAACCTTATAATGAAGAAGATTATGAGCATTCTAGAGACAAAAGGAACATAGAAGATTTTGAACATTCTAGAACCAGACGAGATATAGAAGATGATGATCCTTATGAAGAGATTTTTAGAACGCGGCGGGATGTTCACGATCCGTTTGAAGAACATTCTAGAGCCAGACGTGAGATAAATGGTGATTATGAAGAGAACAGGACACGGCGTAATGTGAACGAAGGTCCGTTTGAAGAGCATATAAGAGTGAAAAGATGTACATACGAAGATGTTCCAATAAGTCGCATTCGTCGCTCAGTAAGAACTCCTCGGCAAGTCCACCAGTACGAAGTCCACGAGTTTACAGATGGAGAGAGTTATCCATCGCCTCCTTATGAAGAAATGTTAGCGGCTAGCGCTGAGCATTATCATAAAGTTTATGCAGCTCCAAATACGAGGCCAGATGTGAGTGTGCCTGTTGTGTATCGTCCTGTGCCGTCTGTGTTGTCTCCTGTGCCATATAAACAAGCTCGTCAAGTGTCCCAACCTTTCCAAGCTCAACTTTTGTACACTCAACCTCACCAAGCTCCTGTCCAAGCGTCATACGCAAAAATCCAAACGCCTCAAGTACCCCAATATTCTCAAAATTTAGTTGCAAAGCCTCAAGTAGCCCATGAACGTTTTCAACCTATCCACGCCACGCCTCAAGTAACCCAATATCCTCAAAATCTGGTTGCAAAGCCCCAAGTCCATCAACTTTCTCAACCTTCAAATGTAGCTCAATCCCACCAACAACCATTCTTAGTTCCAGTAAAATCTTCTATACAAGTAGCTGACGCTCCCAACTCCTTCCAAAGTCCCTTAGGCATCATCCAAGCGAAAGTCCCGCTTTCCTCAGAAGTTGCTGTAGCTACCGTGGAAGAAGTCCCGCTGCTGAAGGATCAGCAGGAAGCAGCTGCCGTGGTTAAGCATAATAAGCATGCGAAGGGGCATAAGCAGGGTGGTGGTCATGCGAAACATGCCCAGCATGATGCGCATAAAGGAGGAAAGGTAAGTTGTGTTTTGTGTTTAGATTAAGTGCTTCATTAACTTTGCACCTACATTGCTGTCTTCTTTGTATTTACGCACATTTGTATTGAGGTGACATCTGTCACCGTTCCCAAGCTATGTGAAAAATGCAATAAAAACAAATAAAAAAACCGGCCAAGTGCGAGTCGGACTCGCGTTCCAAGGGTTCCGTACATTACATAATTTAAACAACGTATTTTTTATGTGAGACGTGAGTGAAATGTCTTTAAAAACCCGTAGGGGTCGGATCAAAAACTAAGTAACTAAGTCCGACTCACGCTTGACTGCACATTTCTAATAGGTTTTCCTGTGATCTATAGGTAAAGATCTATTTTGTGTATTTTTTTCAAAATTTTAGACCTTGTAGTTTCGGAGATAAAGGGGGGGGATGGTCATTTTTTGCCTATTTTCTTAAATAACTTCTAAACTGTTTAACCTAAAATTATAAAAAAATATATATTTAGGATTCTCAAAATGAGCTCTTTCATTTGATATGTAACACGATATAGTTTAAAAAACTTTATTTTTTTTAATTTTCTCATTTACCCCCCAAAAGTGGTCCCCGTGTTTAAAATTCATTTGTTTACGTTACGTGTCCGTCTCTGGGTCACAAACTTACATATGTATACCTAATTTCAACTTAATTGGGCCAGTAGTTTCGGAGAAAATAGGCTGTGACAGACGAACAGACAGACAGACGCACGAGTGATCCTATAAGGGTTCCGTTTTTTTTCTTTTGAGGTACGGAACCCTAAAAAACCGGCAAGGTACTTGTCACACTCACGTTTTAAGGGTTCCGCCGTACATCACACAATAACAACACCACGTTTCACGTAAACCGTTGAGGATGTGTCGCTAAAACAGCCTAACCACATTTTTGTTCTAAGTCCGACTCACACTTAACTTTATATTTCTAATAGGTTTTCCTGGCATCTTTAGGTAAAGAACTATTTTGTTTTTGTTTTTTCAAAATTTTAGACCCAGTAGTTTCGGAGGTAAGGGGAGGGGATAATCATTTTTTGCATATTTTATTGAATAGCTTACTTATTACCTGTATATCTTAAAAATATAAAAAATATATATATGAGATTCTCACAATATATGACATTTGATATATGACACGATATAGTTTGCAAAACTTTGTTTTTTAATTTTCTCATTTAACCCCCAAAAATGGCCGCTATGTTTCAAATTTATTTGTCGACGTTACATGTCCGTCTTTGGGTCACAGACTTACATATGTGTGCCGGATTTCAACTTAATTGGTCCAGCAGTTTCGGAGCAAAGAGGCTGCGACAGACGGACAGACGGACGGACGGACAGACAGACGCACGAGTGATCCTATAAGGGATCCGTTTTTCCTTTTGAGGTACGGTACCCTTGCTGACTATTCTTATATGTATGTGACAGTTCAAGGGCAACACGATGAAAATATATTTTAAATTGTTAAGAAATAAAACTAAAAACAAGAATTCAGAATAGGTGTACATTTTACAAAAACGCATTAAATAAATTTCTTCACATTGACAACAGTTTATGTTAAAATAATTAAACTCAACAGAATTAATTGGTGCACAGAATTACCCAAACTTCTAAACAATACTTTTGTACTATGTACTATAGAAATAATGAGTCAGCAAATCTTGTACTATGTACTATACTTTTGTACTATGTACTATAGAAATAATGAGTCAGCAAATCTTGTACTATGTACTATACTTTTGTACTATGTACTATAGAAATAATGAGTCAGCAAATCTTGTACTATGTACTATACTTTTGTACTATGTACTATAGAAATAATGAGTCAGCAAATCTTGTACTATGTACTATACTTTTGTACTATGTACTATAGAAATAATGAGTCAGCAAATCTTAAGTTAAATAGCTCCAATATGGAACGTGTATCCAACTGGTCACACACATTCAGGAAGAGATTTGGTAATATTTCCTTACCTAGAAGTAATAATAGAATAAATAAATACCCGTTTAAAATTAATAAAGATAGAGTCCTCCAAAAAAAACGGACACAAAAAAAATTGATAGATAAATAGATAAACTGTTTATTTGAAATATATTTCTTACTTACCTAGGGAGAGGAGTGTTAGGGTCGGCAACGCGCATGTAACTCCTCTGGAGTTGCAGGCGTACATAGGCTACGGAGACTGCTTAACATCAGGCGGGCCGTATGCTTGTTTGCCACCGACGTAGTATAAAAAAAAATAAGCCCTTTCATTTGATATGTAAAACGATATAGTTTGAAAAACTTTATTTTTTAATTTTCTCATTTACCCCCAAAAGTGGCCCCCATGTTAAAAATTCATTTGTTTACGTTAAATGTCCATCTTTGGGTCACAAACTTACATAATTATTTTCAATTTAATTAGTCCAGTAGTTTCGGACAAAATAGGCTGTGACAGACGGACAGACAGACAGACAGACGCGCGAGTGATCCTATAAGGGTTCCGTTTTTTCCTTTTGAGGTACGGAACTCTAAAAACGTACCATCTTTAAAATTTTCTTTTTTTACTTCATTGATACACGGACGCAAACGTTTATTAAAATTATCAACAATATGCTGCAGTGAAAATCTTTGTCAACGTTTTGGGCATTGTGTAAAAAAAAGGTAAGATACAGGAAATTTAATCGTGTCATGACGGATAAGCATAAAAAAAGATATCAAAGTAAAATAATTTATTATGCGTTTTTGTAACGGAACGATACACACGTGCAACAGGGGACTTTAGGTAGGCACAGTGAGCTGCAGGGGGGCTGCATATAGAAGTTTGTATGCAAAGGTGCTAAGCATTGCTGACTGTACTAAGCAAACCCCGTGAATGTTGCAATCTATTGAAAATAAGGGTTGACAATGGCAACCCTTACTTCACCTATGGTGCCCAACTTCGCCTAATAACATATTTAAATAATAATTAATTTTACCAATTAATAGTTATATGAATTCACAATTATTAGAACTGTGTGAAAATAAACATACACTAATGAAAAAGTGACCAAGTCCACCGGTGGCCGAGGCGGGAAATGAACCCATTCCCGCCCCCCGTTCCCGTTTATAAGTATATAGTAGTGTGACTACAAAAAAAAACACAAATCAAAAAATATTTCATAAAATAATTTGATTTGTTCCCTAGTTGTGTAAAAATTGTTTTAAGGTAAAAATTAATCCTTTGCCACGCGTTTGGAAATAAGTTTAAGCATAACTTTTATCATAATAAAATAATGATCAGGCGAAGTTGGGGTCGCCTGATCATTATTTTATAATGATGAGTTATGCTAAAACTTATTTACAAATCCCAAATGTTGAATGACTATTAAAACAAATGCACATGATACAAGTTATTGTGGAATTACATACTGTGAGTAGGGTGCCTAGCCAAGATACCCATCGTTTGCGCTACGACAACGAAATGCTATCTGTCTCTCTATCGCACTAATATATAAGAGTGATAGAGAGATAGAAAGCATTTCGTTGTTGTAGTGCTAACGATTGGCATCTTAGCTAGGCCCCCTGATCTATACACGTTCTTATGACGTTATTATGACGTTATTAGATTTATTTTTAACATGACTGGCACCTCTTTACAGTGTCAATTAGTTGTTAAGTAGTATTTAATTTTGTACGCAATATGGGTAAATGCCTGAAATAAAAGCTTTTTATTTTATTTTTGTATTACGCGCTACAAACCTCAATGGGGATGGTTGCTCGACGAATTTTACAGATGGCACCAGCGTAGGTTTTACCAGTCAATCCTACGAATAGTGACAAATTGTTTTTTTTTTTTGGAATTTTATTAACCGGATTTTTAAAAATCGTAGCGCTTTTTTTGATCACAAAACGGTTGCCAAAAATTTTAGCAATCCTTATTTCTGGTAAATTCATCGATTCGGATTTTGTTGACTTTCGCTTGATAGAAAAAAATCACGAACATATAGGTCTAAAACGCGCCTTAAAAATAAATAAAAAATTTATGGCAATCGTTGCAAAAAAGTGAAAAATATGAAAATATGAACCCACTTGTTTTAAATCGAAAACGCTCGACATGTCCATGTGTGTCTGCGCCGGTCCGTCACCGTCGACGCAAGCTCCTGATGACGCTCCTCGGTACGGAGTGAAACATGTCGAGCGTTTTCGACTTAAAACACGTGAGTGACCCGTTATTAATATATTTAATATGTCTGTGTCTCACGGAAGTTTTGTTATTAAAATATGAAAATTGCTTCTAAAACCCCAATTTTTTTTAACTTACAAAAAAAAATATTGAGATGATATCCATAATCCTGGGCATGCTTACGCTTACGCTCGGTGAGAGCGAGAGAACATGAAATCTCATAAAACAAAACTAAAGGCAGATAAGACTTATGCTGGCGCCATCTATACAAACCTTTGACAGTTTGCCAACCCCATTAACTATTACTCGTCTGTCTTATTCTCTCATTTAGTAAGAAAAAGGGATAAACATATATGCGTGTATATAATTTTGAACTGCTTGCCCGCTTAGTTACTTCTGTGAGTTCTGCGGCTAAACTATACTAGACTACTAAAATAATAACACTTCTTTTGCCTTCGTTTTATAAATTCTACGCGGCTTTTCAATTAATTAATACGTCCATGTAAAACAATTAATTTAATCGTCAACAAACAAGCAAAGCATCAGATTTACTGTTACATAATATATGATATAAATCTACTGTTTCATTATGTATTGTTAAATACTGTTATTAGCATTATAGGCGCTTTGGTATTACCAAAGATAGATATAACTCCGTAATAGATAGATACAGTCTAAGGAAAAAACGTGCCTCGAAAATCAAGAAAATTTGATTCTCGTTCAGAGGGCGCTACTAGTTTTGGCCTACAGTCGTATAGATGGCGTTGACGGTTTCGTTTGTTATTTAACAATTTTAACGCATATCAGTGAAAGAACATGGGTCAAAATCATAAAAATAATTAATGCAAATAAAAAAAATCATTTATCTATATTTAAATACATTCTATCGTATTTTTATAAATCTTCATTTTTAGTTTTAAAGTGTGTCGACAGATGGCAGTGAATTTATTGGGGTTACAAAATTTACTATGACAGTACCGCTCTAGTATAAGTTACTCTATGGTATTACTGTAAGCTTATAATTGTAATAAAATAAATAAAATAAAATAAAAGCGTTTGATAAACTTTAACTTCACACTTATTTCACTGTCGGCCAAAATTGGGGCATTTTCTATGAAAAGGGACCTCATTGTCGATGGCGCTTACGCCGCACAGCGTCGCGCGACATTGTATTTATTTCGGAGCATCGTTTATAATGGTGTAAGCGCCATCGACAATAAGGTCCCTTTTTATAGAAAATACCACAATTTATAGCTTATGTCACCCGCGTTGTAAAATATCGATTGACACAAACATACCCACATCGTATAGCGTCGAGGACCAATGAGGGCTACCGTTTTTGTGCTCACCAGTTGGCGCCACTGTAGATGTAGTAAAAAAAATAGACCTCAAATTTCTTCTATGCTCATTTTTATAAAATCAATACGTTTAATACACAAATGTATTTTAACGTCTAAATGTGCCATTTTTTCAACCTGTTTAATTTTGCATATAATTATTTTAGTTGGCCCATTTTTTAAACCACTAACATTTATTGAGCTATACGAGTATCTTTTTTTTATTACTCATAATGGACAAAGATTTACCACAATTATGAATAAGGAGTGAAAATTCCCGATAAAAAAGCTTGAAACCCCTAAAACTTCTACCGTAAAACGGGGTTACCAGAAATCGCGGGGTGAAAAGAGAAAATTATTAAATTATGTAAAATATCTGCGAATATATACGTGTAGGGATGTAAACTGTTCCTTAAATAATAGGTAGGTCTAGAGTACTTATTTAAAGAATACGCTTCAAATGTAAGCTAAGTTGATTTTTTTTACATACAATTCTCATACGTATTATGAGTACTATGTCATAGTTTAATTATGTTTGATTAATAAATTTAATTTGTCAGTTTATTGTTTTTCTATCTATATAAACCTATTTGAAGTTAGTGACAGCCCTGTTTTTTCTAATCACCCCATATGACGTGTCTATTGACCCGGTTTTACGAATATGACGAAATCGGGTAGTTTTTCTCGATTTTCTCTAAAATAAGTGGGTTTAATTTAAAAATACGTATGCAAAATTGAAGAACCAACTAAGACTCATACAAAAAAAGTTAACTTTATTAATTAAGATACTTGAATTCCTTCTGAAAATCGAGCTAGAAGTTCAAAATCGTGTCTATTCACCCCGTATTACGGTATGCATTTGACATTTTGAAAGACCTCCGATTATGGATGGTATAGAAAGGATCGCAACCTCTTATGGCAGAATTGTTGTAAAAGTGACCGCGTTAAGCTTTAAATAATAGTTCCTAATCTCTCCGGTGGCGCTAGTTAGGCTCTGGGACATGAGTATAACATGAACCATATAAGGCAACAAATAACCCGACCAAATTACGTATGTTGTTTTTGGTAGTATTTCGGTGTATGGTGGCGCCGCCTAATTACTGTTTTTTGATGGACACTTTTTATACATAGAGATTTGGCTCCTTTATACAGTCTCCATGCCTCCGATATCGGGTCCGAGCAAGTTATTTTCCGTTTCACGGAATATCAGCACAACTAAGAATATTTGACATGTTAATAATACTTTGTCTCTTCTTGACAAAAATGTTTAATGTGATATTTTTGCATATGAATTTTTTTTAGGGTTATGTACCCAAAGGGTAAAAATGGGACTCGACTACGAGCGAGATGCATAGAAAGTATGTTACGTACACGCTAGCGTCTGTGTGGCTTCCACCAGCTTGGCACTGACTTAAACGCTATCGAGAATTCTCATAAAAGTCGCTGGAATTATTTCCCAGTAGCTGTTTGAGCTATTTTAAAGAGAAATTGCCCTCAAAGAGATTCAGAACAAGTATGACGTCACTCAGTGTTAATATTTCGAGCCACAACAAAATTTATTAGACACGACTATATTGACCGGGATATAGACCGTGATTACCTTTTGTATTATTTGTGAGCTCCCGATATTTCCACGCAGTTACATGCATCATGTTCACGGGTGACTGAAGATAGCGGGTGGGTGTCAAAGTTGTGTAGACAGCGCTCTGTCTACCCTCATTCTATATATTTATTCAACATCGGGAGCTCACAAGTAATACAAAAGGTAATCACGGTCTATATCCCGGTCAATATAAGTCTAGTGAAACTAACCGTGAATCATTCAAAACTCTGAGTTAAAATTCCTTAGACCAACCTGTAAACACAGTTTATTTATCATTCTTTATATTACTCATTAATATTCACACGTAAGCACGTAATTGTAGCTACCAAGATTTATTTTACACACAATGGTAAAGGGGCCCACTGCCAGTCCGCCGGACGATATCGGCCTGTCTGTTGTTCGAACTCTCAAATTTTTGTTCTAACTGACAGGCTAATATCGTCCGGTGGACTGATAATCAGTGGCCCCTTAAAGCAGCGCACGGTTTGCACATGGGAAATGACATTTCTTTGACTTTAACTAAACTTCCAGAGCTCCAGTGGTTTCAAGCACGATCATCATGTAGACAAAGGTGCTAAGGGCTTCAAAACAGATGAGTTACATCGTAAAGAATATGAGGAGGCAGAAGGAAAACAGAAGAAACACCATGATAAAGCTGACCATAAGGGAGGCCATGAGGAACAGGCTCATGGCCATAAGGGATCGAAATTTGATGAAAAGAAGGGGCATAAGAAGGGACATAAGACAAAAGGTAAGACTAATGTTAGGTCATAAAATAGAAAGCTGTACTAAAGTTTTAAGTCATAATGTATTGTTTGTCCGCATTTTCGTTGGTCATAATTTGCTTTTTCTCAGGCACGCGTAACTTTTCAGGATTGTCATAAAACAAACCTAAACTAACCTATCTATAGGATAACCTGACGATAATCCTGCAAAGTTAATGGTTTCAGAATTATGACTAACGATAATCTGACAATCATTACATTACCCAGGAAGCAAAATGACGTCAGAGACGTCACAATGACGGCATTATTACGTCATAATGACGTCGCTGACGTCATAATGACGTATAAATGCTACTGGGGTATCACTTTCAATAATTATGTCAAACAAAGGGATCCGTATAACGATTTTTGAAATGTTTTATTTGATATGAATATGGCTATGGAAAAAAACACAATTTAAAAATGTATACAGCTTATGTCACTACTATCTGACGAATTCAACGACACCTGACACCATATTATGTCAAAAACCGTCCAACCGTTTGGGCTGTAGGGCGTGCCAAAGAATTGGATATACATATATACACTTGAAAAATATTACCCTCCTGACACAGTCGGGTAAAAATAACTAAACGAGGACTAACGAGACAGAATAAACAAGATGAAGGAGCATAATATTACAGGTAAGGTAACCTTAATAAATAATAGGGTATTTGACTGCATTCCAAATAAATTATTTTACACTATGCATAAAATAAAACACCAGATAATTATTAAAAAAAAAACAGAAACAGTAATTATTTTTAAACACAAGTTCTATTCAATAAATCGGACAGAAATATTAGAAATATAAAAAGCAGGCGAAAACCGTGACATGGCGTCATTGTGTAATGATTCATATAAATGAATAAATAAATAAATATTATAAGACATTCTAACACAGATTGACTAAGTCCCACGGTAAGCTCAAGAAGGCTTGTGTTGTGGGTACTCAGACAACGATATATATAATATACAAAATACATAAATACATAGAAAACACCCAAGACTCAGGAACAAATATCTGTGTTCAGCACACAAATAAATGCCTTTACCGGGATTCGAACCCAGGACCATCGGCTTCACAGGCAGGGTCACTACCCACTAGGCCAGACCGGTCATCAAATTTCATATTAGCAAATCGTTTTGACAGTTCTAAAAAAGAAACTAATTTGACTAGTAGGGAAATACCCTATTGTGTAAGCTAACAAAAAAGGAGTACGATGAAAAGGGTTAAATTAAAAGTGTAGCAGATTATAAACTGAAATAAATGTCATATACGAAGGTAAAAATGACCAAAGCCTCCAGTGTCCACCTCCAGAGGCACCTGTCCGGTAAACGGGGGACGCTGGTTCGATTCCAGCTCTGCGGTGTCAGCATGGTTGCATTTTTATCACCTGTCACTATGCGTGTCACTTTCGCACTTACCTACTTGTTAGAACGTGACAGGCATGGTGACAGACGATAAAAATGCTACCGTGCTAAGCCCGCTGGACACTAGAGGCTTTGGTCATTTTTTCCTTCGTATATGACATTTATTTCAGTATATAGTTTAAATAGTAGTGTGTCTACTTGAAAAAACACAAATTAAAAATATTAAAAAAAAAAATTAATTTGTTCTTAGTGTAGCAGTTTCGTTTAAATTATTTACTACTCTTGTTTTGAAAATGTTTTGCGACCTACTTGCACATTAATACATAGGATTCATTATCATCTTGCAACCAGCCCAAGGCCAACCATTGTGTTCACAAAAACTGCCACAGACTGGCAATAAAAAGAAAACTTACAAAAAAGTAGAGAGGTTACTAACCGATGTTCATTGAACTTCCCTTTGTTTACCATAAAGTTTAAAGTCATAATGTATTGTTTGTCATATTACCATTAGTCCTAAAACTGAAACCGTTAACTTTTTAGGATTTTCGTAAGGTTATCCTATAGATAGGTTAGGTTAGTTTTGTTTTATGGCAATCCTGAAAAGTTACGCGTTTCTAAACCAAGCAAATTATTAATAAGCAACAAAAAAATGTTACATGAAAACTGACACATTGTGTCGTAAATGTTCCAAATACCTATTTCTATTAAATCCGAGGTCAATCAACAAAAGAGCGTGAATGACAATCTTGCGTAAGCGCCGCTTTCTCTCGTAAATCGATCTAAGTGTGATTTGTTTACGATTTGTGGCAAATTATGGGTTTTCTGTTTGCGGTTTAACATACAAAATTATTTCCTGATTGGTTTGATATGAATTGTAAGTTTTTACCGAAAGAATTGACTTCATAGAACATTTTTTATTTTTTATTTAATAAATCTTACAGCTATCCTTAGAGTTACCCAATGCGATAGTGTCTATTAACCTTAAAAATAATAAATTACTACTATAACTAGGTATATACATACTATAACTAAGAATAACACAACACAAGCAATGTAACTTTTACAAATTCACTCTCGGAACAGTAAAATACGTCAGTTCGATTGGCAACTTCGTTAAATGTGCGCAGGGCTCTCGTCCAAGGAGGAGAGGAAATGCATAAGTTAAGGGAAGTCTGGGAGATTTGAACCATTGTAATAGGTACCAAAATCAAATAATTTTACAGTTAATATTATTATTTTTGTCTCCTTGGTGTGGTGAAAAATTGTGTTTCACTCGGTATCAAAGTTTGTTTAACCATAGTGCCGTGACAACTTTGTCCTCTTGTAAAAATAACTATTTTATAATATCATATTGAATGGTAATTTCCTTCTCTTCTCTTCTAGGCTACCACAACAAATACCACAAAGACGAGTTCCACAAAGAGCACAAATTCTACGATGACTACCACAAGAGCGGAGAACACCACCGATACGGCAAATTCAACGCAAAACACGCCAGCAATGAAAGTGGGAAGAAGAAAGCGCATCACGTCAACGCTGGACATGACTTCGTTGAGAAAGGCAAGAAAGGATACAGGTGAGTGAGACAAATCATACGAAATAGTAAAGAAGACAGCATCAGTAAACACGCCAGCAATGAAAGTGGGAAGAAGAAAGCGCTTCACGTCAACGCTGAATATGACTTCGTTGAGAAAGGCAAGAAGGGATACAGGTGAGTGAGACAAAACATACGAAATAGTAAAGGAAAGAGCATGACAGCGGTAGTAAACACACCAGCAATGAAAGTGAAGAAGGAGGCACATAATGTTAACGCTGGATATGACTTCGTTGAGAAAGGCAAGAAGGGATACAGGTGAGTGAGACGAAACATACGAAATAGTAAAGGAGCAAGACAGGGGTAGTAAACATGCCAGCAATGAAAGTGGGAAGAAGAAAGCGCATCACGTCAACGCTGAATATGACTTCGTTGAGAAAGGCAAGAAGGGATACAGGTAAGTGAGACAAAACATACGAAATAGTAAAGGAAGGAGCATGACAGCGGTAGTAAACACGCCAGCAATGAAAGTGGGAAGAAGGAGGCACATAATGTCAACGCTGGATATGACTTCGTTGAGAGAGGGAAGAAGGGATACAGGTGAGTAAGACAAAAGATACGAGGGAGTAAAGGTAAGAATGAGACAGAAATGAGAGTGGAAAGAAGAAGGCGCATCATGTTAACGCTGGACATGACTTATTTGAGAGAGGATATAAGTATTTTGAGTATGGTAATTATAGCCATCTTACGGTCTCCAATTTCTGTGGGCAGTTGGCAGCCCACTTCCCTTGCAACTAGAATTAGGTATTCTTTTGTTTCAGGGCACTGAGACTTATAATAGTCATGGATGCTTTATCTAACTCAATATTCTTCTCCACAGCAACAAGGGCCACCTGGATGCAGACCACAAAGGCTACAACGGCAAGCAAGGCCACGAAGAACACCACGAGAAACACTCATCACACGGCAAGAAGGGGGGCAAAGAGGGGGGCTCGCACTGGAAACATGCGAAGAACTAAAACCTACAATGATGCGCAAGTTACGGAAAGTCTCCCAAAAATTGCAGAAATTTTCAGAAATCTTAGTTCTCAGCTTTCGTTTACGATACAAAAGTTTCCATGTAGAA
Organism: Cydia strobilella; assembly: GCF_947568885.1. Classification (NCBI taxonomy): domain Eukaryota; kingdom Metazoa; phylum Arthropoda; class Insecta; order Lepidoptera; family Tortricidae; genus Cydia; species Cydia strobilella. The sequence continues at coordinate 765,501 of NC_086045.1, forward strand.
AATTACGCAATATCGGAAACTTTCTGTCAAAGCGTCAAAAACAATGCCATGATTTAGGGCTATTTTTAAGGCCAACAGATACCTTAAAGTGTTATGCAAAAAGGCCTTAGTTACTTGCGTGATTTTTATCTGAAATTGAAATTGTATGCAATGTGTCACACCGCTTGATGTGACAGCTGCCATACAGTTTCTTATATTATAACTGGCGCGATGCATACGTTTTTAATGTGGCCTGGCTTTAAGGATTAGTGCAAATTTTCAAATGCCATTCTTGTAAGGCTTTTATGTAAGGTTGTAACACCAACTGCCAGTTGTTTTAATAATCAGTATTATACCAGCTGTAAGTACATACATACATACATACATACATATAATCACGCCTATTTCCCGGAGGGGTAGGCAGAGTCCACGGATTTCCACTTGCTACGATCCTGACATACCTCTTTCGCTTCCTTCACTTTCATAACATTCCTCATACACGCTCGCCGGTTTAGGGTGCTCTTGACCTGGCCTTTCTTCAGGATTTCCCCGATCTGATTCAGCTGTAAGTATGTATGTAAAATACCTATTTTTAGTAAAAAGATCTAATGTTACTTTTTTCCTGGGCAAATATTTCTAAAGATTCTTTCTTCTATCTAACTATAGTAACTAATCATTGAAATACGTCTAAGAGAAGTACAAAGAAGCTACTTTAAATTAACAATAGTACGAAAAAGTATAACAAGAACTGATCGATAGTAAAATAAACAGACATCGAAACCCACTTAACGTTTAATAAAAAAAGTGTATCAAATAGTTAAAACGGTTATATCGAATGACGCAACCGAAAAACCGAAACGAACTATCGTCGCAACCTAATTCGAAAACTTACTTTACCTCACTTAACATTAACTTGGCTAAAATCAACCTTAGAACGCACACATTAGAGTTGATATTTGTGTAAACGAAATTACTTAACACAGTAGAAACGCATGAAATCATTCCGGCCCGTGTGAAATTCAGTTCCGTGGGTTTATTTATTGTATAAATGTTATTTCATCAGGATTTCAGGAAGTAAACTTTTACGTATTTAAGATGCTGGCAAGAACTAAATACTTATTATTATATGATGTTGATGAGATACCTACTAATATTAAACACATATTATGTGGTTTTGAAAATAAAACTGGTTGGCTAAAAAATTAAATCGTTTTAACTTAACTAATTTTCTTTTTTAGTCCTTCCGATGTAATCTAAAAGTATAAAAATTATGTTATTATCAGCATCTTAAATATCATCACATATTGTAAATAATGTTTCACCTTTTATTGTAAATACCAGTATTATTATATTTAGGTTATAAAAAATATCGGAAACCTCAATGCAAGAAACTTCGTTTTGCAGTTTTATAGAAATACCTCCATAATATGTTTTATTTGGAACATTTGCAAGTTAATTAAAACTTGGTGCATCTCAAACTTGTCGCAAAATACAATAACAAGTTAGGAAGCCCGTTAAATATTTATATTTTAATTTATACATAAGTCTGTTAATTTTAGAGAAAACGTTTTATGCAAGCAAATAGTGAAATCACATATTCTTTTCTTGATGGACTTGAGGGCGGTGTTGCCCGTAGCCAATGTCACGTAAAAGGGTAGGAACAAAATAAATGCTCTTAGAGCACGACGCTGTTCGGTGGTTGTTGTAGTCGTCTCGTAAAACCGATAGCTGGATTTTACGAGAAGCACGTGGACTACCGGCCGTTGACTCCAAAATGGTGGTTAAACACGCTTTGAGATTAATTCTCCATTCACTGCACACTACCACATTAGATTATTGTATAATAAAGCTATCGATATTACACTAAACAATATTAATGAGCAAAAAACAAAGGAATTAATCACGAGGCTACTATCAAGATGGCGTTCGAACCGGAAGTCAAATCACATATTACGAGTATTATAAAAGTATGTTGACTTGTTTGGCTAAACCTGAAAATATGAAAGACTGTAGATGTAAAATTTGTTTAATTGTAATAAGAGTATTAATTATGTGTATTTAACGTTTTTATATTTTTCGTCATTATTATTTTACTTTGTGAAAATAAATGAATAAGTCTTTGTTATCTGTTTTTTTTTTTACTCATTAAAATCCAAAAACAATAGGTATAGGTTACTAAATACAACGAAAATCGACAAAGCTAACCACGTTATTAGGAATATAATTTTGTTCAGTCGATATGTTTACATTTTACGCCTTAAATTATTACAAAGGACTCATTGTAAGTACAAATATGTCTTTGACCTCGACTGTACAGAAGTCGCAATTTTGGTTTAGAGAAAAATTACGTCGAAAGCGGTTGTATAAAATGGCCAGCGAATCAAGTCACAGTGTAGGTATTTTTTAAATTATTGTATGGCAACAATTTTGCCTACGAAATAAGCTGTCATTTAATTCGCTTTTTAAAATTACCAACTTCAAATAGAGTTTGCCGGTCGAAGTATTTTATAGATGGCGCCAGCATAGGTTTTATCTGTCAGTCCTACGAATAGTGTCAAATTCTCTTTAATTTTATGCCCTTAAAACTAAATCTGATAAAACAATCCGATATCGGAAAGGCGCTTCCGATAAATTCAGCCATGTCGGAGCCCCCCGTCAGCTGTCGGACCAATAATATTTGTTTGTGTGCGTATGTGTAGGCATAATGCTTGTGCTTGTGTGCGAAACCGCTAAAGATGGCGCCCGGACGCTCGTCCGCGGCCTGACGCGGCGCGGCGCGGTGCGGCGCGGCGCGGCGGGCCCACGGCGCTCGCGTTCGCAACGAGATTGCCCACGTAGGACACTTCTATAGGTATCACAGGATTGATTCACCCCGCGCCACATCGCTTCGCTTCGCGTTCGCGTGTTGTTCGCCTACGTAGCACGCTGCGTTAATAGGGTTGAACTCTTACTGCAACTAAAATAAGGCCAACGTAACAAGATCGAAAATGTAAACAAACATGCAGGAATTATTTTTTTATTTGAAAAAATCACTCATCATTCTCACTGAACTGAACACATCATAATGTTAAACTAGAATGAATTTGAAACAAAATGGCTTCCCAAATGTTAATCTTCCCCACACAATAATCGAGCTGAGGACATTCGCTTGCACTTACTTTACCAAACTTGGTAAGCACGGCAAAGCAGCTGCCTCCTTCTGGTCAAACTTCTTAATATATATATTGCAGTCAAGATGAGGAGCTCGAGGGTAGAATATGCTCTGACCGAAGCTATCGACAAAGTCTGCGTAATTCATTGACCATTCCTTCGTCATTCCGCAGCGCTCGCATACTTTTGGACTGAAAAAATGAAATTGGATTGAAAATGGATTTGAAACTTGTGAGAAAAAGATTGCCATCATGATTTTTAGCCTATTGACCATGTTGGCTATGTGTTGGCTACGCCTTGGCCTTAATTGGCTCTTGATTACTTTTTAGGGTTCCGTACCCAAAGGGTAAAAACGGGACCCTATTACTAAGACTCCGCTGTCCGTCTGTCTGTCCGTCTGTCTGTCCGTCTGTCTGTCTGTCACCAGGCTGTATCTCATGAACCGTGATAGCTAGACAGTTGAAATTTTCACAGATGATGTATTTCTGTTGCCGCTATAACTACAAATACTAAAAAGTACGGAACCCTCGGTGCGCGAGTCCGACTCGCACTTGGCCGGTTTTCAAATTCAAACGTACAAAAAAATTAAAAACATGATATCGGCGCTCCCGGGCTAGCACTTTCATCTCTTTCACGCTTACGCTCAGTGAGTGAGAGAAAAACAGGAAATTACTGGGCCTTAATGTACTTACACGTATGCATTAGTAGAGATGACCTGTATGAGAGGATGACGCAACAGCAGAGCTTCTTTAAGGGCGTACTTTAGTAACAAAGTCGCTACGCCCTGACTCGTGACTTCTGAAGCTGTTGTTAACACCTCGATCTGGAACAATTGAACATTAGTTAATTGTTAACAAAGTACATGATAATAGTGACATGAAAAATTCAGAGCAACATTTAACAATACCATAGAATACAGAACGGCCACGCATCGCCCCGCCCCGATGCGAATTACCTCGCCACGCGACAACAGATTGACGAGCGTTTGGCGACTCAGTTCGCTTTTAAAGCAACTTACTCGCACAATCAAATCAAGATCAGTTGGACTGAAAAGAAAACCAACGAAGAGGTTTTACGTATAGTAGGAGAGAAGAGGAGTTTGTTAAGAACTATAATAACAGAAGAGGAAAGATGTTTGGGCACCTGATACGACACGACGAATTTATCAACAGCCACGCGACAGCAGATTGGCGAGCGTTTGCCGAACGCTCAGTTCGCTTTTAAAGCAACTTACTCGCACACTCAAATCAAGATCAGTTGGACTGAATACAAAACTAACGAAGAGGTTTTACGTATAGTAGGAGAGAAGAGGAGCTTGTTAAGAACTATAGATAATAGAAGAGGAAAGATGTCTGGGCACCTGATACGACACGACGAATTTATCAAAACCATCATAGAAGGGAAAGTCGAAGCAAAGAGGAAGGAGGGAAGACCAAGGAGAGCGTACATGCATCAAATAAAGGAAAAACTCAACGTCGTGTCGTATCAGGCTGTCAAAGAGAAGGCAGAGGACCGCGAAACATGGAAATTGCTCCACCGACAAGAGACTTACTCTTAAATATATGATGATGACACACAATGACGTAGGACGTGTGTACAGACGTGCCGTTCACACATAGAAACGCAAATAATTTTTGACGTATGGCGTGTCCGCCCTGTGACAATACAACAGCCAATACCTGGGCAAATGAATCAGTAGCTGAGATGAGATAAAAAAACATGATTATGATTATGTAATAAAATCCTACCTCGTAAATATAATCCACTTTGTATTTCTTCCACAGGTTGGAGCTGCTATAGCAGTGTGAGTAGAAATACATGCGGCTCTGCTCTGGCACCGAGGGTGTGGCATCACCCCATTCCTGGGAAACAACCACATAAATAAAATATGATAGGCCAATGCCTAATACAATACTATTATTACATAATACAATTATTATCCTCATCATCTTCCTCGCGGCATTTTTGCCACGGCTCATGGGAGCCTGGGGTCCGCCTGGCAACTACTCCCAAGAATTGGTGTAGGCCATTGGGCATTGCCGGCATTGGCCATTGGTAGGGCATTGGGGGGAATTGGGGTTTTTACGAAAGCGACTGCCATCTGATCTGACCTTCCAACCCAGAGGCGAAACTAGTCCTTGTTGAGATTAAGTCCGGTTTCCTCACGATGTTTTCCTTCGCCAAAAAGCGACTGGTAAATATCAAATGATATTTCGTACATAAGTTCCGAAATTTCATTGGTACGAGCCGGGGTTTTAAACCCGCAACCTCCGGATTGCAAGTCGCACGCTCTTACCGCCAAGCAACCAGCGCTTCATAATACAATTCTTATTAATTTGATACCAGACCTATATGTAGAAGTGTCCTACGTGGGCGATCTCGTTGCGAACGCGAACGCCGTGGGCCCGCCGCGCCGCGCCGCTTCGCTTCGCGTTCGCGAGTTGTTCACTTACGTAACAGTGGGACCGCTAGGACCAGGTCGATTCGTGTAAGAAATAACCCATGTACTTAACCCATGTAATTGTGTATGATTGTCTGTATATCTGTCTGTGGTACCGTAGCTCGTAAAGTGGTGAACAGAATTGGATGCGGGTTTTTATATGAAAGCAGGTTTTCTAGCGGTTCTAGGTTCTTAGACACGTTTTATCAAAATCGGTTCCGTTTATGCATAGAGTAACTTATACTAGAGCGGTACTGTCATAGTAAATTTTGTAACCCCAGTAAATTCACTGCCATCTGTCGACACACTTTAAAACTAAAAATGAAGATTTATAAAAATACGATAAAATGTGTTTAAATATAGATAAATGATTTTTTTATTTGCATTAATTATTTTTATGATTTTGACCCATGTTCTGACACTGATATGCGTTAAAATTGTTAAATAACAAACAAAACCGTCAACGCCATCTATACGACAGTTGGCCAAAACTAGTAGCGCCCTCTGAACGAGAATCAAATTTTCTTGATTTTCGAGGCACGTTTTTCCCTTAGACTGTATTCATCTATTACGGAGTTATATCTATCTTTGGTTTATGCCTAGGTACGAAGTTTTTAATTTATAGGGTTCCGTACCCAAAGGGTAAAAACGGGACCCTATTACTGAGACTCCGCTGTCCGTCTGTTTGTCTGTCTGTCTGTCACCAGGCTGTATCTCATGAACAGTGATAGCTACACAGTTGAAATTTTCACAGATGATGTATTTCTGTTGCCGCTATAACAACAAACACTAAAAAGTACGGAACCCTCGGTGCGCGAGTCCGACTCGCACTTAGCCGGTTTTTTTTATAAGACCACCGCCAGACAATCCTGATATAGCAGCATCGTTATCAAAACGTCATAGGTATGTAGTGAATTTAAATTGAAACGGGACTTCTACGGGACCATCGAATATCTTTAGTGTTATGTCAAAGTGACAAACGTAGCGTAAAAAAAACCGGCCAAGTGCGAGTCGGACTCGCGCACCGAGGGTTCCGTACTTTTTAGTATTTGTTGTTATAGCGGCAACAGAAATACATAATCTGTGAAAATTTCAACTGTCTAGCTATCACGGTTCATGAGATACAGCCTGGTGACGGACAGACAGACGATCAGACGGACAGACGGACAGACGGACGGCGGAGTCTTAGTAATAGGGTCCAGTTTTTACCCTTTGGGTACGGAACCCTAAAAATGAATAATCAAGACTATTCAAGACCAAGTGTGAGTACTTTGCAACACCCTCGCACCTAACGTTGATACCAATGCCTCGCCAGCGGTGGCAGCATGGTTCCCTTTTTATCGCCTGTCACTATGCCTGTCACTTTCGCACTTACATACTTGTTAGAACGTGACACGCATGGTGACATGTGATAAAAATGCGACCGTGCTCCGGCCGCTGGTTGCCTGCCACCAAAAATGTCATGTCTTAAGAGTACGTAATTCACGCAATTAAGTCCCTGTTCAGTTTAGAGTACACCGTACACCTCACACTAGCGTCTTCCGAGCGTCACGGCTGCTGCCCGACGCAACGTGGACGCAACTGCGCAGCGACGCCATTTTCCATAGCGCTGACTAAGACGCTAGTGTGGGGTGGCACTTATATTAGCGTCATATGTGTATGCTTAATTCGGGCTAAGGCCCTGGAATCTAGAATAACTGGATCGGTCATGAGGGGCGGGGGGAAATGACCGAACGGGATAGTCTTATAAAAAAAATTTTAAAAATGGATGCCAGAAGAGGGGCGCGGACCCGGCAGGCCCAGACGGAGATGGCGGGACGACCTAGACACCTTTCTCAACAACTGGCCGGAGGAGGCACTATATCGGGAGTCGTGGAAAACAAGGGGAGAGGCCTTTGCCCAGCAGTGGGACACCATAACGGGCTAGTAAAAAAAAAAAAAAAATTAAGATAGCGTTGAAAGCGTTTTTAATTGACAAGGCATTTTTCACGGTAAAAGAATGTTATACTAAGTTCAACATGAAATGATTCCCAGTGTATTTTATTCTATTGACATTATGGTGGGCTACAAATTTTCTCGACCAATCATATTGTCGCATTGCGTATGTTTTGTCCCTCACGGGCGCACGCGTATAGCTGATCTATGTAATGCTAGGTCTATGGCTAAGGCAGACAAAGACAGACAGATACCTCCAGCTCTCTCGGCTCCCAGGGAAAGATCTTGTTGGCGACGAGAACGCCAACTAGTTTGCATTCTCCAGTTCGATCCATTGGTTCCATGGCTAAGAATCGATCGCCTAGAAACAGTCAAAAGTCGAAACTTTAATATTCATATTATGGTTCTAGCGCCAGCAGTTATAGAAGAACTTGACGGTTGAAGTGTGGAAAAGGGAAGCTATCACCATCACGTATATGAACATATCATGAGTGCCAAAGAAGCAGACTACAAATGAAAAACGTGACCATTTTAAAGTTCGGCATTGGACGCCAACGGCTGACATTTATTTAAGATCTTGTCCAAACATATATATTCTGACTTATCCTAATATCCCACATACATATGACTTATGGTCACCCTAATTAGAACAAGATGCAAGGCTCTAGTTTGACTTCTCATGTGGACACACTTTTTGGCCAGTGTACTCGATCCAGCTTATTAATTCTACATCCGTGATGGAGACACTTGTCACCTTTACCCATGCAGTTTGAAAAATACTATGGGGCATTTTCTATGAAAAGGGACCTTATTGTCGATGGCGCTTACGCCGTACAGCGTCGCGCGGCATTGTATTTATATTGGAGTATCGTTTATAGTGGCGTAAGCGCCATCGACAATAAGGTCCCTTTTTATAGAAAAACACAACTGTTGCGAACGCAACCTTTTATTTGTATAATGCAGTAGCTAAACGCAGCCGTCGGGCTCGCTTACTATGCGGAGGCTTTCTTAAAGCACCAATAGGTGCGCTCCACATAAGTTGTATCGCGGTCAATTAGAGGCACCTAAATTCAAAGCACCTTTTTGCTATTCAAATTTAGCTTAATCACTCTTGCATCAGCCTCTTTACCATTACCACCACTTCTACACCCTTTAACCGTTTTCGTCAACTGTACCTTGTAACGTAACCAGCACCTATTAATTATAAGTTTACTTCAAATCGAAGTATTTTTATTCGTCGTCGAAACCTGCACGGCGGCTACTATACCTATAGTGTTGACTGTTGACTAACCGGTATAAGAGAATTTATCAGTCATGATCCTAATGTAGTCATTATCCAGATGCATCCATAATGAACAGACACTAGGTTCCCTAGACCAATAATGTTCGTAGAGAAACGGATGGATTATGGCTCCTGTTGATTGGTCTCCGCGTATTATCTTCGTGTTGCATATGTCGAAGCACTGAGGACAAATAGGTGTAACTTAATATATTTGAACATTGTTAAATAGTATTTTATACAATCGTGATATAATGGAGAGCTTCTCAGTCGAGTACCGTGTTAAGGCCACGCCCCGCGCCCCTTGCCTATATACAGGTTGCGATTTCGTCAATTTCATTGTTTGGTATGGCTCCTCTATATGAAGTTAATAATATGTCAATGGTCTTCTCTTACAAAGTGAGACTAAACTGAACTGTAAAGCCCGCTCCCGACTACACACTCGCGTTCGCGGCTCCGCGCCGCGATTCGCGTACGAGCATGGAGGGAGCTTTTGGTGTCAACCGGAGACCAAGGTCTAGTTGTTACTTAATGACATGGTCAGAGGCGTAAATAAATACAATTGTCTTTGCCCAGCCGTGGGATAAGAGAATAGGTTATTTGAAAATTAATACCGGTCTCCTGTCAGGATAGTCCAAATATGCACATAATGAAGGTCTTCTGAACCTTTTGGTAATCAAATTGGTGGTAGGAATACACTTCAAAGATGGTTTGAGGATTGCAGTTCTTAAAATATTTAGGCTATTCATTTTTTTGGAAATTTTATTTGTCCAAAGGGTTTAGGTTAGGTCATTATTTAGAAAACTTGTTTTGAAGTAAAATGTAGCAGAACATCTGTCATCTGCCAAAATACTAAGAAGTTTTATTAAATGCAGTTACTTTTACATATACTAATCTATGGTTACTTTAATACAAATTAAAATCTAAATTTTGCTTTTGAATTAAAATACACACTGTAATTTTGACAATGGAATGTAGGATAAAGGACCGAAAATTATAAAATTAAAATTTTTATGTTTAACTACCTAATGAGAAAGAGACCAAGAAAAGTGCAACGATTTTGATTGCATACGCAGTACAAGTGTTATTTATACGTCATAATTTCATAGAAGTTTGTCATTTAAAATAACATTTGCACTGCGTGTGCTATCAAAATCGTTGCAGTCTTATCTTGGTCTAACACTAATCAGGTAATGCCAAATAAATTTCAAACTTACTAATTCCATCATCTGAGTCTATTCTCGGAAAATATTGCCCAGAAACAATATAATATCTGTAATACACATCAAACCTTACTTACTTACTTTTGTGGCGCGACGACCCGAAGTGGATCTTGGCCTCCGACACCAAAGACCGCCATGCTTTTCTGTCCAAAGCCGTTTCTGTCCAGTCGACGGCGCCGAGTTCGCTGAGGTCTTTCTACACTTCGTCTCTCCAGCGGTACCTAGGGCGTCCACATATCAAACCTCCTTTCCATAAAACACCAAACCTAATTTAAAAACAACTAAGTATCAAAAGAAAAAACTCAACCGTCAGTCAACCCGTCACCGAGCCACCATTTAACGTCTAATCCCAATAAATTATCGACCAAATTCAAGTAAAATGGACTGACACAGAAATTTCCAAATTCGGGAACCCCAAACCCACTCATGTTCGCTATTTTCGAAACAATTTATACTATTAAAGTGTTAAGGGGGTTCCCGACACACCTTAAAAATAGTTGCAGCTTTATCGCCGACAGGATACCTGTATTATGCCTTAGGAATTATTCAGATACACCGAGGAGCGACAGTAAGAAAGCTGTCGTCAAAGTGAGTAAACTTAGTATTATACGTGTCCAATTTTTTGATCCAATGTGCAATGCATCTCGCTTTCCACTAAGCAAAATGTGAGACGCAAATACCACCCTAATAAAACTACCCAACAATAGTTAATAATTAAGTATTGCAGCTTTATCGCCGGCAGGATACCTGTATTATGCCTTAGGAATTATTCAGATACACCGAGGAGCGACAGTAAGAAAGCTGTCGTCAAAGTGAGTAAAATAGTATTTCACCTGTACAATTTTTTGGTCCAGTCCAATGTGCAATGCATCTCGCTTTCCACTAAACAAAATTTGAGACGCAAATACACATTAGACAAAGAAATTTGACAGGTGGTACAGTCGCCATCAGATTTATCGGAGCGGCCGAAGTGCTCAAAAATATCAGAACACGCACCTAGCGCCTTGATAATAGAGGCGTGTTCAGATATTTGTGAGCACCTTGGCCGCTCCGATATATCTGATGGCGACTGTACCACCCTAACTACCGTAAAACTATACCCAACAATAGTTCAGTAAGTACCACAACTTTGGTTCATAAGTTAAATCCGTAATTAAGTATTTAATTCCGTAATTAAGACTTGTGTCTGAGATCGAGACGTCCCTTGAACGGGTCTCCGAATGGGGTAGACCTAACCTCGTCCAGTTCAACCCCAGTAAGACACAAGTCTGCGCGTTTTCCGCTAAAAAACCTCATTTGTCACGCCGCCAGTTTCAGGTGATTCCCCTTACCACCGCTAAAAGTATCTGTAGTAATCTGGAACATAAAGACAAACTGGCCTCCAAAACGCTTGGGGTGCTCAACAGAGCCAAACAGTACTTCACACCGGGTCAACGACATTTTGTTATATAAAGCGCAGGTTCGACCTCATATGGAGTACTGCTTGTATCTCTGGTCTGGCGCTCCACAATACCAGCTCCTTCCTTTTGACTCCATCCAACGACGGCAGTTCTTATTGTCGGCGATCCCGAACTTACTGAAGGCTTAGACCCTCTTAGCCTTCTGAGAGATGTTGGCTCTCTTTGTATGTTCTACAACATTTATGCATACGACACAGTTCTAGAGATCCTAGTCTAAATAATAATGTGTAAAAACCGTCTTAGTTTAAATAAGAGTTTCAAAAGAAACTTGTCTGTCAAACAATGCCTTAATGATCTCATGATCATCATCATCATCATCATGTCTGCCGATAGACGTCCACTGGTGGACATAGGCCTCCCCCAAGGCTCGCCACTCCGACCGATCCTGTGCCGCTCGCAACCACCGAATTCCCGCTACCTTCACCAGGTCGTCGCTCCATCTCGTTGGAGGCCTACCGGTACGCGGACGCCACTCCAGAACCTTCCGGCCCCACCGGCCATCAGTTCTGCGAGCAATGTGCCCGCCCGCTCATGATGTCCCCAAAGAAATAAACATTGATAGATAAATCATTTCATATGGACAATTCATCACTAGTTTTTTTTTCCAAGGTACAAGGAACAGATACCGAGCAGCGCCTTCGCGTGCGTCTGGCCCGCCCGTCGGATGTGCCGCGAGTGTTAAAATTCGTTCGCGAGCACATTCGTGTTTGGCCTGGTCCGCTTGCGCCTAATAATCTAGTTCTAGACGATTATATTGCTAGGACTTTAGCTCAGGGTACGTACATCACCATTATCACCAGCCATCATCTCCGTTGACATTTTGCTGAGAACTCAGTCTTTCCGTGACCACAGCTGGTGCAAGCTGAAACGTCGGCATTTAAGGTAAGAACAATGAAATTAAATCGCGGTAGATCCGTTCGTTTACTTAAATATGTATCCCTAACAGCATTTATACGTCATTATGACGTCAGCGACGTCACTTTGCTGCCTGGGGTATCAATGGTATCATCACAGCATTACCCTGCTCCGGTGCTCCGTCGTGTGCACTGTGCAGCCTGGCCCGCTCGCTAATACGAACCTTGTGTACGACTGTGGCGAGGACATTAGCTTACGGTACGTATCTCACACTGCGTTTACACTGCCGCGATAGACACAGAAGAACTCAGCGTAGGAAGGTGCGACAGCTTATTGCTGCTTATTCTGCTGCCGCTGCTCTTGCTGCTACCTTGATGTATTCTGGGATGGCTTTATCCTCTTAATTTGCTGGGCTCACAACCAAAATCCTCAGTCTAGATCTTATAGCAGCTGTATATAAGCACATATCGGATGCCGATATCCTCTTGTCAAAGTTTAGATGACTTAAATTCTTTTACAGGTCATTCAATGCTAGCAGAGCAAACTCCCAATGCCACCCGTTCCGAAATCCTTGGCCTAGCACTCGTCGGAGCTATATGTTCCTGGGATGCCAATATACTAGAGCAATGGGCGAGCTGTATACGCTGTAGGCGTTCCAAACGTCTGGTGAACTTCACAGCACACTGTCTGAGGGCGCCGAAGTTACATGAGAATTATGGTGTAGATAGGATACTGCAGGTTAGTTTTATTTTGCTCGACATCTAGGGTGACCGGTACGTAACATATACATCAGAGGCAGCTTTAAGGTCCCACCCATCACGGATAAAATCTCTGAATCCCGACTGAGATGGTATGGTCATATAATGCGAAGGCCGGAAAATCATATCGTCAGAAAATGCCTATCCATGAATACTATAAGAAGAGGACGAGGAAGACCACTAACCTCATGAACGAAAATTATTGAGAAGGATATGGATAGCCTAAGCTTACTTAAGGAAGACGCTCAGAATAGAACTGCCTGGAGACTCGGAATAAGGACTCAGTATAGTTCCGAATTTTTCGGGGCATCCAGATTTTTAGCCATGGAATTTGGACGTGTCCCGAACAGTGAGAAAACCAACTTGGGATAGTACATGAAATGTAAATTATTTCAAAAACTTGTCCCGAATGTTCACTTGAAAATCTTAGAAACCCGAATTCTAATACCATGGTCCCTAAAAATGAGAATTCGTATCAGGCAAGCCTTTAGACAAAGCACTGTTTGTTATGTATGTGTTTAGATCCAATGGTCGAGATTTGCTACTTTACCTTAACATAGTCTTAAGGGGTCCACTGATTACCAGTTCGCCGGACGATATCAGCCTGTCAGTTGTTGCGAAACTGTCAACTTTTTGTTCTCACTGACAGGCTGATATCGCCCGGCAAACTGGTAATCAGTGGGAAATATGTTTAGACAGGTAAATGTACCTAATTATCAACAAGCACCTTTAAACACTTAAACTTATTTTTTTATTGATTCAAAAAGTTTGTAACTTAGCAATAGACCATAGACCCCTACCAATACGTGTTTGCATTCAACAGGTGACCCTAATAGTACCGCCAGACAAGCCGAAGAGTGCAGAAATAGCGCAAGCTTTAGCCAAGAATGCCATCAAACGTGGGAAGGAAACCGGGTTTCCGCTGGTACGGTTTGACGTCACTAAAGATGCTGAGTGAGTACCTTTTTCTAGCTTTCTAAATTTTCTGATAGATCCTGATAGTATAATAACAAACAAGTCTACTTTCCTACATTCGTTAAACAAGGGTTTCATGCAACCCAAAGCGTATTACCTACGTGTGCGGTCTTTTTAAAAAGCTGTTCACACTTTAGAAATCTCATTGAGGTTTTTTAGTAAAAAAAATCGTTTAAATAATACACACAAGCTTCGAGGTATAAGGGCGCCTGGCCTTCTCTCAAAAACATGCATTATTTCCTCTATAATGAAGCCTCGTGAAAGTCAGCTGACGCTCCATCGGCGTTCATAATTTTCAGAAGGTTTCATTATACGAGTACATTTCTCTTAACCATTTAAGAGTTAAATAAGTAGGTCTACACGTGTTGATAAACTAACTATGTATAACATTTAAAACTTTCGCGTTTTGAACACCTATTAAAACATGTTTAAAACCGGGTCTTTTGCGAAACGTCGGAAATAAGGGTACCTAACAAAATTAATTCGCGATAGAACCGGTTTTAAACATGTTTTAATATAGTTACCTATATAAACTTAGAAAAAAATTAAAAATATAATAATTGGCTAATATATAGTGGAAATATTCGCTGCATTGGGTACGGTCTTGGTGGCTCAGATGGTAGAGCACTGTACTAGTGATCCAGTGGTCGAGGGTTCAAGTCCCACCCAAGACAGTGAATTTTTTCACTTAATTTATTTCTAAACTTAATAACATCGTTCGCAGACGTTTCTGCTTGATACAAAATTAATTATAGGTACTATATTCTGTTTTTTTATTTCGTAGACTAAAATGACATTTCATGTGATACTAAGAAATGTCATCTCATACACATGAAACGTCATTTTAGTCTACGGAATAAAAAACAGACTTTATATATGTTGTTAATTAAATACCGTCAACCGGGGTGAATAGGGACAAAACTTGAAATTGATTTACCGGACAATTTGTGTAGGTATTTTTTAATAATAAAATCATTTAATCCAGATAACATTGATCCATAATTAAAACATACATAACATTTGCAATAAAAATTAAAAATAAATCCATCCCTGTTAACCCCGGTTTACGATATTTCATAATTTTAGTGCAAAATCTTTGGAAGAACTTAACCTGAAGAAGGAATGGTTTGTTTCATACAAGATCATAGACGTTGCCCTAAAGGAGGACGCTCAAGGATGCAAAGAGGACAGCAAAAAGTGAGTTTTTTTTTTTTTTTTTGATTTATTTATGTATTTTATTTTCGGAACATTTTCGGAACATGCGAAACAAGAAATATGAACTCCTTCAACTCATTATCCAAGGAAAGATCCAAGGTAAAAGATCATCCGGACGAAGACGTAACTCATGGCTCAAAGATCTCCGAACGTGGTTCAAACAGAGCACACGCTCATTATTCCGCGCGGCTGCATCTAAAGTTCGTATAGCCCTCATGATAGCCGACCTCCGGTAGGAGATGGCACGGGAAGAAGAAGAAGAATATTTTAACAACCCTAAACTACACACTTTTTACCATCATATTTACCCAACTGTAACGTGATCTGGGTTCCGGCAGAATATCAGTGCTTTGCTTAAAGAGTGAAGCGTATAGCTGAGTCAGAACCCTTTTGATAAGATGAGCAAGTAAACCCATTTTTCGCCTTTTTTTTGTTAATTAAATTTTGTACACAGGTATTTTAGTATTGTTCTGTTTGTAATGTACCTACATATTTGTAAATTATGTGACTGATAACAAAAGCACCCTGTATAAAGCTTGCGATTTTCCCTCACGTTTCAGGGATGAAACAAGTAACGACTCTTCTGGCAACTACGTATCTGTATACACCGCCAAGCCCTGAGTCACAGATGACCCCCGATGGAGTACGCAAATTAACCTAGAGTCAGCAAGGATATCTACAGCAATTCACAACGAAATATCTGCGTTAATGAATAGCCACCAATTATTTGGTGGCTTTGTGACGGTTTGCTAATAAATACCTTTTGTATAAGCTTTTGTTTACTTTCTCTATGGCAGCTTTTTCCAGGCCACATCTGCAAGGGTTTCCCAAAAATCTAAATATATTCCAAATAATCCAGCTTTGATGATTCATTTGAAGACAAGTCAAATTTAACGAAAGTGCAATCTACTTAATTATACTTAAAGCTCTTTATTTACATAAAAGATAAGATATATACAGTGGTACTACGTAAACGAAATTAATAACTAGCTTAAATCTAAAATAGGCCCTAGAGGCATTGTACCAAGGATGCTGGCGGCATTTCCTCGCTGTATCGCAATGCTAATCTACTTAATTTGAACCTTAAATCGGAATATTAAAGTTGAAATAATATTGGCGCGTATGTGGTCGATAAATCGTACTATCCCTGGAAAAGGGATAAATAGCAGCAGTACAATACATTTAACGTGATTTAACTTGCCTTTAATTAATATACTTATTAAGAAATGCTACCATAATTATAATCTATAATAAAAACAGAACCGAATTAAAAAAGGAACTCGCCAAGTGCAAGTCAGACTCGCGCGCGAAGGAATACGTACTTATTCTTACATATTTTAATATTGTTTTTCTTACGTCAGAGTTACGCTTGGCCGTAGGCTTTTTATACATTTTCCTTGGCTTTGACTTTGACAGACGCACGAGTAATCCTATAAGTACTATGGTTTTCGTTTTTCCTTTTAAGGTTTTTTTTTTAATTTTATTGCATTTTCGCTTAACTAATTGATGTTTTCCGTGACCAACTGCTTGTGAGTTCATACCTATACACAAATCACTAAAACTGTGGTTGCAACACTTGCAACGAATATTAATGATTATAATTATATATTGAAGAGTTTCTTCAACCTCACCATCAGACCCTGGCCTGATAACTGTGAAAACCTTTACAAACAAAAAAACTAAAATCGATAAATCTGAAAACATACACTAAAACAACTCAAACTTTATGGGCTTACAGAGATTTCAGTACTTATTTTTAAAAGTAGCGTGCTTTGCTCTAGAAATGTACCATTTTGCGAAGTGTCCGACAAGTGGGTTCTTTCTTTATTTACTTTTTTTTGTTCGTAAACGTTGCATGATGGGGCATCTGTCGGGGCGTGGTCTGTGGCTGTGGCGAATCTAATTTATAGGAAAATGAAAGATGTTATGACACCTGAGGCTAATCGTATTCCGGTTCGGAATTGTAACGGTTTGAATGTAACCATGTAACGGAAATTAGGCCGGGCCTATTGTTCTTTCTGCTTTTGTTTTGCGAATTGGTCTAAGTATAATCTTATACCTTTCATCATCATCATCATCATGTCAGCCGATAGACGTCCACTGCTGGACATAGGCCTCCCCCAAGGCTCGCCACTACGACCGATTCTGTGCCGCTCGCAACCACCGAATTCCCGCGACCTTCACCAGGTCGTCGCTCCATCTCGTTGGAGGCCTACCGGCAGTTCGTCTTCCGGTACGCGGACGCCACTCCAGGAACCTTCCGGCCCCACCGGCCATCAGTTCTGCGAGCAATGTGCCCCGCCCACTGCCACTTAAGGTTTGCAATTCTGCGAGCTATGTCGGTGACCCTAGTTCTACTGCGGATATCATCATTTCTGACTCTATCACGCAGAGAAACCCCGAGCATAGCTCTCTCCATTGCCCTTTGCGTGACCTTGAGCCTAGTAATCTTATACCTTTACACGGGCAATTCTTGTATATTTATATATTTCGGGGATCTCGGAAACGGCTCTAACGATTTCGATGAAATTTGCTATATGGGGGTTTTCGGGGGCGAAAAGTGATCTAGCTAGGTCTTATCTCTGGGAAAACGCGCGTTTTTGAGTTTTTATATGTCTTCCGAGCAAAGTTCAGTCTCCCAAATATTGTCGCGATTGCAAGCGAAGTCAGGCGTGTTTTTGTACAAAAGATTTCGAAAATTTCAGGATTTTTTTTTATAGAAAATTAAGGAAACTTTCATTTTGGAAATAGTTGTTTTTATACCGGTACAAAAATATGGGAAGTTTTTTTAATACAGAAACTTCGCAAACTTGGAAACTGCGACGGTAAGTGTCCCCGTAGTCTCGGAGGTCTTCTGCGTGACCACGGGGACAACGCCGTCCTCGAAACGTCGGAGGTAAATTTAAAACTTATTTTACGCGATTAGGTAAGTCCCGTCGTTGTGAATTATAATGAGATCAATGTTAGCCTAATGAATAAATAAATTGAAATTGATATCAGTAGGTATCGGCGTCAGAGTTGAGGACGCTCAAATTATATCTACTTGATGTTGTGTTGGTTGATCATTAGGGCACACTAGTTTCTAGACGCGACGAAGACCATGTCGTGAGGAAAGCCCTTGCACTACCAAATAATAAGAGAGGCAGAGGCCGCCCGCCTGCTACGTGGTGGTCCACCATATCAATGGATTTGGAACAGAGCCAGTTGAACAAACAGAGAACCCAGGATCGACCGACCTGGCGCTTAAGAACGAGGAGGGCCGACCCCAAATAATGGGAAGAGGCACGGAAAGAAGAAGAAGCACACTAGTTTCTAGATACAGGTAGCAGAAGTTTCTATGCGGGCGAGGTGTTCAATATGATCTGAGCACAAGAGTGTAGATCATTGATTACTGCCGCTGACGTAAATGTTTTCGCGGCTTGTATTTTTAGTCATACGGAGATTGCTTGAAACCGAGATGGATGTAGATCGAGGGTAGTGCCTAAAAAGAACATTAATTTGATTAATTTTGCATTAAGTTGCATTAAGCAAAGACGGCAAAGACGCCAGCTGCAATGACAGTGTTGAAATAAAGGAAAAATCGAATCGAGATTCCATTAAATCCTTTTTTCTAAACAAAAACACAAATGTCTCAATAGTCAGACCAATTCAACGAATTAATTTAAAATGATGCCATATTCTAGATTGCTCTATCGTTTGTCAACTTTTACTCAATTCTTTGGGAAGTATTTAAATCTCAACTGCAACGCCTTGCCCGTTTCGCTTGAGAGGATACTGCAATTGATACGTTAAAAAATGACCTTTCTTTAAAAACCAAGCAACTAACTGAACAATAGTGGTTCTTATGTCTTTGGAATAAGGTTGAAGAAGTGTCAGTAAAGTGTGATAGTTGTTAGTTATTCTTGTGAAAGATCTAGTGGATGTATTGTTTGATTTGTATAAAATAAGTAGCAGTTGGAAATGGCAGTTCGTAAGTTCTGCGTTTGGATAAGGTGAGTTTGTGTTTAAATTAATCGATAATTTAAATAAATAAAAATAAAACAAATATTGTAGGATAAAGTTTATGCTGTGGGTAAAGTCACTTGCAATAATATGTTACACAACGAAGGCCGCAAAAATATATGACACGATCTTATTTGTAGAGCCGTCAGAGCTTGTCACATATTTTTGCAGCCTTCGAAGAGTACTAGACGAACGATATATGAGCTGAGATTCATATTTGACACTTCTTGCCGAAATTTTTAGTCACTTTCAATATTTGATAGTATTATTTCATTATGTCGTTAAATTCTAGAGTAACTGCTGAAATAATAAAGAATCCCCGGCAAGCTCGGCCAAATTGCACCTTCCTACACAAACGTAGTTCCGCTCTCATTTTAAAACTACGTGTTGGATTGTAATGAAACTTTGCACATACAATGACATGAGGTATATGTAGGTCTGAAATTAGTTTATATAGCTCCAGTTTATAAAACAAACGAAATAGAGCAAAAACAAGTTTTGTATGGAAAACTTAAATTTACTGTATTTTTTTACTATGGTATCTGAAGCTACATAAACTAATTACAGACATAGATATACCTTATCCCATTGTACTTACAAAGTTTCAGAGCAATCTAGCTAGTCGTTTTAAAATGAGAGCTGATCTACGTTTGAATGGTGAACCGAGCTTGCCGGGGACCCTAGTGAGTGGTGAGAGAAACATGGTACTTAGTTCATTTTGCCCTAGTATTTCTCTGTAACCTTACATAGTTTCTTCTGCTGGCGATAAATAAATAAACCAATGTGTTTTTTTTTATTCAGGAACTATGGCGTTCAAGTTAATTATTTTAGCAGCTGCGGTGCAACTAGCAGCATGTAAACCAACCCTAACGCTAGAAGATATGGAGCTAGTTGATGATACAGTGGCAGTGGGGTCTTACGTGAGGGAAGTGCGGGCGGCGGCGGTAAGTTATCAAAATAATACTTTTTTTTTTCTTCCACACGTCATTCTTACACAAATGAGGGCTAACGCATATGAATTCCCCGCTAGGGGCGCTAGTGTAGATGGTGGTCTTTTCCATACTTCGAAATGTCAAATGTCAATTGTCACTTCAATGACTGACAGCTGTTCTTTAGTCTTTTGGACCACCATCAACAGAGGGACTTCCGGTTCGAGCGCCATCTTGATAGTTAGCATCGTGATTAATTACTTTGTTTTTTGCTTATTAATATTGTTTAAAGTGTAATATCGATAGCTTATTATACAGTAAACTAATGTGGTAGTGTGCAGTGAATGGAGAATTAATTTTGAAGCGCGTTTAACCACCATCTTGGAGTCAACGGCCGGTAGTCCACGTGCTTCTTGTAAAGACTAGCTATCGATTTACAAGAGCTAACAAATCACCGTACACTGTCTTGTACAACCGTACAATTTTTGTCGTTTGTAAACCTCTCAATACCTTGATACTGGCGAAATAGTCCCACTGGGCTGAAGCCATAATTTTAAAAGAAGAAGAAGAAGAAGAAGAAGCTGTTCTTTAGTCTTTTGGACCACCATCAACAGAGGCGCCAACTGGTGAGCAAAAAAAACGATAGCCCTCATTGACTAAATCCCACGGTAAGCGCAGCGAGAAGGCTTGTGTTGTGGATACTTAGATTAGACAACGATATATATAATACTTACATATACTTAAATACAGAGAAAACATCCATGACTCAGGAACAAATCTGTGCTCATCACACAAATAAATGCCCTTACCGGGATTCGAACCCAGGACCATGGCTTCACAGGCAGGGTTACTACCCACTAGGCCAGACCGGTCGTTCTTAGCATTGCTTATGCTGAAATGGCAACTTTGTGCTAGTAATCGATGCAGTTTTAAGTTTCGCCAAGCAGTTTTTTAAATAATAATCAGTTGGGAACATTGAAGTACTGTAAATAGATGATGATAATGAAGCAGTGGGGTATTTACGTGAGAGAAGTAAGTGATTTAGAGGTAAGTTACAGTGTAACCAAGCAAAGCAGCAGAGTAAAGCAGTCCCTGAAGGCAATAATGCTTTTTTTTATTGACTGGCAACTTTAATCACAAACATTTTATTTCAGCCGGGCTAGCACATGATTGGCGCGACAGTATCTCGCGGCGAGGTAGACTACCCGTCCCTCTTTAATTAACATAGGTAGTTAGAAAAAAACGGCATCGAAAAATTACACCACATACATTTTTTTCCAATCAGTTGGAAAGATAATTCTTGAAGAAAACGCATTTAACATTCATTTGACTAGACCTCCCAAAAAATCTCTAATTTCAGTATCAACAATGTTTCAAGTTCAAGTAGGGATCTAATTTAAAACCACCGTATAAAGAAACCTTAGTTTCTGCTAATTCAAAGATCTTCTAACACAGCCTCAAGACTACCACAAATCGTACCAGAACGAGGGAGACGGCGAGATCGGGTACTCGCGCAAGAAACAGGGAGGTGGCAAGAAGGGGTACCAGCACTTTGACAGCTTTCACAAGAAGGTAAGATTATAATAATGAAGTTACGTTAAATCTGGAGCAGAAGAAGACCGGCAAATAAAGTTTCGGTTGGGGAGACCGGCAAATAAAGTTTTGGTTGGGAAGATCGGCAAATAAAGTTTTGGTTGGGAAGACCGGCAAATAAAGTTTTGGTTGGGAAGACCGGTATATAAAGTTTTGGTTGGGAAGACCGTTAAATAAAGTTTTGGTTGGGAAGACCGGCAAATAAAGTTTTGGTTGGGAAGACCGGCAAATAAAGTTTTGGTTGGGAAGATCGTCATCGTCAGAGGGCAAGAACAGTAAGAAAGGAAGATCTTCGCTCCTTCTGCTCTACCAACCTTCTGTAAGTGGAGTGTATGTCAAGCGCAAGATTTAGAAGATAAAAAACTCGCAAAGCTACTCAAAGTACTCAAACTGTCTCTATAGGTGCCAAGAACTTTTAACTCAAGCTGTTCCCATCTAAGTCATTTGATTGAGGCACGAAATATGACCTTGAATAATATAGAAATAGTAAAAAACTGTAAGTGTGCGCTTCGACAAGATGTGCGAGGATGCATCGCGAGGGATGTGTTTTTAAGAACCAATAGAATCACTGCATGCTGAGCGAGGAAAACAAATGTAGTGATTCTATTGGCTCTTAAGAAACACATCCCTTGCAACGCATCCTCGCACATATCTGGTTGAAACGCACCCTAAACCCCATGTGTTCTCTCCCTAGGTACATATGGAGTGTACAGTTTTTTCACGAATATTATGTGTTGCAAGTTGCAATGTTCAAGTTACTATCATGAACGGTTGATGCTTTGCGTTGACAGTGGCTAAGTTAAGCTGTTTCTTAGTCATAGTTATAGATTAAACGATTGTCTATCCACAGGCCGGTGACAACTACGAATTCGAAAAGCAAGACTCCTTCGGACACGACGACGGCGGCAACGAGGGCGCATACAGTCACAACCACGAAAGAAAAGAAAAAGGTGACCACAATGACGCTAATGACGGTATTCATGACTTTAATGAGGTTAGGGAGGCTAATGACGCACAGGGCGCGCATAGTCATCAATACGGGAGAATACTCACATTGGGTGGCAATAAAGTTTATAAAGATACCAATGACTATAATAGGGAGGCGAATGAAAATAACCCGGGGGTTAATAATGGGTATGGAAATCCTAATGACTATAACAGGGCCAATGACGATTACCAGGAGGTTAACAATTATGACGGAAATGAGGAGGGTGAGGGGCGGTCAGCGAAGATAAGGCGCCCGCGGCCGTGGAAGTTTATAAGACGACTTGTTAGGTGGTTCTTTTAAAAATGTATCATAACTTTTTTTTCAACACACTTGCTCAAAACGACGTTTTTATTCCACCGATTTTTGGCTCATAATCCTAGATATTAAACACGCGTGCTCTTTTAGTGTATTATTCCACTCGTGCTTTTTCATTATATTATCCGACTGAGTTAAGAAAATAACTGATTGCTAATAATATGCATGGAAAGGGAGCCCGCCCGCCGCGCCGCCCGCGGCCGGGGCGATGGCCGGCCGGCAGTACGAGTATGACAGATGCAACACACAATACTAACTGTTTTAACTATTAAAATTTGATTAATATGAGTTTCTTTTTTTCTCGCAAGTGTGTTGAAAAACGTCGTATGAAACGCGTGTGCATTGGTCATTACACACATCGGCTTTCTTATTGCGCGCTCGCTTACAGCTCGCGCGCACAATATCGCCTCGTGTGTGATGACCAACTTAGCACACTTGTATCATAATGTACTATTTCTTAACTACAAAAAAACAGATGGAATAGTTCTGAAACTGAGGATTATAGTATTGTTACTGTAATTTTTTAAATCCGACGAAATTATACATTAATGGACACTAAAATACTAGCGGATGGAGCCTAGCGACTGAACGACTTATTATGTACCTACATAGCTACACCTAATACCTGTAATAAGAAGCACCGCCACTGCTAAATATGTCAATTTAGAATCATGGCAGGACCACTAATTAATAAAATTAATTTGAAGCAGGGCTGCCAACGCGAACATCGAGAAACGAAGTTTCGTCTAGTCATGTCCATACTTAATACCATAAATGCGAAAGTATCTGTCTGTTATCTCTTCACGCTTCCACCGCTGAACCGATTTGGACAAAATTTGGTATGGAAATAGTTTGTGCCCCGAGAAAGGACATAGAGTAAGTTTTTATCAATCAATCATCATCATTCGATCCACGCAGACGAAGTCGCGGGCAGAAGCTAGTAGCATAATAGACGGACGAATGTAAAAAGAAAGGAATTTTATAAGTTTTTCATTCATTAACCTTACTGTGATGTAATCAGGTATGTTATAATAAACTGTTTGTTATAAACTATTGCTGTTTCATTTATCTAATGTGTTTGCTTACAGCCAATAAGGAGAAGTACAGAGAGCCGGAGTACGAAGCAGAAGAAAGAAGCAGCGGAGAACAGAAGGATGAACATACTCATGAGGAGTTAAAGTAAGTTTTGGTTTCCTACCTATTTTTTTTATTATCTATAAATAGTCAGCTGCAACAATGGCTAAGGTTTCGGTTAACTGTAACATACGGGCGAACCACCTTCCACACGATCGAACAGGCATCGGACCGGACCAAGGTCGCGGTCCTGTACGCCCGTGTGTAATGACGCGGATCTGCTGTGTGAGCGAAACAGCGCTATGCCAATATTATAGCTAGCGATGTCCCGGATAACACATGGGCGCGCGGATCGAACCGTAAATGGACCATCTGGCTGTTGTGAACTCGTCCAAAATTTTACATGCATTTATTTTTTTAACAATGAAGTACAGTTTTATTGCATATATCTGCTAAGCGCGATAAAGAAATATGTTATTTACCTATAAGTACCTATGTACAGGTACATTTTCTTGTCTCAGACAGTGTCCGGCGACCGTTTAAAGGGCCCTCCACACTCGTGCGCGAATCGCGGCGCGAAGCCGCGAACGCGAGTGTGGAGTCGATTTCGCTGAATAGCGAACTAGACTCCACACTCGTGTTTGCGGCTTCGCGCCGTGATTCGCGCATGAGTGTGGAGGGCCCTTAATGCTATGCTTTGCTGCCTTTATGCTATCGCTTCTATTATAGATCGCTACTAGAGAGTGTTGAGGCTATGGAAGATGAAATTCCCTTCCCTATAAGAAAACGAAGAGATCTTACTTCGCAAAGAAAAAAGAAAATACCTATTTTAGCGATGAAAGTATTCTAATACGTCAGAGGTGAGATTATAAACTGACTCGATTGTTTATTTAAAGCCCGCTACAGACTACGCGGCGCGAAGCCGCGAACGCGAGTGTGGATTCGTTTTCGCTGATTAGCGAACTAGACTCCACACTCGCGTTCGCGGCTTCGCGCCGCGATTCGCGCACGAGTGTGGAGGGCCCTTAATGATTGAAATACCTATACTTTGGCAAGCTATTTCAGTCAGTAGAAAAAAGCGACAAATTATAAAACCGTTTGTTGTATGGGAGCCTACTTAAAAAAAAATTATTCTGTTTTTAGTATTTGTTGCTATAGCGGCAACAAAAATACATCATCTGTGAATATTTCAACTGTCTAGTTATCACGGTTCATGAGACACCTGGTGACAGACAGACGGACAGTTGAGTCCTAGTAATAGAGTCCCGTTTTTACCCTTGGGGTACGGAACCCTAAAAATGTAGGTGCAAAAGGTTGTCTACCCATAGAAAATATGAATTTCGCGCCTTTTTATACTGACAAAGTGGGTTTGCCAGAGTATGTTTTACTTTAAATTTAACTATACTTGGTCAAACCAAATTTTCAGTAAATAGGAACAAAAAAAAACTATACATCCTTTTCTTTTGGGTGCTACTGCTAGTGTAAGACAAAGATAGTATGATTCTCTCTGTCTATGTTTGAAATGAGACAGTCCTTTGACAAACTACAATTTATAATTATACATAGAAAGTCGCGATATTGATATATTTTGTCGGAGGTCTACGCTTCGCACCAACTTTTTTTTTTATTTGCCAAGTTTTTAACGAACTTTTTTTTTCAGAGAGGGCGCCAGCGATGGCAACGGCGGCGTAGAAGCACACGGCCACGACCCAAAGGATTATGTTCTTCCCGAAAAATATGTTTATGGCGAAGGAGATGAATATAGCTTCTAGAATAAACATAGTTTAAAGAAATACTTATTTGACTGATAGTATTTAGGGCTGGGTAGTTGTAAGTTTTTCTTTGCATGTATTAAATAGTAGGTATGTATTTTTACAATAGGGAATATTACGCGAAACTCTGCGTAGGTGGAGCTAGTACCACAATCTGAGGGTCTATCGCAAAACAAGAGAATCGAAATTTCGTTATCTAGCATCTCTGTCACTCTTGCATATTCGAGCGATAAAGAGGCAGATAGCGAAATTTCGGAAACCGCTTTGATGCATCAATGTCATATTTTGTTATCTCTGTAAACTTGTCGAATAACTGCTAAAGGTACAGTATGTATAAGTTACTCTATGGTTTACTAAAAAGGCTTGTGGTGCACTCTGGTGGCAGAACGTTGCAGTAATATCCCCTATTGGCTAAAACAAAAACAAACTTCCGAATGATCATGGTATGAAATGAAATATGATATGAACCGGACGCTTATGTAGAGTATATATAGACCTTACAGAATAAACCAAAAACATAATTATTAGTGATTCAACAACAAGTTATACTTAAACTTAGTCTGTCAAGCCATTTCCGTCATTAGAAAAAAGCAGCAAATTTCAAAAACGTAGGCGCGAAGGGTTATCGTCCCATGGAAAATTAGAATTTCGCGGCTTTTGCTACTGACAAAGTTGTTTGACAGACTATAAATGTAAAAAATTGTAGCAAAATAATAAAATGACCGACGGAAAAAACATGTTTTATTTACACAGCGACCTTGCCAGTAGAAAAAGGCGGCAATTTAAAAAATATAGGCGCGACGTGTTGATTTCCCATAGAAAATTTGAATTTCCCGCCTTTTCGTCTGACAAGTTGATTTGCTTTGCTGATTGGAATAAAAACGAATAAACTGTCAAACCATGCGTGAAACGAAACGTGCATTTTGATTGCGTTTTGTTATTACATAGTTAGAACCTGCTTATGTCTCGTTTCAAGTTTTATGATGCCGACTAGTGCAATGGAAAAAAAACCATTATTTGTGAATGTTTACAGCATATTCATTGATACTATGGATGGTATAGAAAGGATCGCAATCTCTTATGGCAGAAGCTTTAAATAATAGTTCCTAATCTCTCCGGTGGCGCTAGTTAGGCTCTGGGACATGAGTATAACATGAACCATATAAGGCAACAAATAACCCGACCAAATTACGTAGGTTGTTATTGGTAGTATTTCGGTGTATGGTGGCGCCGCCTAATTACTGTTTTTTGATGGACACTTTTCATACATAGAGATTTGGCTCCTTTATACAGTCTCCATGATTGATACGAAAAAAAAATCGTTGATAATCCCCAAAATGACAACAACCTCTATTTTATAGTTAAAATTTAATATTACCAGCAGGGCTAAGATGGTCGGCTCTTTATCATTTGTCACCATGCCTGTCACGTTCTAACAAATATGTAAGTGCAAAAGTGACGCATGGCATGACAGGTGATAAAAATGCGACCACGATACCGCTGCAGGATAAAAGTGATTCCACATTCATTTCACTGAGCAGTAACAAAACGCGTCTGCTAACAAATTTGTGACAATTTTGACAATCAGATGACAAGTTGTTTTGCTTGCGCGATTGAGTCCACCGTACTCCGTTGTAAGAAGACAAAAACTATTGTTTCCCGTTACGATTTGTGATGTAAATACCAAACGATGATGCAGTCGACACGCGGCAACAGTGTAAAGGTGATAAATTTGATCGCGACGCTGATATTCAACGCTGCATGTAGCTTCGGCGCGCAAGGTAAGTACCAGGCAATTATTTAATTGAATCAATTTATTCGGACAGTTATCCTAAGAGCTTCATTCTTTTTAACAGATGATATCCTGTCCTGTAACCCGGCGATGCTGGAACCGTGCCCCGGGGAGCACCAAATATGTAATCAAACTACAAGGATATGCGATTGCTTACGAGATTTTGTAAGAGTAGAGAAGAATTGCGAACCTCCGAGTAATGATTCCCCGGCGAAGCATAGCGCTACGGCCGCTGTTGTTACCATATTCACACTAGCACTAGTCATTTGTGGACTCGTATTAATCGTAAGGAAGTATAATTTAATCGAATATCTCCGACAGAAAATCAACTTGAAGAGAAACGGTGATATAATGTATGAAGATGTAATGATAGGCCAAGACGACCCGCCGTTGACGCCCTAATGCCTTCGCTTGTGTTCTAGAATACTATTGTTAAAGCTAAACATTTTATTGACCAAGTTTTTCAATATAATATTTATAACCGGTTGTGTTAAACTTTATTTTAGGGCTTTCCTATTGGATTTAGTTGATAAATCATTTCCCTATTTGAAATGAGAACAAAAGTCATATTTAAAAATGGATAGTAGTTTGTTTTTTAATATAATCTACTTCATACAGATCTTAAATTAATATAAACAAGGAAAAACATATTTGTATACATTCATTGAATGATTCGGCCACTGAAGTACAATTTATTTCTATGAAACTATGTTGTTGCCCAAATGATTGAGTCACATTTTTAGGGTTCCGTATTTTTATTCTATTAAGATAAAATTGACTAAATAAATTTCATTACGGTAGAGTATTGTCTCTTCTTCTTCTTTTCCTGTTCGCCCCTGCTGGGGTGTAGGGCTCGAATCTTGTTTTTCCATTGACTACGGTCTTGGGCAGCTTGGGTAACCTAGAGTATTGTAAAAGCGTTAAATATATACTTTGCTTTACTGGCAAGTATGTCAACTCTTGTATCAGAAATATAAGAATGGAGCTTTGAGTATTTTCTTAAATCAGGCCTCCAATGATTACAAGAATATAGATATTATCGTCATGTACTGTCATCGTCATTTATAGCGGAAGAAACAATGTGCCAAAAGTATCTGCCATCCTGGAATTATTTTCTAAAAATAGAGATATGTCTAGTTTGTGTTCTAAAGTCTAGTACAGCCACCTGCAATAATACATACTCTTCGAAGACCGCAAATATATGTGACACGCGCTTATGGCTCTACAAATAAGATAGTGTCCGATATTTTTGCAGCCTTCGCAGAGTAACATATTATTGCAGGTGACTACATATAGTGACTTCTTTTTGTTCTGTTTGTTGGTAGTTTAGTGTTGTTTACCAATATCTCAATTGACATTTGCTGGGACGTCAGTCTTCCGTGACGACAGCTAGTGCAACCTAGTTGAAACGTCAGAAAAAAGGTAAAATAATGAAATTTAATCGCGTTAGACCCGGTAATGACATTAATTATTCTTTTTGTTAAGCTATTAGAGGATATACTTTTGATGCATTGTCTGATCCATTACTTTTGATGCTTACTGTATTTGTACCTTTGTTTGCTTGGTCAATATGATGAAATCAAAGTGAGATGAGACATAATAATGTGTTTATGCTATGAAAAGGTGAGAGCGATAATAATCCACGATGCTCTGATTATTGTAAAAAGCTTTTAATGCTTACAAAATCAACCAACTTCCGTGAGACTGAAGGAAATTTATTCATACCTTCATCCCATGTAGGTAAGGCAATATACTAAATGGTATGGACGGTATGGTCTAACAACAACAATCTCAGGCTTTTGAAATAACTGCGCTGTTGGGGTATGTAACAATCAAAAGGAAGGAATAAAATGGAAAATTTGCACGCTTCTGCTAAGCTTAGGTAGCTTAGTTGGTTAAGATTGGACCGGTGTTCAAAAAAGGTCGCAAGTTCAAGTTTTGCCCGAAGCGGTAAATTTTTCAATATTTCCTTTAATTTAAAAATGTGAAAGATGATGAGTTGATGGGATATATTGATTTTATCAAAACATATGCATGTAATTTTACTATTTGTAAACCAATACTGATAAGCAACAATGTATACTTTAAAAACACGATAAACTGTGACATCCAAATATTACCTATATCACAGAATAAATAATAGTACTACCGAACAGAAAGGACACTTCCAACCGTTTTTTTTTGTGTAAGATAAGTTAACATTCCATGAAAATTTATTTTAAATTGTACTAGATCTAATTTTGATTACATATTCAAGCTTGTATATGGCATGATAAATTGCATTTTATTTTTACAAGTTATTAAGGATTTAGTATTAGCTGGGCATTTTTATTTAACGAGTTTCTCATAAGTTTAATTTAACTTTTGTAATCTTTAACATTCGGTTGATTGTCACAAAACGGGAAGTATTGGCACTAGAGTTGTGCCGTTCCCCATTCCCCATTTTGTATGTGGAAATTTCTCGCTCCGTACCGGGAACGGCACAACTCTAATTGGCACACTCTGAACCCCTAGTGCACTATAAGCGTCCGCGTTTGCGTTATGTCTATTTTTGTATGGGATTTTGAACAGCGCGCCAAGCGGGACGTTTTGGAAACTCAAAATCCCATACAAAATTACACTTAACGCAAACGTGTAGTCACGTCAGGCTATCGAATGAAATTTACACTAGGGGTACTATTTCTTCACACAATGGACACTCAAATTAAAATGCCCAGTAATATATTTTTTCTAATTTCGTGCTCATTTTATGCCAAAGACTGATTCTAATTCAATATTTAAAATTACTTTTTCACCTCAGCAGCTCGAACAAGCCTACTTTCGTAACAATGTAGCTTTTTAATTTAGTGAAGGCCATGAACTTCATACTTTTATTACATTTTTTTTATGATACGGTACGGTACGGTCCGGTCCGGTCCGGTCCGGTCTCGTCTCGTATCGTATCTTATTGTATCGTACATATTATAATACTTTTTTTTTCTGTTTATTCTGTGCAATTCGAAATACATTTTAACCTTTAATATGTTCTCACTACTGAGGTGAAAAATTATGTGTGCAACACGAGAGCAAAGTTATTTTACATCTCGTGTTTTTGAGTCCCTCGCTACGCTCAAGATTCTACCTTAGAATCACTCGCTTCGCTCGTGATTCAATTATAGAATCTTTCGCTTTCTCGGGACTCAAAATAAACACTCGCAAGAAAAACCAACTTTCCTCTCTTGTTGCACAAATAACTATTTTGGTTCATAATATTATGATAAATAAAACTATAGTTTAGTTTCCTAAAACTGTTGTATTTCCTTTCCTATATAGAATTTGAATAAGTATTTATCACACAATTAATATTATATTACACATAAAATATTATCATAATAAATATGGATGGTATAGAAAGGATGCCAATCTCTTATGGCAGAATTGTTGCAAAAGTGACCGCTTTCAGCTTTAAATAATAGTTCCTAATCTCTCCGGTGGCGCTAGTTAGGCTCTGGGACACGAGTATAACATGAACCATATAAGGCAACAAATGATCCGATCAAATTACGTAGGTTGTTTTTGGTAGTATTTCGCAGGGACCGGACAACCCTTTCCGCGATAAAACCCTTTCAATGGGCGACACTTAAACACGGCTAACATATTGAAAGACTTTCCCTTTTGAACTGCAAGCCCATTCATACCCTTACCTTTGACTAACCCTTACTGAAAAGCTAACCAAAAATAAGGCTAGCTCTTAATAAGGGTTACCCTTATCTTTAAGCGCTTTTTATAAAGGTTTCCCTTTGCGTGAAAGAGACAGGATTAGTACATATCTACGGTAGTGTATGAAAAGGAAAGAAATACCGTGCCTAGTCAAAGAACGCCGCCGTCACCGCCGACGATCGCTCGGATTCGAAGTAATGTGTGCTTTATGAACAAGGTAGACGACTTAAATTAGCACGCTTATATGCTAAAAGGGAAGCCCTTTATAAGGCTAACCCTTATAAGCAATATGCAAGGTGTTGGTGAGCGGATGATAAGGGTTTTGTAAGGGTATTTGGGCTACCGATTACTCAAATGTGGTAGCTTTATATAAGGGTTTTTAAAACCAAAACAAAGGGTTTCGTCTGGCAAAGGGTATGGTGAGTTAAGCCTTATGCAATACCCTTATAAAACCCCGATAAGGGATAGCGGGCCGGTCCCTGGTATTTCGGTGTATGGTGGCGCCGCCTAATTACTGTTTTTTGATGGACACTTTTCATACATAGAGATTTGGCTCCTTTATATAGTCTCCATGATAATAAACATAAGCTATGGTGACAACTATAAATATAGAAAAAAAAATCGAGTTCTGCTTGTCCACTCGACTTGGATTTTTTTTTTTACATTTCTTTTTATTTTATTTTAGTTTCTTTTGGTTGGTTGTCCCCAAATAAAATAAAAATAAGTAGGTACTATAGTGCGACATAAAATAGGTAGCAGAAATTAATTAAAATGGAACTTACAGTTACGTAGGAAGTGGCGCCCTCAATAATTTCCTACAATTTCTTGTCGGACTATACGTAATTTAATTTGTAGTTAAAAAAAATGATTTTACCAGCTAAATTGTTTTATTATTGTAATGTGCTATGAATTAAATTTAATACCTACTTTGGAATGTTGATATTATAATAAATTAATAATTATGTACCTACTAAGTATTTTAGCGTAAGCATCATCAAACATCAACCATTTATTTAGCAAATAGGCCACAGGGGCACTTTTACATGTCAATTTTTACAAACAATCAAATTAAATATAAATGTCAAATTACACAAAAAAAGCTAATAAAAAAAGAAATTTGAAAATGCATGAGAAGCCAAACTTTCAGACATAATGCATCAAAACAGCACAAATCTTAATATTGTCTTCGGTTACCGCGATAGTTACCTACTCATCGCGATAGTTCGCATCGACAATGCAATAATGTACTATTCCTCGTTCGATAATTGACCTCGTAAGAGGACGAATCAACTTTTTGACCGACAGTTTCGAGATGGTTTCGAGTGTCCTGTGCGTTACTCATAACGTCTCTGGAGTTACCAAGAAATCGGGCTTCTAACGCATAGTTTCTCTCTATTAGGTACTAACAGTTGGAGGCTTACAGCATAAACTGAAACTTAAAAAAATCATTATTTAAAGAAAATTTTACAACGAAGCTTATAAGTGGACAGATGCGTCTGTCAAAAAGTTGTTTCGTCTCTTATTCATTTTACCATCTAAGAATGTTCCCTTGATTTTCAACTACAACAATATTATTATTTATTATAGTCATAATAAAGTAGGTAGTGAAATATTTTAGATTTTAATTAAATGCATGTCTAAATTGCTAGTGTATGATTTTATTCGAAATTAATAGGAAGATTGAAAAATTATTTGCTTCGAATGGAATCAAATTAATTGTTGAATTAATCCTTGCTTTTTTATATAAATAAATAATAATAAATAAATAAATATTATATGACATTCTTACACAGATTGACTAAGTCCCACGGTAAGCCCAAGGAGGCTTTTGTTATGGGTACTCAGACAACGATATACATAATATATAAATACTTAAATACATAGAAAACACCCATGACTCAGGAACAAATATCTGTGCTCATCACACAAATAAATGCCCTTATCGGGATTCGAACCCAGGACCATCGGCTTCACAGGCAGGGTCACTACCCACTAGGCCAGACCGGTCGTCGTAGTTTTATATGACAGATATATCATATAAAACTACACTGCCCTGCGATTGTCTCGATGAGGTCATCATTTTAATAGGCGATATAATTCAGCATAGTCGTTTTTGAGACAACTGAGCCACCGATGCTCCGTTCGAAGCCGATGAAATTTTCAATCAGTAGATTTCTCCCTTTTGTATGAATTTGGTTAATCAGTGTCTATCTTGCCTTAAAAAATATTCCAAGTAAGGCGTTCATGTAATGTTACAAATTATATATTTTTAAATAAAATACTCTGTGATAATGTCATCTTTCTTTATTTCATTACTCCCCATATTTATCTTTAAAATTGTTACTTATCTGAACATTCAGTACTTATTTACTTACAATGTTATTACATATTGCAAAAAAATGTGCTACTTATAAAGAAAATTATACTTTTACTAGACAAAGTCTTATGTTCTAAGATTCTATTTACAAAACTTTTGAACTGAATTCTTAGTTAGTACCATTCGATTCCTTACATTTTATACAAAAAAAGATTGTATGGCAACTATATGAATAAACGCAATATTTCACCGACAAAATACCAATTTACTTATTTTCCATACATTCAAAGATAGATATAACTCCGTAATAGATAAATACAGTCTAAGGAAAAAACGTGCCTCGAAAATCAAGAAAATTTGATTCTCGTTCAGACGGCGCTACTAGTTTTGGCCTACAGTCGTATAGATGGCGTTGACGGTTTCGTTTGTTATTTAACAATTTTAACGCATATCAGTGAAAGAACATGGGTCAAAATCATCAAAATAATTAATGCAAATAAAAAAAATCATTTATCTAGTATATTTAAATACATTTTATCGTATTTTTACAAATCTTCAATTTTAGTTTTAAAGTGTGTCGACAGATGGCAGTGAATTTACTGGGGTTACAAAATTTACTATGACAGTACCGCTCTAGTATAAGTTACTCTATTATACATTCAAGATGGGCCCTCACCTTGACGTCACGTTTTCTTATCGTTTTGTTAGGAGCGTTTCGCGAGTGAAGTACGACTGTCGGACTTTGACTATCATTTCTGACTCTTGTATTGCTTTAATGCAGTGGGTCCCATATAGACATTTGATCCCAAAAACAAACCTGATTGATACCATTAATAATAAATTGTAATTTAACTGACTATATTTAAAATAAATTATTTTACACCATGCATGAAATAAAGCACCAAAATATTAATAGAGACACGCAGGTTATTTTTAAACACAATTTCTATTTTAAAACCCATTATAAAACTATAAAGAGTAGGTAATTTGATTGTGACATCACATGCTAGTGTTTCATAAAAATTCCATAGTAGCAAAATAGTTTTGACAGTCCGAAAAAAGAAACTGATTTGACTATGGATGGTAAAGAAAGGATCGCAATCTCTTATGGCAGAATTGTTGTAAAAGTGACCGCGTTAAGCTTTAAATAATAGTTCCTAATCTCTCCGGTGGCGCTAGTTAGGCTCTGGGACATGAGTATAACATGAACCATATAAGGCAACAAATAACCCGACCAAATTACGTAGGTTGTTTTTGGTAGTATTTCGGTGTATGGTGGCGCCGCCTAATTACTGTTTTTTGATGGACACTTTTTATACATAGAGATTTGGCTCCTTTATACAGTCTCCATGGATTTGACTAGTCATTTAGCCTATTGCAGCAGGTCCCTTATAAGCGGCGAGGCGTGGTGGGTGGTGAGGAATTTCATACAGTTGCTAGCGGTCAGTACTAGTACTGTGATTATCATTGGACACCCGTACAGAACTGAAATAAACGTTTATTATGTATACCTTTTATTTTTATTATTTTATATTTATTTTATTATGTTTATTAGGAGACCTCGAACAAGATGGGAGGATGAACTCAAACTCACAGCGGGCCCGAACTGGAGAAGAGTGGCCCACGACAGACCTCAATGGAAAGAGCTAGAGGAGGCCTTTGCCAAGCGGCACACTGAGCTACGGGACATACTCTAGCTCAGAATAAAAGGGCTAGATAGATAGATGTATACCTGTATACCTGTTCCATATATGTAAAATTGAGAAAGGTATGTTGAGATGGTTCGGACACGTGGAAAGAATGAGTGAAAGAAGCCTAACAAAGAGAGTGTATAAGGGAGAGGTAGAAACGGGAGTTGGAAGGGGCAGACCTCGGCGGACTTTCTCTGATCAGATCGGGGAAATCTTGAAGAAAGGCCACGTCAAGAGCACCCTAAACCGGCGAGCGTGTATGAGGAATGTTATGAAAGTGAAGGAAGCGAAAGAGGTATGTCAGGATCATAGCAAGTGGAAATCCGTGGTCTCTGCCTACCCCTCCGGGAAATAGGTGTGATTATATGTATGTATGTATATTGGTGGAGGGTAGGGTTAAGTCTTCGTGCGCCCTCTGGTGGCGGCATTATTGTAATGTCTTGTCAGTCCGGTAATACACCTATGTACTGAACGCACGGTCTTCTGTTTTACACCTCCGAGAACCCTCCGTATCATCTTATATATACCAATACCTAGTTCATTTTTAGGGTTCCGTATTCAAAGGGAAAAAACGGGACCTTATTACTAAGACTCCACTGTCCGTCTGTCTGTCACCAGGCTGTATCTTACGAACCGTGATAGCTTGAGGGTTGAAATTTTCACAGATGATGTTACTATTTCTGTTGCCGCTATAACAACAAATACTAAAAACAGAATAAAATAAATATTTAAGTGGGCCTCCCATACAACTAACGTGATTTTTTTGCGTAATGGTCGGCCTAGATTTGTTCGTGCGCGAGTCCGACTCGCACTTGGCTGTTTTTTTATAAGTAGAACTATCGCAAGAATCGCAACAATGCAAAAATTAAATTTTTGCTAAGATAACTTTTTTATTAACGGATTACCGAAGTTAACCAATTGATTCGTTAATTCGTGCCCAACTTTGCTAATTTCATCTACTTAAAAGAGTCCCCGGCAAGCTCGGCCGAATTGCACTTTCCCATACAAACGTAGTTTCGCTCTCATTTTAAAACTACGTGTTGGATTGTAATGAAACTTTGCACATACAATGACATGATGTATATATAGGTCTGAAATTAGTTTATATAGCTCCAGTTTATAAAACAAACGAAATAGAGCAAAAGCAAGTTTTGTATGAAAAACTTAAATTCGCTGTATTTTTTAATTATGGTATCTGAAGCTACATAAACCAATTACTGACATAGATATACCTTATCCTATTGTAAGTACAGTAGTCGTTTTAAAGTGAGAGCGGAACTACGTTTGTATGGAGAACCGAGCTTGCCGGAGACCCTTCGGTTCAGCGCTTTATGCGTGCAGACTAAAATCAAAAATAGATATAACTCCGTAATAGATGGATACAGTCTAAGGAAAAAACGTGCCTCGAAAATCAAGAAAATTTGATTCTCGATCAGAGGGCGCTACTAGCTTTGGCCTACTGTCGTATAGATGGCGTTGACGGTTTCGTTTGTTACTTAACAATTTTAACGCATATCAGTGAAAGAACATGGGTCAAAATCATAAAAATAATTAAAGCAAATAAAAAAAATCATTTATCCATATTTAAATACATTTTATCATAGAGTAACTTATACTAGAGCGGTACTGTCATAGTAAATTTTGTAATTCCAGTAAATTCACTGCCATCTGTCGACACACTTTAAAACTAAAAATGAAGATTTGTAAAAATACGATAAAATGTATTTAAATATAGATAAATGATTTTTTTATTTGCATTAATTATTTTGATGATTTTGACCCATGTTCTTTCACTGATATGGGTTAAAATTGTTAAATAACAAACGAAACCGTCAACGCCATCTATGCGACTGTAGGCCAAAACTAGTAGCGCCGTCTGAACAAGAATCAAATTTTCTTGATTTTCGAGGCACGTTTTTTCCTTAGACTGTATCCATCTATTACGGAGTTATATCTATCTTTGATTTTATCGTATTTTTATAAATCTTCATTTTTAGTTTTCAAGTGTGTCGACAGATGGCAGTGAATTTACTGGGGTTACAAAACTTACTATGACAGCACCGCTCTAGTATAAGTTACTCTATGCTAAAATACAGAATAATTGTATATTGAATTACAAATGTGTCTTACCGATAAAAGTACTAAGGTGCACAGCGAAACTATACACGAAGACCAATCCATAGTGGAAAGCTTTAGTTTCTGCGACGGGATCCGAACCCCACACCAACATCGGCAGGGTTAATAGAATACTCACATTGGCCAGTGAGAACGCTTTTAATAAAGATAAGAAGTGAGCTGAAATGAGAAAAAAATTAATTGAAATCAAAGCAAACAGGAAATAAAAGAAAAAAAAACCGGCCAAATGGACTCGCGCACAAAAAACAGCTAAAAAATCACGTTTGTTGTATGGGAGCCCCACTTAAATATTTATATTCTGTTTTTTGTTGTTATAGCGACAACATAAATACATTATCTGTGAAAATTTCAACTGTCCAGCTATCACGGTTCATGAGATACAGCCTGGTGATAGACGGACAGGAGTCTTATTAATAGGGTCACGATTTTACCCTTTGGGTACGGAACCCTAAGAAGTAATAAAAATTATCATTTCTTAAACAACTTTGGGAAGTGGGAACAAAAAAAAATATTTTATTAAATATTTTGATTTGTGTTTTTTAAGTAGTCACACTACTATATAATAAATTATAAAATGTCATATGTGGTATTTTCTATAAAAAGGGACCTTATTGTCGATGGCGCTTACGCCATTATAAACGATGCTCCGATATAAATACAATGCCGCGATATAAATTCATAGAAAATGCCCCATATATTAAAGATATAGTGACGAAGCCCTCCAGTGGTGGTGGCTAAAGACGCCAGTTCGAATCCGGCCCTCACCACTGGAGGGCTTCGTCACTTTTTAAGGGTTCCGTACCAAATGGGTAAAAACGGGACCCTATTACTAAGACTCCGCTGTCCGTCTGTCTGTCACCAGGCTGTATCTCATAAACCGTGATAGACAGACAGTTGAAATTTTCACAGATGATGTATTTCTGTTGCCGCTATAACAACAAATACTAAAAACAGTTTAAAATAAATATTTAAGTGGGGCTCCCATATAACAAACATGATTTTTTTGCCGTTTTTGCGTAATGGTACCAAAGATAGATATAACTCCGTAATAGATGGATACAGTCTAAGAAAAAACGTGCCTCGAAAATCAAGAAAATTTGATTCTCGTTCAGAGGGCGCTACTAGCTTTGGCCTACTGTCGTATAGATGGCGTTGACGGTTTAGTTTGTTATTTAACAATTTTAACGCATATCAGTGAAAGAACATGGGTCAAAATCATAAAAATAATTAATGCAAATAAAAAAAATCATTTATCCATATTTAAATACATTTTATCGTATTTTTATAAATCTTCATTTTTAGTTATAAAGTGTGTCGACAGATGGCAGTAAATTTACTGGTGTTACAAAATGATGGTACGGAACCCTTCGTGCGCGAGTCCGACTCGCACTTGGCCGGTTTTTCTTTAATATATGACATCTATTACATTTTATAATTATTTCTTACTTTCATTCTGTGAAATAAATGGCTTGAGCATTTTCATGGCGAAGTGCACCGTCAGTATGAACGCCGTGACACCTGAAATTACAAAAAAACAGTACCTTAGGACTACATACGAAATTACCCCAATGCACCTTATTGGGGTAATTTCAATAAGTTTGTTGGCTGTGTGCTTTCAGCTCTTTCCAGCCGTGGCCAGTTGAGCCTAGTGGCGGTAGGCACTCTAGTCTGCAACTGTCAAAGGTTTGCAGAGATGGCGCCACCATAGTTGCACCTTTTTCTATGAGATTTGGCTTAAAGGGCTGGCATCCAGGGCATACAATTCCATTAAAAAAGACAAGGGTGAACACGGGACCCTATTATTAAGACTCCTCTGTCCGTTTGTCTGTCATCAGGCTGTATCTCATGAACCGTGATAGCTAGACAGTTGAAATTTTCACAGATGATATATTTTTGTGTTGCCGCTATAACAACAAATATTAAAAAGTACGGAACCCTCGGTGGGCAAGCCCGACTTTTTACAAATCCGAGTCTTTTAGGTCACGAGTAGAATTCTTTAATGAGCCTTCAAAGTATTGTTCGTTATTTGTGCCATTTTCAACCAAAAGGGTACTTATTGTCGCTTGTCAGTAAGGCGCTATTTCCATATAGTTTCAATTAGAAATCAACCTTATTGACAACCGATAATGTGGTACCTTTTAGTTGAAAACGCCACATTTACTCACAATGTAACGGTGGATATGGTGGAGTTACTTGGTCCCCGATTGGGATGCTCGAGATTCAAGCACGGTCCACCGGTGGCCGAGGCGGGAATCGAACCCGCGTCTTCAGCTTACGCGGCTAACGTCCTGACCACTAGGCCACCCGGCCACGGCGGTACCAGTGACAAATTCTCTGATGTATACTATCTTTGTAAGGCGCCTTTGACCAACTCTAAGGGCGAGCAGTGTGTGCTTGCACCTATACGAATCCTTTTACTGGATTACGGTATAGCGAGGGAGATGGTGCTGCCATCTATTTCACTAGGGAACAAATCAAATTATTTTATGAACAAATATTT
This sequence comes from Cydia strobilella, assembly GCF_947568885.1. NCBI lineage: Eukaryota > Metazoa > Arthropoda > Insecta > Lepidoptera > Tortricidae > Cydia > Cydia strobilella. Next base: position 805,578 of record NC_086045.1, read on the forward strand.
TATAAAATCATTTCATTTGTTCCCTAGTTCAAAGACATATTGTTATTATTTTATACATACCAGCGAATGTAGAAATGAACTGTATGTAGAAGTGTTTCTCCCATATGAAGAGATCTCCCTCGTCGCGTGCCCCCTGTGCCGGCCGCCAACCACTGCACTGGCGCTGCCACCATTGCGGCGCCTCCCATTGAAGAGATGAAGGTCTGAAACATTAGTGTTTTAGGTGAAATATCATTTTAGTAACGTTGTCAGACGCAAGTGGCTTGCTCAGCATTAAGCCCGGTTCACATTTGTCTGTCGTGTCGCGTGACGAAGCGTGCATCAGACAAATGTGAACGCAACCATATTAAATGTATGAAATCGATATGCGTCACGACAACACAACACGACACATCAGACAAATGTGAACCGGGCTTAAACCTCGCAATAAAAAAAATAAAAAAAATCTTTATTGCCACACCTTAGGAAAAAATCTACAATTTGTGAAAGGATAGCTTAAAAATACAATATAAACTAAACTTAAACTTAAATATCAATATAACTATAACTTAAATCTATGGTGAGGCAAAGGGTCCCAATCTCAGCATGTGCGGTGCCAGAGGGCTCCGCGCTGATTTTCAGACTGGTCCCGGGACGGTTGGGGTCGGTCGCTACTATCATATTGTACCTTTACATGTTTAATTTACATTAACACATGTATAAAATATAAAGTAATTTTAAAATGCACCAATTACTTAGTTACCTATTGTTAAATTTAGTTCTTCGTACAATTTGCGGCTAAATATTTGTGGTATTTTCTATAAAAAGGGACCTTATTGTCGATGGTGCTTACGCCATTATAAACGATGCTCCAATATAAATATAATGCCGCACGACGCTGTGCGGCGTAGGCGCCAACGACAATAAGAAATGCCCGATTTATTGCATAAAGTGTTAATTTCATTCTTTTTTTTTATTTCATATTACTGTTAAGATTAAGGGTGTTTAAAAAAATCTTAGTATGATAATTGTCAGGTACTGTATTATAAGATTATAACAATTAAAACTCTCGTGTTTACACAATATTCAAAATAGTCGTGGTAGCAGTGACCAGTGAAACCTGCGTCAAATTCGCTATAGACCCGGTTATAAACATGTTTTAATAAGTTAACTGTATGACACTCTCTTTGTTAGCCTTCTTTCACTCATTCTCTCCACGTATCCAAACCATCTCAACATACCTTTCTCAATTTTTGTCACTACATCTTCGTTCAGTCCACGCTTTACAATTTGTTTTTATTAGTTTAAAATACTTACAAGTGTGTAATATTTAATGTGGTATCGTTTGTCTGTATGCCGCATGCTGTGTTGACCACAATGTTGAACAGACTGTCACTCCGCCATAGTCCATATGTTTCTATCATTATTAGGATAATGAAGAGCTTCCAATATGCCTGGAAATATACATGGAAACATTTGTATTACAGATTTAGTATATTTCCACTGCATTCACTTGGCTCTAAAGCCTCTTCTGCCATACCCAACTTTCGACACCATTATAATAATGTGGTACGTCACAAAATAAAAAAGAGGAAAACTATATTTTCACTTAACAAGTAATTTATAAAATTTGCTGAACAAATATTGGTCAGTTTGAGGAGTACAGTCTACAGTTTAATTTATTGCTCGTGTTACAGGCCACACCCGGTATAGGTACCACTAAGTACCTAGTCTTTTTCTTCTTCTGCTCCCTGGGTTCCTCATGGCTGAGGGTCACAACCACATGAGGTCGTTTGTGCACCAAGGCTTTCCATTCTGCACGATTTTCCGCCTTATTAATAGGCGCCTGTGTAGATCTCTGGCAGGCCTTTTATACAGTGTCTACCCAGCGGGTTGTTGGATATCCACTACCCCATCTTCCATCCACCATGCCAACCATAATGCACTTTTCAAAGTTGTCCGGCTCCCACCTGGCCACGTGTCCAAAGTAGCTAAGGATCCGCTGGAGGCAAATGGCTGATAAACGGCACTGGATACTTGGGTAGTAACCAGTAACTAAATAGGTACTTTAAATACTTTGGTTTCCTAGATATTAAATATACAAATGTGCCATTTTTAACCAAAAAGGTACTTATTGTTGCTTGTCCGTAAGGCGCTATTTCCATATAGCTTCAATTAGAAATCAACCTTATTGACAAGCAACAATGTGGTACCTTTTGGTTGAAAACGTCACAAATGTTACCTTAAACTCTGTGTTATATAGTACATGTCTCTGGGCTTCCTTCGATATCAGTACTAGGTCAATCATAACAATCACTGGATCATATTCAACATATTTGTCCACGATTCTGTTGCATTTAACCTGAAAAAAAAAAACTAATTTTTTACTAAAATATAGTCTTAAGCAGGGGTTCCCGAACTGTGCGTCACGGCACCCAGGGGCGCCATAGACAGTTCAGAGGGGCACCATGAGGCAACCCTCCTCCCCATCTATTTCGAATAGCCTAGCTAGGTTAGGGCGCCGAGATTTCATTTTAAACTTGCAAGTGCGCCATGGACTGAAAAGGATTGGTCTAAGCTTTAACTTCTAAAAGGAGTTTTGAAAAACAATTACGTGTGGCCCTTGCGGTTGAGATTGAGGCCTTGGTCTTCAGACACCAAAAGGCTTATATAAATATCACAGAAACTTATTGGTGTCTGGTAACCTCCGGGAAGGGGCGTTTTTTGCCCAGAGACTAACCTTAGCCCAGCAAAGAGGTACTGCGGCCAGCATTTTTGGGGGCAATGTCTCGGCTGAATAGGGTTAGGCGATGATAAGCTAAGTATTCAGATTTTTTTCTGTGTTTTTGTGTTAGATTTTAGTTCGTATGTAAGGATTTTATGTTTAGTAAAGGAGTGATCTTATTCATATCGTTATAATGTTTGAATAGACTGTATTTTTCCGTTTTCTTAGGCTATTTTGTTATGGTAAATAGCCGAAAACATAGAAATTACTTACGCATTTGGTCAGCTTCAAAACAGACGGCCCGTAAGTTTTGTACAAGGCCGCAGAAGCCTCTCCACAATTAACGCATTTATAGGGTTTATTCTCGGCCATTTTTAACTATTCATTATGTTTACATTTAAGATAAATATTCAGTTTATGCGATACGAGATCACTCTTAACTCCATCTCCATCCATATGTTTTATTTGACAGTTTTGACTTGACTTCTGATGTTCTGATTCTGACAGACACAATGGATCAATGTTCGAAAACCACAACACAATTGAACAGATTGTTAAGTTTTTTTTTTCATTAAGTGCTATTAAACCTGAGAAAATGAGAATAAGAATAATGTTCTTTCATTTATTTCACTTTTTTTCATTTGGTAGCTTTTAATCACATTTTTTTAATAAGTATATGTAAAATATTGTTAATTAAAAGCAAACAAAGCAAAGTTTCTAAACGTTTTTTTTGTCATTTTCAAGTTGACATTCCGTCTTGCGTTTTGATTCTGCATCGAGCGTTTGAAAACTTATTGGGTGGCCGGTTATTTGAAAGACATTTAAAATTATAAAACATTGTGAAAGTCTGTATGTGGTATGAAAATCGTGTGCGAACATTGTGGAAGGCTGTTTGTTCAATTGGAGAAGTGCTGATCCTGCTCATTGCGGCGTCGACGCTGGTGAAGGTTAACTCGGGTTCAATAAGGTAAGTCCGGAACTCCGGACGAGCCGAGAGTCTGAGGATCCTAAGCCAGCCATCGCCGAGAGCTGCTTCATCATCTACAGCTCAGCAAGGTGCGTGCTTCTAACGGTTGACCCAGCCTATCCTCTAAGTTCCGCGATATACCGTCTCATTTCTCGTCATAAAAAATATTAAAATCAATTAAAATACAGTCCACATAATTCAAATTATCGAAGCAAAATAATCCCATTAACAATGGTCTTTATGGATATTTTTTCGTTCGTCAGGCAAAAACGGCTGCACGAATTTCGCTGAAAGGCATATTTAAAATTTGATTTTTTTTCCTCTTGCGGGCGCTCCGGCTGTGGAATAAGCTTGCTGCCGAGGTTTTCTTGGGACTACAGTATGGGGTTCTCCAAAAAGGAATGTAAGTATAGGTTTTTAAAGGGGCGGCAGACCCCTGGGGCCCATTTCTCGAACGGTATTAGGTATTAGGCTAATAATATTATTAGTGTGTTGCCATGGTAACCCATACGATTTGACAGTTTGTGGACTAATAATATTAGTCTAATACCATTCGAGAAATAATGGGCCCCTGGAGTTGCAGGTTGCAGGCGACCATAGGCTACAGTGACCGTTTAGTTTGGAGCTAGATAGATCTGTGTAAGATTGTCCCAAATAATTATTGATTTAGAAAATGCACCATTTCTACAATATAAAATAAAATAAATAAATAATTCAACCTAATTATGTCATACGTCCCACTGTTGGGCTCAGGCCTCCTCTTATGCGACGCGCGAGAGGGCTTGCGCTATAATAGTGTCCACTGTCCACTGCCCAAGTGCCCACGCTGGCCCAATGGGTTGGGGACCTACACTTTTGAATTTTTCGCAAATGTACGAGTACCATTACCCACGGCAGGTTTCCTCATACGTTCTTTTCTTTAGACTGAATTTCTTTTTGAGGTTAAATCAGTTAAATGACATTCCCTACATGAAAAACTCATTGGCCCGAGCCAGGACTTGAAGCCGCATCCTCCGGATATAATCTGTGCCTCCGGATTGAAAATTAGCATTACCGCATTCAATGCTAATTTTGGTATTAAAGCAAACCTCTAAACTAAGTGAGTGGGCTTTAACAACATAAACACCCGTTGACCACGAACGCTGTAAAGGGTTCGAAACGTCGGGATGTATTATAAATCAATATACGCGATATAATCCGTTTTCATAGTTTTATAACATAAATTTCCTTTAAACAAATTAAACAAACTTACGATTAGGCCTGACTTATTACAAACTCCAACAAAATTACACCCCGAGTGCACAGCGAAGAGAGAAAAGTATTCCATTTAAAAAGCCAATCCACTTTTAGTCCGCTAGCTAGCTGGTGCCATCTGGTGCGGTTGCTCGGAGCGGGTGAGTGGGTTAACGAAAATAAGTTTCACGTTGTTACAAGTTTTTATCGCTGACTGTATTTTTCTTTCCACAGGTAACTAATACTCATTGAGACAATTATAAAAACCCCAAACACAATAAGGTATCGTTGTTATATCACAGTTCCTATGGCCACCTCCTGTCTCCATCATCAGATCAGCTCGATGGTAGCATAATACCTATTGCATTGTCACCCGACTTACATATGTATGCAAATTTTCAGCTTCTTTGGAAGTTTGGAAGTGGGTCAAATTTAACTTGCAAGATTAAACACGTACAAACATAGTTACATAATAGTACATTGCAAGTTAAAAAAAAACTTGTAAAAAAGTACCTATGAGCAACGCTAACTGGCGCGGACGCGTGCGACGGATTTTTTACCTACAATGGCACCCGCGTGCGTGCGCCCGGAGACTTCCTAAGAATACTCTCTCTCTCTCTCTCCTTAGCAATTATTATTCCCATCTGATTGTGGGGTCTTCTTTTCTTGTCTTTTCTCTCCACTTCGCACGATCGGACGTGTCGTCTACTGAAACGTCGCAGGCCCTCATGTCTTTTGCTATGATATTTGCCCATCTCATCTTCGGTCTTCCTCTTCCTCTGGACCCAGCAATGTTCAGATCCATAGCAACATTCCCGATGTAATCAGGAGGTCTTCTTTTCACGTGTCCAAACCATCTCAGTCGACTCTCTTGTAGCTTATCGGCGATATCACGTACTCCGAGGCCGCGAACGTGCTCGTTGCGTATCTTATCAAGCCTCGTTACTCCGCACATCCACCGAAGCATCTTCATTTCGGCGACTTGGACGGACCGGGCATGGCTCTGCGTCATAGCCCATGTTTCACTCCCATAGGTTAGAACCGGTCGTATTATGCTCTTATATACTAGGCCCTAAGAATACCTACAAAGTAATTTACAGTTTAATAATACAAAGTAATTGTTAAGTTTACTCCAAAACACGGAAATTATCATTGTTCGACTTGCAATATATTGTGCATAGATACAGTCGATAATCCGTTGGACCTTCAAGATGGTTGTAACGACTTTTTACTTCTGAAATAAAACTATGAAAACGGATTAAACTATGAAACGTTGGGATGTATTATAAATTCAATATACACGATATAATCCGTTTTCATAGTTTTATTTCATGAGTAACTATCGCGGTAACCGAAGACAATATTATGACTTTTTGCTTCGTTGTCGTTTCCGTGTTTTGCAGTAAACCTTACAATTAATTGCTTTGTATTCTTATGTTAGGTAGGTACTTACCTACGTAGGTACCAGCGTAAGTACGCTGTGAAGCGGATTGGCCAAAAAGAAAAACCGGCCAAGTGCGAGTCGGACTCGCGCACCGAGGGTTCCGTACTTTATAGTATTTGTTGTTATAGCGGCAACAGAAATACATCATCTGTGAAAATTTCAACTGTCTAGCTATCACGGTTCATGAGATACAGCCTGGTGACAGACAGACAGACGAACATCGGAGTCTTAGTAATAGGATCCCGTTTTTACCCTTTGGGTACGGAACCCTAAAATAACTAAATAATACTTTCCTAATCACGCTGTGCTTACAGCGACATAATTACCAGAACGACCGCTTAAAAATAAATTTACTGAAACCACAAAGGAATACACCGATATAAGCCGTTACTTTTGTTTGGTTAATTACGTTACGTTACTAAATAACGTTACGGGTAACGTTATTGTCTTAACTTTGTAATTGATGGCTGTAACGGTTTTGAGGATTTAATTTGTGCGTGTCAAAGTTTGGGACTTTGTTTTTTTTTTTTTTGACAAATCTCATTGTATTAGTTTTGAGTCGCTTGTTAAAATACTTGAAAAACTTAGACATTTTCGTTTTTTTTTTTGACATTTTTCCATTGTTTAGCCTGTTAGCTAAATCCTCATCTGATTATGGGGTAAATGTAAATATACTCTGTTCCATAATCCATAATTCCTTACCCTCTGAGCTTGCGTATGAGTCGGCTTATACGCCGGAAATTAAAAGAGATTTTACTAGAGTGGTAATATCATAATCTTCGCACAGAGTTAAGGCGACTACAATTGAAGGTTGAAGGGTACACGGAAAGAACATGTCTAGTCACTTTTTTCGGAAAATGAGATTTTCATCTCAAAATGTAGAGCTACTTAATGAACTATTAGTTATATCTTTTGCTACCACTGTATAATATATGTAACACAACTTTTTTTTTGTTAAAAAAGACTTGGTCACGGAATTACCTTATATTTTGACATGGTTCCAAATTTTAAAACCGCGATTACTCAAAATGTTACTAAAGTGACTAGACATGTTCTTTCCGTGTACCCTTCAATTGTAGTATTTTCATTTTGGGAAGTTTAAGGATTATTTTTTTCACCTATTATGGATAATGACCGACTGGCGGGTCAAAGCTTTAATAAATCAAAGAAAACATAAAAAAAGGATTCAGAACACTAGTCTAGGCAGAGATCGGGAAACTTTTAAGATGAATAGCCAAAGGCAGTATTGAAAATCACCAGGGCCATGTTGCATAATAAACTACAACTAATATTGCAAGCGGACCTCCCATTCTAATAAGTGGAATTAGAAAAGGAGTTCCGCTTGTAATATTAGTTCGTTTATTATGCAACACGGCCCAGTTTTAGCCATCTCAAAGAGTCGCAAATGCTGGCTTCAGTTTGCCGACCCCTGATTTAGGGCAACCGTCCGGCCAGCGCAGCGGAAGAAGAGTATATAGTAGAAGAGAGGCGAGTTTTTCTATTAGGTACCTACTCGTAGAAAAAAATCTCGGCGGCAGTGTTAAACAGTCAGAGATAGGATAGGTCTTTACATGCTGCATATTTATTTATTTAATGTTCTCACGGCCGCTTCAAGATATTTTTATTGGTTAGCATTTTTTTAACGTTGACGCATATTATGAACGTTTTGTTTGTTTGTTTGTTTATTTGTTTATTAGGATCACCAACAGAAGATACAATTTACATACTAGTATTAACTTACAAAAAGGGCACATTTTTTATTGATCCCCCACTTACAGGCAATCACAGCATGCATTATTATATTAATTTAAACATTAAGTCAACAGTAACACCTAGAAAAAGACTTAGTATACATTACAAAAATCTAGAATAAGTATATAATACCAATTAACAAGACACCTAATAGACATATAATTTTTTACACGACTGCCCAAAAAAAGGAGTGTATATATTGTTTTCAGGGTTCATGTTTGTATGTGAGTTTCTTTATTCCACTTCTAACACAATTTGATTTCTCACCGAACAACTTACCAGCCTACTCTTGTTTTAGTTTGCTCATTTTTATAGATAAAGTTAATTAAGTAAAAAATCCAGAATTAATCATTTCAACAACCTGCCATCCACATCAGCGCAAATCCTGGCCAGCAGAGCTATCTACGTATGTCTATACGCGCAGACATAATTTTGGTATAACTTCTAAATGCCTTAACCGATTTAGATGTATGATGACGTAAGGATTCTAATGATGATATATCATTAGAATCCTTACTTCATCCCGGCTGACTTAGGCTATATAACGTCATAATAAAATCAACATGGCGGACGTAATACACAATAACGCGCGACATTTGGAAAAAAAAATCTTGCAATTTTATCGAGTGGGGTATCAAAATGAAGAGCTTTGAGAGACCATTAAAATACCGCAGTCGTGTTTTTAATTTTTTAATTAATTTATTATCATCGCGATATATTATTTTAATATCCACATTATTGTGATAAATTGCTCATTTGCTATCTATTTTATTATATTCATTTTCGCGAGCCCGGCGAGCGACTTGTTCAAAGTATAATCAAGGTCGTCGTGGTTACCAGTCGCCTTAAAACACTTCCTATAAAGAGGGCTCTGCATTACTTTATTACAGTTGAGCTTATCCTTATTTTCTTAAGTCCCCGGCAAGCTCAGCCGAATTTCACCTTCCCATACAAACGGAGTTTCGTTCGCATTTTAAAACTACGTGCTGGATTGTAATGAAACTTTGCACATACAATGACAAAAGCGCAAATACGGGAGTCTCGACACCAATTACAACTTTGTTGCATTTGGAGTCGAGACTCTTGGTCCATGGGGCCCCGCAGCACAGGGCCTATACCGGCAATTGGCGAAACGGCTGGTGGATGGGACCGGAGATAAGAGAGCTGGCAGCTTCCTCGCCCAACGCTTGAGCATAGCGATACAGCGCGGAAATGCTGCCAGCATCCTCAGCACCATGCCACGGGGGCCCATTTTAGATTTAGATTTTTAGTTTTATAGTAGTTTTAGTTTAGTTAATTGTAGTTTATTTTTTTCTGTAAGGCTTTATTTATTGTTTCTATTCCAATTGTCATCTACGATGACATGAGGTATATCTAGGTCTGTAATAAGTTTATATAGCTCTAGTGTATAAAACAAACGAAATAGAGCAAAAGCAAGTTTTGTATGAAAATCAAATTAGCTGTATTTTTTTTTACTATGGTATCTGAAGCTACATAAACTAATTACAGACCTAGATATACCTTATCCCTTTGTAAGTACAAAGTTTCAGAGCAATCTAGCTAGTTGTTTTAAAATGAGAGCGTAACTACGTTTGTATGGAGAGCCGAGTGTGCCGCTTTGCATGGTTAAAACTTGAGACAGTTAAGTTGATGTCGTAAACTCCAGTTTAGAGCTAACATAGGTTATGTTAGTACCTAGTACTTAGTTTTATAGGCACTAAGATGTGGGCTAGGTCGTAAAGTTCCTTTAGCTTTAGAAAGCTAGTTGTGACTTATGGTGGGCGAGTGGTTGAGGCGACTTTTACAGTTCTTGTTCTTGTTTGATTTCCTCGTATACGATATGAAAAGTAGTGTTTAACTCGGGTGAAAGGCACCCATTAAAATATTGTATATATTGTATATGTATATTGTATAATAGAATAAGTAATAACGCTCTTTAAAATAGTTTGTTTCTCAAAGGCATTCTTGACGGCTGAAGTTGTTTGGGCCAAATGGGCCTGAAATGCTTGCTGGGGATCTACCTGGGTAGTTAATCTAAGAATCTAATTTAGAATCTAAAGTGATGACCATTTTTTATCAATTTTTCTCGAAGGCAGTTGATCTTGACACTCTTGATGGCGAATATAGTCTATTTCTTATTGGAAATCCTGGTGGTGGCATACATTTCTTCACACACTCATTGGTGTCCACATCCCGATATAGGCCAGGTATACACCAGCATTCACAAGTGTGTTTGGGCCAGAAATGCGAGCTGGGGGGCGCGCAGGTCGGTTCTGTACCGCAGTTGGGACCAGGGTTATACTCGTTTGGAAGACATTTTGGTGAGGCTGTGAAACAAAATAAATTATTTATAAACGTCAGTCCATACAATGAGTATGACAATGGGGTTGGCCGGTCGAAATAATTAGCAGATGACGCCAGCATAGCTTGCCCTGTCAATCCCTAAGGGCCATCCACACTCATGCGCGAATTGCGGCTTCGCGCCGTGATTCGCTCATGAGTGTGGAGGGCCCTTGTGTCAAATTGTTGTTTTTTAATGCCCTGGATGCCAGCCCTTTAAGGCAAATCTCATAGAAAAAGGGGCAAGCTATAGGGACCGTGCGCGTTGGAGGGTCTGCCATCTTGTGGCCTGAATCGGAACAATAAAAATGTACATCACATGTACATTGACACTTCACGCCAAAGCAAGTGCTGCCATCTTATGGGCTACTTTGGAAACATAAACTACACATTTACGCCTCGCGCCAAAAATCTGACGTCTCCTGTGCTGCCCCCTGCAGTTTATGCACGCTCCCTATGATGGCGCCATATCTGCAAACCTTTGACAGTTGCCAACCCCATTAGGCGAGGTTTTCGACAGAGGTAAGCTCTTAAAGGCGACTCCGGTTGTCTCTATACTCTCTATGTTGACTAAAGAAAGACTTACCGATATGAGCTAAATAGCCTAGTTCTAACAAATATACCACAATCAGAAACACAATACAGAACTTCATCGTATCACTGAACAGCTGACAATATAGTCTTAATTGTCTTCGTTAAGTATTAATAGCTATCACCACCGGATGCAGATTTAAGGTCAATACACACGAAATGCTAATGCAGCATTTTACTACAGGTAGTGTTGGTAGGAACTCGAGTCGTTTGAGTCTGAATTTGAAGAACTCAACTAGTTTTTACGAGACTCGGCGGTTAAAACACTTCTGAGTCTCAATACACACGAAATGCTAATGCAGCATTTTACTACAGGTAGTGTTGGTAGGAACTCGAGTCGTTTGAGTCTGAATTTGAAGAACTCAACTAGTTTTTACGAGACTCGGCGGTTAAAACACTTCTGAGTCTTTTAAGTCCCGTGTCGAGTCTTTTTTTAAGAGCAACTCAAAAGGACTCGAGCCTCCGAATTAAGACTCCGTCAAAAATTTTATAGGTTTTTCCTAAATAACAGTAAAGAAATTAGGCGTTGTTGTATGATTTGTGTACATAATCTTACAAATTTTACATAAAGACAATGCATTTCGAAATTGTTGGTAAAAAAAAAAACAAGAGCTCTCTGAAAAGGACTCAAGTCTCTACAAAAGACTCGGGACACTAACAAGTTGAAAAGAACTCGAAATTAGATTTAATTATAAGAGTGAAAAACTGAGTCGAGTCTTGAAGCAGAGGACTCAAAGCACTCGAGTCCCAACCAACACTAATTACAGGCCACTGAGTTGACATGTGCGTGTATAAGGCGATTATGTATCTAATATAGATTTCTTACGTAAGCGAACAACTCGCGTACGCGAAGCGAAGCGGCGCGGCGCGGCGGGCCCACGGCGTTCGCGTTCGCAACGAGATCGCCCACGTAGGACACTTCTATAGGTATCAAAGGATTGATTCACCCCGCGTCGCATCGCTTCGCTACGCGTTCTGCTATGCGTTATGCTAACCTAACCGCTCCCGCTCATGACTGATCCAGTTAAATAGTACATTCATGGTCGAAATGTGCTAACTCTTCTATGATAGGCCTATCTATAATGTCATATGTCATTATGGCGCTTTAAAAACACATTAAGACAAAAGATCCGTTTTATAATTAACTTATAGCCTCCACCCGTGACTGTTCGCGTCCAATTTGATAACCTTTGAATAATTAATACCCCATTAGGGGATTTCAACAAAATCGTAGTTGTTTTAAAATCGCTATAAGTAGCCTTACCACTACTGTCTTAGCAGTGCCAAACTGACATATTCGCCAACGTCTGCGCTATGCTACGCTACGCATACGCTACGCATACGCTACGCATACGCTACCCATACGCTACGCATACGCCACGCATACGCCACGCATACGCTACGCATACGCCACGCATACGCTACGCATACGCCACGCATACGCTACCCATACGCTACGCACGTAAGGCTAGCGAATATGTCAGTGTCAAATTGCTGGTAGCCGTACAGGCGTACAGATATTTAGGAGCCGCGACCTTAGGGTAGTTAAAAAAAACCTCTTTTTAATTTTCCGACGGGGCACCCGCTTATTCTCATTCTTATTTTATTTTTTATTTTATTTATTAGGCACACAAAACAGATAAAATTTGTTGCATGAAATAATTATTTACAGAAGAGGTTTTTGGAATGCCATCCAAAGCATGTATGGAAATCATGAAATACATATATATTGAAGAGCGAAAACATTCTGTTATTATTATTATGATATGCTGATAAAATACACCAAGTTTTGTAACTTTATCTCAACTACAGCTACACCAACCACTGAATTTTACAAGCTTTTATTTAACTTGCGATGTACCTAACTACCTATATGTATGTACGGGTCAAATCTTGCAACTTAAATTTGACCCACTTCCCGACTTCCAATGAAGCTGATAATTTGCATACTTATCTAAGTCAGGTGACAATGCAATATTATGGTACCATCGAGCTGATCTGATGATGGAGACAGGAGATGGCCATAGGAACTCTGTGATAAAACAACGCAACTTAATTGTGTTTGGGGTTTTTAGAATTGTCTCGATGATTATTAGTTGAAAAGTAGTCAGTGATAAAAGCTTGTACTAAAAATGAAATTTTTCCCAAAACTTATTTTAATCTTGTACGAAATCGTAAAACGAAATTAATTTTTTAGCGACCTATATACTCAAATTGATTGTATTGTGACAACTTTGTAAAATTCCCCGGTAATTTTGTTATTATTTTCCCGGGTTGTTAACGTCTTGTATTTCTGGAAATTCCCGTCTCGGGTACTTAAACCCTACAATAGTAGTCCATTTTAAGGTATATGTTACTATTCCATCTAAGTCACTAACATGCAACCGTGTACTAAACAATGCTCCGTCGTTACTTACATAGTCATTAATTAAACAACAACACAACTAGTAATATAGATCTTACATATTTCCAATAACGTTCAAAATGGTTTAACTGTTCCGATAATGGACGCTATTCACACATATCGACGCAATTCACACATATCGAGTTTCAGTAATTGACTTTTAATCGATTCGACTATCGCTTGGGGTCAATCGATTAACAATCCAGATTTGGAGTTTAATGGAATCAATTAGAATCTGCAAGTTAATTGCAGCCAGACGGAAGTCAATCAGTATCATCATACCTATACCACAGGGCGGACGACACGCTATACATCAAAACTCACTTGCGTTTCTATGTGTGAACGGCACGTCTGTACACGCGTCATGCGTCATAGTGTGAGTAAGTTGCTTAAAAACAGTACTGAGCGGCCGGCAAACGGCCGTCAATCTGCTGTCGCGGGGCGAGGTAATTCGAGTCGGGGCGGGGCGGTGCGTGGCCGTTCTGTAAGATTAGGACTGTGCCTATACCCCATAGGTACAGTGCAACCTAGTTGAAACGTCGGAAAAAAGGTAAAATAATGAAAAATCGCGTTAGACGCGTTAGAGAGAATCGCGTGAGGAATTATGAGCAAATTCTTCACTTTCCCATTATTTCTAAGCGTTGTCAAATCCTAATAATTCTTCAAAACTACGAACCATGATTGGTGCACACGGGTAACCACAATATTGCTGATCTGAAATTCATTCATAGCCGAGTGCCAAAGATTGCGGGTGCACAAATACTTACCACTGCCGTAACGTTATAGGGTGGGGACATGTAGCCGAAACTCATTGCCGAGGTTTTAATAAAATGAAATAGATGTCATATATTAAGGAAACCACTGTAACCGACTGCACAGGTTCCGGTTCAGATATAAAATATAATATATGAATGTATCAGGTATTATGCATTTAAGCATCTGTGTATAATAAATATTTTATTTAATAAGACGAGATATTTTATTTTAGAAGAAGATATAGATATTTAGAGATTATTTCATGAGTAACTATCGCGGTAACCGAAGACAATATTAGAAGAAGATAATTAAGTGGTGAACGGTGTTGGTCACACATACTGTAAATAGTGTTAAAACTACTATATTTAAGTGTATCTTGTAGTGACTGTTTGTTTACCTAAATAAATTGAAAAAAAAAGACTGCAAGTCTACAGGCAACCTTATTAATGGCTGGAAAGAGCATTACAGAAATATAATATAATTATCAAAAGATTAGTAAAGGCATCATACAACAAAACCCGGATGTCGATAATGCCGAAGTAGTTATTTTCGATACAAGTGCGGAAAAAAGGAAATTCGACACGAGTTGCGAATTACCTATTCTGAAAAAAACTGGTTGCAAGCCTCCAAAGCGTATGTCGAGGGTTCAATTCAAGGTGCGATTTCAGCTTACGGTTGACGACGTCAAAAATATGGTATCTGAATTTGTTGCACAATAAGTAGAAATGTAATACTGACTACTAAATATTTGTAAAACTACTACGTATTTGTTTTAGATTATTTGAAGCTTGTGCTTATACTTTCTGGAATACCCGATACTATAGGTATAATAAATAAGTAACAAAATAAGATCCAGCAGCTTGCTCCCCTATTCGGTCTTTTTTTTTGACGGAGTGGGAATGCACTTACGCACGGTGTGTAGGACTTGCCGCTCCTTGTCCCTCTCTTGCCGAGAGGGGGGGAGTATTTGGCCCTACCCACTAAACCCACTCCGGCGTTTCACCCTCTTTGCCGTTCGTGAGGGCTCACTGGGATTGATAACATTCCACCACGGCGCCTCCTATACGGCCTTGTGGACCGCGAAGTGCCGTACTACAAGTATTCACCTGCGCCAGTTCTCGAAAATGGTCGTTCCACGCTCTATTGGGATCGATCTATCATCACTGACAGGACTATTGTAGCCAATAAGCCTGACATCGTGCTGATAGACCGATCGCAGCGCCGGGCCGTGCTTGTCGACGTCCATCCATCCCACCATGATAACTTAGTATTTCAATATTACTCCTATATTGTGTATTCTGTTTATGATAATTTCCTGGAGAACTGACTCTACTTAGCATTTTTTACAAGTAAATCATAATAGACAACTCTATATAAGTTCAGTGAACTATTTAGATAATAAAATATATTACACATACATACTTGACTTCATAAAATATTTCTTTTGGCCAATTGATTTTAATGTAGACAGAGGTAAATAACATAAATTGGGTTTCATGGATTCTCGAGCTTTGTATTTTGGGGAAGTCGGGTATCGGGTAGTTAGTGTAGGAATGGTAAGTTTAGGCTTATTATTGGAAGCGGGGTTTGGGTTGTTATACCACCACTATCTCTCTCGCTATATCGTAATCCCGTAAGGGATTCCTATAGGAGGTGGAAGCGAGTTGGTTGGCCTACGGCCGTATTCGAACTGTCGAAAAATAGTCTTTGTCTTACCCTAGTAGGTAGACGTACCCAAAGGTTTTTTTGTATTATTTACCTACTGACAAATTGGTTTGCCAAATTGCCAGACTATAAAAAGGGGTTTATAGATTACTGTAGAAATGTATTTTGCCGAATAATTGCCTTTAAATTCATAAGTTTCTTAACCATAAAGGCCCTTGTTTCCTAATGACAATATTAGCGAAATCGGCGAATAAATCGTATCCCATCCCTAATATTGACCTTACGTCTCAATTCCGCACGGGACTTTATAGCAAGATTTTACGCGGGTTCATTTTATCTTCTCCGAACAAGACAGTCATATGTGCTGAAATATCGTTGTAAATGTGAAGGTAGTTTCTACCTTATTTTAATGTAATAAGATGCATTTTTGTATGTAATTTTATATTTTCCCTGTATGTAAGCTTATGAGTCATATTTAGCTCCATTTCGAGAGGAACATATTTCTTTATTTAAACGATGATTCTGCAGATTGAGATGGAATATCTTAAATTTTATAAATGTTAGAAATATAATAGTTATATTTGGATTTAAGTACTATTAATGAACGGCCGTCTGCACATTTATACCCACAATTTTCCTCCTACAATAATGAAATTACACCAAAACTATTTTATATGTGAAAATTTGTATGTTTTTCCATCACGCGTAAACGGTTGAGATAATCTGGAATTCACCCCTAGTGCAAATGTTGTTTCAACTCAGTATGACCATCATCATCATATCATCTATCGCCCACTGCTGAGCATAGGCCTCTCTTCCAGTACGCCACTTGTCCCGGTCCTGAGCTAATCTCATCCAGAAGTGACCCGCAATCTTCCGGATGTCGTCCACCCAACGAGCCGATGGACGCCAGGGGCTTCTTTCATTCGAAAGCGGCCACCATTTCGTTAACATTTTAGTCCACCTGCCATCACTCTGCCTAGCAACATGTCCCAGATGCCTAGCAACATGTCCCGTATGACCATACTTAGGGGGAAAGGCAGGCAATTTTAATAAATGGACGAAGACGTGAGCAGACGCTAGTGTGCACATAAATGGCATTATTTCGGTATACACACTAAACATGTCTATGATGCACAAGATTGCCTGTCAAATACCAAAAGTTAGGTACGACCAAAATCGGAATTATGTGTGTAAGGATCATTATTTATTCTTCTTCTTCCTCAGGCCTTATCCCATTTTTATTTGGGGTCGGCTCTCCTAATCAATTTTCTCCAGTTGTATCTGTTCCGGGTCGTCGTTGGGTCTATATTCTTATTCTCTAGGTCTTTCTTAACTACGGACATCCATGTAAGTCGGGGTCGTCCGCTCTTTTTCGTCTTTTCCACACACTCTAGCACCTTCCTAGTCATGTGGTCCTCCGGCCTTCTCATGACCCATACCATTGGAGTCGTGTTTCCGTTAACTTGTCCTGTATGGGTCTTATTTTGAACGAGCCTCTGATGTAACGGTTTGGCACTTGTGTCACTCCAGCTTAAGGATCATTATTTATTAATAGCTTATATTTGGATCATTCTCACTTTTATTTATAATAAACCTAACAGATTTTACCTTCTATTCTACTTATTTTTTGTAATAATAGATCATATTCATATCGATCCTCTGTTCTTGTGCTGTATGAACTTGTAGATATGTAATGTAAGTTGGGCAATAAGCTTGTTATATTTTATTCAGTTTCTATAAGTGAAAACCCATAATTGACTTTCTAATTATATTATAGTTTTTTCCCCTCACTAGCTCGGAAAGTTGTCTTTTATCCTTCAAAACAAGCGGGGAAAAACGCGTTTTATCCACTAGTGGGGAAAGTAATTTGACCTTGGATGGAGCGTGTTTAAGTAGCTTGACAGATAAAAAAACGTAAAACGCTCATGATAATGGTTTGTTCGATATTAATTATCATTAAATAAATGGTTTGAGAATCTAATAAAAAATACCAAATTTAGCTTTATTTAATGATTTTAAGTCATACACCTTAAAATTCCATAAGAAACGTTGTTTTTTTTATAATGATGTTAAATATCATTCGGAACGCACAAGTTGAGTCGATGCAATTTTAAAACGCATCGTTGACATTTCATACGTCAGAAATGTCAACATTGTCAACAATTTTTTTACTTAAAAACTTTTCTCACCGACTCGCGTAAAAATACACAACTTCAGAGTTTTCTGTTATAATATCGTAAAAAAATTAGTGATTCCAGTGATGAAGATGATCTAACGCCTGTGGATGTTGCACTTTCCTCGCTATAGTGAGGTGAAAAGTTTTGTGTTACACACGGGTGCAAATGTATTTTACTTCTCGTGTGTTGAAACACTCGCTACGCTCAGGATTCTATTTTAGAACCACTCGCTTTGCTCGTGGTTCAACTATCCTTTCGCTTGCTCGTGTTTCAATTCTACACTCGCGGGTAAAATACAACTTTGCACCCTTGTATAACAAATAACTATTGGATATGTATAGCGCTGTTGGTTTTCCATGTACCAAAAAAAAAAAAAAAAACTTATAAAAGTGTATCAGTTGACTCTTTCTTTTCACTGGTTCCCGCCATTTTGAATTGTTATAAAAAGCCGGGTGTGTAAGCGAAAAGTGGCCAGTTCGAGCATACAAGTTATAGTAAAGGTATGATGTCTTGGAATATTTATTGTAAATTGGTTGTTATTACGTTTCTAACAAACGATTTCAGATTGCACCTGGATGCCAGCTTGGACCCTTCGACTCGGTCCAAAGGCGCGCTGTACGAATCGTCGACGATCCCAAACTCACAAGCGGTATTGAACCTTTAAGTCTAAGGAGAGACTTTGCCTCCTTGTGTGTGTTCTACCGCCTGTACAATGAGCTGTGCTCTGAAGAATTGTTTGACATGATGCCAACGGCCGCTTTCTATCACCGCACCGCTCGCCATCGACAGGGCGTTCATCCTCACACCCTAGCACCTAAACGGTCGCGTACTGTGCGGTTTAAGAGGAATTTCCTCCCGCGTACGCTTCGGCTGTGGAATGAGCTTGCTGCCGAGGTTTTTCCCGAGGGGCTACAGTATGGGGTTCTTCAAAAAAGGAGTGTACAGGTTTTTAAAGGGTCGGCAACGCGCATGTAATATATCTGGTGTTGTAGGCGTCCATAGGCTGCGGGCCGTATGCTTGTTTGCCACCGTCGTTGTATAAAAAAAAACGAATAAATTTAAAAGATTGGTACAAGTATAGTTTTTATCAACCCGGTAATAACCCAAGTGTATTATTGTCATTGGTGGTAGTATAGGTACTTTTAGTAAGTTCATATAAGTGATGGCTTCTCTTTTGCGCGTCATTATCGGTGTAGTTTTCATATAAATAACATTATTTTGGTATACAAATAAAGGTAATTTATCCCCTGATTGCTTGGAGACTCCACTCCACATTAAGAGAGTCACTTAACAAATCCTGCCGCCATTACTTTGTTTCTAGTCTTTTTATTTCGACATAAAATTTTATTTATACGCTCGTTCCGAGGAGCCTGTTACATAAAACTCATTTAAGATTAAGTCTCGATGGGAGGGTGTAACGAATGGGGCCCATTCGGTTTAGGAACGATTTTAGATGGTTGTACAGACGACGTCAAACATATTATAGAATAAAATATACTTTCCTGGGCGCCTCATGTCACTGAATTGAGCAAAAAGCTGTTTGGATCGCTCCATTCTTTAAGGCGCCTGCAGAACTTTCTTCCACTTGACACCAAAGCCATGCTCGCTCGCTCTCTGTTACTGCCTTTACTCGACTACGGCGACGCTGTGAATCTTGACATGACAGAAGAGCTCTTGGACAAGTTAGAGCGCTTACAGAATGTCTGTATAAGATTCATTTTCGGCCTACGGAAGTTCGATCATGTATCTTACTACCGTCATAAACTCAATTGGCTTCCAATCCGCCGCCGCAGAGATCTTCACACTCTTTCTCTTCTCTTCAATGTTCTTTTTACACCTTCTTCTCCTGTATACCTCTCTCAAAAATTTCAATTTCTGGCTGAAGGCAGTGGCCACCGTCTCCGTTCTAGCGCGAATTTATCACTTGCCATCCCCTCTCACAAATCTCGTGGATACAACAAGTCCTTCGCAGTGCGTTCAGTGAAGCTGTGGAATGAGCTGCCAGTTTCGCTCAGACAGGCGCAATCGCTTGCGTCGTTCAAGGAGAGGTTAAAGAAGCTGTGGTTATCTGATTGACTAATGTGCCTATATTTGTATTGTATGTTGCTTTATATTTTTCTACTTTTTTCCAATTTTTAGTGTATTTTCCCCATTCCTTTTTGTGTAATATATTATATGTTTATCCTATTAATTTTGTATGTATTTATATCCTTTATCTTTCTGGTACCTTGTTGTACATTTTGCTACATTTGTCACCCTCTTTTCACTTTCTCCTCTCATCTACTCAAAGGTTAACTGGAAGAGATCCCTCATAGGGATAAGTTCGCCTTTGTACATCTTATTATTTGTACCATGTAATTTTTAATGTGTATATTTGTACAATAAAGAGAAAACAACAACAACAACAACAACAAATATAATAGTTTTTATTCGTAAACACACAGACAATAGACATACATTAAAATAGTGAAAAAAAAGTGTTACGAAATGGCCCCATCTCAGCGTGCTGCTGGCGACTTCCAGCGCTGATCTTCCGATGAGACCATTAAGTGAGAATCACGGAAAGTAACAGACAAAAAGAAAGCAACATAGAGGAAAGAAACATAAAATAGGTATGGCGAAAAATAAATTACACACAGTTTACACAAACTAATACAAAAAGAAATAAGGTAATGTTATGTATTATGTTTACACTTTTGCACCTTTGTTTTTTGTGTATGAGGAATGTTATGAAAGTGAAGGAAGCGAAAGAGGTATGTCAGGATCGTAGCAAGTGGAAATCCGTGATCTCTGCCTACACCTTCGGGAAATAGGCGTGATTATATGTATAAATGTATGTTTTGCACCTTAGCTACTCCTTTGTATACATTGTATAAATGTAAACATCTTGGACATTTTAAGATGTACATAATTATTATGAACACCTGCGAATCTTATTGGTAGACTAGTAAATTCACTGCCATCTATCGACGCACTTTAAAACTAAAAATAAAGATTTATAGAAATACGATAAATAGTAAGTATTTAAATATGGATAAATGATTTTTTTAATTGTATTAATTCTTTTTTATGAATTTGACCCATGTTCTTTCACTGATATGCGTTAAATTATTAAATAACAAACGAAACCGTCAACGCCCTCTATACGAGAGTAGGCCAAAGGTAGTGGCACAATTTGATCGAGAATCAAATTTTCGTGATTTTCGAGGCACGTTTTTTCCTAAGACTGTATCCATGTATTACGGAGTTATATCTATATCTTTGGTCAGGCCTCCTTCACTCGCTCAAGGCCACGCGCTATATGCCTACCGCTCGGCGTATCGTCGACGATACAACCGACAGAGGGCCGCCGAACGCCCGCCTGAGCGCTCGCACCGCACGTTTCCCGCGCCTACGTTTCGAAATGCCGAAACCACGTAATTATTGTGCAGTAGATGGGTGTAAAAGTCAAAAAACAAAGAAAAATTTGTCGTATTTACCGAGTAGTATTTTAAATCTATCTTTATGAATTTTGTCACCATTTATTTCTTTGAACATCGAGGTAAATCGTAAATGAAGGAGTTTTTTGAGTCAGGTAATATAATTGTTGTTTTTAAATATTTGATTGACTAATAAAAAATATGGTTGATTCGCAACATTCGTTTTATTACAATAATAACATAAGTAACAGTACAACCCTAGCGCATTCTTACGATGACGCGTTGGCACGTGACTCGCACGGCGAGCAAGGCAGTCTCGACTCTTTGTGCGCGTAATACTTATGGTACATTTCTTCTCGTCCTGAGCAGCAGGTATTATTATTAAGATTTTGTAGGCTATTATAGCGTAGGTATTTTCGCTTTTGTATGGGAATGATGTATCTGTTACGTAGTAACTATTTATTAATCTGTGCTTTGGTAGTACACACATAGCTTGACACGCATGGTTGGAACTATTATTTCGCACGTTTTCTCGAATCCCAAATCAATTCCAGATTCCGATCGAGCTACCTCCATTCATGTCGCTTCACCCCACTGCCCCTATTGCGTGTCAGCGTCTGGATAAAGTAAAGTGCAGGATTGAGGAAAAGTGGGCCCATCGTGGCACACACAAATGTCTATTTTATTCGTCGTTCAACGCTACATACTTACTATGCTGACCAAAGTCGACGTATTTTAGTCCGTCTGTGACATAATGCCATTTACTGGTAGATATATAGCTGTAATTTGGCTATTGGCAACATTGAACTATTATTTAGATTTAGATATTTATTCTCATAATATAAAATTACAATATAAATTATACTAGACTAATCTACACGAACGACGAACTAACGTATAGAACGGACACAGAGAACCAGTATTTTGCGCTGTGAGTTGCTGCCGTTTTGGCATCAAACCATAGAAGCGGAGCGTGAATTTTTGTGGGTATTTTAAAAAAAATTGTCAGGTAAATCATATTTATATTCACCCCAGCCATCCCTATTCACCCCGGTTGACGGTATCGTTTTATTAGGCAGGCGTCCGGTATTTTATCCCTTAGCCTTAAGTCCATCGCTTTTAGTGCGTCCCATGACACGGGCAAGGGCATCATCCGCTCGGTGTACCCCTTACATCTCATAAAAGTGTCAAAAGGGCCTCTACGTATTTGCAGGCGTCGCTATATACAAGTACATGCGGCCCGCACCAATTTTGGTGTCTAGCCATAGTAGTTGCCGCGCACCGCTGCGGAACGGACGCCGGCTCGCGTTTGCGCCACCTAGCGGTCGCTGTCGTAATAAACCTGTTTTGTTAGAGAGTGAACCTTCTGTACCAAGTACTATTATTTATTCTGTGGTATTAGTTAAGTGTCCGAAACACCATTGTTCCGTGATGGGTAAAGACGTAAAATAGTTATTTGTGCAACAAGAGAGGAAAGTTGGTTTTTCTTGCGAGTGTTTATTTTGAGTCCCGAGAAAGCGAAAGATTCTAAGGTAGAATCTTGAGCGTAGCGAGGGAGTCAAAAACACGAGATGGAAAATAACTTTGCTCTCGTGTTGCACACATAATTTTTCACCTCAGTAGTGAGAACATATTAAAGGTTAAAATGTATTTCGAATTACACAGGATAATACAAAAAAAAAAAAAAAGTATGAAGTGGCAGTTCAAGGCATTCACTAAATTAAAAAGCTACTTTGTTTCACTCCCTGGAGTGAGGAAAGTCGCACTTTCCTCACTCCAGGGAATGACGAAAGTAGGCTTGTTCGAGCTGCTGATGTGAAAAAATATATGTCAATCAACTCAATCGTAAAGGGGCCCACTGACTATCAGTCCGCCGGACGATATAGGCCTGTCAGTTAGAACAAAAATTTGACAGTTCCGAACAACTGACAGGCCGATATCGTCCGGCGGACTGATAGTCAGTGGGCCCCTTAAGTTACCTACGTGAAATACAGCACAGCAATAATAGACTAAGCACCGATAAATAAGATTACATTCCAAAATCTAAAATACAACCTCAAATAGCCAACTTGAAACTGCCAATAGCATCTGGTACCTACTAGATAGTTTGGAGTTGGACCGTCTGCGGGTTTCAATTACAAAAACATTTCATCTTGACTTTGAGGTCTAGCGGCGCGATTCGAGAAATGAATTAGAGATTCACTAAATATGAAATAGTAAAGATATGTGACATTTTACGCCAAAAAATACCTTATGATGGCTGGCGCTTACGTCGCATAGCGTCGCAAATTATTGCGGCGCTATGCGTACGTAAGCGTCATCCAATATTAATTGGAGCGGGGTTAATAACAGCGTAAGCCCCAACCGCCATAAGGTACCTTTACCCGTGGGACGTCACACGTCTTTATTATTTCATATCTAGTGAATCTCTTAATTCATTTCCCGAATCACGCCATAGGTTAGCTTGACATCCGATTCAAAATGTGGTATTTTCTATAAAAAGGGACCTTATTGTCGATGGCGCTTACGCCATTATAAACGATGCTCCGATATAAATACAATTATGCCGCGCGACGCTGTGCGGCGTAAGCGCCATCGACAATAAGGTCCCTTTTCATAGAAAATGCCCCAAATAACTATGCGCATTAGAGACCAGGGTCCTACTTGTGTCGTTAAGTATTGTAAGTCAAATTTCTTCAAATAATAATATGTGGTATTCTCTGATGGAAAGCCACATAAATGCGAAAATAGGTAGCATTCGGATGTCAACTGCAAATTTGCATCTAATTACTTTGCACACTGAGGATAAAATGCGACTTTCTCATCAGCTTTTCAAGTATAAAGAGAGCCTTTACGATCTCGTGTGGTGAAATCTTTTAGGCTGAGAACGCATTTGCGATTATTTTTTTGCGGTTTCAGAACCGCAAAAAGTGTAACGCACGGCATGCTATAAGCGCACGCACTTAAAACACTGAAACCACAAGAAATTAGACTGAAACCGCAAGAAAAAAATCGCAGTGAAGCCTTACACTGGTTGCAATAGAATTCTTTGTAATAGACCGCGGGCCAGGAACAGATTTCCATGACCAATCGCCTTCCGGGCGAAAACTCGTATAGTGGTTAACGGCTATGTATGATGAACCCTTGTGAACGTCAGCTGCCGCTCCGTTGGGGGTTGAGGAATGGCAGCAAATAAATTCTATATAAAAAAATTAGTCATCGCCTCCCGTTTGATACTTTGTCAGATGATAGTTTAGATGCTATTGTAAATAAAACAAATCGTCAGCCTGCTTGTATCGCGGTGGAAAGACGTGTTACGCGTTTCGGTGGCTGCCATTACTCAACCCACCAACGGAGCGGCAGCTGACGTTCACAAGGGTTCATCATACATAGACGTTAACCGCTATACGAATTTTCGCCCGGGAGGCGATGACTGAGGAACAGGGCTAGTGCGGTTCAAAGCGGTCCGTGGATCCGTTAGAACTTTCAAACCGCCCAGCTGTTCCAAACGTTAACCAATACTGACGATTTTACAGCTCTCTCGTGTCCTGCGGTGTCAGCATGGTTGCATTTTTATCACCTGTCACTATGCCTGTCACTTTCGCACTTACCTACTGAGACCACGGATTTCCACTTGCTACGATCCTGACATACCTCTTTCGCTTCCTTCACTTTCATAACATTCCGGCTCGACAAATCGAGCTCGCCGGTTTAGGGTGCTCTTGATCTGGCCTTTCTTCAGGATTTCCCCGATCTGATCTGAGCGATGGTACAGTAAACTTAAAATATAGTAAAACTATGAAAACGGATTATATCGCGTATATATATATATATATTTTTTTTGTGGCGGTTGGAGCTTACGCTGTTATTAACCCCGCTCCAATTAATATTGGATGACGCTTACGTACACATAGCGCCGCAATAAAAAAATAATAATAATTATTATTATAGTGTATAACTAGCCTTATGAACCGATTTTGCATGTACAACCAGCCTTAAAGTTTGTAGTCTATGATAGTTCATTATTTTAGTATGTGGGTATTTTTGCACTTTGTAATTTTTCCTCAGTCACCCGTTGACCACGAACGCTGTAAAGAGTTCGAAACGTCGGGATGTATTATAAATTCAATATACGCGATATAATCCGTTTTCATAGTTTTATTTCATGAGTAACTATCGCGGTAACCGAAGACAATATTAAAATATAGTATTTACAATTTTGCTCCTTACTCCTTCGTAATAAGGTGAAACAATTTTGACGTCGAATTACCACTGTCAGATGACAATTGTCACCGTTGTGAAACATGGGGCCTGCTGGCCTTCCTCTCATAGAACAATAGTACATTATTGTCGAGGCTCGGAAGTAGCTACTTGCTGGCTGAGGATTTGTTTTAAACGGACGACCTTGGGAGTCAGTTTAATTGAATCCGAAGCCAGCAAGTAGCCTTCCAGCCGAGTCATATATAGTGCTTTTCTCAAAAATGGCGCAATAAATGCAAATATAATAGAAATATTTTATAGAAGCAACATTGTTATGTATATATTTTCACAGAAAAAAGTAAAAAGATTTGCTTTGCCGCCGTTTTATTTTTTTAATTAAAAATGGAAGTGTATTTTTCTGCTGAAAATACGCCAACCTATTTGAGACACCTAAATAGTCGCGGTACCAACATTATAATAATAAGTACTGATCATCTGTTTGGCTGTTTAATGGACCTATGCCTTCATTTGATATGGCCACTTCAACTTTTAAAAAGTTTGGAACTCAAGAAATAATGGAATTTGTATGCAACATTGCAGTCCCGAAATCGAGACTGCAATGTTTTTAACTTTTTAATTTTTTGACTGACCATAAACTACGCACTTCGCGACCTACTTTTTAACCGGCAACGTCGACTTTGCCGTCCATTTTTGAGAAAATGTACTTAACCTTAAAATAACAAGTACCCAGTACATAAAAGAACCCTCTGACTGCCACTGATTAAAAAGACATTTACATTCAAAACCAGCATTCAAATAACAAGTCGTTAAATAACTCCAATTTTCAAAAGCAGCTGTTAATATTCAGTGCTCGCCCGAGATTCATCTCGTTCCGTAGATCACCGGCCGCTAGATCCCGCATAAGGCTGTCCACAAGAGCGCAGCGAGGCAACGGAGTGGTGTGCGTAGTAAAAATCCACCAATAGCGTAAAGAGGAGGGGAGATTTTATGCGATTCTATTCGTGGATTTTTATCTCACTCAACGCTTCACTGCCTCGCTCCGCTCCACTGGACAGGCAGCCTTAAACTACATCAGACACTATTATAATTATATATTATATTAAATTTTACTGTGCTTACTGAAGTTACTTAATTATTTTCCCTCACGTACGTATTATTGAGATGTCCAACACTCACAGAAGTAGAAGGCTAGAAGCGAACACTCATCATGGTATAAGAATTTTCACAATATATACTTTCTTTCATACTACTTCATTATTGTTTGCGCATGAACTACGAGGAACCGAAATGCTGCATCGCCAGCAGCGTGCTCCCACTTCTTCAGCTTCCGAATAAATTTTCGTACGCGTAGCGTACTCAGGGTAATAGTGAAGTACGTATACGTACGTACTGTGCTAAAGCAAATACATATTTGATTGATTGATTGTATACGATACGATGAATCGTCGACGAAAGCCTACCTATAGGTTATGACCTTACAATGTTTTGAATGCCAAATGTGCGGGTAAACCATTCTGATAAGACTACGTGTACAATTAATGCGCAAAACATCATCAAAAATTATTTTTTTAGACCAATACGTGGTGATGTTACAAGATAAAAGAAATCCGGGTATTCAGTCTGCATACAAAGTATACAAAGTATGCAGACTAACCTATAGATGCTTGTACTTACTTGTGTAGAGTACTTAATGTATTTCTTCTTACTTAATTACGAAAATGCCCTCAGTTGCAAAACTCTCAAATGCTACATCTATTGTTGGGTATAGTAGTTGTCGTTTCCTCAAAGGCTACGTAAATATTTACTGACTTTCTTGCAACAGAACAGTGCACTCCCTGGAATAGCATTAATTACGAGCAAGGAAGCCATTTCACTGAAGTTTTCACACTTACAGTAGAATTTAGATTTCTCGTGTAATATGCCATCTCTTAAGGGGCCCACTGACTATCAGTCCGCCGGATAATATCGGCCTGTTAGTTAGAACAAAAATTTGACAGTTCCGAACAACTGACAGGCCGATATCGTCCAGTGGGCCCCTTTAAGCCGGTTTTCATACATTTATCACTTTAAAACGCTTTCAAGCTTGAGACGCGTTTAGACACAATCTTCTCAGGTTATATTTGCTTCCCGATTTCAGTTTATAGCCGGTTTTTGTTAAGAGGCCGGTGTCGATTTTAGTCGCAAAAATATAAAATTGATAGATTTCGTCGGTAAAATTGTACACCTTTTGTTACCTAATTGAAATAACAAGTACTGGTTTCTATTAGCACGTCTTCTTATCTTAACTTTTATTAGATCAATTTTTTGAAAACAGACTCACTTAATTAGTAATGTTTGCTTTTCTGATGGACGTTTAGGTAAACGCGCGTAAAGCACTGATCTTGTCGCTCTTATTTGTAAATTTCGTAAAGTTTGGACGGCTAAACATGGTAATTTTGTATTACACATATCCTGTACTTGACGTTTATCAAACTACATTTTTATTATTATGACTTTGAAGTAGTGTAAATGAAAGTTAGACGAAATCAATTTTCTCCAGAAATTACTTCAAAACAAGTGACAATTTCTCTGAAGATCGACTTAATTTCAACGTAATTTTGATACTTAAACAATCTATAATATTTGCTGAAACTATTCTTATACATTAATCTGTATAATTTACCACCATAATTTTTTGATGAATTTTTAAAAACTGCCCCTTCTTTTCATATATTACCGGTGACGTACGCTCGCGACCTCATTATAAAAGGGCAAGATGAGAAGACGTGCTAATAGAAACCAATAATTGTTATTTAGATATTACGTAACAAAACGTGTATAATTTCAACGACTAAATCTATCAATTTTACATTTTTGCTCCAAAATCGACTACGGCCTCTTAAATAGTCTAAAAGGTGTAGTGACAATTAAACAAAAAGATAAAATAATATATCTTTTTTTTAATAGTCATCATAAACTATCGCCATGCATGCTCGCTTTTCGGATAGTATCTAAGTTTAAGTTTAGTTTAAGTTTAGTTTTTTAAGTGCATAAATGCTTAAAATGTAAAAATGAGCGCTATCTCGCCAACAAACTGCAATCGCAGTTTGGCGAGGAATATAATTGTAAGCAAATGTTTGTGATGTACATTGAGATAAATAAATTAAAAAAAAAAAATCTTATCAAAGTTAAATACGCTTTCCCGCTTTCACGCTCAACGTGCTCGCCTAGCGCCACTGCTAAATAATTGTGATTACTTAAATTTAACAATAGATATTTTAAAAAGAGGGCCGCTACGTACTATATTTTGTATTTAAGTACCTTTTGAACACATCAAACTAGTTTTTATGTTGCTGGATTTGTCGATCTATGAACTCAAAACAAAAACGCCCGTTTTAACTTCGGACTAATATATTGACGAATCCAGCAAAGAGAAAACTACGCGGTCTTAACAGAATTTTCATAAGTGGGATTTTCTGAACAATGAAACCCGCTTAATACAATCACGTTTAATACAATAATGGCCAAGCCACATAATTTGACTAACGTATAGAGTTTGTGAAGTTAGGGCTTGTAGAGTTAAAAGCTTGGCTCTACAAGAGATCTGATAACTTGTGCCATTTTCAACCAAAAGGGTACTTATTGTCGCTTGTCAGTAAGGCGCTATTTCCATATAGCTTCAATTAGAAATCAACCTTATCAACAAGCGACAATATGGTACCTTTTGGTTGAAAAACTTTTTGACAGTGCGAGCCCTATGGTTTCGTCTGGGCAACATTTTACATGAAAATGTTTTTGGTGGGATTTCTTTCACCACACCAGGCTGGTAAAGGCTCTGTTGATTGTTCAAAAACTAATTAGAAAGTTGCGTTTTATCCACATGTGTGGCAAATTAATAGAATGCAAATTTTTTGTGGTTTCCTTATGTTGGCCGG
This sequence comes from Cydia strobilella, assembly GCF_947568885.1. NCBI lineage: Eukaryota > Metazoa > Arthropoda > Insecta > Lepidoptera > Tortricidae > Cydia > Cydia strobilella. The sequence continues at coordinate 835,168 of NC_086045.1, forward strand.
TACATTTGGCTTTTAAATGATTAATTTGAATGATAATCATATTTTCACGGATTACCGCGGCATTATTCTGAGTGGGGTCCTATTTTAGCGTCCAATGTTTTTTGTCTGTATGTATCATTTTCCATATATGTAATCTGTTGTGGCGTTAAATAAATGTATTTTCTTTCTTTCTTTCTTTCTTTCTTTCTTTCTTTCTTTCTTTCTTTCTTTCTTTTTTTTCTTTCTTTCTTTCTTTCTTTCTTTCTTTCTTTCTTTCTTTCTTTCTTTCTTTCTTTCTTTCTTTCTTTCTTTCTTTCTTTCTTTCTTTATTTATTTCTTTCTTTCTTTCTTCCTTTCTTTCTTTAATAACGTTTACATAGATTTTATTTGGTTTGATTTTGTTCGATATTTTACAGTATTTTCCTCGCGTTGGTGTGGTAAAAAATTGTGTTTTATCTTCATGAATTCAGTATCTTTAAGGAAACTGAATAAACCCATGATTACAAGGAAGCAAAAGAGTTTTCCTTGAATAATATAATTGCACTCTTTTTGCCGGCAGCTGGCGTTGAGACAAATCGTTTTTAATCGCAACAAAAACAAGATTATTCCGATCTGAGACACTTTCGTAATGGACTTAGTAGAAAGAAAGGAAAGAAGCAGCTGAGAGATCGTTTAGCCTTAGAGAGTTTGCACATTGCCCAATTAGATATCGGATATTAAATCACATTTACAATCGGGTCTATCGCGAATTTATTTTGTTACCTTTATTTACCGACGTTTCGACACAGGTTTCACTGGTCGTGGTCGCGGCTAACTGACGTCACAGCAAAATGTCAAAACAGAGATTTGTGTGACTACGCCATGAAAAGATTTAATATTATGATGTGATTTAATATGTGTTCAAAACGCGAAAGTTTTAAATGTTAGATATCGGATGTCGGATGGAAGTAAAATAGATGGATGGATGGAAGACACGTGTCTTTTTCTGTAATTGTTGATTCATTTAATAAATCATTATTACTAAAAAACGATAGATAACGCAAAAAGACGGATTTGATGCCATATTTATGCCACTTGCCGTTTTTGTCATACTCTCGTAGGTGCCTTCGGACATCGGATATCGGAAAGGCGCTTCCGATAATTTCATCCATGTCGGAGCCCCCCGTCAGCTGTTGGACCATATTTGTTTGGGTGCGTATGTGTAGCCAAAATGCTTGTTGTCGTGTGCGTGACCGCTAAAGACGGCACAGCGCCCCCGCAGCCTGACTACACGGATGTATATGGTCAAACCAAATTGGCAGTAAATAAGAACCAAAAAAACTATACTCATCCTTTTTTTTGGTGCTAGTACTAGTGTAAGACAAAGATAGTATGATTATCTCTGTCTATGTTTGGAATGAGACAGTCCTTTGACAAACTATAGAATCCTACATCCGATATCGGAACGGACAATGTGAAAACGCTCTTATGGATGAAATAACATTAAAAAACATTATGATTTTTAGTAATTAAGGGAACGTTTGAAATTCAAAAACAAAACAAATGGTGATTTAGGGTTACCCTCATTTGGCATAATTTTGTTTTTCAGATGTACACTTCGCATAACATGTATCACAGAAACACTTTATCGAATAATATTGTGAATAAAATACGATCACATTAAAATGTTTATAATGCCTTTTATCTCCCTCGTCCTTTCACAGAGCCTCTCAGCTAGGACATTGGAAATCTCTCGAGACCTCGTTAGTATGAATATTCCATTCAAATTAAACGTATTCAGAGATCCTTTGTCGCATTCAATGAAGTTATGCGATCGACTGATAATGTACCCTAAGTGCTTGGAAATAAAGTTGACGATAGATCAGTTAACAATGTGCATGATGGCACTGAATTTACTTAATTGAATGATTGCCGATGAACGTTATGGTCTTCGAAATAAGGTTTACAATCAGTTAACGGTGTGACGATGGTACTAAATGAACTAATGGCGCAGGTGAATTGAATTAGTCTTTTATGTGGTAAAGTACTTGATCCAGTTTATTGGGTTCTGAAATGCTGAAAAGCTACGTTTTTAGCTGCGTTTTTACATTTTTAAGCAAAATAAAAAATATTCTATTCTATTCTATTCTTAGCTGCTTTATTTTACGTACAAACAGCAACACTCTAAACTGTCCATCGGTGGACCTTATGTCTTTTGTAATAAGGTTTACGAACTGTCAGTAAAGGCCGTTCCATCGGTTTGCCGCTGTCACTGTCACATTTCGCAAGAAAGAACGGGAAAGATGATGCACGCCAAGTGTCAATTTTAATCGAATATTATCGATTTTTATTTATTTTAAAAACGTTACCTTACAATATCGAAATTCGAAAGCTACGAAATTACTATTTAAGTTAAGATTGTTTTTTCTTTCTTTTTTTATTTATAGTATCACATAATAAATAACCGAGTAAAGTTGGATTAAAAGTCTGAGTTAGAGGTTACTTTGGGAATTAATTGTATCGAGCGAAGTGTCATAATTCGTGTATCGGAAGCTATGTTATTAAAGATAATATAGTCAAGAACTACATATATTTTTTCCACGTCTACTAATATCAACGCCTCTTAGAAAACCATGATCATGTAAGGAGATTTTTCGCCTTCTGGCAGTGTGGACGATGGTACAGCCGCCATCAGATATATCGGAGCGGTCATTGTGCTCACAAATATCTGAACACGCCTCTATTGTCAAGGTGCTAGAGCGCGTGTTCAGATATTGTGAACACCTCGGCCGCTCCGATATATCTGATGGGAACATAAATGTATTAAATTGGCCTGTGTGTAAAGGAAAGTTAGAACCTCCCCAAATACATTCATACATACATACATACATACATGAGAGGTGATTGATGTGGGCACCGATCGAGCATTAATTACCCAGAACCGACTAATGCACTAGTTTGGGACTCTAGCAGAACACTTGGCAGAAGATGATTCACTTGACAAGATAAAAGTTAAAAAAAAATCATTTTTAATACAGTTGCTCAAAAAGTGCTACATTTCGTGGCTGTTTAGCGTGCGGAAAGTTGGTTTTCGCGAACTAGTGCTTTTTACTTTTCCATTTTTTTTAAATTTATACTTGTTCCAATTCATGACTACTTATTGATGAGTGTTTATATTAGTTTCCTTTAAACGTCGTAATCAAGATATAAACCTACTGTTAATGTAAGAATACGAAAAATATGCATATTTCATATTTTATTATTTACCTCTTCATTATTATAAGTATTATAACACGTTTATTTTTTAATGTTGAAAAACCGTTCTTAATAAGTTGTCTGAATGGAACGGAACGTCTGTCAAATAAGAGGCGTATTTTCTTACTGCAAGAATGTTTTAAGTTTCCAAAGGCAACATTCGATATTGTTTTTATAAATATACGATACACAAATAATCGTAAATAACGATATTTAAGTAATAATAGTACAATGTTTTAATATTTACAATTGTTTCTGTCTTATAGAACATGCATTTGAAAAAAAAAACTTTCATTGAAGTGGGTTCAATAATAATAACAAAATCTATTCTAGTCGAATAAAAGCTAGAAAAACACCTCTTCATAATGTCAATGTCAATGATGTCACAGAATTAATAATATAAAAAGTTTCGAATGGAAAAGGAATGGATCCTTATTACTTGTTGCTTTTCTTATTTTTTCGCAACTATATTAAAAAACGTCGTTCGATACACGTGCGGATATGTCATTCTTACTCGTCCCGAGTCTTGCCACTCGCCTACGGCTCGTGGCAAGATATCTCGGTACTCGTGAAGTAATGACATACTTTCCGCACTAGCATCGAAATGTACTATTTTGGTACAAGCTTTTAGAATCATTTATTCATCAATTGTGCATTACAGGTAATGAATACAGGTGTTATGAACAATTTGTTCTCTGTAATATGTCTTGCGACGTTCAATGATTTTGGTTACCTACCGCATGCAATATTATTAGAAATGTCACTATATTTAAAATAAAAATAATCAATAAGTTGTAATTAATAATTAAAAGAAATAATGATTAATGGGTAATTATATAAGTCAATCATTCATTTGTCAAAGTGTCCATCAGAAATTCATCAATATAGTAATAACATTTATTTTTTAAAAAAATTTTTCGTTGACTGTATTTTTCTTACCACAGGCAAGTAACACTCATCGAGACAATTCTATAAACCCCAAACACAATTAACTTGCATTGTTTCATCACAAAGTACCTATGGCCACCTGTCTCCATCATCAGATCAGCTCTATGGTACCATAATATTGCATTGTCACCCGACTTACATACAATGAAAATTTTCAGTTCAATTGGAAATCGGGAAGTGGGTTAAATTCAGCTTCCATGACCCACACTAACTTACTCAAACGAACAAACTTACATACTAAGAGGGCAAGTTATTAAAAGCTTATAGAGTCTGTGCGGGAAGAGAAGTCGTGGAATGGTGAATATAAGGAAACCAATACATTTCACAACTCTTCTATTGCCGCACAAACTCTAAAAATGATTAATTTGTGGCTCTCCAATAAAAACTTGTGTTCCATTCGAGAACATAGTTATATTTTATATATCTATAAGGTCAATTTATTTCAATTACATTAGATTAGATTATTTATTTCATGAAATAAATTACAGTACAACTTTTAGAGTTTTGAATGATTCACGGTTAGTTTCACTAGACTTATATTGACAGGGATATAGACCGTGATTAACTCTTGACCTGACGTCACCCGTGGACATGATGCATGTAACTGCGTCGAAATATCGGGAGCTCATAAATAATACAAAAGGTAATCACGGTCTATATCCCGGTCAATATAAGTCAAGTACAACTTTGCCTAAGCCACCTAAGCCAAAATTAAGCCAAAATTAATGTAAAAATATTAAATAACAAAAATATATCTGTTGTAATGAGGTAATAAAATTAATTAAAAGCAAAAGTATAATCCATAAATTCCTTAACGGAGTACATAGGGTTAAAGGGGTATACATAAAATGTTTTCACTCTCTCATTCATCATATTTTTTTCTATTAATACTTTAATACTTTAGTCAGTAGTGGCCCTGACGAAGCTTATGACTCTTATGAGATTTGATTGTGCTTTTACATTTACAAATGAACTCTCTGTTCCATGTACTCTATACAAACTTAGAACCAACTTGTTAATGTGTTCCACATTCGATTCGACCAAGTTTCTAACCCATAAATGGGTGTTTCAAGTTGAATCTACGCCATCTATTTGTCTCTCATCTCATGGAACGATCTGGTTGGCCAGGTCATGAAAAAGTCAAACTTATCATGAAGTAATCGATGAAAATCGCATTTCATGAAATGATTTAAGAAGCGTGGGCTAATTAGGAAGAAGAAGCCTGCCTCGCACAGCTAAACTGTGGAATGAACTGTCGCCTGCGGTATTTCCGGACCGATATGACCTTCAAACCTTCAAGAAAAGAGCGTACTCCCATCTTAAAGGCCGGCAACGCACTTACAACCCCTCTGGTGTTCCGGGTGCCCATGGGCGGCGGTAATCGCTTACCATCAGGTGATCCGTCTGCTCGTTTGCCTCCTATTTCATAAAAGAAAAAAAAAATTGGTCCATTTGACCAATAAGGGCAAGCGGCGGTATGTCACCGGATAGGCTATTCTAATATTGTCTTTGGTTACCGCGATAGTTACTCATGAAATAATAACCATGAAAACGGATTATATCGCATACATCCCGACGTTTCGAATCCTTTACAGCGTTCGTGGTCAACGGGTGACTGAGTAAAAACTACAAAGTGCAACAATACCCACATACTAAAAATAATGAACATAGACTATAAACTTTAAGACTGGTTGTACATGCAAAATCGGTAAAAGGGTTCGAAGGGATGTATTATAGATTCAATATACGCGATATAATCCGTTTTCATAGTTTTTTATTTCATAAAATTCATAGGTTATTCTAAGTTGTATAACTTTTACTATGGCAGGTAGTCCCAAATCTTTGTGTGAAAAAAGTTATCGCCGCAAGTAGGGTGAGGAAACGTTCGCCGTCAGAAATAAAAATAAAGTTTCGTTGGCAAATTGTTTTGTGATGTATTGTACATAGTATAAGAAAAGTTATATGAGATGGCTTATACTTACCTCTTGAGCAAGAAACGCGTGATTGACAAAATGAAACAAAGACATATCGTGATGGGATGGCAGCTCAGATGGCAGCAATAATATGGGCTAGCGATCCAGTCTCACGTGAGTTCAAGTCTCACCCAAGACATACATTTTTCCCTTTTGAATTTATTCTGAACTTAGTAGCACGTTTCTGCTTAATAAAAAACCGGCCAAGTGCGAGTCGAAATCGCGCACGAAATGTTCCGTACCATAACGCAAAAAATGGCAAACTCACGTTTGTTATATGGGAGCCCCACTAAAATATTTATATTATTCTGTTTATAGTATTTGTTGTTATAGCTGCAACAGAAATACATCATCTGTGAAAATTTCAACCGTCTAGCTATCACGGTTCATGAGATACAGCCTGGTGACAGACGGACAGACAGACAGACATCGAAGTCTTAGTAATAGGGTCCCGTTTTTACCCTTTGGGTACGGAACCCTAAAAACTTAATTTAGTATAGGGTGGTGCATCGTTACTAGTGAATTTTCAATATAACTTGGAACTCAGGTATTAGCCGTTTTTTAAGTGTAACATTCTCACAGTAGATGTCGCTAGGGCCTCGCTACGGCGCATTTTCGCTGTCCTCGGGTGTCGTCTCGGTAGTTCAGTTGGTAGGGCATGGCCAAGTAATCCAGTGTCGAGAGTTCAAGTCTCGCCCGAGACAGTGAATTTTTACAAATTTATGTCTAAGCTTAATAGCATCATTTGCGGACATTTCTGCTTATAACAAAATTAAATCCCAGATTATGCTCTGGGGTCCCCGGCAAGCTCGGTTCTCCAAAACGTAGTTCCGCTCTAATTTTTAAACGAATAGCTAGTTTGCTCCGAAACTTTGTACGTACAATAGGATAAGGTATATCTATGTCTGTAATTAGTTTACGTAGGTTCAGATACCAAAGTAAAAAAATATATTTATATATATCGTATTTAAGACAACAAAACTTGTTGTTGCTCTATTTAGTTTGTTTTATACACTAGAGCTATATAAACTAATTACAGACCTAGATATGCCTCAGATACAGATAGTTTATTCATAACGCCAAGTAACATGTCATCAGGTACACATTCAATAGGTACATATTCAATTTAACTGTTACACATTTAACACATTTTAATTGGTACATTTAATTTAACACATTTCATTTCATTTCAAAAAATAATTAGAATACGTAATATTTATATATTGGGGAGCTCGAAGAACTCGTCCATAGAATAAAATGTATGGCTAAGAAGCCACTTCCGCAATCTTATTGTATGTGCAAAGTTTCATTACAATCCAATATGTAGTTTTAAAATGAGAATGAAACTCCGTTTGTATGGGAAAGTGAAATTCGGCCGAGCTTGCCGGGGACTCTTATGAAGGCAGATTATCCTCTGAATCACCCTTAAAATACCAATTTGTCCTTAAAATAACCGACGACGCATATCGTCCTTTACATATACCTGCATTTGTAGTCCTAAGCTGTGTTAATCCAAAATTGACACCCCTAAACCCTCAAATGTCTGATGAAAGAAATTAATGCCAGGTCACATCTGAGAAGGGGGGTAATGGGGGTATTATCTATTTTTTACCCGACAGATAAACGTAAGGGGGGTAAAGTATCAGTCTATGTATTTTACGCTATTCGCTTTCCTAAAGCATAAAAAGAAAACCGACCAAGTCCGAGTCGGACTCGCGCACGAAAGGTTCCGTATCATTACGCAAAAAACGGCAAAAAATCACGTTTATTGTATGGGAGCTGGGAGCCCCGGTTAAATATTTATTTAATTCTGTTTTTAGTATTTGTTGTTATAGCGGCAACAGAAATACATCTGTGAAAATTTCAACTGTCTAGCTATGTTCATGAGATACAGCCTGCTGGCAGACAGACGGACAGACGGACAGACTGACAGACGGACAGATGGACAGATGGAAAGACGGACAGACGGATAGACGGACATGTCAGGAATGTTAATAAGTACATGATTTCGTCACATTGCGTTTTGTTCCCTCACATGTGGCTACTCTATGTCGAGTATGTAATAACCCCAAAAGGGAATTTGCGTGTTAGGGACGAAAGTGTGTATTTTGTGTACGTGGGTCAAAAGGGACTTTAAGGGACGTGTATAATGATTAATCTGAATGTCAAAGGGGCTGTGGATGTTATATGGTAATAGTGGTTTCATGTTTGGATAGGTAAATGCTGAATAAGATTATCGGTAGGTAAACTTTAGTCCGAAGCTTGTCAATATTATCGATATTCCTAACCGTAGCTAGTTAACCCTTGAGAGTCCGCATCAAGTTCGGTTCTCTATACAAACGTAGTTACACATTGCTCTGAAACTTTGTACTTACAATAGGATAAGGTATATCTATGTCTGTTATTAGTTTATGTAGCTTCAGATACCATAGTTAAAAAATACAGCGAATTTAAGTTTTTCATACAAAATTTGTTTTTACTCTATTTCGTCTGCATTATAAGCTGGAGCTATATAAACTAGATATATAGGTATATAATCTAGATATATAGATATATCTCATGTAATTGTATGTTCAGTTTCGTTACAATCCAACACGTAGTTTTAAAATGAGAACGAAACTTTTTGAGACATGTTTACAGAGTATTTAAAGGGCAAAAATGAGAATGTACCGGACCTATGTAATTTCCCACCTTATTAATATATAGATACAAAAAAAAAACTGTGGATGTTAACAAAAAAAAAACAATTTAATCTCCATAATAATTTTATACAATCATCGACGTAATTAGCTTTTGCTTAGAAAACAATTTAATAAAAACTGAAACCGATTTTGTAAAAAATAATGACCCGAAAATTAAGAAGTGGGCTTTGTTAGGCGCTGGCCACTGGGCCTTACATAGGTCCGGTACCTTAAGGTGTAAACAAGTTTAAAACATATTAGTACCGTAAGGTCGGGGTACTTTAGCCCTTACAAGGTTACTTTGTCCACTCATCATGAAAACCCATTTAATGAATTAATAATTGGGTTTCTTAAAAAGGACACTAAACGGTTACACAAACACAGATTAATCACATGTCGTTTTTAGGGTTCCGTACCCAAAAAGTAAAAACGGGACCCTATTACTAAGATTCCGCTGTCCGTCTGTCCGTCTGTCTGTCCGTCTGTCCGTCTTTCCGTCTGTCCGTCTGTCACCAGGCTGTATCTCATGAACCGTGATAGCTAGACAGTTGAAATTTTCACAGATGATGTATTTATGTTGCCGCTATAACAACAAATACTAAAAACAGAATAAAATAAATATTTAAGTGGGGCTCCCATACAACAATCATGATTTTTTTGCCGTTTTTTGCGTAATGGTACGGAACCCTTCGTACGCGAGTCCGACTCGCAATTGGCCGATTTTTAAGAATGCATAAACTCAATAAAATAGGTTTTCATGGGTGTGCAAAGTAACCTTGAAGGGCTAAAGTACCCCGACCATACGGTAATACGTTTACCATAGCTTCCATACAATTTATAATATAATTAAGTTAGGAAACTAATGTATGGAGTGAGCACTCTATCCATACTTATTTCTCTATGCTCCTAACAGATTGCAAACAAATAACCAAAACAACATTAATGCTTCACAACAACAGACCAAAGTACTTATAAAGTACTTATGAAATAAACTTTGTCCAGCTTTGTCATATAAAATGCAAGCCGTAAACGAACTTCACAGTCAGCTATCGAAACCGAAAGTAATATTTACCACATTAAAACGGTAAACAGTAGAGGCTTAATGGAAGTATGGTGCGTTAGAGTAATTTCGTGAACATGGCAAATCCAAAAAGTATTCATCTATACATCGTTTTTTAGGGTTCCGTACCCAAAGGGTAAAAACGGGACCCTATTACTAAGACTCAGCTGTCCGTCTGTCCGTCTGTCTGTCACCAGGCTGTATCTCATGAACCGTGATAGCTAAACAGTTGAAATTTTCAGAGATGATGTAGTATTTCTGTTGCCGCTATAACAACAAATACTAAAAACAGAATAATATAAATATTTAAATGGGGCTCTCATACAACAAACGTGATTTTTTTGCGGTTTTTTTCGTAATGGTACGGAACCCTTCGTGCGCGAGTCCGACTCGCACTTGGCCGGTTTTTTTTTAGAATTAGAAAAAGGATAAACAATCTTGATGTGTTTTTTTATTGAAAGACGCTATTAAAAAACCGTAACTATTATTTACGAAACCAAAATAATGTGAATAATCATACGTGTCTCTACAGTGCACATATTAGCTGCAATTTATTTTTCAAGTGTTTTTCGATAATACGTGAGTCTATATAGACACCGAATAGTTAGAACTAACACTGGTACATTTTTCTCTCTGAAAAACCGGAGTATTATCACTACACTTAACTCGTCCAAAAATCAGAAATTACCCCAACACACCTCAGCATTTCGTCCTTTCAGCGACCAACAATGGCCTTTGGCAAAAACTTGGGACGTTTTCCGCCGAATTACATACTTACTCAATCAAGGGCCACTCATTTAGCGACTACCTGTTAGGGTTGCTACACACACTTGTTTTTTATCCCTACATTTTTTTATATTATAAAGTTATGCGAAAGTAACTCTTAGTACCTTTCTGTCTGTCTGTTACAATTTCACGCTTAAATCGCTGAACATATTTAGATTTTTTAATTTTTAATTAATAAAAAAAATTTGAGCCCTCAATTTTATATTTATTTTCTTCTGAACGTGTGTACTTCATCTCACGATATCACGAGATGAAATTTGGTATGAAGAAGAAGTTGTCTAAGGCCTGGCGAAAGACATAATTATGATAGTTTTTATGGATCATCATCATCATCATCCCACGCAGACTAAGTTGCGGACAAAAGCTAGTTTATTTATTAACCTCCATCATGTGAGATTTCGTCTCTATAAAAAAACTTAATAACTCCCATATTTCTACCAAAAAAACCACAACATTCTAGTAGGACTGTATTCTTTATATTCTACGCTATTCTCAAAGAAATCTTACGAAACTGGAGGTCCTGGTTTGTTTCACGAATAGTTTTTCCTGAGTTATGGATGTTTTCCATGTATTTATATATGTATTTCTCTCTCTCTTCTTAGCCCCTTTCAATCTTAAAGATAGGCCTCCATATATTTTTGGTATTCTGTTCTATTTTACGCTCTTTGTACCCATTTTACTCATAAAATAAAGCTATGTAAACGGATTATGTCGCCGTATACTGAATTTAAAATACATCATCGATACATTTTAAATTCATAATGCGCGATATAATCCATCATATAGTTTTGTTTTCATAAAAAAAAATGCCAGCAAAAACTTAGAGGAGACAACCCTGACAAGGAAGTTGAGCACAATAAGGACTTGAGAAATGAATTTCCGTCCCATTTTGTTTACTTATTATTATTGACTTTGATTGTGGATGATTTTCGAAGACTATTTGAGGGATTGAAGCGGAATTTTAGATGACTAAATGGGTTTGATTTTGTAAAATTGTTCATTCTCTTTTGATTTATTTAAATCTTCTCGAGTCAGAGATGTAGGGTTAGAGTCGGCGTACTGGAATAATAAACTATACAACATTTGAAACTCGCGTTTTAAACACATATTAAATCATATTTACAATAACATTTATTTGGCTGGGACGTCAGTTAGCCGCGACCACGACCAGTGAAACCTGTGTCGAAAAGTAAAGTAAAGTCGGTAAATAAAGGTAACAAAATAAATTCGCGATAGTTCCGATTGTAAATGTGATTTAATCATAAACTATTATTAGTCAAAGTCGCAACGAACTAGAATAACCAACCAGTGAAAAGACGCGTAAGATAATGAAGATCGTTTGATTATACATTCTGATTGGTTTACACGTTCTCTAGGGGAGAAATTAATATAACCCAAAATTCTACAGGTCCATTTTAACTTCAACCTTTTTTTTAATCCTCTCAGGAGACGAATTTTAATTTAGTTTAGTGAATATGATAGTCAATTACGTTTGATTATGACTGTATATCATAGTTTAAACGAATTAAAACTTAAATAATTTTACGGTTTAGACACTTGTTTTTATTTAGTCACTTGCGCGACATGTTTCGGAGAGCCTAGTCGCCTTTCCTTCGTTCCTTTTTTCCTTTAATAGTATGTCTCACAACAGTTTAAAATCGAATTGAAACTTGCTTAGTTATTACTTTATTATACAATTTGTCAACAAATATGCCTGATTTTCTATGGCTGTTATACAAAAGCACGCAATCGAAAAGGACTTCAAATTTTTGTGCGAGCAATTTCAGCGGCGCCGACATTTGCCGGTCAACTTAATAAAGATAGTTTATTATTGAAATAGGCATATTACAATGCGCTTATGAACGTCAAATAAAGCTACGCCGGCTCTAACCCTACACCTCTACCCCGAGAAGATTTAAATCCCCCCTCAATTGGAGGTGGGTATCCCAATATGGGACCGGCAACAAACTCGGCGGGACACATCTTTTTAAAACATTAAATCTTATAATTAACATGCATTACGAGTAAATAAGAAAAAATACACTGAGTTACTATAGAATATAATATTGAAGGCGCTTGACGGGTCTTACTGGGTTTTAACTCCCACGCAAAAAGAGGGTTGTATACGTTTGGTGCCAATGTCTGTCTGTCTGTCTGTGGCATCGTACCTCTCAAACGGATGGACCGATTTCAATGCTTTTTTTAACCTCGTAAGGCCCACCATACAAAGTTTCCCTATTTTTAATTTGAACCTTGTTGTATAGAAGATTAGGGTGACTTTCGTTTGTTTTAGAAAACAATGAAACAAAAGAAATGCTACTTAATTCAGTTAGCGTAAGGTTCAAATTAGATTGAAACAGAGTGAACATTATGATGAATATTGGGCCTTACGAGGTTAAGTGAAAGCGAGTTTCCTTGCGGTAGTTTCTAGCTATGTTTGATAAATATCGATCCAGCAGTTTGAAGAATATCAGCTCTTTTCCAAAATGATATAAGGCATTTTTGGCATAAAATGTTTTAAAATCTTATGATTATCGAACTTAAACTATCGTGAGACATATTTCAAAATATTTAGATCAGTACGGTTTCACTAACTATTATTTTTAGTCGCATTTGGCGACATGTTTCGGATTCTTTGGGAATCCTTCCTCAGGCACGAGTGTCCGCGTCGGTTGTACGTCGTGCACTGCCCGCGCCGCCCGTCTCGTTATCTTATGGTTATCGTAGTGGGTTTTTAATTTTTTTATTTAATAGTTATAACACAAAGGAACTAAAAGTAGAAGAAAAGATCTTGTCTAGAGCCGAGATAAAACTTCTAGGGATAGATCGCACAACGCTTTCCAACTACGAACAACTTCGTAATGGCTGTGTTAACTCAAAATAGCTAACAGGGCTAACGCTAGCGGCAGAGACTGGTTATCAATAAAGACTTCTATTGAAACCGGGTTTTTTAGGGTTCCGTACCCAAAGGGACTCTATTACTAAGACTCCACTGTCCGTCTGTCCGCCTGTCCGTCTGTCTGTCACCAGGCTGTATCTCATGAACCGTGATAGCTAGACAGTTGAGATTTTCACAGATGATGTATTTCTGTTGCCGCTGTAACAAAAATACTTAAAACAAAATAAAGTAAATATTTTAGTGGGGCTTCCATACAACAAACGTGATTTTTTTTGCCGTTTTTTGCGTATGGTACGCAACCCTTCGTGCGCGAGTCCGACTGGCACTTAACCGGTTATTTTAACCCATTATAGTTTGCCACTGCTGGACAAAGGCCCCTTGATCTCCACAACTCCCGTGATTGTGCTTTTTCCGGCCAGGCGGCCAGTTACTGATGAAGGTGTCTGAGTCGTCCCGTAATCTCCCAGATGGAGGACAGGCCTGCCACGTCCGCGCTTAATTTTTCTGCATCCACTTGGTGGCTATACCACAGAATAAATAGTAGTACTACCGTACAGTAAGTAAACTTCCTACAAAACCGAAGTTTGACAGCGGTTCAAGGTCGGATCAAACCCCTTTCTAATATATGGCACTATCCCTTTCAGCTTTAGGGTTGTCAAAATTCAAGTCATTATCTTATCTGTGGCCGTGCACGCAAAGGGACGTCACACGGGTGCCATTGCATTGCAGGTAAACTCCGTCGCACGCATCCACGCCGGTTAGCATTGCTCATACTAAATCGGCTCACCCGCTCCGTACACAACCGCTCAGTGCAACCGCGGACGCCCAGCTAGAGATCGCCAGTCTTTATAATTCCCTGGTCTCTAGTAGCGGTAAATCTTTGAGTTTAGCTTCAAGTTTGAGTTTGTTGTTAAGTTTTAATTTTACGTTTCACTCTTGGCGAGTTTCTGAACTCGTGCAAAACGAGTTTGTTTAACGCAATTTAACGTTTAGTTCGAGGAGGAGTCACATTTGTTATTATCACTTACAAATTTATTCATATCGATATCGATAATACTTGAGTCGATATTCAATTAATCACAAGCTCTGGTGCATTTCTGTCCCCGTCAAATCGGGGTAAGTAATGTTGTATGTTTCTAAATCACTAATCTAAAGCAATCTTACACCTACCTCAAAAATTTAGGTAATAGTTACCTATATATATATACTGAGAACAGTATGGTTAATATTTTTTTATTGCTAACGGTATAGATTTGTAAAAATATATCAGTTTAAAATAAAAACTATGTTTTATAAGCCTGAACTGCACTCCAAAACATTTTCAAGCTTTATTGAAATACGAATAAAATTGAATTTTCACAAAGTATTTTTCCCTCCGAAACATTTCTGCGTGAGACGTGTGAGCCAATTTATTATTGATGTTCGTAAAAGTTTTACTATTTTACTTTATTTGATAGATATTGACATGACAAGTATGAATTATCTCTACTTTAATGTTGCCGTCAGTAAAATTTATATACTTACCTCTAAAGCTCGAGAAAATTGTGTTGTCCTGAATTTTAATACATAAATAAATAAATAAATATTAGGAGACATCTTACACAGATCAATCTAGCCCCAAACTAAGCAAAGCTTGTACTATGGGTGTTAGGCGACGATATGCATACTTATATAGATAAATACATACTTATATGCAAGGCGACGCAAGCACGTGCAGGCGTCCGTTCCGTAGTGGTGCGCGGCAATTACTATGGCAAAACCCCAGAACTGGGGCGGCCGCAGGTACTTGTAGCGACGCGACGAAATCGCAGAGTGAGACACGCCTGCCCGAACATAGTCACATACAATACAAAAATTGCAAGTTAAATAAAAGCTTGTTAAATAATTTCTAAACAGATCTAGAACTTTGTCGTTAACTTTATTACATTCTGTTTAAATATTTATTTATACCAAAAAACCTTTAAATAGCCCAGGGCAATACAAAAGCCACGGTCCTATTTTTAAGTCTTAAAAGTAGGACCGATTCGAACTATACATCGCGTAACAGCCATTGGAAAACTCAATCAAGTATATACTGTATTTCAGCGTAATACGTTCCAAATTTTCAATTGATTTTCCAATGGTTGTTACGTCTGTTTTGCGTTGGGCTGAGAAAAGTTGCAGCGTTGCGGCTTGCTTTGTAATTTGTATGGAAATCGGACGATCGTAAACTACCTATATAAGCGGTTAAAAGTTGTGACATTTTAAAATACTTAATAAACAAATGGTCATCGTAAAATAAAACTTTGATCCCCTATTGTGTTGCAGAAAGTTTTTTGACATATCTTTGTATTGCATAATGGTACTTGGCAGAAATGTCGTTTGGGAGAATTACCTTTCGCGTACTGCTTTTCCCATAATATTACTTTGCAGAATTTCTATTCGCATAATATTAATTGGCAGAAAACCCCAACCTAACCCATTTAGAAAATTCTGCCGAATGAATATTATGCGAAGTGACTATTATGGCAAGTATATATTTCGCACGACTTTCACTTCATTTCGCATGCAAAAATCAGCGTATGGAATCTTCAAGTTTGTATCGAAATAAGATCAAAACCGTAACAAGTTGTTGAATCTGAATCGGACCCCAGTACATCTAGCAAAGTATACAAGCCAGTCAAAGTCGGCTCAAACTCGACATGTGCAGCAGTTTTAAATTTTAGATCCAGAAACATTGTTGCTATCGTGAGTAAGGAATATAGAGAACTTGATTTACTTGAAGTGGTAGTGTTACAAACGGAATATTACAAAATGTTACTTGAGAGAGAGGGCGTCTTCGCAAATATTACGTTTTTTGGCAAAAAATAGTCAAAACACTTTACGCAATTCATGGACGCCAGACGCATCCGGGAAATTAACGTGAGGCACTTCATGCGGTTCTTGTCTGTTTGTCTGATTTAATATCTTGTCTTTTTATTAATTATATAACAATTCAAGTCTTTGAGACCCTTTACATCTCTGGATAATTTGATGATCTTTTTTATTATTACTTATATACATTTAATATCTGACACCTAGAGACTTTTACATCTCTAAACAATTTTAGTACTTCTGTTATTTGTTTAGTTTTTATTAGTTTTTTTTTCTTGTGTAATTTAACATTTATATTTATGTAATTATTTTTTGTAATTTTGGGTTAATTTTATTGTTTGTAAAAATTGACATGTAAAAAAGCCCCTGTGGCCTATTTTCTGAATAAATGTTTGATTGATTGATTGAAATGACGACTAAATATTACGTTTGTATGGAGAAGCGTCCACGTGCCATCTTTTCTCTTAATAGCTTGCCTGGGCTATAACCGCGAAAATCGAAGTTCGCAAATTGCGGGCAGGCTGGACTCCCCCTATTTACTACGCTGCAGTCGGCTACATGTGCCGTACTCAGCTGACAACAAAAATAGTTTATAGATATAGATGTATCCCTAGGTCACAGGGCGGACACGCTATACATCAAAAATCACTTGCGTTTTTATGTGTGAACGGCACGTCTGTACACGCGTCATGCGTCATAGTGTGAGTAAATTGCTTAAAAACAGTACTGAGCGGCCGGCAAACGGCCGTCAATCTGGTGTCGCGGGGCGAGGTAATTCGAGTCGGGGCGGGGCGGTGCGTGGCCGTTCTGTATGATAATACTATTACTTATTCTGTGCCTAGGTTTAAGAAATACTAATACATAATTTAGAATTAAGTTTTACTAACCACATTATGAGTGTAACTTACTTGCAATAAATGAATTATTATTATTTGTCTGTCACTCTAATTACGCCTTTATTGGAATAAAAGAGAAAGATCTCCGCAATTTGCGAATTTCGGTTTTCGCGGTAGCCCCTCTGATTAGCCTGACCTTAAGTAACTAAACCAGTATAATCATAATCATTTTCGTAAATGCACACAAAACATTACAACTCAGAAACAGTTAAAGAAAGGATAAATACATTTTCTATAATTAAAATAAATGGGTCTCTATTGTTTGACATAATTATTGAAAGTCATAATGTAATGATTATCATATTATCATTAGTCATAATTTGGTTTTTCTGAGAAACGCGTAACTTTTCAGGATTGCCATAAAACAAACCTAACCTAACCTATCTATAGGATAACCCGAGGAAAATCCTGAAAGGTTAACGGTTTCAGAATTATGACTAATGATAATATGACAATCATAACATTATGACTTTCAATAATTATGTCAAACAAAGGGACCCCAAAATAAATATATCAATCATTCATTTGTTTCTGGAGCGCTTAGCTCACGACTTCTTAGTCTAGCGAGCTAGATAATGGTGTCAGATCAGGGATAACATGATTCATGACTTTCGCTGTCAAACATCGGTTTTGTTAGACAATGAATTCAGAGATCTTTCAGTAGTACCATTAATAACATTGACCGACTGATTTTGCTTTTAGCGATAAGACCGCCTGCTGTTTACCTATGCTTGTTTCCGTTTTATTTTATATTGTTTTCTTTTATTGAGGTGTGCAATAAAGAGTAATTTCCCGGCAACGGCATACCCGAAAATATATCACAACTTAGCAGAGGATCAATCTATCGAGTCTATCGTAAACGGATACTTTCGGTAACTTTCTAGAAATATCTTCAGATACTTGGTAACTAAACGGAAGGGACATTTACGTGGTGCGAGATTCTTATCGTACAGTTACAATTATCGTAACTAAATGAGTACTTACTATTAGAGGAGAAAACACCATACATTATTAAATAAAGGATTTAATACATAAAACCACGGAAAACAGTTTAGGTAAAACACACTCCGACGTCTGACAGTTTGGAACGCGCCAATCGTAATGTGACCATCGACACCAATCGTAGGGCTGCACCCGAGCAAGCCACATAATCGGTTATCATTACAAATCACTCTCTGTTTAGTATGGCTTGTCATTGTTTAGTATGGCTTCTCTATAGTTATAATAACTCAATGGGTAAGGGCAGCTATTATTTGTCAAAGCGTGTCTCGTCTCGCCGCAAATCGTCCGAGAAAATCGGACCGTGTGAAGGCGCCTTAAAGGAATCATGTTCGGATATTGATGAAGCAAGTTTAAGTTCTTTAGTTTGTAAGGCATTTGGTAGCAAATAGGTATCAGGCCGACGAGAAATAAGTGATGAGCTGAGATTACAGTTACAAACTTGGTAATCCAGTCTTGATATTTGTGGCAAAGTGCAATTGCTTGTTGAAAAGGTGTAAATTCGTACACAGTGCACTGATTTAAACTTTTTACATATAATTATTTAGGGACATCATGATAGTATTGATAGTGTTTTATTATGTTTTAACAACAAAACTTTCGTGAGACACAGTCATATTAAATATATTAATAACGGGTCACTCACGTATTTTAATTCGAAAAACGCTCGACAAGCGCTCTCGAAACTGTTTTGGGTACTACGTCGGTGGACAGTGTGGACGAACCATTAGCGAATGACGTAGTGAGTGTTGTGTGCAACCCATCATGTGACAATAATGCCGTAAACGAGGGTAGTTTCTCGCCCCCCCTGCCGCCACCGGCGCCCGCGCCGAGTCACCGGGCGCGGAGAGCTGCGGCCCGCAGTCTGCGCCGGTCCGTCACCGTCAACGCAAGCTCCTTGGTACGGTGTGAAAATTATCGAGCAGTTTCGACTTAAAATACGTGAGTGACCCGTTATTAACATATTTACAAATACAAATACAAAATTCTTTATTTTATAATAATTTACATTTTTGTGATACAGGGGATGGAGCCGCCCGGTAAGCAAAACAATGCTTGTGTTGGAAGGCACCGCTCTTCCCTAGGTTTATAAATAATACATTTTTTTTTTTACAGTTTTTATAAGCTTGAGGTACCAATGGTACCATAACTAATAACTAAGAAATAGTGGTGATTATACATCCGAGTTTTTTTTTTTTTTTACAAAATTTCTAGTTAATAGGCTTTTAACTTAATTCTAAGACAGGCATTATAACACAGGCTTGTGTACGACAGGGGTGTGAATATCAACTGGGACGTGTGTGTGTGTGTGTGTGTGTGTGTGTGTGTGTGTGTGTGTGTGTGTGGTGTGCGTGGTGTGTGTGTATGTGCGTGTGTGTGCGTGCGTGTGTGTGTGTGTGTGTGTGTGTGTGAGTGAGAGAGAGAGATTGAGTGTATTCTAGTACTCTGATTTTAGCAGCTTCTCTGTTTCTTCGTAGGTTTTAGCTTTAAGCCATTTAGTGAGATATAATTTACATTCGTGATATGTTTTTGAATGGATATCTAATTCTCTGTTAATTTTATTATAAAGGTAGGACGACTTTGAATTAAACTGAGATCTTGCAAAGTAAGTTCTCGTACGTAAAGAAGCAGTTACATTTATCATTTTTCTTTTGGTTTTATAATTAGGGTTGTAAGGTATCAATTTGTGTTTTTTTAATATTGTTTGCAGAACATATAATTTTCTTACCGATAGAAGATCACTGGTTTGATAAAGTAGTTCAGTAGGATATAATATTTTTTTGAAGTACATCACTTTTATGAGTGCACGTTGAGCTCTTTCCAGATAGATGAAGCGACTTTTCGCTGCACCACCCCAGACCGATATGCAGTACAATAAGACAGATTGCACCAGGGAGATATAGATTTCGTTTAAGATGTTGCGAGGCTTTGTAAGATTTGTTTTACCTGGTGCAATGTGCCTTAGCGACTTAAAGATCCAAAGCAATTTTCTGACTCTACCGATTACTTGGTCAAGGTGAGAATACCAATTTAAATGCTCATCTAGTTGTACACCCAAATATTTTGTTTCAGAGACTTTTTCAATAGTTGGACAGTTACATGTACAAAAATTAGATTGCTGACAAGAGTGAATTTTTAAATCTATTAGAGGAGAAGTCGGCTGTGAGATGCTGAAACAAACATATTTTGTCTTACTTGTGTTTAATGTTAGAAGGTTCATCCTTAACCACTTTGATATGTATGACATTCCGAGTTCAGCTACGACCCTTACCTCTTCCCATGATTTGCCACTAAAAATGATAGCAGTGTCGTCAGCATAAGAGAAGATTTTTGCGCCAGCAATGGTCATAACGCAGAGATCGTTGATATAAACTAAAAATAGAGTCGGACCCAGAACGCTTCCCTGCGGTACGCCATATTTGACATCCTCGTCATCGCTGACACATTCGCCCAATTTAAGGCGTTGCTTTCGGCCATATAAATAATCTTTAAAAAGTAATAGTGGCGTTCCTCTGATACCTTTTCTCTCCATTTAATAATATATGTTTTATTATGTTGTCCCTGTCACACGATGTTAAATAACATTTTATGACTTCCAATGTCTGGGAGAGCTATAATATCGATTTTCAATATAGGTATTGATAATAGTTAGATACCTACAGGATGCGGTTACCGTTCGGGGGCGGCTCGTCGTGGCAAAGTATTTTAGAAGTAAAATAGCGCTTTTGTGTGGTGATCCCGCGGTCTATGTGTTTTATTCCTAAACAAAACCTAAAGCAAAGCTTTGTACACGCTTTATAAACTCTTTGGCCAGTAACTGAGTAAAAGAAATATATAACATAATAAACGTTAAAACAGTTTTGCGCAAAATAATTTTAAAAATATTACCGAAAGCAGAATATAAAGGAAATGCACTTTTTACAAGCTTTTTAGTAACTTCAAATTATTTTAGGTTTAAAGTTTACACGTAAAAAGCTCGGAAAAACGTTCTTTGTTTGAAAACAAGTTTTTATCATAACTTAACTAACTTGGCGGTTTCACTCACGTATTTTTAGTCACTCGCGCGACATCATAACATAGCGAGTTTTTATCATTCAAATAAATTAGAAATTAAAATTATTTTTTTATAAAATTTACCTCGGTGACTTGATTTTGATTTTACCCTTCATTTGGATGACGGGGGTCAATAATCGTTGGTTCCAACCACCAGACCAGAAAAACTCGTTCTCGATAAAAAAGATGCAAAAATATGACTAAAAATTTAAAATCACTACTATATAACGCTACGCGCACACATCCGGTGTGCTCTGCATGGCTTTGTCCCGGAGTATGGGATAGCATTAGTTTTTAGGGTTCCGTACCCAAAGGGTAAAAACGGGACCCTATTACTAAGACTCCGCTGTCCGTCTGTCCGTCTGTCACCAGGCTGTATCTCATGAACTGTGACAGCTAGACAGTTGAAATTTTCACAGATGATGTATTTCTGTTGCCGCTATAACAACAAATACTAAAAACATAATAATATAAATATTTAAATGAGGCTCCCATACAACAAACGTGATATTTTTGCTGTTTTTTTCCGTAATGGTACGGAACCCTTTGTGCGCGAGTCCGACTCGCACTTGGCCGGTTTTTTCCTTATATTAAGGATATCGAAAGACATCTACACAGACAACGGTTTGTATTGAACATTCGAAAAATATTGATTTATATTGCATTGGCGTTCAAGTTTTATTGTCTTAAAATTTGTTAATTTTTTTCCCTAATTTCATAATTAAGATAAGCAAAACAAAATGCTATCCCGTCTAAATCGTTGTAACAACATTTAATTAAATCTAAAGTAGCTTGATTACAAAAAACCACGCTACAGATTTTATCAGTGAAATTAACATTTAGATTAAAACATATTTCCTAAGCTTTTGCTGTGACTAATAAACTTACACAGTTTAATATAAGCTTTAGGTCAAGTGGATACAGTTTAGAACTGTATAATCAGTTTGCAGGAATAAAGCAAGTTACTTTGTATTTAAGGTGACATAATCGGACAAAGTAGCATTTGACAACTGCAGTTGCATATGTTGCGGCAATACTGCTGGACGTAGACACCCGCTGTTACTGTCAATTTTCTTTATAAAATGTGAAGGTATGATTCACAGATTCAGGCTGCACTAGTGCGCAGCGTTACGCTGCGTCTTACATAACCGAACAACTCGCGAACGCGAAGCGAAGCAATGAGATCGCCCACGTAGGACACTTTTATAGGTATCAAATCGCGCGCCGCATCGCTTCGCTTTGCGTTCGCGTGTTGTTCGCCTACGTAGTACGCTGTTATTATTACTGCTGTCAAACATGTCAAAAATGCGGGCAGCAGCAATATATTATGACGTTTACGGCAGCAATACAATCGATAATGGCGTGTTGCAATATTACTGCAGTAACGCTGGTGCATGCAGCAGATCTATATCCATCTAACGTATTTTATCTAGAATCAGAATAGCTTAACTAGGGAAGTACCTCCACCTTACAGAAAACCGCAGCCAAATAACACTAGACCCTACTCATAGTGTTGTGTTGCTGCCGGTGAGTAAGGTTGCCAGAGCTCAACGAGGGTGCGGAGTGTTAAGGTCGGCAACGCGCAAGTAACACCTCTGAAGTTGCAGGCGTACATAGGCTACGGAGCCTGCTTACCATCAGGCGGGCCGTGTGCTTGTTTGCCACCGACGTGGTATATTAAAAAAGGAGTGGATGAGTTCGATTGTATGGCGGCGGCGGCGGCTAGTTTCGTGGGACTTAAGGGAAAAGGAGGGGAAGTGGAAGTTACTATGAAAGTTCGATACCTATGGAAGAATTTGCGGGTAGAATCTAATTAAATATCTACAACACTATATACCTCTAAAGACTCAAAATTCTTTTCATAAATACTCACCTTCCCTTATATGAAAGTATACCCAGCAATATAATATTAAACTGGCGTATATAAGACAAAGCCGTAACAGCGGCAAGTACATACTTAGCTAAATATGAGATTAAATGACTTGTTTGCGACGACACAGAATAGAAACACAGAATATGCAATGCCTACAAACCTAAATAAAGGAAAAGTGGAAAAACTCACCGCCTGAGGCAAGACTCGTGCGAGCGTCGAGGCGTTTTAGAAGTGTACCTACCGCCTTGTGGTAGATGTTGCTAGTAAAACACTGATTTAAACTTTCATGATTTTAACTCATCATTATTCACAACGACGGGATTTAATCGCGTATAATAAGTTTTAAATTTACCTCCGACGTTTCGAGGACGGCGTTGTCCCGTGGTCTCGGAGAAGACTGGCGAAAGTTGACATCAACATCTTCTAGGCGCGCGAGTTTTTCGAATTACCCGCACTTGGTCTTGTTTATTAACTTGAACTTATCTTGTTTATCATTTCTCAAAAATCGAAGATCAATTTTACCCCGCGATTCAATGTAACATGTAAATGATTTTATTTATGAAATCAATTTACACGCAGATATATTTCTAAGAACCTCCGTCAACGGAATGCTCTGTATTTATTATCTGTGTCCAACTCAAATGAGTGCCCGCGGCGGTGCCACCACGGATATTGCGCATTCTACCCAACCTTACTTGGTCCCCGTTTTGTAGGAACTAATACGGACTGAGGGGTCACAGTATATTGGGGACACTGACAGTTGACTTTGTACGTGCGTTATTATATTACGTTATACTTACGCGATTTCGCTAGATTAAAAATAACAGTTTATCCATATTATTATTTTTTACGTAAAGTAACTTTTTCTATCCATTTCTTTTATTAATGCGTACAGATGCTTTATTCGAAACTAGCTTTTTGCCCGCGACTTCGTCTGCGCGGACTTAGTAACATCAGTCAAAGTAAGTATAGCGCCTGGAAAATTTCTCATGGCAATCATTCAATTTGAGAATATTATGCACACAAATTAGCAGGCACTTCATAAATTATCTCAATTCCATCCCGCTTTTCACTTTCTTAAGGGATGATTTTCGGGATAAAAACTATCCTATGTCCTTCTCCGGGGCAAACTATCTCTATGCCAAATTTCATCTAAATCGGTGCAGCGTTTTAAGCGTGAAGAGGCAACACACAGATAGACAGACAGACTGGCAGACAGACTTTCTCATTTAATAATATTAGTATGGATGAAATGTCAATTGCAAAAAGTGCGATCAAATGCGGCAATGGCGATCGTAACATGTGGCTTCTGAACCTATTATGATAGAGCTTATAATATGTATTTTATCTACAGCAGTGTATGACACTGTACACAATCTGCCATCAAAACACTCGTGAGATCTTAATACGAAACTCGCCTTTGCTCGTTTCACATATCCACACGTATTTTGCCTATGCCTTTGTAGCAGACACATAAACTTCTATTAATTGAGCAAAAACTAATTAAAAGCATTATTAATGATGACGTCACTGTCTTCGTTTCAAATTCATGTATACACTATTAAAGCGTTTTAATAAAGAGTAAGCTGATTTTAACGTATCGCCATTTTATAATTTAGCAAATAAAAAAGTGCTAAAATAATCTGACTCATTATAAAGTTTTTTCTTCTATTCTTACGAATATAATCTGGTTTCTGTGTACATTTTTTCATGGCATTTGCTTTTGATTGAAACGAGTAAAAATTCAAATAAAATTCAAAAACTAAAATTTTGCCCTGTTAAATAATACAAATATCTGGGAGACATAATACATAAAAACTCAAAAATCCGCGTGTTCCCAGAGATAAGACCTAGCTAGATCGATTTTTCGCCCCCGAAAACCCCCATATAGCAAATTTCATCGAAATCGTTAGAGCCGTTTCCGTCCCCGAAATTAATACAATAAACTGTGCTAGTCGCACAAAGCGTGTCACAAATAAACTCGTAAATCCACCGCGACTTACACGACCCGTCATCATAAATAAACCCTTAAATAAACCAGCACCCGACACACTCGTTAAACGTTCCGGAGGTAGATTCTGATTCAACAACTTGTTACGGCTTTGATCTTGTTTTGGTACGCCTTGACGATTGGCGCTCGACGCATCTTACGCTCGACATTCACTCCATTCCGAATGCATCTAATGGAGCATTCCATGAAATTGTCTACCGTTGTCCCATACGGACGCGAATTTTCTGAAGATTTGCAGGTATAAGAGTTTCCTTTTCTATGACAAATGGTCAAAAATATGCACAGAGAATTAAACGCCTGCTTTAAATGCTGGAAAAAAGTCACAACACAGGAAATAAAATGCGTCTGTACGCGACAGCCCGTGGAATGCTCCTAATGGGGTTGGAAACTGTCAAAGGTTTACATAGATGGCACCATCATTGCCCCTTTCTCTAGTTGAGTTCTATAAGATTTGGCTTAAAGGGCTGGCATCCATGGCACAAAATTACATTAAAAAACAAGAATTAGCTGACATAATCCTAGGGATTGATAGGACACGCTATGCTGGCGCCATCTGCTAATAAATTCGACCGGCCAACCCCATTAGAGTGAACGATCTTTAAGTTCAACCGTAACAGCATTTATACGTCATTATCACGTCAGAGACGTCATTATCATTCGCTCATATCAGATCGCTCACGTGAAAGTCGTGCGTGAGATGCGCGCGCAAGACAGTCAAGCTCGTATCAAAACCAGTTCAAAACCGTAACAGATTGATACACCTGAATCGAGCCCCAGCACCCAACACGCTTGTTTAATGCCCCGGTTTCGCTCACCATAAAAATCTCATCCAATAACCATACCGGCCAGTAAAAGGTTTACTGGCCGTAAATACGAGTTGGGAATTAAGATGTGTTTCTTGTATCCGGTTCTAAGGACCATTTCTTACAAGCAAGACAAATCGTACCTAAGATTACTGCAATGTCCTGCCACCAGAGTGCAGCACTAGCCCCTTTAGTAAACCATAGAGTAACTTATACATAAGTTTTCAGAGATAATAAAATATGACATTGATGCATCAAGGCGGATTGTTTACAGAGGACCTACCGGGAAACGCGAATCTGAAATTTCCTTATCTGCCTCTTTATCGCTCGAATATGCAAGTGACAGAGATGTTAGATAACGAAATTTCGATTTTCTCGTTTCCCGATAGACCCTCAGGTTGTGGTAGTGGCGCCCCCTACGCAGAGTTTCGAGTAATATTCCCTATTGAGTAAAACTTGATTTTAACTTATTAAAATTAACAAAAATGTAGGACAAAATTAATTTAATCCTGTATTTTGTGAACACCGCCTCAGCATCTCTCGTTTAAAAACGCTTAAATCTAAAGAAATTTCTCGTACTTAAATAAACAAAGAAAATTCTATTCAATTCTCACTCAAAGGTTTATCGAAATAATTCGCCACTTTACTCAAATAACATTGAGGAAAATATGAACGTACCCTCGATAAAAAAGGGTTGTCAACTTTGTCACTCCCTGAAATTTTCATGTATTCCATAGACACATATGTTCTTTTCCCCTTTTATATGACCACTAAATTGTTTCGAAAAGGGATTCATATCTTGTATTCCTTATTGAAGAACTTTTGTTGAAATATTGCGGTTTTAGTTCAAGATTATACTAATAATATGTTACAATTATTGTAATAGGGGAAGATATTATTTCAACCGATAAAGAAAGACAAATGATCTCGTAATCATTCGGATTTTTAATATTTTAGTTGTATAGTATGCGGACCTGTACTGACAATGGCATTCTGTTAAACAAAAGCCATTATTTCTTTTGTGCCTGAGCGCGTGGCCTTTGTGCCTGATCGCGTGGCTATTGTGTTGGAGCCTCAGGCACAAAGGCCACGCGCTCAGGCACAAAAGATATAATGGCTTTTGTTTAACATAATGCCATTGTTAGTACGTAAGTGAACGAGCTCAGTAGAGATAGCGTTAACTATACCATCGTCCACACTCGTTTAACTGTCCATGGGTGGAATGCCTTTTGTAATAAAGTCCACCGATGGACAACTAAGTGTTGCTGTTTGTACATATTATTTATATTTAATGATATATGTAGTTTTATCGATCGCCAAATAAACGTATGGACTGCCTCATAATAAGGTAGCTGACAATATTTTAATGGTATCTGTCGATCAGGTTTGTTTTGAGGATCAAATGTCTGCATTTGACCCATTGTCTTAAAGCAATACAAAAGTCACAAATGATGGTCAGTCTGCCATCGCCCTTTACTGAAACGCTCTAACACAAGGGTCGGCAACGCGCGTGTAATATCTCCGGTGTTGCAGGCGTCCATAGGCTACGGTAACTGCTTACCATCAGGCGGGCCGTATGCTTGATTGCCACCGACGTGGTATAAAAAAAAACACAAATGGCAACACAACGTGACGTCACTGTTGTGTCACTTTGCTGAAGCCGCTTTGCTTAGAATTCGATTCGATGTATGGAAAACAAGGAAATTGCGATTTTTTCGGTGAAATGTTGCGTTTATGTCTATTGTTGCTATACAATATATTTTTTTATAAAATGTAAGGAATCGAATAGTACCGTTTCTTTTCCTATTTGAAAGTTTAAAAAAAGTTTTGTTTCGAAACTTTGATATCTTGTATTTTTTATTATTCCCATATATTTTTTAAGTTTGTAATTTATTGTGATAAACTGCTCATTTTCTATCTATTTAACTAGATTTAGTTAGAAAATTCAACATGTGTCAACTACCATATTCATAAAGTTGGTCATTAAAATAATAGATGTCACCAAAATGAAGACATGAAATAATAAAAATCTCTTACTATTAAAAAATCTCTGCCAAAAAACTTAGGGCCACTTAAACCATCCCACTAACGAGGTTAAGCGGTTAAACCGTAAACCCAGTATCAAATTAAACTGGTAACCACGGTAACTGCAGGTTTAACCGGTTAACCCTGGGTTCCTGGGATTGTGTAAGTGGCGTTTAGCAAACTAGAGGCCATGGAATGTAAGTGAAGGGAGGTAGACATGGCAGCAGGCGTTCGATCGTGAGTCATCAAATATAGGTTCCAGAACCTACCTAGAGTATGTCGTACAGGTGACGCCAATGTGTCAAGATTGTTAAAATTATCTACTAAATATTGCCTGCATTTTAGTTTTGTCAACTATGAACGTCACGCGTCTATTATTAATAAAAGGTCATTGCTAGAGGCTAGTAGTTCGGTAGTAATAGTAGATTGTGTCACAAGAGAGCAAAATTACATATTTACGGCGAGGGCGTACAATTGAATCCTAAACGAAGCGAAGGATTCTAAAGTAGAATCCTGAGCGTAGTGGCGCCCAAGATGGAAATAATTTTGCTACCATGTGACACATACTACTTTTCACATCACCTATGAGGTAATTATGATGTTTAAAAATATTATTTAAGCTAAAAAAATAATGTGCATTTTTTTTAATAGTGTCCTAGAACAGAAAAGTGTTACTTTGATCCCTCCTAGCAGGGAAGAAAAGTGCCACTGATCCCTCCTAGCAGGGAAGAAGAACCCCTTTTCGAATTGGTGATGTGAAAAAATGTTCCATTTCGTTTCATTTCAATCTTATTTCCGGTAAGCTACAAGAGCAAGCCTGTTTACCGGCTGCTTTGCATAAATTACGGCGGGCTTTCAGAAAAAACGGACATTTATCAGAGTAAGGCTTCTTAAGCGGCGAAAACGTTAAATTAGGCTCTTTTAAATTGAGCGGCGAATTAAGAGAAGCGAGTAGCTATACAAAAACCGGCCAAGTGCGAGTCGGACTCGCGTTCCAAGGGTTCCGTACATTACACAATTTGAACAATGTATTTTTTATGTGAAACGTGAGTCAAATGTCTTTAAAAAACCCGTAGGGGTCGGATCAAAAACTACGTAATTCAGTCCGACTCACGCTTGACTGCATTTCCTAATAGGTTTTGCTGTAATCTATAGGTAAATATCTATTTTGTGTATATTTTTTAAAATTTTGTACCCAGTAGTTTCGGAGATAAAGGGGGGATGGTCATTTTTTGCCTATTTTCTTGAATAACTTCTAAATAATTTATCCTAAAATTATAAAAAAAATATATTTGAGATTTTTACAATGAACTCTTTCATTTGATATATAACACGATATAATTTGATAAACTTTATTTTTTAATTTTCTCATTTACCCCCCAAAAGTGGCCCCCATGTTTAAAATTAATTTGTTTACGTTATATGTCCGTCTTTGGGTCACAAACTTACATATGTATACCAAATTTCAACTTGATTGGTCCTGTAGTTTCGGAGAAAATAGCCTGTGACAGACGGACAGACAGACGCACGAGTGCTCCTATAAGGGTTTCTTTTTTTCCTTTTGAGGTACCTACGTAACCCTAAAAGTATTAGTTGTTTAGTTTTCTTAACAATTCTATTCGACTGGTAATTCTACACAATACACAAGATGCTTCGTCGTTTTAGTGACATCAAACAATTGCTAGTTACCATCGTAAACAATGTTAACTGACCATTTGCATACCTTACTGCAACGAGATAAGGTTTACCAATGGCCAGTTCAGCTCATTGACAAATAACGTGTCGAATGCTAGTTATTGATATTGTTGCATTACAAACCTGCAGAATGGGCATGTAAAAATGATAAAAAAGAATGAAAAAATTACCCCCATTAGAACAGCGCGATCGATTGTCACGGGGTAGCCTAATTCCCTAGAGACCGCGTCCCCGGGTGGCGGATAGGGGAATGCTCACCGGTTGGGCGTATCTGTAGCAGGTACCCCCACCGGAGGGTAGGAGGGAAATTAAATATCTCCCGCGGGCCACAAGGCCGGAGAAGGACACTTCGTAACAAACCCCGTCAGCAGGCTTCTTTGGAATACTCGAAGCAGAGGCTGGCGAAGAGGAAGGCCCCCTCTGACGTGGTGGACGAGTATGGCCAAACTATTGGAAAAAGCCCAACTACCCAACCCGACAACTCAAGACAGATCGTCTTGGCGCCGAAGGATAAGGAGAGCCGACCCCACCTAATGTGGGATAAGGCAAAGGAAAAGAGAAGAAAACAGCGCGATCGATTCTCCTATCGATTATGAACAAACTGTTTTAAGGTTTTCAGTGGGTCATGAAACACCGTGTATAAGTGAAAAAACTGATTTTCTCGGGCGATCTTTGAACTGATGACTCCGTTTTACCAGCCCGCTGTTTCACGAACTACTTTACCCTTTTTAGGTACATCCACATTATTCGTTTCAGCCTATTCTTCGCTTTGCCGCAATCGAGTAAAGTCTCAAAGTAAAAGTACAGAAAAACTGGAAATAATGCGACGAGGAAATTCGTTGCAAGTAAAACGATTGTAAGATCCAAGGAATTTTCCGGAACGAGAATAGAACTGTGTAGCGGGCGTCGAATTGTTCAGTGTGCGTGAACCTTTTCCTACACGTTTTCGCTTTTTTGCTTCTCTTTCGATGGAATTTTTACGGTCTACGATTCCTTTTCGATTTTAATCTTGCTTAAGAACAGTGTTTCTCTTTCAGAGCGTTTTCTACCGTTAGATATTAGGTGTGCTAAAACTCTTCATGTAGCTTTAAAAACCTTCTGAAGAATCATTACTTGTCTCTTCCTTAGTGTGCCGCTGTGTATATATTATATATTTATATATTTTATGTATGTACGTATATATGTATTTATATATTTGTATATATAAATACATATATACGTACCGTGTGGGACCCGGGTATGTCCTTAAACTGCGTCCGGACCCGGATATGTCCTTAAACTACGTCCAAAAGAGAGGTATGGGCACTGTGAATGACATCTCGCTTTGTGTGGTAGGGCACAGGACAGCGGATGTCATTCCAGATCTAGAGCAAAGCCCAACTGGGGAAGTACCTCCACCTTACGGAAAACCGCAGCCAAATAATACTAGACCCTACTCATAATGTTGTGTTTCTGCCGGTAAGTAAGGTTGCCAGAGCTCAACGAGGGAGAGGAGTGTTAGGGTCGGCAACGCGCGTGTAATATCTCCGGTGTTGCAGGCGTCCATAGGCTACGGTAACTGCTTACCATCAGGCGGGCCGTATGCTTGATTGCCACCGACGTGGTATAAAAAAAAAATGCATCTGATATACATTTTACTATTTGGTTTTACCTATTGGTACGTATTTATTTATTTGTATCTGTATGTGTAATCTTCTTATTCCTGTAATTTAGTCGTGCACTACCTGTTCTTTAGTTTTCTGTTCTTTATATCCTGCTACCCTAAGGTTGTCTGGAAGAGATCGCTTACAGCGATAAGACCGCCTGTTCCTACCTCAATCTGTTATTGACTTTTCTTTTGTGGTGCAATAAAGTTTAGTTTTATTTTGACCGGGATATAGACCGTGATTACCTTTTGTATTATTTATGAGCTCCCGATATTTCGACGCAGTTACATGCATCATGTTCACGGGTGACAAATGCATTGCAAATATGGGGAGCTCATAAATAATACAAAAGGTAATCACGGTCTATATCCCGGTCAATATATATGTCGAGATTTTGATTATTTTCTTTAATTCCATATTCTTACCATTCCGTGGAAAATAAGTCTAGAGGAACTATTTTTTCCTCAAAACTGATCATGTGAGAGTAATGACACTAATGATGATGACATTTTTTTAAATATTTTTGTTTTTGGATCAACTCTCGTTTGATCCAAAGACTTTCTTGTAGGTTAATGTTTTTTCAAAATCTTTGGCCTAGTAGTTTTGGACATAAGTGGTACCAAATTTCAACTAAATTGGTTCAGTGGTTTTGTGATAGAAGGACGAGTAATCCTATGAGGGTTCCGTTTTTCCATTTCGAGGTACATACGTGACCCTAAAAATAAAATCATTAAAAAATATGTATACTTAGGTAATATTTTAACAAAACCTCTTACTTCGATGTGTAAAACCAAACACTCCATGACTTGATTTCTTTGGCACGGAACTGACATCCATATTCAAAACTTTGTTGCACGAAAACGCGAGCATAGACAAAATGCAGTTATAGACTAAGAGCTGACACGGAAAATGCCAGCAATGAAACTGTAGAGCCGACATCAAACACCTATATGTGTATGTATACACTTTTAAACCTTACACTTTTGTAATAAGGAAAAAAATGTAAACATAGCTTAGTTATTTTTGCTGTACTACCGGAGCCAGGAGACTGGCAGCTGTTCAGCGGTGGAGGTCAAAATGACAGTTAAAAAAAAAGGAATGCCAGACTACGAAAAAGTCTTGAAGTTGTCTGATATATGAAGGGCTCGACCTATATCTATTTGATTCATAACTTTATACGACACCAAACTTGCATCCTTTAAGTGGTCATCGTTGTCTGATCTCCACCGATGTACAGCTGACAGACGCCTGGATCAAGTAGGTAATAAGAATAGCATCGCAAACTGTCCAGTTTCGTTGCTCTCATTATGATGATTATTTAAAAAAACCGGCCAAGTGCGAGTCGGACTCGCGCACCGAAGGTTCCGTACTTTTTAGTATTTGTTGTTATACACAAATACATCATCATACGGTTCGTGAGATACAGCTTAGTGACAGATAGACAGACGGACAAACGGACATCGGAGTCTTAGTACCCTGCCCCGTTTTTACCCTGTGGGTACGGAACCCTAAAAAGGGCGTACATTCCCTATCAACTTTTCGCCGCCTTGGCCATTGTCTTGATATAAAGTAAGTACATTTCGTTCCCCACACGCAGGGACCGGCCCGCTATCCCTTATCGGGGTTTTATAAGGGTATTGCATAAGGCTTAACTCACTATACCCTTTGCCAGACGAAACCCTTTGTTTTGGTTTTAAAAACCCTTATATAAAGCTACCACATTTGAGTAATCGGTAGCCCAAATACCCTTACAAAACCCTTATCATCCGCTCACCAACACCTTGCATATTGCTTATAAGGGTTAGCCTTATAAAGGGCTTCCCTTTTAGCATATAAGCGTGCTAATTTAAGTCGTCTACCTTGTTCATAAAGCACACATTACTTCGAATCCGAGCGATCGTCGGCGGCGACGGCGGCGTTCTTTGACTAGGCACGTATTTTCTTTCCTTTTCATACACTACCTTAGATATATACTAATCCTGTCTCTTTCACGCAAAGGGAAACCTTTATAAAAAGCGCTTAAAGATAAGGGTAACCCTTATTAAGAGCTAGCCTTATTTTTGGTTAGCTTTTCGGTAAGGGTTAGTCAAAGGTAAGGGTATGAATAGGCTTGCAGTTCAAAAGGGAAAGTCTTTCAATGTGTTAGCCGTGTTTAAGTGTCACCCATTGAAAGGGTTTTATCGCGGAAAGGGTTGTCCGGTCCCTGCCCACACGCCACGGCTTGATATGTTATACGGGTTGTTTACGTGCAATTTGTGGCTTGGCGTTGACGACACACTGAAAGGTGATATGCAGGCAACACACTGGCAACCCCTC
The DNA here is from genome assembly GCF_947568885.1 of Cydia strobilella. NCBI lineage: Eukaryota > Metazoa > Arthropoda > Insecta > Lepidoptera > Tortricidae > Cydia > Cydia strobilella. The sequence goes on from NC_086045.1 coordinate 868,899, forward strand.
TGGTGTAATGTTGCAGATATCCACGAGCGACGGTAATATATCATAAAATATATACCATTTTCCGGAACTACCTCTCTGTCTATTGGGTAGCGAATGGGGACCTCAAATATGGTGTTAGCAAAATGCATTGGTGCTCTATTACACCGAAAAGTAACACAATACTACCACTGGGCGGATATTGTTTGAGTAGGTATCTACCTATATGTGTGTTCGTCATGTCTATATTGTAACTATTTGGCTTGGCACCGACTTAAAACGTATCAGTTGCTAGCGCATTAAAAGAGAATATTTTATTTTATCCATTTTGAAGTATATTTTTCCTTTTCTTAATTTTTATTTTATTTTTCCAGTTTTAGTTTCACGCAGCATTCTGCAAGACTCCTTCCTGTCTGGCCAAGTCATGTATTTATATCACTGCCAGTCTTTTTGGGAAAAGAAGTAACGTTCACTGTTCCAGTGGCGACAGTCGGCGAAAGAAGCGTAAAAAAACCGGCCAAGTGCGAGTCGGACTCGCCAACCGAGGGTTCCGTACTTTTTTAGTATCTGTTGTTGTAGCGGCAACAGAAATACTCGTACATCATCTGTGAAAATTTCAACTGTCTAGCTATCACGGTTCATGAGATACAGCCTGGTGACAGACATACGGACAGACGGACAGCGGAGTCTTAGTAATAGGGTCCTGTTTTTACCCTTTGGGTCATAACAGGCCTTTGCGTCTATTGCAGACGATTTATGCATCGCTGTTTAGACAGCGGGTTTGGTGACTGTGGAGGCCGATGCGCGAGCGGCACGACCTCCCACATTTTTGACAGAGAAAGCTCATGCCACCTGAGGTTCCAGTCCCGGTTTCCTTTCTGTGCCTTTGGGTACAGAACCCTAAAAACACCTTTTTACCACACCGGGTCCGTTTCTCAAAAGCTTGTAACTTGTAATACAAGCGGATGTCACTTTTTGACAGCTTTTGTTAGAAAAGGACTTCCACTTGTATTACAAGCTACAAGCTTTTGAGAAACGGGCCTCAGCTCGTTAAGGCTCTTCATTATTATGAATAAAATTGCATTTTTTCCACAAGAATGGCAAAGTAGTTTAATGTAAATTTTGAGTTGTTTTCTCATTTTGATTGGGAATTGTAATATTTTACAGTTAATTTTTTCCTAGCTCAGAGCTGTGGTAAAAAAAATTGTGTTCAAAAATCATCCAGTGTTAGTACACGGTGTGACAGAGTATCGGTCGTCGGATTTGCGAGCGTCGATAACAAGTGTGAGCTCGCTTACTGCGCCAGTCATCCCGCCATTCATCTGGTCCAATTCATGAGTTTCTTTTGAAATAGATTTGCACGTTCAAAAGTTAGATATTGGAACAAAATATTTTTCACCATACCAGCTTGTAAAGGCTCACTTGATTGTTCAAAAACTGATAAAAAAGATGCATTTTATTCACATTAGGCAAAGTAATCAAATGCAAATTTTGAGTTGTTTTCTTATATTTTGTTTGCTGGTAGAATTGACTTTTAAATAATGATTTTGAATGATAAATATTTAATAACATTCATTTTAAATCGATTTGCTTTAATTTTGTTTGATATTTTACAGTTAGTATTTTCCTTGTGTTGGGTTGGTGAAAAATTTTGTGTTTCACTTGAAACCCTCGCAACGCTCAATATTCCATTTTCCGAGCCACTCGCTACGCTCGTGGTTGAATATTGGAATCTTTCGCTTGCTCGGCTATTAAAGCACGAGAAGTTAAACAACAACTTTGCCCCCTTGTAAAATAAATAAGTATTTGACACTCCTACTCCACATATCCGACAAGCTACAAGTAAGTTTTCTTTCAAGCGGATGTTACGTAATACGTAAGCATTTGTGCCATTTTCAACCAAAAGGTTACTTATTGTCGCTTGTCAGTAAGGCGCTATTTCCATACAGCTTCAATTAGAAATCAACCTTATCAACAAGCGACAATGTGGTACCTTTTAGTTGAAAACGTCACATTTGCTAAAACAAGTTCGAATAATATTCATCAATATTATATATATAGTGCGTATGTATGTATGTATGTGTCAATTGTATGTATATGTTTGTATTTATGTAATATATCGCAGCTTTATTTGACGTTTTGGCGACGATTTGACGTTCATAACCGCATTGTAATATGCCTACTACTTGAATAATAAACTTTCTTTATCTTTAGTTTATAAGTACCTATCTTAGTTAGCTTTTCATTTAATTGATTTTTTTTTCTCTCTCTGTACCAATTGTGTCTCTATTTGGCCCTATGGTTGACTGGTAGAGAATGCCATTTGGTATTAAGTCCGCCATTTGTAAATTTTTGTATATATTTTGTGTAATAAAGTTTAAATAAATAAATAAAACTATAAGTTCACAAAAAAAAGGCGCGCCTTTCACTTGGACCATGCATATTGCACATGCTTCGGTCACACCTTCATATCGAGAGCGGAGCATAGCCAAGCAAATAGGGGACTTAACATCACCTTCAATGTTGAAAGGTTACGTCAATTTTGATACTTATGTTGGGATAAAATCGAATGAGAAACGGTAAACATTACGAAATAAGAAATAAGCTGTTTTAACTCATTTATGGCCACTTGCACCATTTATTAACCCGGGGTTAACCAGTTAAACCTGGACCTGGATGGTTACCAGTACATTTTGACACTAGGTTAAGGGTTTAACCGGTTAACCCCGTGTTAGTCCATGGGATGGTGCAAGTGGCGTGGCGCTTAGGGCCACTTGCACCATTTCACTAACTCGGATTAACCATTTAAACCTGGAGTTACCATGGTTACCAGTACAATTTGACACTGGGTTAACGGTTTAACCGGTTAACCCCGGGTTAGTGGGATGGTGCAAGTGGCGCTTACAGTGTTAGTGGAAGTAGTTGTTATAACTATTCCAAGTTTTAGCCATCTGCGTAGAGCACATTTGACCGATTCGCAAGGCCAAAGTTATCCTGTAAAAATCGGCCAAGTGCGAGTCGGACTCGCGCACGAAGGGTTCCGTACCATTACGGAAAAAAACAGCAAAAAAATCACGTTTATTGTATGGGAGCCTCATTTAAATATTTATATTACTCCGTTTTTAGTATTTGTTGTTATAGCGGCAACAGAAATACATCATCTGTAAAATTTTTAACTGTCTAGCTATCACGGTTCATGAGATACAGCCTGGTGACAGACAGACAGACGGACGGACAGACGGACAGCGGTCTTAGTAATAGGGTCCCGTTTTTACCCTTTGGGTAAGGAACCCTAAAAAAGTTGAGTGTTATTGCATGTCTTTCTAATTATCTTGATAAAAATTAAAAACTAAATTCCACATACAAAAAGCTCCACACCGTCACATTTTTTGGGGAAAAAAAAACAAGAACGAAAAGAAATTTTGACCCAGTTGCAATGCGAATGTAGGTGAAATTCGCATGGCTTCTATGCAATAAGATTTATAGTAAGTTGTCAGCGAGAGTACTTGAGTCGTTTTGTGAGTGGATCATCTGTGAAAACTTCAACTGTCTAGCTATCACGGTTCATGAGATACAGCCTGGTGACAGACAGACGGACAGATGGACAGCGGAGTCTTAGTAATAGGGTCCCGTTTTTACCCTTTGGGTACGGAACCCTAAAAAGGATGACTTAAGCTAGAACAATCCGGGCCCGGGCCGGGGCGCGCGACACTTATTTTTCTGTGACAGGTGATGGTGATCACGTGATGCTTTCTATAGAAAACGGAGGTGTCGGGCGCCCTAGAACACCATTGTTCCGTGATGGGAAAGACATACTTAAACTAACTTTTACCACTTAACAGAAAAACAAGGTAGTTGATAATAAATTGCTTTCCTAAGATGCTGTAGTGACTTTACTCGAATCGTTCTCAAAAGCCTCTTTATCATAAAAACTTAATGGATTAGTTTTAGCTCAAACAAAGAGCTCGCGAACATTGCAGATTAATTTCAAAGTAATAACCTACTTGAAAAGATCTAGTTTATTTCATAACTAGCTTTTGCCCGCGACTTCGTCTGCGTGGACTTAGTAACAGCAGCTAAAGTAGCGCCTGGAAAAAATCTCATAGCAATAATTCAATTTGAGCATATGCACACAAATTAGCAGGCACTACATTAATTATCTCAATTCCACTCCGCTTTTTACTTTCTTAAGGGATGATTTTCGGGATAAAAACTATCCTATGTCCTTCTCAGGGGCTCAACTTATCTCTATGCCAAATTTCATCAAAATCGATACAGACAGACAGACAGACTTTCGCATTTATAATATTAGTATGTAATTTATGAAATGGTAACTTCCTTTGCACTACACCAGCTGGTAAAGGTTCTCATGATTGTTCAAAAACTGATAAGAAAGTAGCTTATTCACATGTGAGGCAAAGTAATCAAATGCAAATTTCGAGTTGTTTTCTTATGTTTGCTGTGGTAGAACTGATTTTTAAATGATGATTTTGAATGATAAATATTTGATAACATTCATTTTGAATTTTGCTTTGATTTTGTTTGATATTTTACAGTATTGTCCTTCTGTTGGTATGGTGAAAAATTTTGTGTTTCATTCGGTGGCAAAATTTGTTTAACCCCGCTCAAGATTCCATTTTTCAATTTTGGAATCTCTCGCTTGCTCGGGTATCAATATTAGCAAGTGGTTAAACAACAACTTTGCCCCCTTGTTAAACAAATAATTATTTATTTTAGTTTTGTCACTGAGCAAGCTTAAGGATCAAGGGAAAAAAGAAAAAAGTCAAAACGGGTAAATGTGGCAGGCCTTCACATTGTTTGCTATTGATTAGTGTTTATTATTGCTTAGTGTTTATTGCGAGTTTATTATATTTTAACGCAAGTAGCAAATTTCACACACTCGTTTAAATTCTAGTTGTATGCACCACATTTTATCAAAATCGAACGAAAAAGTAAAATCAAAAAGAAAAACGGTGAACATAAAAATAAAAATGAACTCCGTGGTTTAAAAAAACTAGAACAGTGAGAGGGCTCTTTTCAACCTCAAGTGAGACAAAGAGTTCCCTCCATTTCCATCGGGGACGGTGTTTAGATAAACATCTTCATAAATACACTTCTGTATTATTAGATGTTGAGGATATCTCAAACGGTCTTTTAGTTTTATTTTTTAAATATCTGACAAGTGACAGATGGTTTGCCGCGGTTTTGGACAATAATGACATTGACAGGAGATTAAGTTAAGACAGAGAGAAAAACGCAAGTTGTTGGATAAGAGATTTGTATTGTTTTAATTATAGAAAACTCAAAATAAATAATCTATTGTAAACTAATTTGGAGTTTTAGTGAGTGTCTTTTATCAGAAGTGGCAAGAACGTTGAAGAATGGGCCTTAAATGTCAAAGAACAAATGATATAAAAGCGAAACCTACTGACTGAGCAAACTGAATGCTTTAGTGCAAAATCTTGAATATTGAGTATTGCACATATGCAAACATTTTACAGCCTACATTCTTAGCTATGATGGCATATACGCATGTCAACAACTCAACAACAATGACAACCTTAGTGACAAGGTTATGCTAACCTTAAAATATGAAAAGAAATGTGTATAATAAAAGTTTGGTTATTTATATAATGTTGAGTAATTGCTTCATGTTGATAAATATTTTAACTATTCTAAGATGAAAAGTAACGAGATTGAGAACTACATGCACAGATGATGATAGTTTGGGTGTTTGGATATCCACAAAGGCCTAATTGTTGAAGAATTATAATGAATTATTGCAATGTGCTATATGGCCATATATAAAAGGTTTATGAAATATAATCAGCCATATAAGATTGAATGAAAATGTCAAAGTCTTTCCCAATGATCACTGCAGCTGCTTGATGGGAATCTTCACCAAATTGTGCACAAGGATTTATTTTTTCAGCGAAAGCAAAGAGCATTGGCAAAAGAAAATCTGCGGTGAGAGATGACTGCAGCTAACTATTATGTCAAAAGTTACGAAGTGGATACTGCATTTGCTACTATGACAAAAGTTAAGTATTCTCTACACAAGTTCTTTGTTTGTTGGCTGTTGGCTTAAGGGTATACTTATCTAATCACATGAAGGATATTATTATTATTTTGTTTTAGACAGGCAGCTGATGCTGGTACGTCTAAATCATAGTTCACTTAGCATGATTTCACAGTTTTGATAGTTTGTCTAGTCTATTTTTAAATTGATTCACACTTGTAGAGTTCACAACTTCAGAGGGTAATTTGTTCCAAGCCTTTACTATTCGGTTTGCAATAAAGATGCAAGATAGTATGCTATTTGAAGTTCTCCAACAGTACTGCCATAAGTCAGTATTGGCTCACACTTCAGTGTCAGACACTTAAGGTTGAGACCAATTTGTGAGACTTCAGTGGAAATTGTGGATCGTGTAACTGTATGAGATATATGTGTGAGTTATCACTGGGTTAAGTGTTGTGTATAGAGGTGTTATGAAAAGCGTAGGATGCTGGCATACAAGAGAAATAAAATAAGACAGATTAGTATATGAGGATGGTAAATGGGCGATTTATAGTTATTTAAGAAGGGAGTAAATTTAGAGGTTGAGTTTTTGATCAAAAGTCGAGGGTTAGATAAAATAGTTGGTTAAAAGGTAAAAATAATAATATGATATTAGACCGAGCAATTATTCCGTAATTTGGGTAAGGTCTACTACAATCCATTAGAATTAAAAAAAAAAAAAAAAAAAACTTGATTAAGAACAGGAACATTGGAGGAGGGGCCGGAGTAGTGGAGTGTTGGGTAGAGGAGCAGGTACTAGTTGTCAAGAACGGGCTGCGCAGTGGCATAGGGCTGGTCTCTGGTCTTGGTCCGGGTTTGAGCATGTTGGTGCCAGTGTGAGGGGAGAGATAGATGGAGCCTCACTCAACAGGGTGTTGTTAAAGGCAGGAACCAGGAACAAGGATATTTAGAGGTGGACTGGTTACAAGAGGTCATGTATGTTCTTAATGGATTTACTATTTGGATCACATCACAATATAAAATATAGACTTAGAAAACTATGTAAGAAAATGTTGATATTTACTGATCAAAATTTTGTATTAATCTCAAAATTAAGAAAAGGGAATTTAGAATGTTATGTGCCAGAAATAGTATGAAGGTTGATAGTGTAACGCTTCGTAAACACGTGGTACAAAAACTATAGCACAGGTTACAGTATTGGACCTACACCTTAGGTCAATATTTTGATCACATGTTTTATTGATATTACTGAATGCTTATAAAACTTATTTTACAAGTTTTTTTTTATTTTTTATTTACTTGCAATGTGTCTATATAACTATGTATGTTTGCACGGGTCAAATCTTGCAAGCTAAATTTGACCCACTTTCTGGTTTCCGATGAAGCTAAAAATTGGCATACATAAGTGCCACAACAAGTTGGACAGCTTTGCAGCTATTTTGCGCAAAAGAGTGGCATCCTTAGTGAAGAGGTTGCGGGGCAGCCCAAACAGCATACTGAACACCATTGCAGAGCGATGTGAGGGGCGCTTCCAGAAGCACTGGAACCTTTTGCATTGCTCGCTAGGTTATGTATGATTGTTCTTGAGTGTGTTATTATGTATATATAAATAAAGTATAAAACTAACAACTATGGACATTGTTTCCGAAATAATTTGAATTTGAATAAGTAAGTTGCGTGACAATGCAATATTATGGTACCATCCAGCTGATCTGATGATAGAGATAGGAGGTGTCCATAGGAACTCGGTGATAAAACAAGGCAACCTAATTTGCAAACCAAACCGTGTTTGGGATTATTGGAATTGTCTAAGTATTAGTTGTCTGTCAAAAGAAAAGTACAGTCAGCGATAAAAGCTTGAACCAAAAATGAAATATTTGCCAAAATTTTTTATAATATGAGGGATAGAGTTACCTAATCAAGAATCTCGATAGAGTATTTGACTTGTTTTGTAAGTGTACATCTTAGTGCATGTTGATATTGTTGATGTAATTGAAGCCTTCATCATTAATAACAGATGATGTCCCAGTGCTGGGCACAGGTCTTCTCCGCAAGGTCATATTTAATCCTTCTGATCAAACATTATTTTGATAAATTATTAGAAAAATGTTAGTGAGTCAAGAATAGTTGAACCGAAATTTGAAATGTTGAATCCAAACATGCTTTAACATGACGAATATAGTTATTGCCCTGAATTATGATTGCAGAATGTACTGGCAAGAGTCTGCGCACTTGAGCGGCGGTGCGAGTCTGCGCACTTGAGCGGAGGTGCGAGTCTGCATACTTGAGCGGAAGTGCTAGGCTATACGTCTAAGCGGCGGTGCGAGTGTGTGCGCCTGTGTGGCGGTGCGAGTCTGCAGGCCTAAGCAGTGCACAGTCATCGGGGTCAGTGGAGTCGCTGAGGACCAACTTAGCTACGTCGCAAATCTCCTGATGCGATTTAGAAGGCGCACGAGGCGTAGAAGTTCTGAAGTGCTGCTTGCTGACCTTATTGGGCGAAGGCTTTTCATCATGAGGTCGAACTGATAACTGATTATGACGCTAGCTCGAGTGCAGTGCAGCCCTATGTTCAATGTTGCAGATGGTCTGATCACTATATACTGATGTGGCCAGAGCATTGCCCATCATTGCTGGCGTCATTATGTGGTCTACCTAAACTAATGCTTATCCTAATATAATATAATATCTAATGGTTAATCCGTTATTTAATGATACATGTATGGTGTTTCTTCTTTAACACTAAACGCTTGTGACATCTCAGAAAAAAAAATGTCTAGGTTAATAATTGTATACAGTCATGCATGTCAATAGTACAAGATTGAGATGATTGATATGATATGTTGATGATTCAGGTTCGGTAGATTCATTAAAATATGATTGACTTTTACATGAAATATTATGAAATGTACGATATTATGGTATTAGGATGTCTGAAACAAAGTAACAGATAGCGAAAAGAGAATAGTTAGTAAAATAGAATTATTTGGTTGAGAAAAAAGCTATTCCACCTAAGTAACGTGATGTAAATAGTAAGGAAAAATGAAAGTCAAAGAAAATGATTGTTGTTTATGAAAGTCATGTTTATATATGTGAACATATATTTAATTATGATAATACTTACTGCCTTTAGATGAATACTAAAGGTTATAATGTTGCCTTTTTGCCGCTGAGATTGTTATTTGTTGCAAATATGGATAAGTATACTAAACAAATGAGCAGGTTCACCCAGCCACACTGGTGACTGGTGTGGTGCAGAGCAAAATGCCTTCTCAGGTGAATACATACTGTTAATGTTTTAGACTGAGTGACCAGGTTCATCCGGCCCTAGTGTGGTGCGGAGTGAAATGTCACCTCAGGTGAATATTGTTAATCAGTTAATGTTTAGACTGAGTGACCAGGTTCACCCGGCCCTAGTGTGGTGCGGAGTGAAATGTCACCTCAGGTGAATATTGTTAATGTTTAGACTGAGTGACCAGGTTCACCCGGCCCTAGTGTGGTGCGGAGTGAAATGTCACCTCAGGTGCATATTTTTAATGTTATAGACTGAGTGGCTAGGTTCACACGGCCGCATTGGAGGCTAATGTGGTACGGAGTGAAATGTCACATCAGGCTATAATTTTTAATGTTAGGTATAGACTGAGTGGGTAGGTTCACACGGCCGCAAGTAGAGACTAATATGGTACGGAGTGGAATGCCACATCAGGTGAATGTTGATAATGTTCTAGACCGAGTGTGTAGGTTCACACGGCCGCATTGGAGGCTAATGTGGTACGGAGTGGAATGTCACATCGGGTGAATATTTTGAATATTCAAGACTGAGTGGGTAGGTTCACACGGCCGCAAGTAGAGACTAATGTGGTACGGAGTGAAATGTCACATCAGGCTATAATTTTTGATGTTAGGTATAGACTGAGTGGGTAGGTTCACACGGCCACAAGTAGAGACTAATATGGTACGGAGTGGAATGTCACATCAGGTGAATGTTGATAATGTTCTAGACCGAGTGTGTAGGTTCACACGGCCGCATTGGAGGCTAATGTGGTACGGAGTGGAATGTCACATCGGGTGAATATTCTGAATATTCAAGACTGAATGGGTAGGTTCACACGGCCGCAAGTAGAGACTAATGTGGTACGGAGTGAAATGTCACATCAGGCTATAATTGTTGATGTTAGGTATAGACTGAGTGGGTAGGTTCACACGGCCGCAAGTAGAGACTAATATGGTACGGAGTGGAATGTCACATCAGGTGAATGTTAATAATGTTCTAGACCGAGTGGGTAGGTTCGCACGGCCGCATTGGAGGCTAATGTGGTACGGAGTGGAATGTCACATCGGGTGAATATTCTTAATGTTTAAGACTGAGTGGGTAGGTTCACACGGCCGCAAGTAGAGACTAATGTGGTACGGAGTGAAATGTCACATCAGGCTATTATTTTGAATGTTATGGACTGAGTGGGTAGGTTCCCACGGCCGCAAGTAGAGACTAATGTGGTGCGTAGTGGAATGTCACATCAGGTGAATGTTAATAATGTTCTAGACCGAGTGGGTAGGTTCACACGGCCGCATTAGAGACTGATGTGGTACGGAGTGGAATGTCACATCGGGTGAATATTCTTAATGTTTAAGACTGAGTGGGTAGGTTCACACGGCCGCAAGTAGAGACTAATGTGGTACGGAGTGAAATGTCACTTCAGGCTATTATTTTGAATGTTATGGACTGAGTGGGTAGGTTCCCACGGCCGCAAATAGAGCCTAATGTGGTGCGGAGTGAAATGTCACATCAGGTGAATATTTGTCGCATTAGAGACTAGTGTGGTAAAGGTCGACATGTCACGTAATGTAAATAAGGCTAATGAAACAAATTCTTTACGAGACTTTAGACTAATCTGTGATAAGTAAAAATGTTAAAATAAGTTAATATTGAAATGTAATAAGAGTCGTGTGGTACATTGGACAAGAAGGTTGTGAAAAGTTAAATCCTAGAGTGAGTTTGAGGACAAACTCCTAGATTGTCAGGATGGCCGAATGTTAGATGTTGAGGATATCTCAAACGGTCTTTTAGTTTTATTTTTTAAATATCTGACAAGTGACAGATGGTTTGCCGCGGTTTTGGACAATAATGACATTGACAGGAGATTAAGTTAAGACAGAGAGAAAAACGCAAGTTGTTGGATAAGAGATTTGTATTGTTTTAATTATAGAAAACTCAAAATAAATAATCTATTGTAAACTAATTTGGAGTTTTAGTGAGTGTCTTTTAGTATAAAGTAGGCGTTCTCGTACAGACACGGAATTCTACTGAGAATAATTCTACATATAAGAACTCCTAAAATCAAAACGGCGTCATCTGACATAGATAATTAATTAAGCTTAGAGCTTCATATTTCATATTTCATATTTCATATTTCATTTATTGCACAGTCATGATACATAAAATAAGGTGTTACAAATAAAGTAAGTAAATTCATGACACCCTGTTAGGGCACAACAACAATGTTTAACTTACTATCTAATACCTATTAAAACATTTCATTATAATATATCTACCGTAATTTGTGTAAAGAAATAAAATAAGATAATTATAATCATCAAATAATAACATTGTAAAAGTGATAAAAGATAAAAAAAATTAATAACATTCCATACATTCCGATTTTGGCAATTGTAAAAGTAAAAGTAAAATAAAAAGAATAAAAAAAATTAATCATAATTTGAATTCAATGTCACAATAAATAAATTAAAGTATTTTAAATTCTTATTATAAGTATTTGCGCTATTTTACTTCGTCAGCTTTTCATCATTTAAAAATTCCTCAATTGAGTAATAGCATTTGTGAATTAACATGTCTTTTAATTTCGTTTTAAATAATTTGTCACTTGGTTCAAGTTTAATAGTGTCCGGAATTTTATTGAAAATTGAAATACAATTATATTGTGGCCCATTTTTGAAGATAGCCAAGTTAGATTTTGGTAGGAGTAATTTGTTTTTATATTGGCTTCTAGTTTTTGATGTTTCCGGTTTTATCGGGAATAGATCTGGGTGTTTTCGAACAAAGAGGGCCGCTTCCTTTATAAATATTGAAGGCAGCGTTAACAAATTAAGTTTAATAAAGTGGGGGCGGCAGCTATTAGGAATGTGAATATTTGCTAATATGCGGATACACTTCTTCTGCATGATGAAAAGTTGGCAAGAGTCTACGCTAGCTCCCCATAGGACCACACCATAACGGAGACTCGAGTAGATATACGCGTAATACACAGACAACGCAGATTCAAGGTTCGTGTTCGATTTAAGTACGCTTAGCGCGTATGTATATGTAGCTATTTTTGTTTTGGTATTTTGAATGTGGGTTTTCCAGTTTAAACTGGAGTCTATTGTGATTCCTAGCAATTTAAATTCGTTAACCTCCTCAATTTCATTATTATTAACTTTTAATTGTAACTCTAAGGGCTTCTTTTGGATGGGTTTAAACTGCATAATTTTGGTTTTTTTAAGGTTTATTTCTAAATTGTGGTCCTCGAGCCACTTCTGAACGGTAAGGAGCGTGTGGCAAAGCTGTTTGTTGCACTCAATACTATCAGTACCATTAAGTAGCAGGGAAACGTCGTCCGCGAACATAACACACTTGATATTTGTATCCAATATTTTAGGCAAGTCGTTTTTGTAACACAAGAATAGGGTACATCCGAGAACACTTCCCTGTGGAATTGAGCAGGTGGTTGACCGCAACCGTGAGGTGGTCGCCGTAACCTCCCGAGTCTCGTCATCGTAGTTATCGATTTGCACAACCTGTTTCCTATTTTGCAGGTACGATTTAAACCATTTATGTGCAGTACCCCGTATTCCCATGTCGTGCAATTTAGATAACAGGATTTCATGGGACACTTTATCGTAGGCCTTCGTCATGTCCAATAGTAATCCGATAGCATATTGTTTTGTGTTTATTCTCTCTAAAATTTCTTTTACATAGTTATAAACTGCTAAAGTTGTCGAGTGATTTTTTCGAAACCCATGTTGGTTTTTATCAAATATATTATATTTTTCAAAGAAGCTGTAAATGCGATTTGACATGGCCATTTCGAGAATTTTAGACACAGTCGGCAAGAGCGCAATTGGACGATATTGGTTAGGGTTGTTTGCGGCGCCTCCTGGCTTAAGAATCGGTTTAATTTTTGATATTTTTAATAGGTCTGGAACTATGCCTTCTTCGAAGGATTGGTTAATTAGCCGTGTTAAAGGCATTACCAACTCAGTTGCGCATATTTTCATTAAACATGATGGGATTTCATCGCAGCCGAAACTATTTTTATTTTTTAATTGTTGTATTAACTTAATTACCTCATCTTCGTTGACTGGGCTAATGTAAATAGAATTACTGGCGGGAGAGATAACGGGACGTCCGAGCGCTTGTGGCTGCGCTGCAGCTGTGCCCGGCGCGGGCGCCGATGACTCACCTACCGATGCGAAGTACTCATTAAATATGTTTACGATTTGTTGGGGTGATTCTACAACTAAGTCGTCTATTTTTAATGACATATTCTTGTGTTGTCTAACTTTATGTTTGCGTGTAATAGTGTTTATTACCGTCCACATAGTTTTTGTTTTATTATTTGATCTTTTTATTTGGAATGAGTAGTTGAGTTTTTTTGAAGTTTTAACACATTTTTTTAAAAAATTTTCGTATTGTTTATAGTAATTGCCTATGACTTCATTTTTTGATATATTTAGAAAGGTTTTCAGTTGACGTTTATGCTTGCATGACAATCGTAAGCCTTTTGTTAACCACGTTTTGTTTTGTGTCGGTGCCAATAGTTTAATCTTTCTCCTTGGTATATATTTATTTAAATTATTTTGTAGTATGTTGTGGAATGCTTGAAAATTTGCGTTTATGTCGTTTGTTACCGATAGTATATTATTCCAATTTATTGCCTTCAACCCTTGTTTAAATAACTGCTTGTTTTTTTCACTAAATATTCTGCTGTGTGCGAACCATGGTTTCGGTTTTATCTGTGTTGTTTGTGTTTCTATTGTTAACAGAATGCTTTTGTGATCTGATATACCATTATCTTGAACTTCAACGTTATATTTCATCTCGTTCGTGAAAACGAGATCTATACAAGTAGATGAGCTATTCGAGTCTCTTGTGGGTGTTTTGATAATTTGTCTTAGATTGTAACATAACATGGTGTCCAAAAGTCTTCTGCTAGTAGAGTTATTAGTCAACATATTAATGTTAAAGTCCCCTACTATGACAATTTTTTTGTTTTTATACCTTTGATGTATGATACATAGTAATTTGTCTAATTGTTCAAAAAAGGTTTCAATTTCCGGGCCGGGCCGATAAATATTTATTAATAACATGTTTTCTTTAGGGATTTCTATGGCGCAACATTCGAAGACAGACTCTTTCGATAGTTCAGCGATGTCTATTTTTTCCATGAACTCGATGCCTTGTTTTAGTAGAATCGCCACACCGCCTCCCTGGCGTAAACAACGACTAAATTCCGCTGCAAACTCGTATGTGTCAAACGTGACTAATTTGTTTTGATATTGGGCAATCCATGTTTCTGATATACAAGCTATTGGTATATTTTTGCTTAGTAGAAATGATTCTATAATATGGCTTTTGTTTTTTAAGCTTTGTACGTTTTGCACCAAGACTGTCATTTTATTCACGAAAGGAGTGTGCGTTGCTACTATTTTCCTCATTGCAACGTGTTTTGTTATGACTCGGCGGTATTTGTTTTGGTAGGGTGTGCGATGGGGAAGTACTTGTGCTTGGTGTTGTCTCTTGTGATTTGTTTAATTCTTGTGGTTTTTTTTCGCGGATGATATGTTCCTTTCCTTCAATAAATAGCTTGTTATTTCTTATGGTTGCGTATTTGCCTTCATGACGTGCTTGTATCATAATTTCTCGTAGTAATTTTCGTTTTTCAAGAGATTTTGTATCCAACCATGCAGATACAGCGTACCCTGTATTTTTAAAGCAGTAGGCATTTTGTAGTATGTAGTTTGACATTCGTTTACTTAATAAATCTATTTTTAGCGGGCGACGGTAACCTTTTTTACCTACTCGGCTGGCTCCTTCAATATATCCATTTATATGTATATTTAGAATGTCATAAAACATGTTATCCACTCTGTGGCACAATTCTGATTCCGTTTCTGAGTGAAGTTCGTCTAGTCCGTAAAGAATTATTGTTTTTGTTGGTTCACTGTGATGATTGCAATCGTGTTGTGCTTTTAATTTGGTTTGGAGCTCAAGAAGTTCCGTTTGTAGCTTCCGATTTTCCTTTTCCAATTGATCTATTTTTGTGTTTGTTTTTTGCAATTCTCGTTTTAAAGTTGTTTGGTTTGTTGACAGTGTGCTGTAGTTTTGTGTAATTTCTTGTTTTAGTTGATGGACAGCATCACTTATTTCTTTTTTTATTGTTCCTTGCATCTCGGCTACTATGGCTTTGTTGTTTGCTTCCAGAAGGGTTCTAAATTGATCTAGTGTGATGGACTGTTGATTATCTTGATTGTGTTGTGTTGGCGGGGCGATGACAGGTGATATTCTTGCTGGGGGGTTGTCGGAGGCTCCGTGTGAGCTTTCATCTCCGTTTGGGTCTAACAGTTCTTCTATAGATATGGTAGTGTCATTTAAGGTTGGTGAACATTTTTGATTGCGTACTGGCGTGTCATCATTTTTTCGCCTCCGTGTAACATTTTCACAATTTGGGCAACGCCAGGATATTTTTAATTCGTGAGAGTGTTCTCTATAATACGCTTGTGTCATATTTGTACACAAGTAGTGATATAATCCCTTGCATGCCACACAGACCAAAAGATCCGTGTTATGTTGGATCGGATTTAGACAAGCCATGCACCTCATATTTATTTTTTTTGTGTATTCTACTGTATTATAGTGTTAATTAATGTTTTGCTTTGTGCGGTTGCTTTTGCTTAGCTGCTATACATTAGTTTTCCATCACGCTAGAATAACAAGTGGAAGTACCTACGAGTAGTAAAACACTAGGTAATTGTACAAAAAAGAAAAACATAACAGGAAAAACAGATCATTAGTATAAATGTGAACTTTTATTTCATTAGGGTTCTGTACCCAAAGGGTAAAAACAGGACCCTATTACTAAGACTCCTCTGTCCGTCTGTCTGTCTGTGTGTCTGTCTGTCACCAGGCTTTCTCCATGAACGGTAAAAGCTAGAGAGTTGAAATTTTCACAAATGATGTATATAACAACTAACTAAAAAGTACGGAACCCTCGGTGGGGGACTCTCACTTGCCTGTTTATTTATTTATTTGGAAAGCAAACGGAAATAAATGAGCAGAAGATAACGTATCAAATACACACTAAGACCGCTTTCGAATATCGATATTGTAAGGCAATATTTTGAAATAAATAAAAATCGACAACATTCGATCAAAATTGACACTTGGCGCGCTTGGCCCTTCTTGTAGAATGTGACAGTGATAGCGGCAAACAGATGGAACGGCCGTAACTAAACGTACGAAGTAAACTAACCCACTTAAAGATACAGCGATGCTTAATTCAAATTCAAATTCAAATTCAAATCACTTTATTGCCAAAACATGATAGTACAAAAAATAGCAATACAACAATACAATACAAAAGTTCTAGTTTAAGTATAGTGTTAACTTATTCTAGGTTAAATACTAACTTATTGTCTAATCTAATAGATAATCAAATTCTGCAAATTAATGTTATTTAAATAGATCGGCCTAGATCTCGCTACAGCAACAGGCTTTGATCTAAGTAAATGTTGGCAGTGCGGGTAATATTTGCATTTGGCAAACACACAGCACTGCATCTTCTAAAATCGGTAATCTTGGGTTCAACTGTTTGAACATTGTACCAGGGATCCGGTATCTTTGTATGGGAACGATAACGATATTTTTTCGTTCTTTGTTAATTACTTCATCGCACAGCGAATTATTATCGCTATACAGCGAGGAAATACGGCCAGCCTTCTGCCAACCTTACCCGTGGACGGCGATTTAGGCCAATTTTTTACCTATAGGTTAAGTTTTATTATGTTTGTTTTTAATATTATCTTCGGTTACCGCGATAGTTACTCATGAAATAAAACTATGAAAACGGATTATATCGCGTATATTGAATTTATAATACATCCCGACGTTTCGAACCCTTTACAGCGTTCGTGGTCAACGGGTGACTGAGGAAAAAATATTACAAAGTGCAAAAATACCCACATACTAAAATAATGAACAATCATAGACTAGAAACTTTAAGGCTGGTTGTACATGCAAAATCGGTTCATAAGGCTAGTTATACACCACAATTATTTTCAAGTAAAGATATATATATACGCGATAAAAAAAAAACAATATACGCGATATAATCCGTTTTCATAGCTTTATTTCATGTTTGTTTTTGTTAAAATTGAATTTAGTTTATATAAATATACGTTACCTGATTTCTAACGAAGTCTTTACCTAAAACATAACTGAGTCCTACATTTCGAGTATAAATATATGGTTATTTCGAAGTTTTTTGCAAAAAACCGGTTCCGATCCCTGAGGGGCCACCGCGAAAACCGAAATTCTCAAATTGCTGGGATCTTTCTCTTTTACTTCAATGAAGGTGGTAATTTGAGCGACACTCAGTGTCACCGTGACAGAGAAAAATGCCCGCAATTTGCGAACATCGATTTTCGCGGTTTGTACCATTGCGTTTCTTGATGTATACCATCTGCAAGCTCTTTCGTCGCTTTTAACTCGTGTTTGTGCACACAAGAGTTAAAAGCGACGAAATGAGATGAGCCGTAGAGCAGAAGGAGTGTCTCCTCCTTTTAGACTGTCTGACCGAAGTCGAAGTGCCCTTCTTGCCTTTTGACGGTCTTCCCAACCAACAATTTAAATAAATAAATAAATAAATATTATAGGACATTCTTACACAGATCACAGATTGACTAAGTCCCACGGTAAGCCCAAGGAGGCTTGTGTTATGGGTACTCAGACAACGATATATAATATAATATATAAATACTTAAATACATAGAAAACACCCATGACTCAGGAACAAATATCTGAGCTCATCACACAAATAAATGCCCTTACCGGGATTCGAACCCAGGACCATCGGCTTCACAGGCAGGGTCACTACCCACTAGGCCAGACCGGTCGTCGGTCGGTTTATATGTCGTATAATCGAAATTAAAATATCGTGAGACATATTTCAAAATATTCAGCGCGCGCGCAACGAGC
The DNA here is from genome assembly GCF_947568885.1 of Cydia strobilella. NCBI lineage: Eukaryota > Metazoa > Arthropoda > Insecta > Lepidoptera > Tortricidae > Cydia > Cydia strobilella. The sequence continues at coordinate 887,144 of NC_086045.1, forward strand.
GACGAGGCGGGCGGCGCGGGCAGTGCACGGAGTACAGCCGCCGCGGCCACTCGAGTCCGAGGAAGGACTCCCGACGAGTCCGAAACATGTCGCCAAAAAGCGACTAAAAATACTAGTGAGTGTGATCTAAATATGTCTTATAAATTATAATACATATATGCCGTCTTCTCCACACTGACCTTATTTTTACAAGCTTTTATTTAACTTGCAATGTACCTAACTATGTATGTATGTACGGGTCAAATCTTGCAAGTTAAATTTGACCCACTTCCCGTCTTCCGATGAAGCTGAAAATTTGCATACATATGTAAGTCGGGTGACAATGCAATATTATGGTACTATCGAGCTGATCTGATGATGGAAACAGCAGGTGGCCATAGGAACTTTGTGATAAAACAACGCAACCTCATTATGTTTGGGGTTTTCAGTAGGAAATAAAAGTACAGTCAGCGATAAAAGCTTGTACCGAAAATGTTTTTTTTTTTGCCAAAAACTTATGTATTTCTAGTTTGGACAAATGAAGTGGCCCTTCTGAATTCACACTCTGCTAACAGCCGTCGAACTCATTGTGGCTAGGACAATGGAGCGAGGACAATCGTTCCTTATTCGAAAGAGCACGAAGATATTGCTATCGCAAACTGTGTGAGACGAAAAATGTGTGAACCAGTAATAATGATGTTTTTAGACGTTCTTTCAAACCCTAGTGTCGTTAAATTCATATGAAACCATGACGTTCCGTTTTTAATAGCACTTTGTAAAGGGGCCCACCCATTACCAGTCCGCCGGTCGATATCAGCCTGACAGTTAGAACAAACATTTGACAGTTCCGAACAACTGACAGGCCGATATCTTCCGGCGGACTGTCGGACTTTAATGTCGGTGCAAAGTTAAGGTATTGTTCAGATTCAGACTTCTCTAGAAATTCGGGCATCAACATCGATTTTGACATTTGTAGCAGCAATGCAATGGGCAGTCACGCCGCAATACTGCAGCAGCAATGCTGGAACGCAGCCATCGCCAGTCGTCAAGGTCACGTTACCGTGGTTTGCTTGGTAACTCAACTCGTTCAAGTCCTTTCAAGCGATGAGAAAACAAAACCAGATAACAGAAAATGATTCAGAGCCCTTTGTAGCTGTAACTAAATGGAACGCACCATTTCTTTACAAACAAAAAGCGACTCAAATACGATCGTGATAAGGGCTGGTATTGTGTGATGGTATTGCCGTTTGTTTTCGATCTGATTGAGTTTCGGTCGCGGTATAATTTTATTTCTAGATGGCTTTGTGGTTGAAAGTAGAATAAATAGAAAAATAAATTTTGGTCGTACAGGCTTTTATGTACTATTTTTGTATTTTTTTTATATAGCCTAAGTCCCAGCTTTTTTTAAACGTCCTAGTCCTAGAGGCTTCTTGTTCATTTTTTTGCACATAATAAATATTTACTGTCAGTCCTGAACAGACTATTTACAACTCTATGGACTGTCAGAATATTCCGCGCGAGCATTCAAATTTGAAAGCGGGGGGCAACTAAACATTTTGTATTGTGTTTATTACTATAGTACTTTACTTAATGCTGGGTCTGAAGGTAGACTTAGGAGGATAGGAGGCAAACGAGCAGACGAATCTCCTTATGGTAAGCGTTTGCCGCCAACCATGGACACCCGCAATACCAGAGTGCTTCCAGCCCGGAAGTGCGTTGCCGGGATTTGAGATTGTGAGGACGCTCTTGAAGATTTGATGGCTCCACTACAAGATGGGCCATCATACTGGCCCACTAAGATGGTCCAGCGTGTAGAGAGGGTAGTGGTTTGTGGGGGCCTATGGCGCGGCGGGATGGCGATGGGATGGCCACGGTGTCGGTTTTTCGTCCGAACACCAAAGGTAGTGGGCATGGCGCGTACGCATCTACACGTATAGTGCGTGCTCTCAATTATAGCATGGCCGTCTCGCTGGTCCAGTGCTGGACCATGTAGAGGAGCCATCAACCGTCGCATGGTCGTATCGGTCCGGAATACCGCAGGCGGCGGTTCATTCTGTGCGAGGCAGAAGATATGTATAATAACATTAATAACGTGGACATAATTGTCAATCGCTCTCGCAGACTTCCAAGATACAGGCTCAGCCTAGTTTGGAGTCTGACGGATATATCGATACACATGTAAACAACTTTTATGATAATAAACTATTTGTATTTGTATTTGTATTTGTATTTCTACTTATATAATCATGGGCTTGGGCTCATTTAATCCTTGTGAGAGAATAGACTAGTCCCAAGCTTTTTCCATTCATGAATATGTAGAATTATATTAGAGTTAGTGTATAATCACATGAAATTATTACTAACAACACTATTAGCACGTAAGGTTTATCTGTAAGTGCTGATATGTATAATAATAAACAAATAAACAAAAAAAAAAGAATTCCGTTACTATTTTTTTTATAAGCTTTTTCAAGTTTTGTTGGTTGATTTGCTACAATTGGGTAATTTGAAAATGAAAAAAAAAAAACGGCTAAGTGCGAGCCGGACTCGCGCACGAAGGGTTCCGTGCCATCGCTACGTAATAGTATAAAACAAAGTCGCTTCCTGCTGTCTGAATGTCTGTCCCTATGTATGCTTAGATCTTTAAAACTACGCAACGGATTTTGTTGCGGTTTTTTTTAGTAGAGAGTGATTCAAGAGGAAGGTTTATAATATAAAATTGCACCTGTGCGAAGCCGGGGCGGGTCGCTAGTTATCTATAAAAACCGGCCAAGTGCGAGTCGGACTCGCGCACGAAGGGTTCCGTACCATTACGGAAAAAAAACAGCAAAAAAATGACGTTTTTTGTATGGGAGTAAACATTTATATTATTCTGTTTTTAGTATTTGTTGTTATAGCGGCAACAGAAATACATCATCTGTGAAAATTTCAACTGTCTAGCTATCACGGTTCATGAGATACAGCCTGGTGACAGACGGACAGACGGACAGCGGAGTCTTAGTAATAGGGTCCCGTTTTTACCCTTTGGGTACGGAACCCTAAAAACGGCAAAAAATCACGTTTGTTGTATGGGAGCCCCATTAAATATTTATTTTATTCTGTTTTTAGTATTTGTTGTTATAGCAACAGAACTACATCATATGTGAAAATTTTAACTGTCTAATAGCTATCACGGTTCATGAGATACAGCCTGGTAACAGACGGACGGACGGACAGCGGACTCTTAATAGGGACCCGTTTTTTTTTACCCTTTGGCTACGGAACCCTAAAAAGTAAGTTAGTATCTTATCTTATTTAGTTTAAAAGAACCGGCCAAGTGCAAGTCGGACTCGCGCACCGAGGGTTCCGTACTTTTTAGTATCTGTGAAAATTTCAACTGTCTAGCCATCACGGTTCATGAGATACAGCCTGGTGACAGACAGACAGACGGACAGCGGAGTCTTAGTAATAGGGTCCCGTTTTTACCTTTTGGGTACGGAGCCCTAAAAATGCTACAACTCACTGTGAGTTATAGCTTTTTTTTACAATCCCTAACCCCCGCGGGAACAATATAGGCCTTTGTCCTTTAATACACCTGCAAGAAATAAGATCTTTTTCGAGCAAGTGTGATCAAAAATTTATAACACCCTAATTTTTCCGTCGTGGGAAAAAAATGTAAAAACCTTAATCTTAATTTCAATTTATCACGCCACCTGTTCTGTCTCACGATTTGTCAAAATTCACGAAAAAATTCCGACGCTTTGATTAAATCCCGGGAGACCGATAAGGCCCTGAAAATTATCTATTTGATTTGATATTGAGTAATACGAACCCGCCGCCAAAACGCCGCTCCCATACAATCGAAGTTACACTCACATTTTAAAACGATATGCTTAAATTACGTGAAACTTAGCATACTTAAATATTTTTAATATATATCTAAGTAATATATATATAATAGAATAGAATAGAATAGAATAGAAAACGTTTATTGTAAAAATCTACATACAGCACCATACAAATTTAAAAAGAAGATCTTATACACTAACACGTAAAATTACAAGTAGCTTATACTAACATGCAATAATTACAATATTGATGCTGCTATAGAGGCTACAAATGGACACCACTCAGCATATGCTCTAACATATAGGTATATGCTACAGCGCTGGTCTTCCGTGGAGCCCAGGGCAAGAAGATAGCTCAGAACAGTAAAGGCAGTAACTAATAATAAGGACAAATTAGAAACAATATACAAGGAAAAATTTGAAAGTGGATGTGGAAGTGAGTGGTTTGGGAATATGTAAAAATATATATAAAGAGGTGTAAGTCAAGCATGTATTTAGTTTAATATATAGTGGAGCATATATGCCTTAAGGCATTAGATCTGCCATTGTACCATCATGTATTGAGCAAAAAATATTAAATAAACATATATATATAATCGAATAAATAAATAATGATTAAATTTATAAAATACAATAACTAATAAATATTTGTGAGTTAGTACTTGGTAGTTAGTTGTAAATAGGTTTTTAGAGAAGGCATCGATCGACGATTTAAACTAACAGAAAAATATCCGTTATATTCAATATCACTCACGCAAATAAGTAAGACACCTATGGAATAATCTAGCTAAGATGCATGGAACGCGAGGAACACGGCAGTTGCAAGCTGAAAAGATATCGTTTAAATTTAAGTTTAAAAGTGAATAAAGTTTTAGAGTTACGTATTGGAGGGGGTATGTTGTTCCAGCATTTCGTAGCAGGGTAGCGAAAACTGCCACGAAACGCTGCTGAACTGCCGTGTCTCGGACAGATTAGTCGAATAGCATCTCTCATAGGGCGGGTGGAGTACGATAACTTGTTAAAAAGGTATTGGGGTAATATATATATATATTATATAATTTTAAAATATACACCACGCTTCGCTCCAGAACCCAAATCGTCAAACTCGGAAGGCGACCAAGCTAAAATGGGACTGGGCTGGTCACGTCTGCGAATGCCATTCTTGTGGGGCAAAATCGCCACAGAGTGGGAGCCCGAAAACTCAAATCGGGGACATGGCAGACCCCGCCGGCGATGGCGGGATGAACTAGACTCCTTTTTGAAGGAGTGGCCAGACACAGCACTGGACAGAGATCTGTGGAGAAATTGGGGGAGGCCTTTGCCCAGCAGTGGGACACGTAAGGTTCCAAATAATAATAATAATATTTATGTCTGGTACGAGTACCTATAGTTTTTGTTGCTAAAAATTTTATAAAAAAATTAAATATATTTTCATTGTATGAAATTAATGAAATGAACCGATAAAATGACCTTCTTGACGTTTCATGTAGTAATGCTGTCAGCAGCCTTACTGCTGACCGCATTGCTGTCGTACCTCATCAAATTTTATGTAGCTGTCCGGATTTTTGACATTACCAAGAGTAATGCAGTCGGCACTCAGCAGTGATGTCACGCCGCATTACTGGCAACAGCAGTAATGCTAGTGTAGTCTGAATCCTAACGATACGTCTACGATCGCTCGCACTTATCGATGCGCGCAAGATGCACTACGAGTCTTATCAATAACAAATCAAGTCAACATTTTTAGATCAGAATCGGCCCCTAGGGTACAAATGGCGGGAACTAAGCTCGGTCCCGTTATCCGCGCGGGATTATTGCTGAAGCGATTACTACAGCTAAGCCTTATCTAGGCATCTATTCAGTATTGCTGGAATGGAATATGAATCGACATTATTTTAACTATTTTTCACTTCAGTTGAAATAAAACTATGAAAACGGATTATATCGCGTATATTGAATTTATAATACATCCCGACGTTTCGAACTCTTTACAGCGTTCGTGGTCAACGGGTGACTGAGGAAAAATTACAAAGTGCAAAAATACCCACATACTAAAATAATGAACAATCATAGACTACAAACTTTAAGGCTGGTTGTACATGCAAAATCGGTTCATAAGGCTAGTTATACACTACAATTATTTTCAAGTAAAGATATATATACGCGCTAAAACTAACCCGGCACTTCTGTTATTAAAAATAAGAGAACATCAACACACTTTTCGTGACTTCGTACAAAATGATGTCAAATTTGGTCTCATTTTGACATCACTCGCCCGATCTGGCTTGTACTTCTGTAGATAATCAGAGAGCAACAGCTTACATAATAGTATTTTACAGTACATATGGTGCTACTTAACCGCACTAGTGCGATAATTAAGCACATTACGCAACTTTGTTGAAAAGTTAAAGGGCCATATGTACTGTAAAACGTTGTACGATACATGTGCGAATAGGTAATTCGCAACTCGTGACGATTTATAACACTCCCTGTTTTAGTTTATCGCCATTCGTTGCGAATTTCCTATTTTCGCACTTGTATGGTAATGTACTATTGTGCAAGGTACATTAATAACGGTTCTTAAAATTCAAGGTCCGAAGTTACAAAACCAGTTGCTGCCCAGAATCTTTACATTTGCGGCAGCAATGCAGTCGGCAGTAATGTCGCGCTGCAATACTGCTAAATACTGGTGTCGTATGAATCCGAACGTCACTAGCAATATCAAAACTAATAAATTATAAAATCTGACTATTTACCTCTGATACTTCAGACCCCCATCCTGAACTAGAGATGCAACGAACAGTGGCTTGGCCGAATACCGAATATCTGGCGGAGCCATCGGCCAAATAGCCAAATATTCGGCTAGACGTGCGCTGTGCAAGTTGCAACTTGTTTCTCGCTGTTATGTAGGCAATTTCAATACGCTTATTTTTTTTCATATCTTTGTACTATCTATGAATACAAAGGTATTCTGAAAGATTTTACTGATTTTAATAATTGATTACTTGTAGTTTGCTACTTTTTTACCCTCGTTTACCGTTATCTACGTGTTAACGTACTATTCGGTATTCGGCCGAATAATATGCCACTATCCGGTATTCGGCCGAATAGTGAAATTGTGGCCGAATAGGCCGGATACCGAATAGTAGCCGAATATTCGTTGCATCTATACTTTAAACTGTGCCGAGGTGGAAGGGGACCCCTATCCTATAGTTTTGGAACTATCTCCGATTTAATCGTTAGTGGAATGGATGCTCCTAGTTTGCATTAATTACACCTTAAATATTAATTGGGGTGTCCGAATTGGGGTTTAAATAGTTTCTTGCTTAATGAATAGTAAAAGTAAATGGTTTACTGATACCTTTGTAAAGTGTGATTTGAATTTAATAGATGCCCGAGACCGGTAATTTTGATTCAGGCCAATTCAAATGTGTGAGCAGATACCCTGCTAATGAGCTTTACAAAATTTCCGAACTACTTTAAATTAGAAAGCTGTTTGTCTTGCAATCAGTTCTAAAATTACATAAGTCCTTACACAGAAAAAAAGATTGACATGGACCAAGAAAAAAAATTCTTGAACGAAGAAAATGTGAAGGAAGACCGAAATAATCTTGAACCAAGAAAAAATTTCTTGGTCTAAGAAAAAAATTCTAGACCCAAGAAAAAAATTCTCGAGCCAAGAACTTTTTTCTTGGTTCAAGATTATTTCGGTCTTCGTTCAAATTTTCTTCGTTCAAGAACTTTTGTTCTTGGTTCAAGTCAACTTTTTTTTCTGTGTACCGTACAACAACAATCTTATAACTACAGGGAGGCGTAAGCAAATGTTGTACCGGTACCTCCCACTAAGTCACGGTCTGCCTAGATTCAGTTCAGTATTTTGTAATTTAGAATAAATTTTTTATTTATTGTTTACGGATTTAATAACAAATAATTTACATTAACATTTAACATGTACAATTTAAACTTATGCTAACAAAACCTAAAACTAAACCTTAAATATAAAAGACTTCCCCCAAATCACCTCCTTCCGGCATGGTCGCAAGGACGCTAGCGGCGTTACCCCTCTGCACCGCCAGACTTAGCCTCTGGGCAAAGAAAGCGCCCGCCCTATGATCGCCTGAGACGCCTATCAACCGGACCGACACTTCCTTTACAAAATTCTTGGTGTCGGTCGACCACGGGCCCAATGTCTCCATTGCAAGCGCCGCAAACTCGTACTCATTCGACAAGAACGCGTATTTGCGGCGCTTGATAGTTTGGGCCTGGTCCGCGGCAGTCCCAGGCTTCCGAGCCGACCCCTCCACGTGGGACGGAGCCAGCGTGTCCACGCAGGTGGCGTCCCACGCCAAAGGGCGACCCAGGCTCCAGGGCACGAGCGTGCAGCCATCAGGTCTCTTCCCGTCAGCTGCGCAGAGACCTGACGGCTCCAAAGTCGCTGGGAGAGAGGCAGTGCTGAGGGCGCGGCGGATTAAGTCATTTAGGGTGGCATACCTGTAAAGCCTGCCAGCGCTCAATCTGCAGTGCAGGCCATGCCGCCCCAGAGTGTCCACCGGCAGGGCGCACCGACTGCAAGAGTGGGATTCGCAAATTCGCAGACCCAGGCGAAGGCAAACCGCGATTCGCAGAGCTGATGGTTCTAGAGCGGAGCCCAAGTTTCGTGAAGGGAGCGCGTGCAGCCAATAACCCGATTCTTCCCGATTAAGGGAAATTTCCAGACTGGGGCACAGCGGAGAATATACATGAACCTTGGTGAAAAAAGGCAAAGCCGCAGAATGTAGATCGCCATGTGTGGGTTAATGTCGTATAACAAATTTGAACATTTATTAAATTTTTTATTATTTATTTATTAATCGTAGTCTCAGCGACGAGCAAGATGGAGCGACGACCTGGTGAAGGTTGCGGGAATTCGGTGGATGCGAGCGGCACAGGATCGGTCGGAGTGACGAGCCTTGGGGGAGGCCTATGTCCAGCATCCAGCAGTGGATGTCTATTGGCTGACATGATGATGATGATGATGATGAAAGTCTCAGCTCATCTGTATAATGAAATTAATAAAAAAGTATATATCTATCCTCTTTTTTCATTTCATTTTTCATTTCTACGTAACCCTATTTGTTGTAAATTCAATGTAGGTATATAAATACCTATATTTGTGCCATTTTCAACCAAAAGGGTACTTATTGTCGCTTGTCAGTAAGGCGCTATTTCCATATAGCTTCAATTAGGAATCAACCTTATCGACAAGCGACAATGTGGTACCTTTTGGTTGAAAACGTCACATTTCTTGATAGATTTATTATTTTACTCGGACGAAGTTTGGCAGCAACGGTGAAGATAGGGTTCTTTGCGATAGATAATTACGCTAACCCTTATATTCAATGAATATATTCATAAAGAGTTTGGCAATTAAATACTTTAAACCATGGAGACTGTATAAAGGAGCGAAATCTCTATGTATGAAAAGTGTCCATCAAAAAACAGTAATTAGGCGGCGCCACCATACACCAAAATACTACCAAAAACAACCTACGTAATTTGGTCGGGTTATTTGTTGCCTTATATGGTTCATGTTATACTCATGTCCCAGAGCCTAACTAGCGCCACCGGACAGATTAGGAACTATTATTTAAAGCTGAAAGCGGTCACTTTTACAACAATTCTGCCATAAGAGATTGCGATCCTTTCTACCATCCATACTTTAAACTTTAAACTGTCATAACTGTTACGGCTATTTATGCGCGTCAGAATGGCGTCGACATTCAACATTTTCGCAGAATATTCGTTATTAATTTAAAGTTCGTACCGCAACCGGAGCAATACAATTAGTGCTCCCCTTAATGAGTGCTTTATCTGTGGTCCCAACTAGAGAGGAGAAAGGGTTAGAGAAAATTATTAAAATTAGTGGCTTCGTGAGCTGTAGATCTCGCGAGGATAGCTTTAAACTAAATAAATGTATGGCTCCGTCATTAAAATAAAAACAACAAACTGTATGGACAAAAAAAAACTACTTAATCATTGAACCTGTGCACATGATTTCACGAGAATCGGTTGAGAATTGCAACCTGTAGAGCATCTATATAACATCCGGACATAAAGAAAACATTTGTGCCCAAACTGAAACGTAAAAATACTTTTTCACCACACCAGGATAGGTCTGGTAGATTATGAATATGAATGATTATGATATGATTATGGATCTCTATTATGGCTCCTCTACACGATGGACGATGGATGGATGGATGGATGGATGAATGGATGGATGGTGGGTGGATGGATAGATGGATGGATGGATGGATGGATGGATGGATGGATGGATGGATGGATGAATGGATGGATGGATGGTTGGATGGATGGATGGATGGATGGATGGATGAATGGATGGAAGGATGGATGAATGGATGGATGGATGGATGGATGGATGGATGGATGGATGGATGGATGGATGAATGGATGGATGGCTCTGCACCGAGATGGGCCAGCGTGTAGAGGGTAGCGGTGTCGGATGGCTTATGCCTCCTAGGGCCACTTGCATCATTTAATAACCCGGGATTAACCGGTTAAACGGTTTAACTGCTTAACCCCAGGTTAGTGGGATAGTGCAAGTGGGCACTAGTAAAACTATTATGTAATTACGGTGTCCAATTAGGCATTAGTTGTCGAACTATGACAACCTAAGGCAGGTACCTATCAATATTATACGAGTACAATGTGGTATCAAACAATATTTATGCCTGTTTGGTTGGTACAAAGATCACAAGTAGGTATTTTTTTAGATTAAAGGAAACATGGAAAAATTCACCGCTTCGGGCGGAAGCCATTAATGATGAGGAGGCGGTGATTTTTGATATATTTTCCTTTAATAAAAAAATGATGTACCGCTTGCAGACTTTTTTCCTTTATGTGTTCGGAACTGTCAAATTTTTGTATTAACTGACAAAAGCATTAAGTCTCAACCAACTAGGTGGTGCTGCTTTAGCTAAGAGAGGGTTAAGTATTAAATTTAATATTTTACCCTTTACTACATAATTCCATTTTACATTTTCATATAATTTATTTTTAATTATTTTTTATCATTTACCCCATCACTAGTCCGCAACAAGCTGCTGATTCTTTGTTTTATTCTTGTTTTAAACTTTACTCTGTCGGGAATGGCGTTTTATTTTTTTAAAGATTCATAACGAGCTATTTAATATCTTTTTATAACCATTACTGCGGTGTTTTCACTCCGAAGCGGGATGCGATATTTTGAAATATTATTTTGATTAAAAAACAAAACGCTTTCGTTAGTGTGACGTCCAACTAGAGAATGCAAACCGGTTTTTAATTGTATGAAAAGAAAACCGGTTATTAACCGAAATTTCATACAAATGAAAACCGGATTGCATTCGCTATTACGTCCAACTAAAAAAAATGGCTCCTGTTGCATGCCTTTTACACTTACAGTCTGAATATAACTAAAATAAGGAGTAAGGCCTTTCGACCAGTAGGTAGAGGCAGTAGATTTTCTATACCTACTTATAGTCTGACAAGAAATTGTAGAAGATTATAGAGGGCGCCACCTTCCTACATAACTGTCTGTTTTTGGCGTGAAATGCTTAAACATGGCAACAATTTAGTATGGAAATTTTTTAGTTGCGTTTTAATTAATTTTTACTATTTTACGTCGCACGCATAAGGTAAGTCTTATCTTCAAAATATGCAGACACTATTTATAATATAAACACCGTTGCGTTCTAATCGATTCCCTACAAACCCTAACATCGTGATAGAATACATTTATGGGGGTTTAAAAAAAATGGTACCGTACTTTTTATTGAAAAACCATCAACTTTTGCGTTATTTAATTTGGGTTATATAAAATGTCCCCAGTTTTTCATACAAAATTTTGGGTGTCTGTTTTGTAACGGTCCATACAAAATGTATGTGAAAATGCGTTACAAAACTGAAATTTTTTCGGGGATTTTTTTTCTTTTTAAATCGAGTCCTCGTGATTCTGAGTAGAAATAACCCAAAAGTTGGTGAATTTTCGAAAAAAAGAAAATGGTACACATTTAAGTAAAAGTGCTCAGGCTTATATCAAATTACGCTTAGAACAGCCGCTGCACGTTGCCACCCTGTATTACGAAATAATAAACGGGTTAGACACCTACTGCAATACGGAACTGCAGGGGGCGTATTCAGAAACCAAAAATTTTATATCACATAATTTGTTACTGAGTGAGGGTTGATTTTGGTCACGTCTCCCGAATCATACTGTACAGTTGCCACCACTACGTATGAAAATAATATTTCGAATTTAAATGTACGAAGAAAAGGTGTATGTAGTGTCCAACATGCAGTGAGCCAGCGTAGGGACTAGGCCAAGCCAAACTCGTTGCCATGGTTACGGTCGCCTGGATCACTTTTAAATTCCTGTTTTTTTTTATACTACGTCGGTGGCAAACAAGCATACGGCCCGCCTGATGTTAAGCAGTCTCCGTAGCCTATGTACGCCTGCAACTCCAGAGGAGTTACATGCGCTTTGCCGACCCTAACACTCCTCTCCCTCGAGCTCTGGCAACCTTACTCGCCGGCAGGAACACAACACTATTAGTAGGGTCTAGTGTTATTTGGCTGCGGTTTTCTGTAAGGTTTTATGGTAATTAATAAGTTTAATAACCAAACATAAAATTTATAGCAGTTAATATAAGCCCTTTCCATATTAGGTCAAGTCAGGCGTGGCTCACTCCGCGATTTCGTCGCGTCGCTACAAGTACATGCGGCCCACACCAATTTTGGTGGCTAGCCATAGTAGTTGCCACGCGGAACGGACGCCTGCTCGCTATTGCGCGACCTAGCGGTCAGAAATCATCAATATCAATATTAAAACTTGTATTCTGAATGCGCCTTCTGCTACCCGAACCTCCGTCTAAAACTGAATTAACTCCTATCGCACTGGCTATTGTATTTAAACCAATATAGTTACTCGTAGAACATCGGTATCCATTACCTATGTCGGCATTGCGGTTCTAATCATTCAATTAATGTCAATTTAAAGGTATTAGCATACTGTTTGAAAGCGTTCCAAATAAGCGGTGGTATCTGCATAAAATAAGGTTTTATTTGAAACTAGCTTTTACCCGCGACTTCGTCTGCGTCGTATCATATTTTCGGATCCCTTTTTGATTTTGCCCTTTACAATTTTCCCTAGACTTATATGTTAGGGCAAAAGTCACTTTAAGGAAAGTTTTAAGAAGAATTAACATGTAAAGGGGCCCACTGACTATCAGTCCGCCGGACGATATCGGCCTGTCAGTTAGAACAAAAATTTGACAGCTCCGAACAACTGACAGGCTGATATCGTCCGGCGGACTGATAGTCTGTGGGCCCCTTTACACTACTAAAAGTTTTGTCTACTCACTCATTATAGTTTTTAGTTGCGTCACTTATTCCGATGACTATTTGTAGTAAAAAGAAGATTCAATTTATAAGTACCAATTATAATAGAAAAATGTACTGAAGTTTCTATACAAACCGTACGTTTTCAGCTTTTGAGAGGCTTTCAACTTTTCAGGATTTCAGTCCTTTAAAATTGCAAGAAATTGGAACATATTGTAAAGCACCATTGTTAACTTTGACAAAGGTGGCATTCGAAGTTTAAATATCTGTTCTTGATGTGATATTAAACTAATTTTGCAGTACATATGGTGCTACTTTCGCGCACTAGTGCGTAATATAGCACTTTTCGTGCATATGTCGAAAGTTTAAAAGGCCATATGTACTGTAAACGTTGTACAATACACGTGCGAATAGGTAATTCGCAATTCGTGTCGATTTAAAACACTCCCGCGGTCGTGTTTTAATTTATCGCCACTTGTTTCGAATTTCCTCTTTTCCGCACTTGTATCGTAAATAATTATTGTATTAAGCTGGAACGTCAGGTCTGCTAACGATACCACAAAGCTTAGAGATGAATGAAAAATGGAAAAATTCACTGTCTCGGGTGATATAAATAAATAAATAAAAATAAACATTTATTTCAGACTAAAAGGCACATACATGGTTAGCAAACATTACAATCTTATTACTATTGTTAGTAATGCATAAAAACTAAAACTAAAACTAAAAACTAGACGGCGAGTGCATGCAGCCTCTGATGTGTGAGTGGATGGTGGAAATGTTCGCTGTTATCGAGTGAAGTCTCGGTAGCTTAGCTGGTGAAGCGATGGGCTAGTGATTCAGTCGCAACTCCGACTGAATTTTTCCACTTTTAATTTATTTCTAAGCAGCTTTGTTGATTTGATATTATATAAAAGCATACTTTTAGCTATTTTTGTATTTACATCTACAAATAAAGTTGCATTAAAATATAGTGCTATTTGGTAATTAATAAGTAATTTATAACTAATCTAATCTGTAAAATCGGTTTTTTATATCATTAAATAGTATAAAACAAAGTCGCTTTCCGCTGTCTGTCTGTCCCTATGTATGCTTAGATCTTTCAAACTACGCAACGGATTTTGATTTGTACCGTTGTGGACCATTGTTGTCTGAAGCTAAATAAATGATGATGATGATGCGGTTTCCACCTGTCAACAGAGTAATTCTTGAGGAAGGTTTTAATGTATAATTGTGCCATTCTCAATCAAAAGGGTACTTATTGTCGGTTGTCAATAAGGCGCTACTTCCATTCAATTGAAAATCAACCTTATTGACAAGCGAAAATGTGGTACCTTTTGGTTGAAAATGTCACAATTTGTAAAGGTTTTTTGTAATCCGTTCGAAGCCGGGGCGGGTTGCCAGTAATAATATAAATGTGATCTGTATTCATAATTTATAACTAATACTGGACTTAATCGCGTACAAACTTACGTTTATTTATGGCCTGACGTTTCGAACGTGACGTCACGTTCGTGGTCACCGGCAGACTGGCGAGGAATTGTATCAACATCTTCTTGCCGCGCGGGTTTTGCGAACTACCCGCACTTGATCTTGATTATTAACTTGTACGCTAGGGTTGTCACTTTGCCTACACACGACACTCACGACATCCAATGGTATGTGGCTGGATGTTTTTTCCCCCTTACATATGCTATAATTACTGGATTCCACGAAGACGAAATCCCCTGTCCCTCATTTTGATTGAAATTTCGATGTTTTCTGATTTCAATTGCTATTATTCTGTATTCGTCGCCTTCTCAGCCAATCCTGTTCTTTACGAAATTCCTATAAAACTAATTTCTCATAAATCCGTAGTAAAGCCTTGCTACAGGAATTTCCAGGAAAAGCTAAGCTCCAATAAATTGAAAATTACTCTTTGTTGTCTCGTACAGTCGCCAGCAGATAAATCGGAGCGGCCAATGTGGTCACAAATATCTGAAATAACCAAAAACCGGCCAAGTGAGAGTCGGACTAGCGCACGAACGGTTCCGTACCTTTACCTACGCAAAAAACGGCAAAAAAATCACGTTTGTTGTATGGGAGCCCAACTTAAATATTTATTTTATTCTGTTTTTAGTTTTTGTTGTTATAGCGGCAACAGAAATACATCATCTGCGAAAATTTCAACTGTCTAGCTATTACGGTTCATAAGATACAGCCTGGTGACAGACGCAGAGACAGACAGCAAAGTCGCGTTGTCCCGTTTTTACCCTTTGGGTACAAAACCCTAAAAAGCCTTTTTTTTACGTTGAAAGTGCATGTTCAGATATTTTGAGGACTTTGGCAGCTCCGATATATCTGGTGGCAACTATACAATTGCTGCTTCTTATTTTTTAAGACTAAGCGTTCTGGTTGAGTACTAAAAATGTGCAAAGTGTTATTACAATTTTAAAATATCGGCATGGCAGTTAGAACAAACATTTGACAGTTCCGAACAACTGACAGGCCGATATCGTCCGGCGGACTGATAGTCAGTGGACCCTTAAGATTAAAATACGGTTGAAAGACCCGATATCAAAAATTGAGTTCTTATAAATATTGTCTTAATCCGCCTCGTGTACTTAAGAACTTAAGCGAATTCTTGTACTTAATTGTAATTTTCACTCGTTTCACTATGTTAAACATCCTGTATAGGGGAGACCAAGGTGAGATGTGACAGAGGAGAGTTGTGATCGACGATTTTTTTGGAATCTATTAACTAATAACGGGCTCGCAATAGCGCGCGTTTATTAGTGCAAGTTACTAGTTAACTAACGCGCACTGTTGCTAGCTCGCTAAGAATTGGTAGGTTCCAAAAAATCGACTGAATAAAGTAATATTTAAAACTTGACAATTTAAAAGTGCTTGTTGCTAGGCCTATTTGAATAAAGAATATTTTGACTTCGACTTTGACTTTGACTTTGACTTTGACTTTGACTTTGACTTTGATTGTGACTTTGACTTTGACTTCGACAATGTCTACAGCACACGTCGGTATTGTGATACGGACGTAATATTTATTTATTTATTTAAACTTTATTGCACAAATTTACACAAAAGAGTACAAATGGCGGACTTAACACAAATACAATAATAATGTGTGTGTGTATGTGTGTTGTAATACAATAATAATTGTTACTATGGTCGCGGTTTTATCGTCTGATGTTAGCTTGAAATCCACTTTGAAATCGAATACCTTGTTGGTACCTACAGAGCGACTCGTGATAATCGGACAGAATTGCCACAATGGTAAAACATTCGTTTAATTAATTACATTTACGCCAACTTTGAATTTAAAATGGACAGTAATTTAAAACGATAATTATGAAAGCAGCGTTTAATAATAAATTTCACAAAAGCTTAAACATTGAATGCACGCTTTAAATTTAAATTTAAACTATTCATAATAAATTTATGTCCAGCGAATATCGGTCAATACGGCTATTAAGAAGCTTATTTGGACTCTGAAAAACTCAATTTGATCCCATATTCAATCCGCGCTCGCCAATAAAACAATCATGAAATGCAGGTACCTAAATGCCAAATTCATGTTTAAAATTCATAGTTCCGTAAGTAGGCCTCAAAACATTAACATTATATTTTACGTTAGTTTCTAAGTGATGGGTAGGTACATTAAATTTAGAAAATATACGTATCAATATTATATTATATCATCGTATCAAATCATTATTATAATAAAGATCTAGAGCAAAGCCCACTGGGGAAGTACCTCCATTTTACAGAAAACCACAACCAAATAACACTAGACCCTACGCATAGTGTTGTGTTCCTGCCGGTGAGTAAGGTTGCCAGAGCTCAATGAGGGTGCGGTGTTAGGGTCGGCAACGCGCATGTAACACCTCTGAACTTGCAGGCTACGGAGACTGCTTACCATCAGATGGGCCGTATGCTTGTTTGCCACTGACGTAGTATTAAAATAATAATATTGTATTTGAAGAAAAGACCTCCGGGATAGTAAAAGTCGTTAGTAAGGCCAGGATTACACTTGTAAGTTTTACATACGTAAGTAGGGACACAGCTATACTACAGAATGAGATATGAATATCGTTATCTCATTCTAGCAAATAGCTTTGTCCCTACTTACGTAAGTAAAACTTACAAGTGTAATCCTGGCCTTAGAGTATATTGCTTGATTGATATTAATGATATTATATTACTTATTTAGGGGAGACCGAGGTGAGTTGTGACCGAGGAGAGTTGTGACATCCTCGATTTTTTGGAATCTATTAACTAATAACGAGCTGGCAATAGCGCGCGTTTGTTAGTTCAAGTTACTAGCTAACAAACGCGCACTGTTTCGAGCCCGCTAGCACCTTTATGAAATGTCACAACTTTTCTTTGTCACACTCACAACTCACCTCGGTCTCCCCTACATACTTACTTATTATTACGATAGATTATATTACTTATAATATATAATTAAAATATAACATTAACATCAAATCTATATAATATTTTTAAATCCGTACCTTCGGGTCCAAAATTAAAATGATCTCAATTAATACCTACCGATGGAAATTTCACAAATATTTCAACAATAAAATACAACAAAGGATTTTAGTTTGGACAAATTGAATTAACCACATTTCATGTTAAAGTTACAAGTGTGTAATTTGATAAATTCGCATACAATTCCACTAGCTATTCAAAAATTGCAGTAAAAACTGATAAAGTAATAATCACCCTGATCAATCTGCATACTTTTTGAGTATACAAAATGTATGCAGCGGTAAGCTAATAGCAGCTGACGGTACTACTAGAATTTCTACTGTCTAGCTATCACGGTTCATGAGATACAGCCTGGTGACAGACAAACAGGCAGTGGCGTCTTAGTAATACGGTCCCGTTTTTACCCTTTGGGTACGGGGAACCCTAAAGAGCACGAAATGGTAAAAGCAAACCGAAAATATTTTTAAACGTTCGCCCCTTGGGGAATAAAAGTACAAACACGGCCGGTTTTCTGACGGACATATTTGTTTGAAAAACATTGCCTATGGGAGAGCATTTTTAGGAAAACCTTTTTCACCAAACTAGCTCGTAAAGGCTCCCTTTAGGCTGCGTTTCCACCAGAGATGTGCGAGAATGCGCAGCGAGGGATAGAAAATTGCCAAGAGGTGATATCTTCTGACTTCTTTCCTTTTAGTTTCGTTTTGTTTTTATACTACATCGGTGGCAAACAAGCATACGGCCCGCCTGATGTTAAGCAGTCACCGTAGTCTATGGACGCCTGCAACTCGTGCGCGTTGTTCTTGTTTTACATTTGTTTTATAGTATAATTTTTTTAATATAATCTAATTAACTACAAAATGTAATTTAGTATAATTTTTAGAGTATGAAAGATTGACTGTTATAACCAAATTGATTCTCAATACATTGATTGATTGATTAACTACATTATAGTATTATTAAATAATTTCACGGTTCAGACTCACTTGGTTTAGTCAGACACGCAATACACGGTCTTCGTGAACGCTGCTCGCACTATTAGTGCTTGAGAAAGGAAACCTAGGCTCTCCGAAACATGTCGCGCGAGTGACTAAAACAAGTGAGTCTAAACCGTGAAATTATTTAATGTTAGTATCCGTTAGTGTACAGTTTAAAATTGATTATAGTATTAATTTATTAATATTATGCACAGTAATCCTAGAACGTAAAACACGATATTTTATTTTCCTCTAGCAACGTCCAACTCGAAATTGTAAATAATATTTTTAATAAATGCCGGCAAGTAAGCAATAAATCTGTTGAAATCCGTAACAATTCTGTTTCTTTATTAAGATTTAAGGAAAACGAGGAAAAGGAGATGAAAGGATATAAATAAGTGCATGGGCGGAATACAAATCTACGGAAAAGTATTATAGAGTATTAATTAAAATGGTGAAAAACTCACAAAAGTCAATAAATTATAAAAAACCGGCCAAGTGCGAGTCGGACTCGCGCACCGAGGGTTCCGTACTTTTTAGTATTTGTTGTTATAGCGGCAACAGAAATACATCATCTGTGAAAATTTCAACTGTCTAGCTATCACGGTTCATGAGATACAGCCTGGTGACAGACGGACAGCGGAGTCTTAGTAATAGGGTCGGGACCCTATTACTAAGACTTCGCTGTCCGTCTTTACCCTTTGCAGTTTTTACCCTTTGGGTACGGAACCCTAAAAAATTTTAACAATGAGAAATTTGCAGAACCGCCTGTATAAATTTCATTCGAGAGCGTGACGAGCATTGGCGTCTGCGTTATGTTTATTTTTGTATGGGATTTTGAACAGCGCACCAAGCGGGAGGTTTTGGAAACTCATAATCCCATACAAAATGACACTTCACACAAACGCGTACATCACGTCACGCTGTCGAATGAAATTTACACTAGGGGTAATGACTAATGATAGATTTTGTATTTACATTGGCCCTAAAATATGTTGGGAAACATTTTGTACTACTCATTTTTAGGGTTCCGTACCCAAAGGGTAAAAACGGGACCCTATTACTAAGACTCCACTGTCCGTCTATCCGTCTGTCTGTCTGTCTGTCACCAGGCTGTATCTCATGAACCGTGTAAGCTAGACAGTTGAAATTTTCACAGATGATGTATTTCTGTTGCCGCTATAACAACAAATACTAAAAACAGAATAATATAAATATTTAAATGGGGCTCCCATACAACAAACGTGATTTTTTTGCTGTTTTTTTTTTTCGTAATGGTACGGAACCCTTCGTGCGCGAGTCCGACTCGCACTTGGCCGGATTCTATTTTACTTATATGCGTTTTACAAACTGCCATTAAAAATAAACACAAGACATATTATCTTCAAAATATTTTCCTTCGGGATTGATTCACAAACTCGAAGCTGTGTCAAAATTATCAAAAAAAAAAACCCTTTAAAAATTGTTAACGTATTTTTAAGGCAACCTGTACTTTCACTTATCATGCATTGAAAGTGGTTCATTGTTTATCTATGAAGCAGGTTGAAAGTGATAAGTTTCAAAGTACATTTTGTTTTTAATTTTTTTAACGATTAACAATGAAATGGATGTGGAGTACAATTAGGTAACATTTTGATATTTAAACAAGTTGTACGGGACGTAGCTGTGAGAAAGTACCAGTTAGAATATCTATATAGAAGTTCATTCCTGTTTATTTAAAATATACTACCATTTTAGCAACAAGGAATTTTGAAGGATTTTCCCATTACCAGGGAATTAATTAAATTTCGTTAAAGGTCACTACGAAATAGAATATTCAATATTTCAGTATGAATATTTAATAATTAAATATGGCGTTTTCTCTCTACAGTTCGATATTAATACTACGATATTTTACAGTTTAAAGATGCCAACGAATATTTCAGTCATGGAGACTAGATAAAGGAGCCAAATCTCTATGTATGAAAAGTGTCCATCAAAAAACAATAATTAGGCGGCGCCACCATACACCGAAATACTACCAAAAACAACCTACGTAATTTGGTCGGGTTGTTGGTTCATGTTATACTCATGTCCCAAAGCCTAACTAGCGCCACCGGAGAGATTATGAACTATTATTTAAAGCTGAAAGCGGTCACTTTTGCAACAAAGCTGCCATAAGAGATTGGTATCCTTTCTATACCATCCATAATTTCAGTTAACGAAAAATTGTCGCTACGCCAGGCAGTTTATCACTTTTAGTTTTCCCAAAAAGCATGCACTTGATTCGTTACAGTGCACCTTATACCCCGTTTACACACTGTGCCGCTAAGGGCAGGGCATTGAGCAGAAACAGAAACTAGTGTAAACACCGTCTTATACCCTGCGTTCCCAGGTCGCTCGTAGCTAAGAGAACATGCTGAAGTGGGGCGCTCTAAGCGGCTCAGACGCCCAATGTCCATGTGGGACGACTCCCCAAACAATGGAACACATGTTATCTTGCCCAGCGTGCCCGCATTCCTGCTCTGAGCAGGATCTCCGTGATGCGACGGACAGGGCGATAAATGTCGCTGCCTTTTGCTCCCGCACAGTCTGAAAGTCTGAAACCATCGACACG
The DNA here is from genome assembly GCF_947568885.1 of Cydia strobilella. Classification (NCBI taxonomy): domain Eukaryota; kingdom Metazoa; phylum Arthropoda; class Insecta; order Lepidoptera; family Tortricidae; genus Cydia; species Cydia strobilella. Next base: position 908,389 of record NC_086045.1, read on the forward strand.
AGAAGAAGAAGAAGACCGTCTTATACATTGTCCGAGATTGCTTCAAACCCTATCTACTGGGTGCTCCGGTGTTCGGGCAGGCTGCGGGTGCGTAATACGGCGAGTTGGCAGGGGTTGCTGCTTAATGTTTGCACGCGTACTTTGTTTGACTTAGCATCTGAGGCTTAGCCGGTGTGATGTGACGCTGACATAGTACACCGACTCGCTGCCGCTTAGGCAGATTCACCGGTCATGCGAGCTCCCAGTGCTATCTTGCCTCAACTTCGGCCTCCCCCTCGTAGTCTCTTTTTCCTAGTCCTTGCTGCAGGATCTGCTGGCTGGAGCTACCACAAGTATCAGTATATTACACACTGTCCGAGATTGCCGTCAGAGGCAATTTTACGCGCGCGGCCGGTGCGTCTAGTGAGCCGGCTAATTGCTGACCATGAATCAATTTAGTAGATAGATAGATAAAACATCTATTTGGATGCTGCAAAAACACACAATTTTATAAATAGGTACATTGCAATCAGAACAAAACTAAAATACTTATGTACTAAATTAAATTAACAAAAAAAATTACTTAAACGCGAAAAATTAGTTAGTATTTAGTATACTTAGGAATTATCGCGGCAGATGCATTCAACATTATCGACTTGTTATTTATTATATTAACGTTTATATTATTTTATATTGGTTGACTAATAATCATTTTTATTATTTGTCCGAACTTAATATTCACCGTAAAACTGACCCACATTTCGATTATTGGTCCTTTGAACCAGATTCTCTTGATAGTGTTTGATGCATTCCTGATCCGCTTTAAAAGCCTTGGTCAGTAATATGACCTCCCAAACGTAAATTATCTTCTACATTGTTTATTTCACGTTACAGTTGTATGTAATTAATATTGCATTACTACCAATAAAAAAAATGGTAAATACTAATTATTAGTAACAGTTTCGCACGTCCTCTCTTTAGATCATCTTACACCCTTTTCCACTCCTTCATTAATAATTATTTTTTCACACATTCATCAATTTCCTGCTTCTGTACATTAAGAACTAATCGTACTCCCATCTTAAAGGCCGGCAACGCACTTGCGACCCCTCTGGTGTTACAGTTGTCCATGGGTAACTACAATTGCTGACCATCAGGCGATTCGTCTGGTCGTTTGCCTCCCATATCATAAAAAAAAAACTTTTCTTCCTACATACGTGGCGCATTAAAAAGCTTCTTGCATTTAGTTCTTCACACCACGAGACTAAACCAGTGCTGTGATAACTCAGAAAACAAAGATCCACCACTATTGAATCGTTGAGTTAGTTAGTTAGTTTGTCGAAGCTTGGACATTGAGCTTCGACAAACTAACAAAGTCGGCTAAACAAAGTAAACTGAACGTACGCTTACAATGGCGTACGAACATGTATTAACAAGCTAGTTTGAAGTGCAAGTTGCTGGCTGAAGAGGTTTAAAATGGGAATTATTAGGGTCTTCACAAAGTGAAGCTATGAGCCGCGCAAAGCAGTGCCCCGTCAGAGGCATTGAGTCTACGCATATGTTTTTCTCGAGCGAGGCACACCGTGCACAAGCTGCGTCGCGAGGCAATTTCCTTGCTAGAGTTTAGTTATAACTCCCCAGTACGCGTGATCACGATACTTCAGGTCTGCTGCTGCGCGGCAATTGCCTTGCGAGGCGGTTTGTTGTCTCACCTATTGCCGAACACACAATGAACACACGAGGTCCAAGCATTTTAGCAGAGCTGTAGATGTTGTTTCACACGAAGCGCCTACAATTCTCACGCCCTTGTCTGCAATTGTCAAGTCGGTGGAAATGGCAATTAAATAGTGAGGGCAGATTGATGGGGATGAGGTTTGTGCAATGGCTATGAATCCTTATGTAACAAGTAAAACGCGATGGATAGTACTGCTGTCGGGGACCATCGAGTACGCTGAATTCCAGCCGAGGAATGTGGTGCTTTAGAAGTGCGACCTCTGTTATGAATCTAAAAAATATTCGGGCTTTTTTAGTGTAAAGGCATCATGAGTATAGTTCAGGCAAGAAAATAACTCAGTTTATGCGTTTCGCATCGCTACCGCTTCCACAGACTATATTTCACGGGGCGAAGTCATTTCTATCGTGAAATTTAAGCGATCGTGGCGGCTTTCATCGGTGAGCACGGACAACCTAAACCTTTTGCACCTTCTAAGGTGCGCGACGCGAAGGTACATAAACAAGGCCGCGGGAAGAGTTCCATAGGCCTGTTCGCTTCTAAATTAAGGCAGGCGGCTATGTCGTGAACACGCCAGAGCACATCCGGCGCCGGCGCGAGAACAAAACTCATCTAGCCTTTGTAACACACACACATTATGTATGTGCTGCATATTGTTGGAGTTGCCATAATTTAAGTGACAATGCGCCTTAGGCCCGAGATACACTTGTAAGTTTTACTCACGTAAGTAGGGACAAAGCTATTTGTTAGAGTGAGATAAATATATTCATCTCTCATTCTGTAGTATAGCTGTGTCCCTACTTACGTAAGTAAAACTTTCAAGTGTATCTTGGGCCTTATAGAAGCTCATTTAATATTCTTTAAAGCCAAGCAAAACACAACGATCATTCTGCCTTTATCTAACACAAACACACACACACTACTTTGTGCTGTACATTATTTTTAACACACATTTTCAATACCAATATTTTCCATCCACAGATTTTCCATCTACATACAATGCTATAAATAAACTATGTAACCTGAGGATTGCACTAAAATGTCACATTTTCAACTAAAAGGCAGCAACTAAACATTGTCGCTTGTCAATAAGGTTGATTTCAAATTGAAGCTATATGGACATAGCGCCTTATTGACAACCGACAATAAGTACCCTTTTGATTGAAATTGGCACAAATGGAAGCGAAAAACTGGATTTCAAACTGCTGCACTCACAAAATTATGCCGAGACAGAAGCCATATTTAACAAAATTTAGTTTCAATGTTTAGATTTAGCCTTAGTTTGTAGTTTAAATAGTACTCACCGTAAGTAGTTTCTTAGTAAATGTTAGATTTTAATTGTAACAGCTCTGATATTTAAATTGTAATTGGTTCCCCGCGATACAAGCATTGCCTAGAGGATGACTCACGTTAGACCGGGCCGTGTCCGGGCCGGAGCTTCCGGCGCTTACTTTTCTATGACATGACAGGTGATCACGTGATGCCTTCCATAGAAAACGAAGCGCCGGAAGCTCCGGCCCGGACACGGCCCGGTCTAACGTGAGTCATCCTTAGTGCGGAGCGGAGACCCCTGGTATGTATGTAACCTTTAGCTGAAATAAATGATCTTTATTCTTATTCTTCTACAGCACTGAAAAGGGGTAATTTTTTTAAAGTGACCCATTTTTATTGCTCTGCAATATATGTTAAGATTGTTAATCATGTATGCAGTTTATATTGCACTGCATTCCTTCGTACTGAGCTCACCCATTTATCATGCGATTTTCAATAAAACTTACGTTGGCTTGGTTTGATGGAGTATGATAATATATTGTAGACCAGGTACATACATACTTACTCGTAGTGTTGTTGATTTTTGTTATCCCACTGAAATATTTATTATACACTGACTGAGGATTTATTTGATATCACTCATGTGTGGTAATCATAGACAACAAGACAAGTACACAAGTTATAGACATGAACCCGAGCAACCAGGGGTAAGAGAGAGAATTTAAAGGTAAAAAAAAAAAAAGTAAAAATCATTTATTGTACACAAAGAATTAAGCAGAAACAAAATTAACTGGTCTTAAAACTAAGGGACAATTTATGTACATTTATGCATTTACAATGACGGTTGTACCGGTTCCTACACTAGGCGTGGCCTGTCACGTAGGTAACCAATCCAGACACGAAATATCAGTGACATGATTTGTGCGAAATGCCAATAAGACACTATACTTAAATTTAAAGAAGTTACTAATCAGTAGGTAATAACAATATTACTAGTTACAAAGCTAAATTTAAGACAGGGTGAAACTAAAACTACATACATAACTAAACTTAGGTTTATAGGTGATGCCAGCGGCGGCTGGTGATTCTATATTATGGGTGTTCACTATCACAGTAAAAAACTACACATTGAATTAACCGACACAAAATACGGTCATTGAACTCTCTTATAGAATTTCGCTATTACGAATATCTTGACGACCGATAGACGCTAACTGCAGTTCATTTTACAAATGGATTCTAGGTTGTGAATGTTGTTTTCAAATTTTATGGAAATATGTGCTAAATTGTTAACACATCGGTTTCGGTCCAAGCAAACTCACCGCACAGCCGTCGCCCGGCCCGCCCGCGCCCGCTCCAAACAAGACATATACTTAGGTACATACATGTACTTAGGTAGGTAACACGATAAACTAAAACACCTAGTTACTTTTATCACAGCGACATAACACAACCACGGTGTTTTTTCATATTGATCTTATTTAATGACATATAAGTTTTTGTTTTTGACGAACATTGTTACGAAAGTTCAAGGTTTTCCTTTTATATTGAACTCGAGTCGATTTTGTAAACTTTTTTCACATTCTCCCGTTAAATTCATTCATTTTAAACACCTCACAACAAACAAATTATGTGCACTTACTGCTTAAACTCTTGGTTAATTATTTATAATAAAAAAATGCCAAAATTCCATTCACGCGCGTACTTTAAAATTGACTACTAACTAAGGTCTGTTTACAAACAAGTGACAATATGGCGCACACAATGCGCGCGCATTCGACGAGAGGGCGCAAGGTCAAACGGGCTACGGAGCGCCGCTCCAATTTTACCTCTTTCTTCATAGAAAATCTTCTGTTTCACGTGCGGAACTGTAGCGAAACTTCTCTTTCGCTCTCATTGAATTTCCTATTGATTTTATGTACTAAATCTTTTTCATAGGAGCGCAATCCAAAGCGCTCCGCTTCGCGCGTTACCTATGATTCCTATGTAATTATAGGAGTAGGCCGAGTAGTATAGGCCGTCTATAAACTTATAATGAATAAAGGTAATTATTTAATTGGTATTGACTTTTGTACGATAGATCTTAAAGAGTAATATATTAATTAGGCACTATAATTTTATGGGAGTGCACTGCACAAGCGCTCCTTAGAGGAAGCCGCGCCTGGGTGATGCATGTGCAATTTTGGGTGTATAGGTACTGTTTAGGTGCGCGTGTGTGTGCGGGCGCGCGCGCGAGTGTGTGTGTGTGTGTGTGTGTGTGTGTGTGTGTGTGTGTGTGTGTGTGTGTGTGTGTGTGTGTGTGTGTGTGTGTGTGTTGTTGTTGAGAGTGAATATAATGACTTGACAACTCTCATGAGATCCTCTATATCCTCATACGTAAGGTAGCTGAGCCAGGCTGATACTATTTTCTGGGCTTCTCTAACGGACAATATTTTAATGGAGATTTTAGAATTAACTTTATTATAAACAAATGGATGCAGAAAGTTAGGCAGATGGTGAGCAAAAACTGACGAAGTCGAAGGTATGGGTACGCTTTTGCAACATGGAGTTGTAATTGGGAGATTTTATAACCGCTCCGTGTACATTAGACATCACGCGCAGAACAAACAATCCACGAACGGTGAGGACATTCATGTCACTGTATACAAGCTGGGTTGGGTATCGAATGGGTTTCCGAAGAATAACCTTGAGAACAGCACGTTGTGCCCTCTCCAACAGCACCCTGTGGGTTTTACATGCTCCTCCCCATGCAGTTATGGTATATGCAGGTGTATTTGAAGTCCCTAACCCGCATTGGGCCAGTGTGGGAACTCATAGTTGACAAGAGCCCCGATGCAATCGCGTGTGGGGCCCACTGATTACAAGTCCGCCGGACGATATCGGCCTGTCAGTTGTTCGGAACAATTTTTTGTTCTAAATGACAGGCTGATATCGTCCGGCGGACTGATAATCAGTGGGCCCCTTTAGTATCGTTGCAGGAAGCCGCAACATGTAACCCTAAAATATTTTCCAGCAGAATAAATTTCGGTAGGTATACTAAAATTGCATTAACCTGGCTTCAGTGCCCGTATCTTCTAAATAATAATTTCATTAAAACCGGAAAATAAAATGCGCCCACAAAATGTGAGGGGAATTTTGAAAAATCTGCCCGCACTCGGTCGGCAAATTGGGTTTGCAGTGCATTGGAGGAGATGGGAATAAGTGCACACTGCATGTTACCTCTAAAATATAACTTAAGCTTGTATCTTTTCTGTCTTCCAGATAGAAGCTTCAATTATATCTGGATTTGTAAAATGGTTGTTAGAGCTGTAAAAGTGGAAGGCAAAAGACCCAACCCCCCACCAACTAGAGGGTCTGACCAAGTTAAAAAGGCCCCCTCAGGCCTCCGGCAACTGCAATAGCATAGGAATGTGAGTATTGTGGAAAATTGTTTTGGACGAATTTGTCAATTTTAGAATTCAAAACAAATTTTTTTAAATAACCGACCCGAAAAATAATAAAAATATGTAAATGTGATATGCTTCTTATCTTGAAAAATAATTATAGTGTAGGCGTGCGTGCGTGTGCATGTTTGCGTGTGCGTCTGGATCTAGGTGTGCGTGTGCGTGTCAGAGTCATTGGTGGAAATGTCACTAACTTTGGCATTGCAGCTGTATACACGCTGGCTGCGATTATACTGAGTAACTTTTACTATGGGACCAACCACGAAAACGCGAAAAAAAATCTACTCTCCCATAGAAAATGGACCAGCCAAAATGTATGACACAGCCAAATTTTTTTTTCGCGATTTCGGCGTTGGTCCCATAGTAAAAGTTGCTCAGTATAATCCCAAAACCGCTCTGGCAACGGGAATGCACTTATTTTTTTGCCACCGTGTATACAGCTGCAATGCCAAAGTTAGTGACACTTCCACCAATGACTCTGACACGCACACGCACACCCACACGCCAACACGCACACGCACGCACGCACGCCTACATTCTAATCATTTTTTAAGATCTGTTTAACTAGGTAGTTAATAAATTGTAATGTGCACTCGGTACAGCCACCCTAACACCTTTGAGTTCTAGTTTTTAAAAATTGTATTAGCTTCCAGAATATTCTAGATATATCTAGCAGTGTGTACTGTGATCAAGTTAAGCCGGGCAATTATTTTAAAATCGGCCCAAAAGCGACGACGCGAGGTGTACGTTAATGGAATATATCCCGACACAAGTGTTTATAGCGGACGACACGACTTAGACACGATATCGGCAGTCACTTTCGTTATAAGTAACCTTAGTTGTATGTGTGGGGTGTAGTGGGCTTTCAGTGTCGGATCCAAACGTGGGTGGTGCCAAACGAGCAGCAACTCTTGGCCGCTGCACATTGTTCTCTCTCGAAGGACCTCGCAGCGCTTCACACGAATCGAAGATTTACATGCAATCGGAATGTTACCACATGCGAACGGCTCTTTACAGAGTCACTCGACAAAAGATATCGGCCCTTCAATCCGGATATGTCAGCTGAATGTAAAAGGAATTAGTAAAGCTAAGTCGGACTACTTGCAAAAGCTACTGTATGATATTAGAGCTGACGTTGTCACAATCCAAGAGACCCACACTGACGCAGCCCAATGGCTGAGAACTTTGGATATAAACCTGTGACATACCTGTTATATTTTCGATTTATTTGTGACTTTTTATGCCATTCGATTAAATAAATAAGTGTCGGAACCACCCAGTCGGCCTATTATCGGAGGACTACCTAATTAATCCACCCAGTCGGCCTATTGGCGGGGGACTACCTAATTAAAATCACCGATGCCCATAAACTCTCACCAGTGGCTCCTCGTAGCTGTTTGCACGCAGCTGCCACACCCCGGGCGACCACGTCGACTCGAGGGCCTAACCTGGTAGAGGGGGTTTAGTGGCTTGCACCTAAGCCTTGCGGTCGCTCCCCGCATAGTGCATAGTGTCTGCTTCGGCTGAATAGCAGTCCGCCACCGGTGGCGAGGTAGCTAGGCAATTGTGGAGGGCCTGAAGGGTAGCGATAGGAGACCTGTTATCGTAGCGGCTATCCGTTCCATTGGAACAAGGGGGGCAGGGACAAGAGGGTGCGTCTGTGCTTGCGCGAGCACTTACGTACCAAAATATATCCTGCGCAACGGACTGTTTCTGGATACTGTGGTAAATGAAAAAGCTACTCCAGAGCACACAGTCGCTGTGGCCGAAATCGGTCAGGAGAGCATCATCATCATCATCAACCTTAGTTATAAATTTAATTTTAAGTTTTTGAATTCTAAGAGAGTATGGACAATATTGGTCTGAATAATACGCTTTTTTTTGGAGAGAACTGAACTGATTTTTTGGTCCCTGTTAATCCAAAAAATGGAAATCCAAATTGAGTTGACATTATCTTTAATAGAATAAAGAAGAATAACACAATACTGGACTTAACATAACCATCAATGTCACTATTCCTACATTTTTGGTGGCAGTCACTACAGGCTACCTAAGCATAAGAAAAACGTCAAAACTTCTTCTTCTTCTCGTGTCGATGGTTTCGTATACATTTCATATTAAGCGGGATCAGAAGGTAGCGACGCTCAACGCCCTGTCTGTTGCGTCCCGTAGATCTTGCTCGGAACATGTGTGCGGGTTCGCTGGGCAGGACAGCATGTGTCTCATCGTTTGGGGAGCCGTGCCACATACGCATAGGGTATCTGCGCCGTTTAGGCCGCCCCACCTTACCAAATTCTCTTTGCTGCGGCCAACTTGGGAACGCAGTCTATTTAAGGCTTTCCAGATCGGCCATGGTTGTTTGTGTCCGGCCGGGAGCGTTTCGGCGGGACGGACGTAGTCATCGGGAGGGGCGCGAGTACTTTGCCAGTGTGCCAGCCGGTTCTCGGGTGGCGGGACACTGATAGCGGTAGTGTAGTAACGTCAAAACTAAACCAACGCTAAGTCACAGTAATCTGTTTTAACAAATCAGCCAATCGAAGCAATGAGCTCATGAGTGTAATTGTTTTTTTCAGTAAAAAAAAAGTTTTTTTTTACTACAACACACACTAGCGCCCTGACAATAGAGGCGCGTTTAGATATTTGTGAGCGCCTTGGCCGCTCCGATATATCTGATGGCGACTGTACCAATTTAAAATTAAGTCCACTATTCACTGCACCGAACTGCATACACAATGCCAGCAGAATGTGGCGATAAAAATAAATCGTGCGAGGAAAAAATCACCTCGGTTCTGAAGAGGTGCCATTTTCGCGAAAATGCGAAATTGCTATTGCGGTCAGTCCTAATCATAGATCACTAACTATAGGCACTGTAGAATAGTCTATCTAGTTTTATCCAAATCTAACGATAAACAATCGGCCCGTATTTGCCCTTTTTTTATAGAGGAAAATGCATTTCGCATACCACCCACAGGCGCGGGGACGGGTGGGCGGGTGAAATTATTTAATGTTAGTATGTCTCACAACAGTTTAAATTCGATTAAGTTTTGAAATCTGTATTAGGTATAACATACAGGGTGGCTATAAAATAAGTGCATTCCAATTGCCAGGGAGGTTGTGGGATTATACTGAGCAACTTTTACTATAGGACCAACCACAAAACGCGAAAAAAAATTTACTCTCCGAGCCATAGAAAATAGACCAGCAGATTCAGATTCAGATTCAGATTATTTATTTATAAACATACATTAAATACAGTTTACACGTCAATATCTTATAACTAAGTTGATATAATTTATAACTTAAGTGTTGCATATTATTTATTTACATGTTCACAATTGCAGAACCAACAGTAACAGTAAGTAGGGCTTTATACACAAATTACACATGGTAACAGTAGGCGTAAAATATAATACAAAATTTATAAGTGGGTGCAACGATCTCTTTGCAGAAACTCGTTAGTACTATAGCATGCTAATTCGGTGAGCATGTTTTTAAGCTTTTTGGAAAATATGGCATCGCTAGGCGAATTTTTAATGTCCATAGGGACACGGTTGTATAGGTTAGGTCCGACAACATCGAGCATCGCGCGGGCCTTTGCCAGTCTTCGGCGAGGTGGTACTAGAAGGTGTTGTCTGCCTAGCCTTTTATTTTTGTCGCTGTAAGTTTTATAATTGTGTAGGTTAGACCGAACATATTTACAGGCAGTTAAGATAAAGACACAGGGCAAAGTCAGGACTCGATGTTTCCTAAACAGGTCCTGGGCCGGGTGATCGGTTGGCTTTCGGTCAATGATGCGCAGCGCTCTTTTTTGCAATCTGAACAGTCTGTCCCGGCCAGCTGACGCCGCCCAGAGATCGACACCTTGTATTAGTATGGAGTGAAAATAGCCATAGTAGGCTTTCTTTTAGTTTTCACTTGTTAACGTTGGTGCCAGTCTCGAGAGGGCATAGCACGCCGAGGACAGCCTGTCGCACGCATAGTCGATGTGCGGAGACCACGTCAGCCCGGAGTCGATCACGAAGCCCAGGTACCTGGTGGCGTCCACTTGCGGAACGGGAGTATTGTTGGTCGCTATATTCAGTAGAATGTTACTTTTCCTTAACCTAAAATGTATTATATTAGTTTTTTCAACATTTAGTAGCATCCCGTTTGCCGAAAACCATTTATTCATTTGGCACATGACATGCCCTAACTTGAATCTTAATCCGTCTATGTCATCAGCGTTTACTATAAGGCAGGTGTCGTCCGCGAACATTACACACTCAGAGTCCTCACACGCAGTCGTAATATCGTTAACCAATAATAAAAATAGGGTATTTCCCATTACCGATCCCTGGGGCACTGCGCAGTTTCCTATTTGTTCAAGGTCAGACTTAGTATCGAGTACATAGGTGCTCTGTCTGCGGTCACTCAGGAACGAGGCGATGACGTCATGGAAGCTACCGGATAGGCCATACATCGATAGCTTGGCGAGGAGTAGTTTGTGGTCAATCATTTCGAAGGCGCGCGACAGATCGCAGAAGATGGCGGCGACCTGGCGCCCGCCCTCTAGGTGTGCCATCACTCGCGTCACGACGTCGCGCGCCGCGTCCGAGGTGGATCGACCAGGTTGGTATGCGTATTGCCGACGATTCAGGAGATCATTAGATGTAATGTGTTTCATTAGTCTGTTACTTAACAAATATTCAAAAAATTTTGACATTACCGGTATAAGTGAAATTGGACGGTAATGCTTGGGTACGTGCATTTCGCCTTTCCCTTTGTATATAGGATGTACTTTTATTTGTTTAAAAACTTCTGGGTAGGTTCCACAGAATATACATTTATTAAACATCATTAAAAGCAGAGAGATGACGGTCGGAGGCAAATAATCGATAATGCGGGTCGACATGTCGTTAATGTCCTTGGATTCCTTGCGTTTGATTTTTTTGCATGCGACTTTCACCTCATCTAGCCTAAACGGTTCAAATTGAAAGGTCGGACATCCGGCGGATAGGTATTGCGAGAGATATACTAGCGCGGTCCGGGTGCATGGTGTGGCATTGTTTATATTAGTATCAATGTAATACCGGTTTAGCAGCGCGGCGGCGGCAGCGGCGCGAGCGCCGACGCAGTCGCCCGCCGACTTGCTAATGAGTACATCGATAGCATTTCCCCTTTTATTTTTACATGTTTCCGCGGAGATAACGCGCCATACACTCCTACTCATATCATCCTTAGCGTTAGATATGCAACTCTTTCGCAAGTTGGCGCACAGCAGGGGGACCCTCTTGGCCCGCTGATCTTTAGCCTCGCAATACAGAAAGCCGTTTCCGGGCTTCAATCCCCACTCAACATCTGGTACTTGGATGACGGTACTATCGGGGGTAAGCCTCTTGAGGTTCAGCAAGACTTGCTTGCTCTTCTTCCGCGTTTTCGTGACTTGGGGCTAGAAGTGAACGCTAGCAAGTGCGAGTTTTTTCCATGTGGCGTCGAGTCTCAACTTTCCTTCAGTTTATTTAGGGAGTTGCTTCCCGGGCTCAAGGAGTTGTCACCCCAAACGTTTAATCTGTTAGGCTCTCCCATTTTTTCGGAAGCCATCCCGGAGGCCTTCGAGGTGAGAAGACAGGTTCTTTTGAGCGCCGGGGATAAGTTAAAGAACATTTCTGCGCACGTGTCACTGGTTCTGTTGCGGTCCTGTTTCGCCGTTCCCAGAGTCATCTACTTTTTGCGCACCGTGCCCACCTGGCTTTGCCCCGGCCTTATTGACTCGTTTGATGCAGTGGTGAAGGACTCGGTAGAGTCACTGCTGAACGTCTCCCTCAATGCGGACCAGTGGGATCTGGCCTCCCTTCCCATTCGATCGGGTGGGTTAGGCGTAAGGCGCGCAAGGGACGTGAGCTGGCCGGCCTTTCTGGCGTCGGCGGCGGGGGTCGTGGATCTTGTCACTCAAATTTTATCTCCATATGGTGACAGGGTATCCATACCTTTCGCTGCGGAAGCTATGGAGGCTTGGCTGGCTCTCAACCCGGAGGCAGCGCCGCCGGAGAGACCGGATCGTCAGCGTTTGTGGGATGACGTGGGGGTTAAGCGGTTGCTGGGGGGCTTAGTGGAGAGTGCGGTGGGTGTGGACAGGGCGAGGGTAATCGCAGTGTCGAAGCCGGAGTCTGGAGCGTGGCTTCACGCGCTTCCTTCTCCGCACTTGGGTACACTGCTTGACAACGACTCGACGCGGATTGCAGTTGCTCTTCGCCTGGGCTGTGCGGTGTGTGAACCCCACGTTTGCATCTGCGGTACTATGGTGGAGAGCAACGGTCATCACGCGTTGAGTTGTGGTCGGTGTGCGGGGAGGTTCCCACGGCACCACGCGCTTAATGATATCGTGCGAAGGGCGCTAGTATCTGCTAACGTCCCGTGCGTCTTGGAACCTCCGGGTCTCAGTCGCTCTGACGGGAAGAGACCGGATGGGTTAACTTTGGTTCCCTGGGAGAGGGGGAAATGTTTAGTGTGGGACGCAACGTGCGTCAGCACTTTCGCGGCGTCGCATATTGGCCGTACTGTGAGAACGGCAGGGGCAGCAGCCGAGTTGGCTGCAGTTCGCAAGCGGGAGAAATATGAGGTCCCTCTTGCAGTGGAAATTACGGGCTGCTGGTGTACGGAGGCCAAGGGATTTTTCGGGGAAGTGGGGATACGCATGCGGGAGAGGGGTTTGGATCCTCGCTCTGGGTCCTTCCTGATGCAAAGATTGTCCATCGCGGTTCAGCGTGGCAACGCGGCGAGCGTCATGGGCACCTTTGCATCGGGGGGGTCACGGGACAATTTTTGGGACGGCTGAAGTTTGACTTATTATTATTAGTGTTAGTTTCTAGGATAGTATAGTTTAGATTTTTAGTTGTAATTTTTGGTTGTAATTTGTAGTTGTAATTTTTAATTGTCATTTTATTATTAAATTATAAATAATATAAATGTTTCGTCAGATATATGAATGTATGAAATGATTATATTATCTTTTACATATTATAACGTATTTATGTACCTATTTATTATGTACAAACCTTCTTAATCCTAGCCTTGACTTTACATAATTACATTTCTATTTCAAGACGCTCGAGGACTCGAATTAACGACGTAAATAAATTATTCTAACGTACGGAGTCTAATTTAGGCGGTAAGGCGGGGGGCGGGGCGAGTAGGGATGTGAGTCATGTGAGGCATTTGAGTTTATCTCTAATGAGGTATTTAGATAGATAAACCATTTATTCGTTTGCCACAATACACACATATAAAAAAAAACAAAAGAGATACAAAAAGGCACCATTAAGATAAAAACAAAACAAAAGTTTTTTTTAACAATTAAATAAGAAACAAGTTTGGGAACAAATCAAATTATTTTATTAAATATTTTGATTTGTGTTTTTTTAAGTAGTCACACTACTATATATATTTTTCTTTAATATATGACATCTATTACAGTTTTTTAATTAAATAAGGTTTAAATTCTACACTTAAAATAGGTCCAAACTTATTTCGTCATGTGTACTCGTACAAGAGCAAATAAATAAACGAGATTAAAAAGAAACGAGAAGAAAATAAAACAGTTAGTTATTAATTCTTTATTTCAGATAAATTTATCCATAGAATTGTTAGTTTGGCTTATGACTACTTTAGTTACTTAACTACTACTACATTATTTATTTATTTACAATTAATTCAATCCAAAATTTCAGGAAGGTACATGTAGAATCCACCCTGTCTGCTATGACCTTGAGTATATGAGTTATAATGGACGCACCGATTTATGTAATTTAAATAACGAACTATACCTCAAGCCCAATTGAGGTAAAAAATAAACTAGGTACATCACTAAAGCGTGATCTCGCGTACTGTACTAAATGATACTCTATTACGACTTACGGCTTTAACATCCAGTCTGTTTTGTCTTAAATAGCTTTTAAAGGTTTTTCACTTTTAATTAAGTTATCTTTATAAGCTGAAATAGATAAAATACACTAAACAAAAAGTGACCAAGTCCACCGAGGCGGGAATCGAACCCGCGTCTTCAGCTTACGCGGCTAACGTCCTGCGGGCTAAGCACGGTCGCATTTTTATCGCCTGTCACCATGCCTGTCACGTCCTAACAAGTATGTAAGTGCGAAAGTGACAGGCATAGTGACGGGTGATAAAAATGCCACCATGCTGCCACCGCTGACCACCCGGCCACGGCGGTACCCGTCCCAAATTTTCTGGTGTAGGTATGTTATCTTTGAAAGGCTAGGCGTTTTAGGCCTTTGACCAACTACTTTACTGGATGTTGCGAACGCAACCTTTTATGTGTATAATGCAGTAGCAAAACGCAGCCGTCGGGCTCGCTTACTATGCGGAGGCTTATTTAAATGGACCAATAGGAGCGCTCCACATAACCTGTATCGCGGCCAATCAGAGGCGCCTAAATTTAGACTACCATTTTTAACATTCAAAATTAGCTTAACCACTTTCACATCAGCCTCCATACTGTTATCGCCACTTCTACACCTTTAACCGTTTACGTCAACTGTACCTTTTAAAGTAACCAGCACCTATTGATTATAAGTTTACTTCAAATCGAAGTCTTTTTATTTGTCGTCGAGACCTGCACGGCGGCTACACTGGACTTGGTCACTTTTTCTTTAGTGTATGTTATCTATTATAGTTTATAATTTATATATCGTAGTGTAACATTTAGAGTAGTACCGATTCCTGGCGTTCGAAGACCTATTCAGTTGTCAACTGAAAAAAAAAATACGTAAAGCTCACAATGAAACAAATAAGAAAGAAAACAAATATGATACCTATTTGAAATCCACCGTACAATTTGAAACTGGCACTCAAGCTTTCACTATAATTGGCCACTTGCGTTTCAGTTTTGAGGCCAGCCTTGTATGTAGCATTCCCAACAATGGATGAAAAAAGGTTACCTTTTATAGTTGTTAATTTGAGAGCTGATTTGTTTGTTCTGAATGCGCAAAATCAGCGCCATATATGTGAGCGATACAGTTTCGAAGAATGGCTACTTTCCTCTAAACACTTTTCGTTACATCTGATATTCGATCTGACCCCTTCTATTGGTTTTAAATACGTTCCACTCACGTTTTACGTCAAAAACTCATACTAAACAGCACTTCGCATTTGAAATCCACCGTACAATCATTTGAAACTAGCACGCACTCAAGCCTCCACTATAATTGGCCACTTGTGTTTCAGTGTTGAGGCCGCCTTGCATGTAGCTAGCAGCATTCGCAAATCACGGATGAAAAGAGGTTATTTTTGTTAACTTCAGTGCTTGTTTGTTTTTGGTATAAAGGAGTCCACTGACTATTATTCTGCCGGACGATATCGACCTATCAGTTATGGTTAGAACAAAAATTTCACAGTTCCGAACAACTGACAGGCCGATAGCGTCTGACGGACTGATAGTAAGTGGGCCCCTTTAAAATTGAAGTGTGAAAAAGGGAAACCGTCACGTATTTGAACATGTCATGAGTGCGAAATAGGCAAAATATATGTCAAGGCTGCAACAGTAAAGCAGCTGCAGTGTTACCATCCGAAAGTCCTCTTCTTCTTGTGTTATCCCGGCATTTTGCCACGGCTCATGAGAGCCTGGGGTCCGCTTGGCAACTAATCCCAAGAATTGACGTAGGCCCTAGTTTTTACGAAAGCGACTGCCATCTGACCTTTCAACCCAGAGGAAACTAGGCCTTATGGGATTAGTCCTGTTTCCTCACGATGTTTTCCTTCACCGAAAAGCAACTGGTATATCAAATGATATTTCGTACATAAGTTCCGAAAAACTCATTGGTACGAGCTGGGGTTTGAACCCGCGACCTCCGGGTTGAAAATCGCACGACTCTTGCCGCTAGGCCACTATCGCAGTTACCATCCGAAAGTCACCTTGGAAAATATTTTTTTGATAGAAACTTATTTACTTTTCTCACAAATGGCGTGTCGTGACGAAAGATATTTCATAGCTCCGCTCATTACCCGGACGGGTATGCCCGGGCAGGATTTATGCCGGAAGAGGCAATATCGGCCGCGCTAATGACCCGCGTTGCCCGGATATAGCACACAGAGGCTGAACAGTATAATAATATTGCAAGTTACTGATAGGCAAATTATAGTGATTCACAATAAAATACCTATTGTGTAACCTTTCTGTAAGCAATAAATGGTATCTTATTTTATCTTCTTTTTTGAAGTTTTCGCACAAGACCGTTTTCAGAAAAAAGTACAGTTTTTTTTTTTTTAATTAACAAATGTTGGATTATTTCTATTCAGAGCAATGAGGAATATTGTCTGGTTCTCAAATTTTGTCAGCACTTTAAAATGTTCTTATTTCTTGTATCCATAAAAAAACATAATTAATATCAGAAATGGATACGATTGAGTACGGGATTTGCTTTGTTAATATATTTTTTATGGCTTACGATTTTGTTTTGCGAACTATGCTGCATTTTTATTTATTTAAAGAAGTCAAACAAATTCCAATTCCCGTGTTTCATTTGCGAAAGAAATACGGACACTTTCGAGCGCAATTGAAAAAAAAAAACAGCCAAGTCGGACTCGCGCACCGAGGGTTCCGTACTTTTTAGTGTTTGTTGTTATAGCGGCAACAGAAATACAGCCTGGTGACAGACAGACAGACGGACAGACGGACAGCGGAGTCTTAGTAATAGGGTCCCGTTTTTACCCTTTGGGTACAGAACCCTAAAAATAAATACATATATCCTAAAGTCGGGTTCTACACGAAAAATGTTTAACTGACAGACACTGTGTGCTATTCAGGAAACGTGCTCTTTCATCAGCGGAAACGGTTGAACGCCATCACGCGTGGCGATGCCGTCATTACCGTACGGACCAAGGTTTTTTTACTGTACCCCTAGTGTAAATTTCATTCGATATCGTGAAGTGACGTAATGTTAGCGTTAAGCGTCATTTTGTATGGGATTTTGAGTTTCCAAAACCAGCCTGGCGCGCTGTTCAAAATCCCATACAAATCCATACTTCCATACTATCCATACTAATATTATAAATGCGAAAGTGTGTCTGCACATTATTGTAGTCAGTTTTTCCTCAGTCACCCGTTGACCACGAACGGTGTAAAGGGTTCGAAACGTCGGGATGTATTATAAATTCAATACACTCTATATAATCCGATTTCATATTTTTATTTCATGTTTTATATTATACAGCCGTTTGAAATGTACAGTTTTTTCTCGGTACAATCCTTATTCGCACATCTGCCCTTTGAAAAGGTTACTTCACTTTCACATTTCACACAATGGCAAAATCCGGTAATGTTATGAAAATATTCCAATTATTCAAGAAACGAAAATATAATAATAGAACAATATCCACAACTTGATAGCCAAAATGATTAAGGCGATTAGATTATCCAATGACTTTGAAAAGTAATCATAATTTCATGAACTTACTTGCTTACTTCGCTGGCTCAGCGACCCGAAGTGGATCTTGGCCTCCAATACTAGATTCCGCCATTCGTTTCTGTCCTGTGCGATCCGACGCCATTCAGCCGCTTGGATTTCACATAGGTCTTTCTGGACCTCATCGATCCACCGGTACCTAGGCCTTCCGACCGGACGTCTCCCAGTTAGTCGCCCCAGATAAGCACTCTTGGCCGCACGATCCTCTCACATCCTCTCAATTTCACGAGAGCCATCTTTTTTATGATATCGGAGGCAAACGAGCGGACTAATCGCCTGATGGTAAGCGATTACCGTAGCCCATGGACACCCACGAAACCAGAAGGATTGTAAGATGGGAATACGCTCTTTTCTTGAAGGTTTAAAGGTCGTATCGGCCCGGAAATACCGCAGGCGACAGTTCATTCCACAATAGTCAAATGGAAATATTCACGTGACATTTCGTAGCATCTATTTTCGTTTGGCGTTTGTTGATGTACAAGTCGCCATCAGATATATCGGAGCGGCTAAGGCGCTGACAAATATCTGAACACGCCTCTATAGTCTTGACAATGCCTTGGCGTTAGAGTGCGTGTTCAGATATTGTGAACACCTCGGCCGCTCCGATATATCTGATGGTGACTGTACGATTGTCAATTGGCTAGGCCGCCAGGTCGTCCAACCATTTTATCTCTATCTATTAGGTACTAAAATAAACTACAAACATGACTTAGGAACAACTTTTTTTGCTTCTCACATCATAGGTGGTTATCTATATTAAATTTTATCCGTGACCACAGCTGGTGCAATTGAGCTGAAACGACGGATTTAAGGTAAAATAATGAAATGTAATTGCGGTAGACCCGTTTTTAGGGTTCCGTACCCAAAGGGTAAAAACGGGACCCTATTACTAAGCCTCCGCTGTCCGTCTGTCCGTCTGTCCGTCTGGCCATCTGTCCGTCTGTCCGTCTGGCCATCTGTCCGTCTGTCCGTCTGTCTGTCACTAGGCTGTATCTCATGAATCGTGATAGCTAGACAGTTGAAATTTTCACAGTAATGTATTTCTGTTGCCGCTATAACAACAAATACTAAAAAGTACGGAACTCGGTGCGCGAGTCCGACTCGCACTTGGCCGGGTTTTATTTTCTAGCCTATCTGAGTGTCCCAATGCTGGGCAAAGGCCTCTCCCCTTGATTTCCACGAGACTTGTTAACATCATTAAATATGTGTACAAACGCGAGAGTTTAGTATTAAACTTTGAATTATTTACAAAACTATTCGCCTTAACAGTCGCTTTCTATAAAATATAATAGGTTATTGTTTCACTCGCCATTTGACATCAGCGCGTCTGACATGCAGTACGTTTACCTCCTATTGTCTTTAAACGTAGTGAATTGTATAGATCCACTACTCTGGACCAATAACGGCTTTGTCCAAGGAGTCAGTGAAAATGGTATTGTCAGTTTCATGGGAATACCTTATGCTATAGTTGACCCGTTGAACCAGTTTGGGGTAAGCTCACCACTTTTTCACGTCTGTGACAAACAAGTACACAGACCGGGAGGCCTACGAAATACTATGGATCTTTAAATTTAACTGTTCTTTCAATCCCTAAATCTCGAAAATTAAAGTGGCTGTTTCATACAGTTACTCCTCAGATGTCAATGTCTTTTACTTAATCGCCAAATTTTTTACATTATTTGGGTTGGGCCCGTAGTAAAATTGTTCAATATGTGTATTAACCTCACAAAATTTTATTAAGGGTTAAAAAAACCTCGTACACATTTACTAACAATAGGGAATATTACGCGAAACTCTGCGAAGGGGGCGCCACTACCACAATCTGAGGGGCTATCGCGAAACAAGAAAATCGAAGTTTCGTTATCTAACATCTCTGTCACTCTTGCACATTCGAGCGACAAAGAGGCTGATAGCGAAATTTCGGATTCGCGTTTCCCGGTAGGTCCTCTGTAAACAAACCGCCTTGATGCATCAATGTCATATATTATTATCTCTGAAAACTTGTCAAAAACCTGTTATAGGTAGAGTATGTATAAGTTACTCTATGGTTTACTAAAACGGCTAGTGCTGCACTCTGGTGGCAGAACATTGCGTAATATCCCCTATCGAAACATGATTTTGCTATCTTTGCAGGAAACGTTAGAGGTACCTCCATTTGAAGGAGTCTACTCTGCTAAAGATGATACGGCATTATGTCCACAACAAGATGACATAAATTATAAAATAATCGGTACCCTGGACTGCTTACGGATCAACGTTTACGTCCCTGAAGGAACTAACCCTGACAGTCTACTCCCAGTCATGGTCTTCATCCACGGCGGAGATTTCAGGAGATGGAACTCTAACAGAGACACTTACGGTCCTGATTTCCTTGTCACCAAAGGCGTCATTCTAGTAACGTTTAATTATAGACTAGGCGCGTATGGATTCATGTCTATACATAGATCAGATATACCAGGTAACGCTGGATTAAGAGATCAGTGGAAAGCATTACTATGGGTCAGAGAGAATATAGTAGCTTTTGGAGGAGATAATGATGATGTTACATTGTTTGGTGAGGACGCAGGCGCTGCTTCTGTAGAAGTCCATATACTTTCAAAAAATTCTAAAGGCCTGTTTCATAAAGCTATTTTACAAAGTGGATCAGTGCTTTGTGATTGGGCCATGGCAGAACGGGATACACAGGCACCGATGAAATTAGCTAAATATTTAGGACTAGATACAGATAATGTCGACGACGCTTTAAACTACTTATACACAATTGATCCTAAATTGGTAATAACTGCCTCTATAGATACAGGTCTCATTGAATCTTTTAAACCGACAGTCGAAAAAGAATTCTTTCGCGTACAATCTATGATAAAAGACAAGCCAAGCGAACTGTTAAATGAAGCGTCGTTATCAATCCCAATTATAATAGGATTTAATAGTAGAGAAGATCATCCTAACGTGCGTTACTTCTCAGATTCTCTTGATGGTTATTTTAAAAGAGCGAATGCGAGTTTCAGAGCTAAGATAAATAATTACTTCAATTTAGATGACGAAGATTTAGATGAAGTTGAGAGTCGAGTTAGATATTTTTACATACCCGATCAAAACGTCGGTCTTCATACTATTGAAGCTATGTTCGATTTTGATGCTGACTTCTCTTTAATGTATCCAAGTTTAAGAGATAGCCGATACTATGTAGAAGCTGGTGCTACAGTATATTTGTATACATTTGATTACGCCGGTGGAAGGAACTATATGAAGAAAAGATTTAGGGTGAATTTGAACGTTGGAGCTATACATGGGGATGAGATTGGGTATTTATTTCAACAATCGTCTGACATACACCCTCGATGCTCAGAAACAAATGAAGATAAAGTGATCATTAATCTAATGACATACATGTGGACAGATTTTGCCAAAACCAGGTATGGTACAAGTATATTTACAAGAGTTTTTGTAATTATATGAATATTATTGTCAAATTATTTTTAAACATGATTTAACTGGAAGCAAGCATTAGCAAAATTAATTAGAAAGAAGAAACATTCCTTTCAAACACATTACCAAAAGAAAGTTTTTGACGTCTAACCTGATGTTTTTCTAAGGCCAATGTTAACGTCGAAACAATTTTAACAAAACTAAACAATAACACCTTCCTTATACTGTGGTTAAACGGTAGACTTTATAATTGAGTAAAACACCCGCTGCACGTTGTAGCACGTAGTGTGTTCTCTGTCACACCTTCCTGCGGCGGACGGCGTCCTGTCTCTTTTTAATTTGATTTTAATATTTTCCCATTATATTTATTTCAGTAACCCAACTCCAGCAAGACATATTTTCACCTGGACACCAGTGATTGAAGAATTCTCTTACGCTTTGTTAGGTGCCAAGCTGCAAATGATACATCACCTCTATCACCAAAGGATGGCGTTTTGGGACCAAATCTTTGAGAAGTACGGAGAATTTATGAGGTGGTAGAATGTACCATGTGAGAAGAGAAGTATGAACTCCTTCAACTCATTATCCAGGGAAAGATTCAAGGGAAAAGATCATCCGGACGAAGAAGTAACTCATGGGTCAAAAATCTTTGAACATCACTCTCATTATTCCGCGCAGCTGTGTCTAAGGTCCCTTATGATAGCTGACCTCCGGTAGGAGATCTGATAGCACTGGAAGAAGAAGGATGAATCACCTCCACTAGTCTTTGTCTGCCTTCTCCAATAGGGTTGTTTCTACGTGTTGAATTTTATAACTAAATCTAGCAATTTATCACAATAAATTGGAAACTTAAAAAATATATGGGAATAATAAATAAATACAAGACTTCAAAGTAAAAAAAAATACTTCTAAGTAGGAAAAAAAATGGTACTACCATTCGATTCCTTACATTTTATTATAAAAATATTATACAGCAACAAAGCGTTTCGTCAGAAAAGTGCGTGCCAGACTTTGACCTTAATAAAGGTGTAACACATCACTCACTCACATCACTCACTGGGTAATACATCATCATTTATAAATCAACATCAACAGTTTTAATTCCTGGAAGTGCATGGTTTGTAGGTAGTTAGACCAAGATAAGTCTGCAACGATTTTGATTGCATACGCAGTGCAGACTTCTATGAAATTATGACGATTCAGACTTCTATGAATTAATAACATAACACTAATTGCCTTAATCTAACCATAAAGAATGAAATTTTTGACAAAAAACATTAGTTTTTTTTATAAAAAAAGACTAGTTTATTTGTTTGAAATTCGCTTTTGTCAGTATAAAAGTACCTACAAATAGATTTGCCATTTGATATACAGACTAAAAAGAGAGAAACTTTTGTAGGTATTCCAGCATTCTTGGCGAAAATGTAAGTAGCGATTTGCATAAATATTTCATAGTTTTAATAATAAAGGTTCCTTCAGAAATTCTTAATGCTTTAAATTACCATTTTCTTGGTTAGCGACACAGAGTAGTAAATATTAAGACCGACAGCATGTGCGTTTCCCACGCTAGGCATATTTTATACTAAGGACAAGTAGGTACCTATATATAAAAGTTCTCAGAAATTTAAATTTAGCAAACAATGAAAACATGTTAAGATCTTTACAGTAATTATTGAATTTTTTGAATCTGTGATATTAATTACCTAATGTACCTAATAATAATGTATAATATAGAATAGGAATAAGCAAAATTGACATGTAAATCTTTTTATATTTTTATCAATAAATGATCTATCTATCTATCTATCTAGTACATATGGTGCTACTTTTTTGCACTAGTGCGGGAATGAGCACTTTTCGTGCATATGTCAAAAGTTTAAAGGGCCATATGTACTGTAAAACGTTGTACGATACACGTGCGAAAAGGTAATTCGCAACTCGTGTCGATTTAAAACACTCCCTGCGGTCGTGTTTTAATTTATCGCCACTCGTTTCGAATTTCCTCTTTTCCGCACTTGTATCGTAAATAACTATAATATCTTTATTAGATATTCCTTGCATGTCTTATTATTATTTATGCGATAACCAGAATTTTTCTGTATGGAAACTTGCTTTAAATTCTCGTGTAAGTTTCGTGTCCACAAACTTTCGAGAATGTTCCTGCATTTCTGAGAAAGTTCTGCAACTTGCATGTTACTACGCGTGCCTTGTCATTGTTTTTGTGCGCTCTCCCATTTTTGCATTTTAGCAAAGAGGATATATTAAGATAGAGCGGTACTGTCATAGTAAATTTTGTAACCACAGTGAATTTCACTGCCAATGAAGATTTATAAAAATACGATAAAATGTATTCAAATATGGATAAATGATTTTTTTTAAATCACATTTAGAAACGGGTCTATCGCGAATTTTTTTTTTTTTACCTTTATTTACCGACGTTTCGACACAGGTTTCACTGGTCGTGGTCGCGGCTAACTGACGTCCCAGCAAAATGTCAAAACAGAGATTTGTGTGGCTACCCCACGAAAAGTGCATTTAAAGTTCGAGGTAATGTCTACCTCGAACTTTAAATGCAATTCGCGATAGACCCATTTCTAAATGTGATTTAATATGTGTTTAAACCGCGAAAGTTTTAAATGTTATATGATTTTTTTTATTTGCATTAATTATTTTTATGATTTTGACCCATGTTCTTTCACTGATATGCGTTAAAGTTGTTAAATAACAAACAAAACCGTCAACGCCCTCTATACGAGAGTAGGCCAAAGGTAGTGGCGCCATCTGATCGAAAATCAAAATTCTGTGGCTTTGTGTGCATTTAAACTAAAAATGATTTAAATTTGGACTTACCTAACCGATGTCACAGCCACTAATTAGGCCGAATACGAACATATGAAAACTTGCCGAATATGCCGAATACCGAATATTCGGACCATCTCCAGACTATATACTATTATCGCCATCTACCACGGGCCATCTATCGCATTCTCGCGGCGCTGTATCAGTGTTATCAGTATTTTCGATTCACTAGCCCCTTGTACCTTGTAGCGTTGAATTTATGCGGCCGATTTAACTTTTGGTGCAGTTTATACTGCAGGTGACCGAAGACAAACAAATGGAGTTTATAATGCAGCTATGTCAGGATGGATCGCATCCGAAACACTACATTGCGCACCAAAACACGCATAGCTGACGTGGGGGTGAATACCGCCAGGCTGAAGTGGGACTGGGCGGGTCACGTCTGCCGCATGATCCGGATAGGTGGGCTAGTATATTCACCAAGTGGATGCCGCAAACCAACGCAAACGAAGCGCGGATGTGGCAGGCCCAGACGATGGCGGGACGACTTAGACACCTTCATCAGTAACTGGGTAGAAAAAGCACAACAACGGGAGTTGTGGATATCAAGGGGAGAGGCATTTGCCCAGTGACACACTAAAACGGGCTAAGAAAAAAAAATGCAGCTCTATTATTTATTAAATCATTTTACGGTTTAGACTCACTTGTTTTAGTCACTCGCGCGACAAGACAGTGCTTGAGAAAGGAAACCTAGGCTCTCCGAAACATGTCGCGCGAGGGACTAAAACAAGTGAGTCTAAAGTCTAAACCGTAAAATGATTTAATGTTAGTATGTCTCACAACGGTTTAAATTCGTCTATTATTTATATAGAAATTTTTACGGCGCTATTAATAACTAAAAAGTAGTAGATAGGTATATTATGGGGAAATCCGAAAATGTAGAAGATACAAAGGAACTGCCTAAGCATTATCCTAATATTGGATAAAAAGCGTGATTTTTATAAAAAAAAAACATTTTTAGGGTTCCGTACCCAAAGGGTAAAAACGGGACCCTATTACTAAGACTCCGCTGTCCGTCTGTCCGTCTGTCTGTCTGTCACCAGGCTGTATCTTGTGATCTGTGATAGCTAGACAGCTGAAATTTTCACAGATGATGTATACCGGTTGCCGCTATAACAACAAATACTAAAAACAGAATAAAATAGAGATTTAAGTGGGGCTCCCATACAACAAACGTGATTTTTGACCGAAGTTAAGCAACGTCGGGCGGGGTCAGTACTTGGATGGGTGACCGTTTTTATAGTTAATGGTACGGAACCCTTCGTGTGTGAGTCCGACTCGCACTTGGCCGGTTTTTTTTAATGCCGGCCAACAGGCCAATTCGAACATTTATTGACATTTGAATTATGATATTACTTATAGGTTATCGTGTCATATTGGGTAGTTATCGTGCGTCTCGCCAATACAAGCACGGACAAGTACGAGCGAAATGAACGATATTTGAATGACGTCAGTTAGATGTCAGTCTGATATCAGTTTACCTACGTTGGAATTGGCCTTCAAGATTCAATTTCGTACAAAACATTTAAAAAAATCAAGTGAAATTTTTCGAAAGGACTATTAAAAACAATATAATTAGATGTCACTTAATCTTCTTCTCTCTTCTCTCTTTCATTTAGATATCATTTCGTGTGAAAGTGTAATTTGAAATTGGCCTGGATTAACGTTAAAAGGACCAGAGAGCGAAGGATTATCGTGACGACCCAGATTTTCATTTACCTATATTAATAGACTTACAATAGGCTGAATCAATCACTGAAACCCTTTCCCCCTTCTCCCCCTTTTCCCCCTTTCCCCTCATCATCAATATTCATTAACCACAGTTTCCGTCTGACTTCACACAACTTAATGTTTTAATAATCATTATCTCTTGAATAACATTATTGAGTTTGAAGTTTTCACACCTCTTTATACACCCATGTCAATGCAAAATCAATCTTATTAAAAACTCCGTAGAACGCAATGATCAGCATTTTATAAATTTGTAGAATTTCGGCGAATCACACACTCATACAGTCAGTTTAATGGAATTTGAACTTTAAGGTTTACTTAATAAGGGTTTGGTGAGCAGAAAATTTAGATTAAACAATATGCACACATTGCGCCGCTGAAAACAAGCTCCGTTCCTAGTTTGAATGTGTAACTATTACGCTGAATTGACTTTCGATGCGTGGAAATGTGAAATAAATTTGCATTTATCATTTTCCTATTATTATACATATGCGGAAGTATTATAAATTTTATAAGTCTACTTATTTTAGATGATTGGTAATCAAGTGGGGAAGTTGTCTTTTGTTTGGCTGGGTTTTGAGACTAAAACTAAAAGTTAATTAAAACTTGAATTACTTTTCAAAGTTCAAATAGATTCAAAAGCTAAGAACCAAATTACCTCTAACTTTCTAAATAAATAAATCAGCGTGCGTCAGTGCGAACTAAACCTACTTAACAATACCTATCCGTGGCCACGATATTAGAGAGGTAAAAACAAAGTTTTCCGAATACATACATATATTTTATAATCACGCCTATTTCCCGGAGGGGTAGGCAGAGAGACCACGGATTTCCACTTGCTACGATCCTGACATACTTCTTTCGCTTTCTTCACTTTCATAACATTCCTCATACACGTTCGCCGGTTTAGGGTGCTCTTGACCTGGCATTTCTTTATGATTTCCCCGATCTGATCAGAAAAAGTCCGACGAGGTCTACCTCTTCCAACTCCAGCTTCTAAGTTTCCCGAATATTCGAGAAATATGGCCTATCGCAAAAATCCGGGCGGTGACACTGACATCGATTTTGACATTTGCGACAGCCATACAGTCGGCAGTAACGTCGCGCCGCATTCCTGCAGCAGTAATGCTAATTTAGTCTGAATCTGAACCTAATCGTAAATCTACTGAACAATAACCGACGACCGACGATATTAGAGACGTAAAAACAAAGTTTCCTTGAATATTCGAGATTTATGGCCACCCGAGACCGTCCGACGTGATTCATGACGGACCAGCATGTGCATGTACCTGTACGTACTAGTGGGGTATGATTTCCTAGTCTTTATTAGGTGGAAATTAATTAAAATTTATTAAATTAATTTAATTAATTAATTTAATTATTTATTTTTTAATTATTTCGTATTAATCGTTGCAGCAGCAGCATCCTCATTTCAGGCTACTTTTTTGGTGAATATAATATGTGTAAGTACGGTTTCGTTTATATTATTGATCGAAAGAATAAATAATCCATACTAATATTATAAATGCGAAAGTCTGTCTGTCTGTCTGTCTGTGTGTTCCCTCTTCACGCTTAAACCGCTGAATCGATTTAGATGAAATTTGGCATTGTTGAGTCCCTGAGAAGGACATAGGATAGTTTTTATCCCGAAAAATCATCCCTTAAGAAAGTAAAAAGCGGGGTGGAATTGAGATAATTAATGAAGTGTCTGCTAATTTGTGTGCATAATATGCTCAAATTGAATAATTGCTATAAGATTTTCTCCAGGCGCTATTCTTACTCTAGCTGGGGTTACTAAGTCCACGCAGACGAAGTCGCGGGCAAAAGCTAGTAAATAAATATTATAGGACATTCTTACAGAAATTGACTAAGCCCCACGGTAAGCTCAAGAAGGCTTGTGTTGTGGGTACTCAGACAACGATATATATAATACTTATACAAATACTTATAAATACATAGAAACGTCCATGACTCATGAACAGCGCTGGTGGCCTAGCGGTAAGAGCGTGCGACTTTCAATCCGGAGGTCGCGGGTTCAAACCCCGGCTCGTACCAATGAGTTTTTCGGAACTTATGTACGAAATATTATTTGATATTTACCAGTCGCATTTCGGTGAAGGAAAACATCGTGAGGAAACCGGACTGATCCTAACAAGGCCTAGTTCCCCCTCTGGGTTGAAAGGTCAGATGGCAGTCGCTTTTGTAAAAACTAGTGCCTACGTCGATTCTTAGGATTAGTTGTCAAGCGGACCCCAGGCTCCCAGGAGCCGTGGTAAAATGCCGGGATAACGCGAGGAAGAAGAAGAGAGAGTCCATGACTCATGAACAATCTGTGCTCATCATCACACAAATAAATGCCCTTACCGGGATTCGAACCCAGGACAATCGGCTTCACAGGCAGGGTCACTACCCACTAGGCCAGACCGGTCGTCAAAGAAAGGAAATAAATAAATAAATATTCTTCTTCTTCTTGCCTGATCTTTCTTATTCTTATAATTTTGGCTCAGGCAATCCCAATTAATCTATCACAAATAAATCATCGAAATTGGGGGTCGAAATTGGTTTGCTTTAGGTATCATGGATGTTCCTTTGATCCATACTGAACGCGGTACCCTGAGCCACCACACACTAGCGTCTTTCGAGCGTCGGTTTCTAAGTCAGCGCTATGGAAAATGGCGTTGCTGCGCAGTTGCGTCAACGTTGCGTCGAACAGCAGTAATAGTGTTAACTAGACGCGACGGTCGAGAGATGCTAATATCACAGGGCGGACACGCTATACATCAAAAATCACTTG
This sequence comes from Cydia strobilella, assembly GCF_947568885.1. Classification (NCBI taxonomy): domain Eukaryota; kingdom Metazoa; phylum Arthropoda; class Insecta; order Lepidoptera; family Tortricidae; genus Cydia; species Cydia strobilella. The sequence continues at coordinate 937,084 of NC_086045.1, forward strand.
CGTTTCTATGTGTGAACGGCACGTCTGTACACGCAGCATGCGTTAAAGTGTGAGTAAGTTGCTTAAAAATAGTACTGAGCGGCCGGCAAACGGCCGTCAATCTGAAGTCGCGGGGCGAGGTAATTCGAGTTGGGGTGGGGCGGTGCGTGGCCGTTCTGTATGATAATACTATTACTTATTGTGTGCTAGTGTGGTGTGGCCCTTATACGGGCAAGGCACTGCAAATATCTTAGCAAATACACAAATTGTGATCCCTCCCTGAACAGACCTGGATTTGTTGTTAATGTCCGACCCCGCGTGAGCTGGCATTATAATTACGGCCTTTTATCTGCCGAGGGAATTACAATTGCTTACTGAATAATCGGCTCAGACCAAGTTTATACTTGGTTTTATTCTTTTGTCACACAGAACGTCATTTTATTGACTAGGTACCTACATACATTTGCACGCTTGCATGCAAGCTAGATACCTAGTCAATAAAATGCCAAAAGAATAAAAAATAAATTCAAATAAATATGAAATTACAAATTAAATTTTTCAGAGGGAATGGAGGAAATATTGTTCAGTGTGGCCTATATATTCCACTCAAAAGATATAAAACCTGCGCAGTGACTAGAATATTGACTGGACACTGTAAGTTCAACAAAGACATGTTCCGAATTGGGAAGAAACAGGATGCGACATGCAGGTTCTGCCAGGAGTCAGAGGAGACTGCAATGCACATTCTCTGTTCCTGTGGACCACTAATGTAAAAAAAAAGTATCCACTTAGGGCGGCACATCATCATCATCATCATGTCAGCCGATAGACGTCCACTGCTGGACATAGGCCTCCCCCAAGGCTCGCCACTCCGACCGATCCTGTGCCGCTCGCAACCACCGAATTCCCGCGACTTTCACCAGGTCGTCGCTCCATCTCGTTGGAGGCCTACCGGCAGTTCGTCTTCCGGTACGCGGACGCCACTCCAGAACCTTCCGGCCCCACCGGCCATCAGTTCTGCGAGCAATGTGCCCCGCCCACTGCCACTTAAGGTTTGCAATTCTGCGAGCTATATCGGTGACCCTAGTTCTACTGCGGATATCATCATTTCTGACTCTATCACGCAGAGAAACCCCGAGCATAGCTCTCTCCATTGCCCTTTGCGTGACCTTGAGCCTTCTTATGAGGCCCATCGTTAGCGCCCACGTCTCAGATCCGTATGTCATCACTGGCAACACACACTGGTCAAAGACTTTTGACTTAAGACACTGCGGCAATTTGGACGAAAAGATACTGTGGAGCTTCCCGAACGCTGCCCAACCGAGTCGGATTCGACGAGTGACCTCTTTCTCGAAGTTGGACCTACCTAACTGGACTGTTTGTCCTAGGTATACATAATCGTCAACAACTTCGAGCGCAGAGCCTCCGATTAATACGGGAGTTGGCACAACATGGACGTTAGACATGATCTTCGTCTTGTCCATGTTCATTTTCAGACCAACTCGTTCAGATACTCTGCTGAGATCAGCGAGCATCGCACTGAGGTCCTCCATGGTCTCAGCCATGACTACGATATCATCGGCAAACCGAAGGTGAGTGATGTACTCGCCATTTACATTGATGCCTCGTCCTTTCCAGTCCAGAACCTTAAAGGCATCCTCCAATGCAGCGGTGAACAGCTTTGGGGAGATTACATCTCCTTGTCTGACTCCCCGCTGCAATGGAATAGGCTTCGAGCTCTGGCCCTGTAGTCGGACGGACATGGTGGCGTTTTCGTACAGACACTTCAGCACTTCGATATACCGGTAGTCGATTTGGCACCTTTGGAGAGACTGCAGCACAGCCCAAGTCTCGATCGAATCGAAGGCTTTCTCGTAGTCCACAAATGCAAGGCAAAGGGGGAGGTTATATTCCTCAGTCTTCTGTATAACCTGCCGCAACGCATGTATGTGGTCTACGGTACTATAGCCTTTACGGAAACCTGCTTGTTCGGGAGGCTGGAAGTCGTCAAACCTGCGTGCGAGACGGTTCGTGATGACTCTCGAAAACAGCTTGTAGACATGGCTCAGAAGTGAGATGGGTCTATAATTCTTCAGCAAGGTGTTATCACCTTTTTTGAAGAAGAGCACCACCACACTTCTGTTCCACGCTTGCGGCGTTTTTCCTTCGCGCATGACGGAACTAAACAGCGTCTGAAGGGCCTTAAGGACTGGTTTACCACCCGCCTTCAGGAGTTCGGCCGTAATTCCGTCATCACCTGGGGCTTTGCCATTCTTAAGTTGTTTGAGAGCCATACTAATCTCGTACAGGCTGACGTCCGGGATATCTTCGGTATAGTGTCGAGTTAGTCTAGCTCTAGGGTCTCTAGCTAGATCCACGACGGGTGCTCGGGTTGTTGTGTATAACTGTCCATAGAACTTCTCGACTTCTCCCAAGAGCTCAGGTTTGGTCATGGCTCAGGTCAGGTTCAGGGCGGCACATACTGCAACCCTATGAGGTACAGAACATTACGGCCCAAAGAATCTGGAATTTTCTGGACTCAACGGGCATTAGTAACGAACTTTAAAGGGCCGTCACAATAGATCACTGCTTGGTCGACGTGACACTCACAGGCCCACAACACCCCAACAATAATAATAATAATATATTCCACTCCCAAACTATTGTTAGACATTCAGGCCAACTCAAATATGCATCTGACATCAAACCGATATCTGAATGAAGTCAGTTAGTTATCATTCGCGCGTTCGTTTCATACGTTTCGTACATGAATTAGCGCGAGCGAAACGCGCTTGCAAACGATAACTAACTCACAGATATTGTTTTGATGTCAGATGTACGTTCGAATTATCCTAATTACTCAAATCAACCTTATAATAGAAACCGTTGTATTTATAAGTTACAGCTTTGTGAATAATTTATAATGTCGAGCTCCAAATAAACAGAAATCACGCTCAAATAAGCAAATGACGTCAATGTAACAATGAATATTTAATTGAATTTGTATTTTGTTTGACCTGCAGCTGAATTACATGTTATTTAACTATTATAATATTAAAAATTATAAATTAACTAACAGGCCAATTCGAACAATGAAATACGTCATTTACTAAGTTCTAGAAACGAAATGGATGATATATGTCTGTGTCAGAAATGACGTTTCTTCAAAAAAAACAGTCGCTAGCGAATATGTCAGTTGTCAAACTCGTGATAAGGGTACTGGTCACTTCAAAACCCAAATCATATGCCGCAAATATGTAGCTGCTATTGAGGATGAAACTGGTAATGTATGTACTTAAAAATTAGCTTTTAAATGCTTGAATTCGAAACACATTTTATTGTTTGATAATAGGAGGTATTACTGCAATGTTCTGCCACCAAGTGCAGCACTAGCCTTTTTTAGTAAACCATAGAGTAACTTATACATACAGCCTTTAACAGTTTTTTTTTTCAAGTTTTCAGAGACAATAAAACATGACATTGATGCATCACGGATTTGCGCAAATCTGAAATTTCGATATCTGCCTCTATCGCTCGAATATGCAAGAGTGACAGAGATGTTAGATAACGAAATTTCGATATTCTAGTTTCGCGATAATTGTGGTAGTGGCGCATTCTACGCAGTTTCGCGTAATATTCCCTATTCATTGGATAATTGTGACAAAGGTAGCGTAGCTGTCTTTATTGAAATATACTACAAATGCAAATAATACAATACCTTTAACACTAATTCCGTCGAGTCACTGTCTTATTTCTGTCAAAAGGTCGTATGACCATACAACTAAATACTGATTTCCATCCTTTTTGTCAGTAATCTGTTCTGCTCAGTTGCCGACGCAAGGTCGTATGTCCGTACAACTATATATTGACTTACTACTTTTTGTCAGTAATCTGTTGTGCTCAGTTGCCGACGCTCAGCATCTGTTAAATGAAAATAAAACGGTCCCGGGGAGTCGAAGTAGGGAAAAATAGCCAGTCATACTCTTAGCTTCCGGCAGAGAGGAAGATCGCGAGAGTTTGATATTTTTCACCACACCGGCTGATAATGGCCCTTGATACTTCAAAAACAGATGAAAAGGTTGCATTTTATCCACGCAAGAGCGGCAAAGTAATTAGATGCAAATTTCTTGTTGTTTCCTCATTTTGGCTGGTAGCATTGAAATACCTTTATTTCAACTCGACTCGGGACTTAAAAGATTCGGAGGTTTTTTTTAGCGCAGAATCCCGTAAAAAGAGTCGAATTTCTCAAATTTATTTTAATTCTGCTTAATAATAATTTTAAATTTAGTTCTGCTGTAGTTAAGTTTTTCTGTAGTGAAATATATAATTTCTTTGAAAAAATAAAGTTCTATAAACCTCAAAACACAAAGACCTCAAAGACGCCTAGTCTTACTAAGATGGCATATAGTCGAGAAATTCGGACGGGCACCGCCGTGGCGGGGTGGCCTAGAGGTTCATGGCGTTAGCCGCGATAGCTAAAGACGCCGGTTCGAATCCGGCCTTCACCACTGGAGGGCTTCGTCACTTTTTCTTTAATATATGACATCTATTACAGTTTTTAATTTATATATAGTAGTGTGACTACTTAAAAAACCCAAAACAAAATATTTTAATAAAATAATTTGATTTGTTCCCAAACTTGTTCATGTATGGCAGCACCAGTCTCTCTCGCTACAACGTAAATCCGTAAGGAGTTCGTTTAGGAGGTGCAAGCGCGCACTGCTTGCCCTTAGAGCTGGTCAAAGACGCCTAGTCTTACTAAGATGGCATATAGTCGAGAAATTCGGACGGGCACCGCCGTGGCGGGGTGGCCTAGGGGTTCATGGCGTTAGCCGCGATAGCTAAAGACGCCGGTTCGAATCCGGCCTTCACCACTGGAGGGCTTCGTCGTCACTTTTTCTTTAATATATGACATCTATTACAGTTTTTAATTTATATATAGTAGTGTGACTACTTAAAAAACACAAAACAAAATATTTTAATAAAATATTTTGATTTGTTCCCAAACTTGTTCAAAGATGGCAGCACCAGTCTCTCTCGCTACAACGTAAATCCGTAAGGAGTTCGTTTAGGAGGTGCAAGCGCGCACTGCTTGCCCTTAGAGCTGGTCAAAGACGCCTAGTCTTACTAAGATGGCATATAGTCGAGAAATTCGGACGGGCACCGCCGTGGCGGGGTGGCCTAGGGGTTCATGGCGTTAGCCGCGATAGCTAAAGACGCCGGTTCGAATCCGGCCTTCACCACTGGAGGGCTTCGTCACTTTTTCTTTAATATATGACATCTATTACAGTTTCTATAAACCTAATTTAGACTTAAAAGACTCTAGTTTCTACTAACACTAGCTAGTTGCCTACACTCACAATCAGTCCCTATGGTTATTTTAATAAATTAAACCATAAAATTTCGATTTCTATTCGAAAATATTGAGGTTACCGATTTTTTTCCATGTGGCACTTTCGTAGTTTTGGAAACTTTCAAACGTCACATCAGTAATTGTCAGGCGTATTCGAATTTTAGTTATTCGATCTGTTTCCGATATGATACTGATCTGTCAGTGTTAAAAGTGACGTTTTTGGTTGAATAAATGTCACTTTTTACACTGACGGATCAGTAATCATATCGGAAACAGATCGAATAACTAAAACTCGAATCTGTGTGTATATACATTAGGTACCTCAATGAAACTTGATAAGAGGTACTCTCTCGCACGATTTCTCTGAACCCAAGGTACCTAGGTGTAATTCATTAATCCTTCAACAAAGGCCAGGTAATGGTCGCCTCCCTAATATCTGATGACTTGCACTAATTACTACTCTTCTAGGTTATCAGCGAATCTGTGAAGTACATAGATATTGAACTTTTTGACGATTTGACAACTGAAGGAATCATACTGCACGTTTGGCGTTTAAAAACCAGTAAGGTGCTTTGCTAAAAAGTCTCATACTGTTCTCTCAATAGTAGAATTACTCTTAAACTCACGTCACACAAAGTATGTTTCAGCTCTGTAAATTTGTATCACATCGGGCCACACTGACGAGTCTTCCGACTGCGTGTACCATTGCTGTAATATACAAGTATTTATATTTCATATTTACTATTGACAAATGTTTATTTATTTATTATTACCTGACACAAGTCGCGCAGTATGCCGTTCCGCACACCTCCACCTCCTCCTGGCTCCACAGAAAACCAGCGCCGTTGACAACGCTTAGTCGTGCCAACTGCATTGCTGAGTGGAGACCATTTCAGCCTCACATCCTTATCTGTTAGTTTCGTATTTTTCACCTTTGTTTTTTTTCTTTCTTGTTAATGTATCTTTGTAATGTAATAATGTGTTGCCTGAATAAATATTATTCTATTCTATTCTATTCTATTCCTTCCAAACGGATGCCGTTACAATGGATTCATTCTAATGGACGGCATCCAATTATTTAGTACACTGACGATCGATCCATTTCATACGTCCATAGGTGCTCTTGCTTCACTTGCTGGTGTGTGCTTTATTGGTACCGTATGCTGGATTTGTTACTACTTGGAACTGTAGCCATTAATGTGAAAAGGCTTAAGGCCGTTCCATCGGTTTGCCGCTGTCACTGTCACATTTCGCAAGAAAGAACGGGAAAGATCATGCGCGCCAAGTGTCAATTTTGATCGAATTTTGTCGATTTTTATTTATTTTAAAAACGTTACCTTACAATATCGAAATTCGAAAGCTATGAAATTACTATTTAAGTTAAGATTGTTTTTTCTTCTTTTTTTTGTTTATAGTATCACATAATAAATAACCGAGTAAAGTTGGATTAAAAGTCCGAGTTAGAGGTTACTTTGGGAATTAATTGTATCGAGCGAAGTGTCATCTTTCGTGTATCGGAAGCTATGTTGTTAAAGATAATATAGTCAAGAACTACATATATTTTTTCCACGTCTACGAATATCAACGCCTCTTAGAAAAACATGATCATATAAGGAGATTGTTCGTCTTGTGGCTCAGGGAACCGCCTTAAAAAACCAAAAAGGACATGGACGAAGAAATTGTTAAGAAAAAGGCAATCCTACACACAACTTGTTTAGCGCAGCCCTTTATTTATGTCAGTTGGTTAAGGGCGATTGGACCGGCGCGGCGGTGTTCTGAAAGGTCACAAGTTCGAGTATTGCCGGAAGCGGTGAATATTTATTTAATTACTAGCTTTTGCCCGCGACTTCGTCTGCGTGGAATTAGTAATTTGGGTACCTTAATTCTTAAACAAATCTGTTTTTTAATCCATCCTTTTTCACCCCCAAATTGGTCCACAATTTCCACCCCATTTTTTACACCCTTAAGGGTTGATTTCGGTGATAAAAGTTATTCTATATCATTTCCCACAGCTCAAACTATACCCATACCAAGTTTCATCTAAATCGGTTCAGCGGTTATTGATTCCCCATACAAATTTCCACCCCCATTTTCACCCCCTTGAGGGGTGAGTTCTGGGATAAAAAGTATCCTATGTCCTTCCCCGGGACTCGAACTATCTGTATACCAAATTTCAACTAAATCGGTTCAGCGGTTTAAGCGTGAAGAGGTAACACACAGACAGACAGACAGACACTTTCGCATTTATAATATTAGTATGGATTTTTTATACTACTTCGGTGGCAAACAAGCATACGGCCCGCCTGATGGTAAGCAGTCTCCGTAGCCTATGGACGTCTGCAACTCCAGAGGCGTTACATCCGTGTTGCCGAACCTAACACTCTGCACCCTCGGTTGAGCTCTGGCAACCTTACTCATCGGCACGAACAGAACACTAAAAATCTGTCAAGTACCTATTTTGAAGTAATTTGGTACTTCGCCTGAGTACTTTTAGTCATACTTGTTATGAACAAAATGCTGCACTTCATGATAAAAGCAAGACGCTTTGCACAGTGATAGTAAGGACCAAACTGAGCGATTTGACCCGCAGCAGCGGCAGTTTCACCCCTTAGGAACAGAGATGGCGCCACTTCTTTAAAAAATATTTCAAAAAATTCTACAAGCTAAATCAATGAACCGATTTAAATGTTTAATATCTCAAATGAAAGCTTATTACATACGTTACTTTTAAAAAAATACTCAAAAAATATATACTGAATACTTTTGACAAGAAACGGCATCTTAAGTTTTTTTTTTACTCGATTGATAGTTTTTACTTGATTTCTCAAAAAAAAATGTATGGAACATGAATAGTTTAATACATGTGCATATTACGGAATAAACAACAAGTATTATACAAAAAACTCGACACCGATACCTCTCATACTTCACGAAATATGAAAGTTTGAATGTGAGTGTAAATTTCTTCAAAATATATTTCAAAAAATTCTACAAGCTAAACTATTTGACCGATTTCAATGTTTAATATCTAAAATAAAAGCTCATTATATACATTACTTATAAAAAAATACTAAAAAACATATACTGAATACTTTTGGCAAAAAACGGCATCTTAAGTTTTTTTTTCTTACTCGATTGATAGTTTTACTTGATTTCTTAAAAAAAAATATGGAACATGAATAGTTAAATACATGTATATATTACTGAATAAATATCAAGTATTAGAAAAAAAACCCGACACCGATACCTTTTATTCTTCACGAAATATTTAAGTTCAATTATGCACGCTCTTACAAATAAATTTATTTAAAAGAAATCTTCAACCGCAGTAAGTGCACTGATTTTAATATGAAATGTCCCAATTTAGTTTAATAAATAAAAATAAATAAATAAAACCTGAATAAAGTTTTCTCCTGGTGCTGAATTACAAAAAAAAATATAACAAAATAGAAATTATTTTTATTTAAAGTGACTACATTCGTAAACAAAAAACTTAAATGTCCTTTTCGGGTTCACCGGTAGATGTAGAACTGAAAAAGAAAAGTCGTTTTGAAGGACTCGTACCCAGGGACCGAACAACCCTTTCCGCGATAAAACCCTTTCAATGGGCGACACTTAAACACGGCTAACACATTGAAAGACTTTCCCTTTTGAACTGCAAGCCCATTCATACCCTTACCTTTGACTAACCCTTACCGAAAAGCTAACCAAAAATAAGGCTAGCTCTTAATAAGGGTTACCCTTATCTTTAAGCGCTTTTTATAAAGGTTTCCCTTTGCGTGAAAGAGACAGGATTAGTATATATCTACGGTAGTGTATGAAAATACGTGCCTAGTCAAAGAACGCCGCCGTCGCCGCCGACGATCGCTCATATTCGAAGTAATGTGTGCTTTATGAACAAGGTAGACGACTTAAATTAGCACGCTTATATGCTAAAAGGGAAGCCCTTTATAAGGCTAACCCTTATAAGCAATATGCAAGGTGTTGGTGAGCGGATGATAAGGGTTTTGTAAGGGTATTTGGGCTACCGATTACTCAAATGTGGTAGCTTTATATAAGGGTTTTTAAAAGCAAAACAAAGGGTTTTGTCTGGCAAAGGGTATGGTGAGTTAAGCCTTATGCAATACCCTTATAAAACCCCGATAAGGGATAGCGGGCCGGTTCCTGCTCGTACCATTCCAATACTACAAAATCACCGATCATACATGAACTGGTTGCTGTAGATTACTGTTGAATTATTTTTGTGCCTGTAGATTACTGCTGAATTATTTTTGTGCCTAGCTGATTACCATTAAACCTATAATTTTGTGCCAAACCTATAATCAGTGGTCAGCAACTCAGCATGCAAAATAACCCTGGATTGAAAATTACATTAATTTTGATTTGTACAGCCACCTTTGCATGATTTACACTGGGCTGTGCATGGTAAGCTGACGCGACGACAGTCGACACCCACAACGCATAGTTTCGCAGCCAGATGGTCCAAGAGGCTTAATTGCGACCAAATCGCTGTAACTGCCGACAATTCTGCAGTGCAACTCTCTTTTTCCTTAGTCCATCCTTAAGAAGATGTACATGGTATGGAAACTTCTGGTTCCAGGGGAGCGTTTCCCCATATATGGCCCGCTTGGTAAGCTGCTCGAAGTGCATGTTTATAGAGAGCAGCTGATGTAGGTGGCAGGCTTGTCACAAGCTTGTTTTTTGAAATTGTAACTATAGCAAAGCAATAACATAAATCTAGGGTTACTCCACCAGCCACTGTAATCAGTTTGACATATACTCACAAATAAAAACACTTTGAACTTTGAACTCTGAACTTTGAACTTTATACTAAAATTAAAATATGTAGGTACACACCTAACAACTGACAAAATCTAAAACTTAAAAGTTGACGTACTCCTATTTTCCCGTCTTTTTATAGTGGCCAGAGAAAGGCAGCTGGATCTGAACGAATTCTTCTAGTACGAAAACCAAATTTGTCCACCTTCGTTGTCAGTCAATGGAGGGCTTCGTTCAGGGAACAAATCTCTCGGCCAATTTCAAAGCAGATGATTTGGCCGAGAAATTGGAACCTGCCTACCCTGCCACCTACATCATGCACTTCGAGCAGCTTACCAAGCGGGCTATATATGTGGGGAAACGCTCTGAAACCAGAAGTTTTCATACCATGTCCATCTTCTTGGGGATGGACTTAGGAAAAAGAGAGTTGGACTCCAGAAATGGTCGGCAGTTACAGCGATTTGGTCGCAATTAAGCCTCTTGGACCATTGTGGCTGTAAATCTGGCTGCGAAACTATGCGTTGTGGGTATCGTCGCGTCAGCTTACCATGCACAGCCCAGTGTAAATCATGCAAAGGTGGCTGTACAAATAATAAGTAAGTTAATGTAGTTCTCAATCCAGGGTTATTTTGCATGCTGACCACTGATTATAGGTCTGGCACAAAATTATAGGTTTAATGGTAATCAGCTAGGCACAAATATAATTCAACAGAAGCCCTTTGTGACCAGAGGGCTGGTCACTATTTCGCGCAGCGCATCAGCATAGCTATACAGCGCGGAAATGCGGCCAGCCTTCTGGGCACCCTACCACACGACCGAGACCTAGGTCAGATTTTTTATTTGTAAGTTTTTTAGTTTAGGTCATTATGTTTTTAGCTCACTTTATTGTTTTCATAGAAAATTAAAATTAAAATTCAACAGTAATCTACAGCAACCAGTTCATGTATGATCGGTGATTTTGTAGTATTGAAATGGTACGAGTGCTTTAAAACGACTTTTCTTTTTCAGTTCTACATCTACCGAAGAGGACATTTAAGTTTTTTGTTTACAAATGTAGTCACTTTAAATAAAAATAATTTCTATTTTGTTATATTTTTTTGTAATTCAGCACCAGGAAAAAACTTTATTTAATTTTTATTTATTTATTAAAATAAATTGGGTGATTTCTTTTCATATGACACATTTCATATTAAAATCAGTGCACTTACTGCGGTTGAAGATTTCTTTTAAATAAATTTATTTGTAAGAGCGTGCATAATTGAACTTAAATATTTCGTGAAGAATAAAAGGTATCGGTGTCGGGTTTTTTTTATAATACTTGTTATTCATTCAGTAATATATACATGTATTAAACTATTCATGTTCCATAATTTTTTTTTTTAAGAAATCAAGTAAAAACTATCAATCGAGTAAGAAAAAAAACTTATGATGCCGTTTTTTGCCAAAAGTATTCTGTGTATGTTTTTTGAGTATTTTTTTATAAGTAATGTATATAATGAGCTTTTATTTTAGATATTAAACATTGAAATCGGTCAAATAGTTTAGCTTGTAGAATTTTTTGAAATATATTTTGAAGAAATTTACACTTACATTCAAACTTTCATATTTCGTGAAGTATGAGAGGTATCGGTGTCAAGTTTTTTGTATAATACTTGTTGTTTATTCAGTAATATGCACATGTATTAAACTATTCATGTTCCATACATTTTTTTTGAGAAATCAAGTAGCAACTATCAATCGAGTAAAAAAAAAACTTAAGATGCCGTTTCTTGTCAAAAGTATTCAGTATATATTTTTTGAGTATTTTTTAAAAAGTAACGTATATAATAAGCTTTCATTTAAGATATTAAACATTTAAATCGGTTCATTTGTTTAGCTTGTAGAATTTTTTGAAATATTTTTTAAAGAAGTGGCGCCATCTCTGTTCCTAAGGGGTGAAACTTGCGCTGCTGCGGGTCAAATCACTCAGTTTGGTCCCTTCTATCACTGTGCAAAGCGGCTTGCTTTTATTATGAAGTGCAGCATCCGGGCAAAAAATGGCCATAACAAGTATGACTATTTACAATATTGCTAGGCCAAGTAAAAACTAAGCATTAATTTTACCGTTGAGTAAGTATTCTTCTGTTATTCAGTTTGCAGAGAAGGTATATATTTACATTAAGAGCCAAATCGTATTATTTTCTTTGAAGAGATATTCGCAATTCAAATGTAAGCAACGTTTTAAGAGCTAGGAAGAAAATTGCGAACGAAATTTATTTTTACTCAAAGAAATTGTTTACTAACTGAATATACAACATTTATGAAATAAAACTATGAAAACGGATTATATCGCGTATATTGAATTTCTAATACATCCCGACGTTTCGAACCCTTTACAGCGTTCGTGGTCAACGGGTGACTGAGGAAAAACTACAAAGTGCAAAAATACCCACATACTAAAAATAATGAACCATCATAGACTATAAACTTTAAGGCTGGTTGTACATGCAAAATCGTCCGTTTCATATTTTATTTCATGAGTAACTATCGCGGTAACCGAAGACAATATTATACAACATTTATATTGAAATGGCTCCTAATGTTTTACTCTCGCAGATGACATCAATAGATTTGATTTTAAAAATGATATTTGAGAATTAAAATTACTATTTTGAAATATATTCGCATAACACCCAAAGGAATATATCAATTAAAGCAAAAATAAATTAATAATTTTAATAAACAAAATAACCCCGTCAAATTATAGCAGCGCCATCTATTGAGTTAAAATCTGGATATTTAGGGGCAGTGGCAGTATGAGTAATGTTACCGTTGGCTGCGGCCGTAGCACGGTCGCATTTTTATCACCTGTCATCGTGCCTGTCACGTTCTAACAAGTATGTAAGTGCGACAGTGACAGGCGATAAAAATGTAACCATGCTGACACCGCTGGACTACTTTATTAAGGCGGTTCCTTGAGCCAGAAGGCGAAAAATCTCCTTATATGATCCTGTTTTTCTAAGAGGCGTTGATATTTGTAGACGTGGAAAAAATATATGTAGTTCTTGACTATATTATCTTTAATATCATAGCTTCCGATACACGAATTATGACACTTCGCTCGATACAATTAATTCCCAAAGTAACCTCTAACTCGGACTTTTAATCCAACTTTACTCGGTTATTTATTATGTGATACTATAAACAAAACAAGAAGAAAAAACAATCTTAACTTTAATAGTAATTTCATAGCTTTCGAATTTCGATATTATAGGGTAACGTTTTTAAAATAAATAAAAATCGCCAAAATTCTATCAAAATTGACACTAGGCGCGCATGATCTTTCCCGTTCTTTCTTGCGAAATGTGACAGAGACAGCGGCAAACCGATGGAACGGCCTTAACTTAGTTGTATTATCGTTATCGTAATACTAATTTTTTAATCTATGCTATACAAACATAGCTGCTCTAATATATGCGCTAACCTCTTCCAAGTTATCGTCAATTCATCACGCACTAATGATATTGCGCCGACCGGCATAGAGGTATTTGAGAACAAATTTGTGTGCATTATGTGCATATATACACAAAGAAAATCCCCTCTCACCCTAAATGCATAGCGTCTTGTAGACCAATTCAAGAGGAGCAAATAGTACAGAATAAAACCACTCACACACACACACACACACACACACACACATACACATTTAATGTACCTATAGATAAAATTGTATTAGCTTAAGTTTTCTTTCTGCTTTTGTTAAACTAAAAACTACTTGTTGCTACGGAGGAGCGGAGCTTCCTGATACAGGTATAATATACTTAAAAGGAAGTCCCAACCTACTACCTTGTAATGTAACTTTTTATTAATGAAATAAAATATTTTCATTTTCATTTTCATTTTCAAAACCGTGTACATAATGGAACTCCATAAATGCGGGCTGGAACTAGACAGATGACAACTCGCTTTATGTATTGTTCTTTAGGGATGTGACCATGATGTACCAGTTCTGGTATCTATTTCGCTATCAATTGGATTTGTTCATATCTTTTTTACCCGATTAATACCTAAATGCATGAATGTAATATTTGTTTGGATCAAAGATAGATATAACTCCGTAATAGATGGATACAGTCTAAGGAAAAAACGTGCCTCGAAAATAAAGAAAATTTGATTCTCGTTCAGAGGGCGCTACTAGTTTTGGCCTACAGTCGTATAGATGGCGTTGACGGTTTCGTTTGTTATTTAACAATTTTAATGCATATTAGTGAAAGAACATGGGTCAAAAACATAAAAATAATTAATGCAAATAAAAAAAATCATTTATCTATATTTAAATACATTCTATCGTATTTTTATAAATCTTCATTTTTAGTTTTAAAGTGTGTCGACAGATGGCTGTGAATTTACTGGGGTTACAAAATTTACTATGACAGTACCGCTCTAGTATAAGTTACTCTATGCCATGATGTACCAGTTCTGGTATCTATTTCGCTATCAATTGAATTTGTTCTTATCTTTTTTACCCGATTAATACCTAAATGCATGAATGTAATATTTGTTTGGATCAAATCTTGCAAGATAAATTAGACTCATTTTCCTTCCCCTTTTTTATTGAGTAATTAAGGGCGACCTTCCAATGTCACTTAACTCGTTGACATGTGTATTCAGTCTAGTTCTAGTCCTAACCTACGGTGCCAAAATATGGTCGCTCACCGCCCAGGTAGCAAAATGACGTCAAATGACGTCAGCGACGTCATAATGACGTAATAATGCAGTCATTATGACGTCGCTGACGTCATTTTACGTCATTTTGCTACCTGGGCGAGAGTCAGAAGTCCAAATAATAAGGTTTGCCGGTGAGCAATGGAGCGCAGCATTCTAGGTGTCACAAGGGCGGATTGCATTCGGAAAACTAGGTACTCCAAAACACTCATAGCTGATGTCGTGGAAAAGTCTGCCAGGCTTTGTTTTTTTAGGGTTCCGTACCCAAAGGGTAAAAACGGGACCCTATTACTAAGACTCCGCTGTCCGTCTGTCCGTCTGTCTGTCACCATCAGGCTGTATCTCATGAACCGTGATAGCTAGACAGTTGAAATTTTCACAGATGATGTATTTCTGTTGCCGCTATAACAACAAATACTAAAAACAGAATAATATAAATATTTAAAAGGGGCTCCCATACAATAAACGTGATTTTTTTGCTGTTTTTTTCCGTAATGGTACGGAACCCTTCGTGCGCGAGTCCGACTCGCACTTGGCCGGTTTTTTTTTTTTGCCCAGGAATGGGATACTATAACAGGTTATCTGTCTAGTTCCAGACCGCATTTATGGAGTTCCATTATGTACTTTGTATTTTTTTTAATGTTCCTCTTATTAAAAATTCGAAAAAAATCAGACGTAGGGGCATAGCTGTGGTTGATATATTGTGTCAAAATATTTTTAATTATGTTAATATCCAGAGAGGAAAATGAGGGCTACGTTTGTATGAAAAGGCGATTTCTTCCGTGTGCTCCACTTTCGTCTTAAGGAACTCCATAAAAATAACTTCGATATATTTAGATCAGTACGGTTTCACTTACTATAATTTTTAGTCGCTTTTGGCGACATGTTTCGGATTTTGTGCACGACGTATAACCGCCGCGGACACTCCTGCCTGAGGAAGGATTCCCAAAGAATCCAAAACATGTCGCCAAAAGCGACTAAAAACAATAGCGAGTGAAACCATACTGATCTAAATATTTTGAAATATGTCTCACGATAGTTTAAGATAACTTAAATATCGGTTTCCTTAGATACCACAACTTCGTCCTAATACTCCTAACTGTGCAATTGTCTCAATCGGTATTATTCGTCTCCCAAGACATCTCTGTTTATTGTTGCCTTCAGTTTGTTGTCAGCGATCCGTTTGACAGGCTTATATATAATAAAGTCTATCATTTCATATTATAATAAATTGAACATATTTTATTCTCTATTAACATATTTCGGTATACTGGAACAAATTGATTCTTACCTAATTGACATACAAAACAGTGATTAAACTAAATCTAATCCTTAATTAGCCTGAGGCATTGTTCCCAGACAGGCATTCTGTATTAACTGAAGGGTCTTTCATTTAATAGTATTTTATAAAATCGTGTTCATTTATCTTCCCTAAGACTGAAATTAGTCATAGTAATGATAATCAGAATTGAAAAGGTAAAGTTAAATCGAATTTAAACTGTTGTGACACATACTAACATTAAATCATTTTACGGTTTAGACTCACTTGCATGAGGTACGCAATACACGGTCGTCGTGAACGCTGCTCGCACTATTAGTGCTTGAGAAAGGAGACCTAGGCTCTCAGAAACATGTCGCGCGAGTGACTAAAACAAGTGAGTCTAAACCGTGAAATGATTTAATGTAAAGTTAAATGCTAGTAAAATTTAAATACAACATTTTTCTTAAAGCCACTGCTGTAGTTTACCAAGACATCATAGAGACAGACCAAGCTCAGCATGACATTTGCAATGACAGAGTGTGGAAATGTCACGGGAAATGTCATCATTAACACGAAAGTGGAGGACCCGCGCGAAATCGCCTTTTCATACAAATGTAGTCCTCATTTTTCTCTCTGGATATTAATATTATTTAAAATATTTTGACACAATTGGTTGTACATCAACCACAGCTATGATCCTTAAACAAATAATTTTCGAATTTTTAATTATTATTTAGGAGCATTTCAAAATTTGTACGAAATGTTTTTCGCTCCAAATTTTTACATACAAAAAATCTAATAAAGTCAAACGTAGGGGCATAGCTATAGTTAATGTTAATGCTATGGTTAAGGCTAACATTAAAATATGTAAAAATATTTTTCATATTGTCAATATCCAGAGAGGAAAAGGACTACGTTTGTATGGAGAATCCGGCCGTCCTCTTTCCTCTTAATGCCAAATTTCTAGAAATAGTAGATTGTGTCACAAGGGAGCAAAATGACATATTTACGGCGAGGGCGTACAATTGAATCCTAAACCAAGCAAAGGATTCTATAATAGAATCCTGAGCGTAGTGAGGGATTCAAGTGTTTTACGCCCAAGATAGAAATAATTTTGCTACCATGTGACACATTGCTTTTCACATCACCTATGAGGTAATTACAACATTCAATAATATTATTTAAGCTAAAAAAATAATGCGCACAAAAATGTAAAAATAGTGTCCTAAAACAGAAAAGTGTTACTTTGATCACTCCTAGCAGGGAAGAAAAGTGCCACTTTGATCCCTCCTAGCAGGCAAGAAAAAGCCCTTTTTGCAATTGGTGATGTGAAAAATATTTTGTATAATAATGACACCTTTGTTGATTTGTTCCAGTCAGTGCAAAGTTATCTTAGATAGACTCTACTCTTAGTGGGAAATAATTTGTGTCTTTTCATCAGAGAAGGTTCCTTATGCTTAATCTGCATTAAGGATCTTTCTATCAGAATTTCTGTTGGAATTTCAGATGAAAACGTCCGTATTGCACTTGAAGCATAAGGACCCTTTTGTAATAGAAAGCCACATTTTAATAAAACTCATATTATTTATGCATGCAGGCCAGCAAGTTTCAGTGCTACAGCCGCTGAGTTTTAGATTACTTCAGCAAACTTCAGTTATGGCTGTTCACTTGTTTGACTTCAGCATTTCGAGATACAAAAGATTTTACTTAAGCTTTGTTAACTAAGATGGGTGGTTCTGCGAATCAGACAATTATATTTATAACTAGCTTTTGCCCGCGACTGCGTCTGCGTGGACTTAGTAACAGCAGCTAAAGTAAGTATAGCGCCTGGAAAAATTCTCATAGCAAATTCAATTTGAGCATATTATGCACACGAATTAGCGGGCACTTCATTAATTATCTCAATTCCACCCCACTTTTCACTTTCTTAAGGGATGATTTTCGGGATAAAAACTATCCTATGTCCTTCTCAGGGACTCAACCTATCTCTATGCCAAATTTCATCAAATCGATTCAGCGGTTTAAGCGTGAAGAGGGAACACACAGACAGAAAGACAGACAGACTGACAGACTTTTGCATTTATAATATTAGTATGGATTATTATGTGATTATTATATTTATGACTATCTTTTGCCCGCGACTTCGTCTGCGTGGACTTACTAACCGTAACCGCAGCAAGAGTAAGAATAGCGCCTGGATAAAGTTTAATGGATATCATTTAATTTGTGCATATGCTTAATTGTTTATGAGAAAGAAAGGAGTGAGTGCTGAGGTGACGAAAGATAGAGGAGAATGGAAGAGAAAAACATGTTGTGCCGACCCCACATAACGTCGGATAAGGGCAGGAAGAAGAAGAAGCTTAATTGCTTACATAGATTATCAGGCAATTCATTAATTATCTCAAATACAGCCCGATTTTGACCCTCTTAAGGGATGATTTTCGGGATAAAAACCATCCTATGTCCGTCTCCGGGACTCAAACTATTTCTATGCCAAATTTCAACTAAATCGGTTCAGAGGTTTAAGCGTGAAAAAGTAACCCACAGATAGACAGACAGACTTTCGCATTATTAATATTAGTATTGATTAGTATAAATATAAGTATGGATTCCAAAAAATAAATGTAAATTTAATTCTGAGAATTTTGCGTTGTCATGGGAATAAAGTTATATTCAATAGTTTGCTTAAATACTTTGGATAGGGACGTAATTAAGGCATCAGCCACAAATGTAAATTTAAATGTTTGTAACTTAGATTTATTTTACTACGTTACCTTAATTTTACGTCAACCTATCTAAGCCAACAGAGCCCAACTGGGGAAGTACCTCCACCTTACAGAAAACCGCAGCCAAATAACACTAGACCCTACTCATAGTGTTGTGTTCCTGCCGATAAGTAAGGTTGCCAGAGGTCAACGAGTGAGAGGAGTGTTAGGGTCGGCAACGCGCGTGTAATATCTCCGGTGTTGCAGGCGTCCATAGGCTACGGTAACTGCTTACCATTAGGCGGGCCGTATGCTTGATTGCCACCGACGTGGTATAAAAAAAAGCCATGTTGATAGTGACTCTAAATTTTTTTAGAACCCGGACTACAGTTCGGTGCTCTGGACCCTAAAAGTAAACTATAACAATTTTTCAAAGTAAAAAATACCTGTTGTCTAATCCAGAATCCAGTTGTCTTTGTTTTAGTTAAATCTCATCCAAATCAGTCAGATATATCCTTACATTTTATTTGGTTTATAATCGGTTCGGTTATAAACTAATCAATCAATTCTTCTTCATCTTACGTTAAAAGCAAGAGGTAAATACCTCTTTCTTTTTCCCGTATATAACCAGTTTTAAGCAAGCTCACCTCAAAGGAAGACGTCAAGGTGTAGAGAGAGCTGTTCACAGACTATAAAGTAAAAATTAAATCGAATTTAAACCGTTGTGAGACTTGTGAGACATACTAGTTAGTTAGTTCGCCTTTGTACAAATGATGCGTTTTTCTCTTGTTTTATGTTTATTTTTGTACAATAAAGAGTTTTACTACTACTACTACTAACATTAAATAATTTCACGGTTTAGACTCACTTGTTTTAGTCACTCACGCTATCCAAACACACCACTATGCCCGCCTACAACGATAGCGCAAGACCTCCCCCAACCGGCTTTCTCGGCGCGAGCGCAGCGGGCGACGCGGCGCGCGGCAGTACGCAATACACGGTCGTCGTAAACGCTGCTCGCACCATTAGTGCTTGAGAAAGGAGACCTAGGCTCTCCGAAACATGTCGCGCGAGTGACTAAAACAAGTGAGTCTAAACCGTGAAATTATTTCATCATAATCATGGACATAGGCCTCCCCCAAGGCTCGCCACTTATTTAATAAAAAATAAATGTTCTATACAGTAACAGGTAAAAGTTTAATGGTACCAAAATTTTATAGCCTTCCACAGATTATGAATTAAACTAATAAAGTCTGTAGACACGCCCGCTAAGATGAAGCATCTGTGGTTGATTGCTGCCACATTTGAATAAATAATGTGTGTCGCTGCAAATGCTGCAATACGTTTCAGTCAATGCTGGAATTTAACATGTTTAATTAGTTCCACGGGATATGGAATATTAGGAATATTAGGTACTATACTCTGACAATATTTGACCTTCGACATGTTGCCGATTTTTAGTGGTACTAATTTATTTTACAGGTACTATTTGGATACTATTTTACAACAGACGTTGAAAGTCATCGAATGTCACCGAAGTAAGCAAGAACAAAGATAGATATCACTCCGTAATAGATGGATACAGTCTAAGGAAAAAACGTGCCTCGAAAATCACGAAAATTTGATTCTCGATCAGATAGCGCCACTAGTTTTGGCGTTGGGCGTTTGGGCGTTGACGGTTTCGTTTGCTATTTATAATTTTAACGCATTTCTGTAAAAGAGCATGGGTCAAAATCATATAAAAATAATTAATGCAAATAAAAATATCATTTATCCATATTTAAATACATTTTAACGTAGTTTTATAAATCTTCATTTTTAGTTTTAAATTATGTCGAATGATGGCAGTGAATTTACAGTGGTTACAAAATTTACTATGACAGTACCGCTCTATCTTATTATATCCTCTTTGGCAAGAAGAACAATTCACAATCATACGCGATTTCACCACAAAAATGACGAAATAGATTGTCAAAGATGCAAGTAAAAATATTTTTAATACAATAAAGCACTCACAACAAAAAAAGGACGAAGGACTGCGAAGCATTACAATAGCTATAACAATATAGCAATGTTTAGAAACTAATCGTTGAAATGACCGGTACTGAGTACCTGACATTGTACCGGTGGCAATCAAGCATACGGCCCGCCTGATGGTAAGCAGTTACCGTAGCCTATGGACGCCTGTAACACCGGAGATATTACACGCGCGTTGCCGACCCTTTAAAAACCTGTACACTCCTTTTTTGAAGAACCCCATACTGTAGCCCCTCGGGAAAACCTCGGCAGGGAGCTCATTCCACAGCCGAAGCGTACGCGGGAGGAAGGAACGTACGCACATTATTGCCATAAGTAAGTTGCTTGTAGCGACACTATCTATCTCAGGACTAAATTAAATTGTATCAGGCTTTATTAAAATTAAACTGTTGATGACAAGGACCTCAAAGAGCTGATGTTGGATTCCAACCAAACTCTTTAGCATTTGCGGCCAAGATACCCTAACTCTTTTAGAGTTACTTATATCACCAGTCGCTAGCAATTGTTTGATTTCCAATTATTTATCACTCATTTCATCACACTCATGCTGTAACTGGTGCTAGTTACTTACTTTATTATACCTAAGTTTTCAAATCGGTGCCGTGACCAGGATTGAAAAGTGATAACTTTACGTGTAAAAAGTAGGTAACTAAAATTAAACTTACAGATTACTTACTTACTTTAAAATAATATTACAGATTACAAAAAACACTGTTATCGGGCTCTTTTATATCAAAACCGTACGAAAGTTTACCTTCTAGCGTTCTGCACGGTATTAAAATTTCTTCTGAAAATTATTTCTCAAGAATACAGTAAACAATATACACGGTGGTTAAAAAATAAGTGCATTCCCATATTTCCCATTGCCAGGGAGGTTTTGGTATTATACTGAGCAACTTTTACTATAGGACCAAACCCCAAAAAAAAAAAAATTGGTTGTTTCATACATTTTGGCGGGCCCATTTTCTATGGGAGGGTAATTTTTTTTTCGCGATTTCGTGGTTTGCGTCATAGTAAAAGTTGCTTAGTATAATCCTTACACCACCAGGGAGTTTTTGGGATTATATTAAACGAGAATGCACTTAGTTTTTAGCCAACCTGTATAGTCAATCATGGCCCAAAAAATGTTAGCTGTGTAAACTTATCAGTGTAAAATACCAAAAGTTACTTCTTCGCATTACAATCATCTCATATTTGAAGTACTTGGAATGCTAACTGTTCTAGTATTCTATCCAAAACGATCTAACTGATTCAGTTTTAGTATGATTATACGTCTTTTTAGATATGTTCTAATTTCAAATGATGCGGTTCCCGGCAATATAACGGCTTAGCACGTGTATGAAATGATATTACATTTTCTGTTCATGGAATATTACACACGTATACGTGTTCTGGATTCTAGGGAAATTCTAAATTTAATTTCGAAGTATCTCAAATACTTAGAACCAATTTGCATCTATAGGTACAATGATATACATTACACCTAGTACTTAAGATCATGTTTCCCTAAAAAGCAGGAGGCAGGGGGAGGGAGGAGGGAGGAGGAGGGGGGAGGGAGGAGGTATCTTAATCAAATTGACATTATAGCGCTTTTTGAGATAATAATACGGATCTTGAACCTTTTCTCGAGTAACTTCATCGATTCGATATTAAAAAATTGTACCTATAAAATTGTTTATAAAAATGCTTCATGTTATGTTTAATCGACTTTTACACTAGGGGTACAGCCGCTATCAGATATATCGGAGCGGCCGAGGTGCTCAAAAATATCTGAACACGCACTTAACGCCTTGACAATAGAGGCGTGTTCAGATATTTGTGAGCACCTTGGCCGCTCCGATATATCTGATGGCGACTGTACTGAACTCACTGCACCTTTAATAATAAAGTTTAAAGAAAATGTAGAAAATTATTGAGGGCGCCACTTCCTACGTAACTGTCACATTTTTGACGTAAAATGCTTAAACATAGCAACAATTTAGTATGGAAGCTTTTAGTTCCACTTTATTTAGTTTCTACTTTTTTATGTCGCACTATAATAATATTGAACACAACTTAGTTATACAAATACAAAAATACAAAATACAAAAATCTTTATTTGTTTTAAACACAAATTGCCATGATTTAGGTGATGGAGCCGCCCGGTAAGCAAAAAATTGCCTGTGTCGGGAGGCACCGCTCTTCCCTAGGTTAAAGCAAACTATTTGTACAAATAAAAATTTAAAATCTAAAGATTAATTTCTGAAACCAAAACAACAAAAATGACCATTTAACTTACACTAAAATTTAACAAACTTATGATATTGTAACTTAAATAATTTATAATAATAACTATAAATGCATGAAAAACGTGTGCGTGTGTGTGTGTGTGTGTGTGTGTGTGTGTGTGTGTGTGTGTGTGTGTGTGTGTGTGTGTTACCGCCGCTGACTGAATTATAGTCGAACAAAACTTAGTTATTCAGGAAACTAGATAAAGTTATTCTCCCTGAAGGTTTTGGCCACATTAATGCAACTTTAATGTGTACGGCTTTCAAGAGAAGTAGAGTCCGTCCAAGCTAACTTTGCACCGAATATGTTAATAATATATCACAGACCTTAGAAATATCTAAAACTCACGTTCGAAGGATATACTTAGTAATACTTGACAATTGTCAGCAATTGGTGGATGGGCAGCAGCGTCCTCCGAGAACTACCTCTATCAAACTGCGGTCGCTAACCCGCCTGCCAAGCGTGGCGACTACGGCAATCCCCCCCAAGGTACTTGGGGGAGGCCTATGTCCAGCAGTGGACGTCTATCGGCTGACATGATGATGATGACTTGACAATTTAAAAGTGCTTGTTGCCAGGCCTATTTGAATA
This sequence comes from Cydia strobilella, assembly GCF_947568885.1. Taxonomy (NCBI): domain Eukaryota; kingdom Metazoa; phylum Arthropoda; class Insecta; order Lepidoptera; family Tortricidae; genus Cydia; species Cydia strobilella. The sequence continues at coordinate 960,761 of NC_086045.1, forward strand.
AAGAATGACTGTAATAAGATTTTGGCATAAATTTCATTATTGGTACAAGCTTTTATCGCTAACTGTACTTTTTTTCCACAGGCAACTAATACTCACCGAGACAATTCTAACAACCTCAAACACAATTAAGTACTTTGCGTTGTTTTATCACAGGGTTCCCATGTCCTTCTCCCGTCTCCATCATCAGACCATACTCAAACCATTATAATATTGCGTTGCCATCCGATTTACATAGTTATGCAAAATTTCTGCTTAATCGAAAATCGGGAAGCTTACCTACCAAAATTTCGCGGCCCCGATACTACAGGGTTTGACTGTTATCGAACTGAAATTTGAACTTTATCATAGTGACATTAAGTCGAATTTCAACTATCTTGAAAATGTAACATAGGACTACTATTGGGGCAGCGATTTGTTAAACAGTTAAATTGAAATTGAAATATTTATTGCAGACCGTGGTCCATAGTGTGTTAGTATAGGTACAATTTATATTTACATGTATCATAGGTATTTAGGTTGGGTTAAACAAGTTTATATAATGATTTTTCCATGAATCTAGTATAACTGGATCGGTCATGAGGAGTGGGGGAAAATGACCGAACGGGATAGTCTTATGTATCTTTCAGTAGGAGTAGCAGAGAAAGCGCTGTTATTGTTTGTCCTTGTCATAGTTTCACTTTTCCACCGCTGCCACAACCGAGGTTGTGGCAAACAAATAAGTACGTGACATGTCATGTTTGTTCGTTACTTGTTTAATTATCGTTGTTTTGTATGAAATTGTGCTTTCTCTTATGAAATATAGTGATGGTTAGCGTTTTGAATGCTTGAACTTTGATAAAATACTGGTGAATTGTTCTGTAATCGGCTGTAATAGCCGCTCTGAGCAAAAATATGAGATCATAACCTTTCACACATAAGTACGGTATTTTACACCTTCCCCTTAACGCAATATGTGAGAATAACATCGTAAAATTACGTTACACTCAAAGCAATGTAGAATCAAACGATTTCAATAAAAATATCACAATTATTTACGCAAATTAACAAAACATTATTTGTAAAATTATCCGCTCAAATTACGTAGGTAGGTAAGAGTCTGAGGTCAGCCATTTTTAAACTTCTTCTTAATTTAGCTGCATAACAATCATGTTAGGGATACCAGATTAAAATATCATAATTTTATGGGTAATTTTGACCTCGAAGTTTTTTCTTACTTCTAAATCCAAAAAATAAATAAACAAATGTTGTGAAGATTAAATGTGGTGTACATTAATTTGTGTGATTGCGATTTGTGATTTCTTTAAATTAAAACTCATAATACATTTTATTTTACGTTTTATTTACTAAACATGTTTAGTTTTATACCACCTGCGCGAATTATAGGAGGTATTTCATTGTTTATACGCCTAAAAAGAACGGCCCATTGACATTTTATTTAACAATTTTTTAATACCGTCAAACAAGCTAACTTTGCCTCCAGGGTAATCGCCCCAACGTGATATCAAATATTGGGGTAATTTTTACCAATATGGTATCCCCACGTTCATGACGTCATCTATGTCTATCCCTTACGGGCGCACGCGTATAGCTCGTCTATGTAATGCTAGGTCTATGGATTTTTCAGTTACCAGTATACTTTAATATCTAAATTCTCGGTCTCGTTTTCCAACTTAAAACTACAATACAATACAAATCCTCTTTATTTCACAACCTCAAAATAAATGCACATGAAAACACAAATAATACATGAAGACAGAGGTAAACAACAGGCGGCCTTATCGCTAATGAGCGATCTCTTCCAGACAACAATCGAGTTGCCCCTGTCGCTCAAACAGTCCCAACGTGTCAATTAGTCCCAGTCCCAGTCCCAGTCCCGGTCCCAGTCCCAGTCCCAGTCCCAGTCCCAGTCCCAGTCCCAGTCCCAGTCCTAATCCCAGTCCCAGTCCCAGTCACTCAAGGCTAATCTGAAGAAACTTTGGCTTTCCAAACAGCGTGATCTGGTTAAGTACTAACCTTTATTTTAATTTGTTTACACTTGTGATATGTATATATATATATATATAGATTAGATTTTTTAGATTAGATTTAGTTTATTCAGAAACAATACAAGCATTGTGTTTGAAATCCTTACAATATAAAATTTACAATATATACAGCCTTAAATTAAATATAAGTTTAAACTATGCATCTACAATTTAACAAGTCAACGTGCATATACCTATTAATAAAAATAAAATAAAATTTAATTATAAAAATAAAAAATAAAAACACTAATACAGTTAAGACAATACAAACAATCGCTCAATGTGGGAAATCCGCAAAGATCTCGTCAATACTGTAGAAGCACCCCCTCAATAAAAATATTTTTAATTTTTTTCTAAAATGTTCATAGTCCGTGATGACTTTTAGTTCTACAGGCAGCTTGTTAAAGATTCTGACAGCCTGGTATTTCACACTATGCCTTGCAGCTTGTTGTCTAGGGTAGAAAGTTGGCCTAATGTTTTTAGTACGCGTTTGAAGGCGCAACTCCTGTTCTGTAGAAGACTCGTACTTTGATATATTTTTGACAAGGGAAGTCAACAAAACGAGAACGTATAATGAAGGAACTGTCAAGATTCCCAACTTCACAAAGAGATCACGGCAGGATATCCACTGTGGAAGGCGCAGAATGGTTCGGATCGCTCTTTTTTGTACGACCAGAGCTCTATTAATATTTTGTTTGTAGCTATTTCCCCAGAATATGATGCTATACCTTAGCTTGGACTCTACTAACGCATAGTACACTGTCTTGAGCTGCTCTATCGTGAGCTCCTCCCTCAGGCTTCTGAGCGCGTAGCAAGCTGACAGAATAGTGTTTTCTATATTGCCTATCTCCGGTTTCCAGGTCAGCTCAGCGTCCATTCGAATACCAAGAAACTTGACCACATCGATTACGTCTACCGATACTCCGTTTAGCATGACTTCAAGCTTATCTGTTTTTTTTGTATTGTTCTTAAATAATATTATTTGGGTCTTTTCCGTATTCAATCTTAAATTATTAATGTAGAACCAGTACTGGAACGCCGCTAATGCCTTTCTCATGAGTTCGCTAAGGTCATCCATGCTGTCTGCAGCTACAACCCCGCTGGTGTCATCGGCAAATAAGGTTAACCTGCAACCAGGCACAGTAGAGTTCATGTAATTAGCCAGGTCATTCGTGAATAAAATAAAAAGCAAAGGCCCCAAAACAGAACCCTGTGGAACGCCTCTTTTAAGTCTAATGAAGCGAGATCTGGCCGCAGTCTCCAAGTTGTCTTCAAGATTTTTTAACTCCACAAATTGCTGACGGTTATTGAGATAGCTTCTCAGGAGACCTGAAACATTACCCCTTAGACCATAAAACTCTAGTTTCCTCAAAAGAATCTCATGATCCACCGAATCAAATGCGGAACTAAGATCGAGAAAGAGGCCCGCCACTCTTTTCTTGTTGTTAAGTTGAGATATTACATCTTCAACAAAGCAATCAACTGCGTCTGTAGTGGAAATTTTTTTTTGAAACCCGAACTGTCTTGCGTTGATGACGGCCTCGTCTTTTAGGTGTTTAAGAAGGCGGTAATTAATGAGTTTCTCCAGAATCTTGGACAAAACAGGTAAGAGGGATATTGGCCGATAATTTTTCGGGTCCGTTTTAACACCCTTCTTAAAGATTGGCTTTACTCTTGCCACTTTCAGCTGATCCGGGAATACGCCCTGATCCAAGCATTTATTAAATAGGTAGGCAAGTGGCCCCATGAGTGTGCTATTACATCTTTTAATTACTGTTATCGGCATCTCATCATATCCATAGGATGCTTTGTTTTTCATACATTTAACAGTATTGAACACTTCTGACTCTGAGATAGGTTGCCAGGACAGATCGGCAAATCGTTTTCTCTGTGAATGCTCTACACAGTGAATTGCCGACGACAAGTCACCCGTCCCCGGAATACTGCTATGGTCAAATTGAGCCGAAAAGATCTCCGCGACCTCTTGAGGGTTTTTCACTAGTTGGGAGTTACATTTTATGGCAATGTTTCCCTGCTCAGAATTAGGAAGCTTACTTCTCCGTTTGTTGACAATGCCCCATATCTCCTTAGAAGAGTTTTTAGCTTTATATATTTGCCCCTGAGTGGCTGACCTTATATATTAATTTAATTATTATATTAAAGGAGAAGTACATTAATTGTTGCTACTTATCTGCCAAACTGCATAGCAGTTTGTTATCAGAAAACTTATTCTACCCTTCACCACTGTAAATTAAGTTATATTGGCGTTATACATAGTTATACGTTTTTTTTTTACTATAATTGTAATTTAGTATCTTGCCTAATATTTCCAATACAATTTATTTGTAAACTTAACGTCAATTGGAATAGAAACAATAAATAAAGCTTTACAGAAAAAAATAAACTACAATTAACTAAACTAAAACTACTATAAAACTAAAAATCTAAATCTAAAATGGGCCCCCGTGGCATGGTGCCGAGGATGCTGGCAGCATTTCCGCGCTGGATCACTATGCTCAAGCGTTGGGCGAGGAAGCTGCCAGCTCTCTTATCTCCGGTCCCATCCACCAGCCGTTTCGCCAATTGCCGGTATAGGCCCTGTGCTGCGGGGCCCCACGGACCAAGAGTCTCGACTCCAAATGCAACAAAGTTTTTTGAGGGCCTCGGCCGCCTCCGCTGCCGCGCCGGCTTTGTGTGTAGTACCGTGGAGGTGGGACGGCGCTAGCGTGTCAACACAAGTTGCGTCCCACACGAGCAGTTATACGTTAGTTATACGTATTATAATATATATTTAGTATTGTATGTATGTATGCTAGTATGTATTTTATGTATTTTAATCTATAATATTATTTCTTTATTTTATGAATAGACCATATGTTAAATAGTTTACTTTTTTAAATATTCATTTGTTCATCCTGTAAGTTTGTCTATCTGACCTGGCTAGTTTTCCACTCATCTACTCGAAGGTTAGCTGGAAGAGAACCCTTATAGGGATAAGTTCGCCTTTGTATTTCCATTACTGTAATTTATTTTTGTAAACCTGTGTTGTGTACAATAAAGTGATTACTACTACAACTACAACCTTTAGGTAGTGGAGAAATGAAAAAATTATAAATTAACCAATTACGTGCAACGACGAACTGCCGGTAGGCCTCCAATGAGATGGAGCGACGACCTAGTGAAGGTCGCGGGAATTCGGTGGTTGCGAGCGGCACAGGATCGGTCGGAGTGGCGAGCCTTGGGGGAGGCCTATGTCCATATGTCCAAACCTATTTTTTAATTTTTTTTCTCACCTTTGTATGAAAGAGCGAATACCTCCTAACACAAGTGTCAAACTTAAAAGGAGGATTCGACACCCAGGATAAACCTTTTTAAAAAATAAACGAATTTTGAATTTTGGATTTTTTGAATGTGGACGTCTATCGGCTGACATGATGATGAGGATGATGAATTACGTGCAAAAAATTAAATTAAACATAACTAGCATTGGACACATTATTTTTAGTACTTAATTAGTGAGTTTTGGTTGTCACCTAACGATACATCATATTACGTAGAAATATTTTCTACAATGTCAATATCCAGAAAGAAAAATGAGATCAAGATAGAGGCATTTCTTACAAAGCTAGTCTGACTTTGATAAATGTTGCTAATTGATGCTTTTACTTGGTAAGAAACACCGTATTAGTACGATATTAGAAGTTTTTGTTCACTATTCAGTAATAGCTTTTGCTCGGGCCTTCGTGCCTGCGTGGAATCAGTAACAGCAGCTAGAGCAAGTTTAGCGCCTGGATAAAGTGTAATAGCACAGAATAACTAATAGTACTACCGTACAGAAAATTTACTCCTTCACAAAAGTCAGATTTAGGTATAAAATTATACCTATACTCGCCGCCTGCAAGCAAAACTAAAACTTAACCGCGCACGAACCGTGAATCTTCTTTGCGCGCCGCTGTTTTATGACCGAGCTGCGAGTGTCGGCACGGGGTTGTCACTTGACAAGTTTTTGTACCTATACCTACTGATTTATTATTTTTAAGATTAACAAATATGTAGGAATTACGAACGTTGATTCTGTAAACATATTTTTTTTATCCGGAGAACTTATGTCTGATTCTCACGGAAGTAGGTATGCCACAGAAGTATTTATTCCTTTGAAAATATGTCGGTCAATATAGTCCGGAATGAAAAAAAATTCTGCTTCCTTGTTCTTCCGTTTATTCAGACATCCGTAAACAGAACAATATCTATAGATTTAGGTTTCGAAGGCATTATGTATTTTCAATTTTGCGCGAGTCGAGCGGCAACCCATTGCCATACGCCTGCCCGGGAGGCGCGCCGGACAAATGTACCTAAACTACGAAGTGACACCCCTCTGGTAATAGCAATCATTCAATTTGAGCATAAGCTTAATTGCTTGACACAATTATCAGGCAATTCATTAAATTTCTCAATTTCACCTCCCTTTTCACTCTCTTTAGGTATGATTTCCGACCTAACTATCCTATGTCCTTCCTCGTCGTTCTTAATTTTTAATTCTAAGAATTGTAATAAAAAAAACCGGCCAAGTGCGAGTCGCACTCGCGCACGGAGGGTTCCGTACCATTACGCAAAAAACGGCAAAAAATCACCTTTGTTGTATGGGAGTCCCACTTAAATATTTATTTTATTCTGTTTTTAGGGTTCCGTACCCAAAGGGTAAAAACGGGACCCTATTACTAAGACTCCAGTGTCCGTCTGTCCGTCCGTCTGTCCGTCTGTCTGTCTGTCACCAGGCTGTATCTCATGAACCGTGATAGCTAGACAGTTGAAATTTTCACAAATGATGTACCTATTTCTGTTGCCGCTATAACAACAAATACTAAAAACAGAATAAAATAAATATTTAAGTGGGGCTCCCATACAACAAACGTGATTTATTTGCCGTTTTTTTGCGCAATGGTACGGAACCCTTCGTGCGCGAGCCCGACTCGCAATTGGTCGGTTTTTAGTATTTGTTGTTATAGGCGGCAACAGAAATATATCATCTGTCACGGTTCATGAAATACAGCCTGGTGACAGACAGACAGACAGACAGACAGACAGACAGACAGACAGACAGACAGACGGAGAGACAGACAGACAAACAGACGGACAAAGGAGTCTCAGTAATAGGGTGCCGTTTTTACCCTTTGGGTACGGAACCCTAATAACCCAGGAAGTGAGGAAACATAATACCTAAAGCGAGCCCAGCTAAAAGTATTAATTTTAACAAAATGGCTTACTGCCTCTTTTAATTAATCCACTTTTATTATTTTACTCGCCCTTTAAGACCCAGAGCGCGTTAAATTAAATATTTTAAAGCCAAATTAAAATATGAATAGCCGAAGGGCTGAAGTGTAGCAACAATAAATAAGTTTTTGGCAAAAAAATCATTTTTGGTACAAGCTTTTATCGCTGACTGTACTTTTCTTTCCACAGGCAACTAATATTGATCGAGACAATTCTTAAAACCACAGACACAATTATTTAGGTTTCGTTGTTTTATCCCACAGTTCCTATGGCCACATCCTGTCTCCATCATCAGATCAGCTCGATGGTACCATAATATTTGCATTGTCACCCGACTTACATATGTATGCAAATTTTCAGCTTCATTGGAAATTGGGAAGAGGGTCAAATTTAACAATATTTGACCCTTACAAACAATCATAGCTACATAAGTACATACATACATAGATACTTACATAGGTACATTGCAAGTTAATAAAAAGCTTGTAAAATGGCCAAGTTCGAGGCAGACCCGCGAATACCGAAGCTCGCAAATTTCGGCAATCTTTCTCTTTTACTCAAATAAAAGCGTAATCAGTGACAGAAAAAGTCGCAAAAAATTTACGAATTTCGATTTTCGCGGTCATAGCCTAGACTCGTACTACGGGTTCCGTACCATCCTTAGAGGATATAACCAAACGGTGACGCCTTGTCTGTAATTTTCTGTACATAAAAGTCTGCCGATTTTTGCGGGGCGAGGGGAACGTCAAATGTATACATAACTTAAAAATAGCCATGTCAGATAAACATCAGTCCATACATTGTGTATGACCATTGGCCGACTATTTTCGACAAAGGGGAACGCCTGTTAATGGCTACTCAGTTTGGTTATATCCTCTAAGTTACTATCACACATCATCATCATCATCATCATGTCAGCCGATAGACGTCCACTGCTGGACATAGGCCTCCCCCAAGGCTCGCCACTCCGACCGATCCTGTGCCGCTCACAACCACCGAATTCCCGGGACCTTCACCAGGTCGTCGCTCCATCTCGTTGGAGGCCCAAACACGCATCACACAATGGAAACTAAAATACAGGATGTCCACTGTCCAGCAAATTTTCGATTTCAAATTCAAATAATTATCGAACGCGAAGCGCGTGGGAGACGCGAGCTGAGTAGTAATAAAAATATCTGGGAGACCGACCTTTGCTCGGAAAACATAAAAACTCAAAAATGCGCGTTTTCCCAGAGATAAGACCTAGCTAGATCGACTTTTCGCCCCGAAAACCCACATATAGCTAATTTCATCGAAATCGTTAGAGCCGTTTCCGAGATCCCCGAAATAGATAAATAAATAATATATACATGTCTCCAAGAATTGTTCGTTTTAAGATATAAGATAAAATAAGGAGTAATAGGTTTCCTTTATCACCTTTTAGCTAGGAATCCTAAATAAAAACCGGCGAAGTGCGAGTCGAACTCGCGCACCGAGGGCTCCGTACTTTTTAATATTTGTTATAGCGGCAACAGAAATACATCATCTGTGAAAATTTCAACTGTCTAGCTATCACGGTTCATGAGATACAGCCTGGGGTCGTAGCACGGTACGCTTATCACCATGCCTGTCACGTTCTAACAAGTATGTGAGTGCGAAAGTGACGGACTTAGTGATAGGGGAACCATGCTGCGCGGGCTGGTGACAGACAGACGGACAGACGGACAGACGGACAGCGGAGTCTTAGTAATAGGGTCCCGTTTTTACCCTTTGGGTACGGAACCCTAAAAAGCTAAAAGACAAATCTCTTAACAAAATACATCAAAGTGAGAACGTAATTTAATCCAGTTTGAATAATAAAAACCTTGAATACGATTCTTTGTTGCTTTAAGAGAATAAACTGTCGTGGATATTCTTTGTGAAGTGAAATGTTTCTGGGGAATAAGTCGGTCGCAATGGGCCACGAAACTGACACGAAACAGATTCAGATTCTAAATTAATGAAATAAAATACTCTTTTTTGCTATGCAATTAGTACGACCGAAAACCTTTTTTTGAACCTGACGGGCTCTATTGCACTAGGGCAATTAGAGCGGTAGGACTGTGTGGGGGGGACCCTTCCGCATCACACGAGACGGTTTTGCTACGCTGGAATACTCCTAAAGAGTTTTCGCTCCAGCGCAGATCGGTTGAGCGGTCTCAACCTGATCTGAGGGTGTAAAGGGAATCGAGCTAATGGGAGTTTTGTCGGGCCGAAACCGAGTTTTTCGCCAAAACTTAAACCGTTTCGGTTTTGCTCTAGTTTCGGCTGAAACCTTACCTTCGGCCGACTTGCCGAACCCTAACCGAAACGTCGGTCGGACACTACACCGAAAATACAATGTTTCGGCGCGGCCGAAAAGTTTCTTCGGTTGGTAAAAGTGCTTAAAAAATGATTTAGGTACAATAAAAATGTATTTAACATGTGTATAGTAATATATATAACGTACAACTATTTGTTGGTTTTTGCCTCTCTATCACTTGCATATTATTCGATCGATAGAGAGGCGGATAACGAAATTTCGATTTTGACATTTCGCGGTAGACCACCTGTAAACAAACCGCCTTGATGCATAAATGTCATAGTGAAAACTTGTCAAAAAACTGTTTAAGGCTAAGTATGTGAAGGTAAGTTACTCTACGGTTTAGGATGTGCACATTTCACATTAGTGCTGCACTCTGGCGGCAGAATATTGCACTAATACTCTCGAACATTGTCGGGCGAAATTACGCTATTTTCGTGGCCTCAGATGACCTTGGAAGGTAAATCAGTGTCAACACACGAATGTAACGCGAATTTGAACCGTAACTCCGGTCTTCAGGGAAATTAATGACAGGATTAATGTAATGGAAATGGCCTTGTACTTGGCCGTCTCTTTAGCGGGATTTTTTAAAGCAATGACAAGTATAATTAAGAAGATAATGCGGTTAGGTTTCGGTGATTTTTAGGGTTCCGTAACCAAGGGTAAAAACGGGACCCTATTACTAAGACTCCGCTGTCCGTCTGCCTGTCTGTCTCTCCGTCTGTCTGTCTGTCTGTCACCAGGCTGTATTTCATGAACCGTGACAGATGATGTATTTCTGTTGCCGCTATAACAACCAATACTAAAAACCGACCAAGTGCGAGTCGGACTCGCGCACGAAGGGTTCCGTACCATTGCGCAAAAAACGGCAAAAAAATCACGTTTGTTGTATCTGTCCATCTGTCCGTCTGTCCGTCTGTCCGTCTGTCCGTCTGTCCGTCTGTCCGTCTGTCCGTCTGTCCGTCTGTCCGTCTGCCCGTCCGTCCGTCTGTCCGTCTGTCCGTTTGCCTGTCTGTCTGTGACCGGGCTGTATCTCATGAACCGTGATAGCTAGACAGTTGAAATTTTCACAGATGATATATTTCTGTTGCCGCTATGCTATAACAACAAACACTATAAAACAGAATAAAATACATATTTAAGAGGGGCTCCCAGACGACAAACGTGATTTTTTTGCCGTTTTTGCATAATGGTACGGAACCCTTCATGCGCGAGTCCGACTCGCACTTGGCCAATTTTTAAAGTCACATGAACTCGCTGCCCAAAAGACGCTTCCATACAATCGATGTTACGCTCTGGTTCTAAAACGACATGCTTTAATTATCTGGAACTTAGCATGAACATTTATGAACATTTATGTATACAGACTGTTATGCTGTACAACTATTTTAAAATAATAATAAAAAAAAAGTATGTAACAATACTACGTGTTTTTAGTTATATCGAAAAACCGGTTAATAACCGGTTATTAAGCGAAATTTCGTACAAATAAAAACCGGTTTACATTCCCTAGTGCGCCGTAGCAATATTGCGCCGCATTACTGCAGCAGTAATGCTGGTACAGTCTGAATCCGGGTACCGCGAATCGTCTAATGTTTCATCTAATGGAAAATGATCTGTGTATTTATACCTTTACTAATTGCAAAGCGCTCTCTAAACGAACTAGTATGTAAATTGAGGATATGGAAGCTGTATATCAAACGTTATCTAGAATTTTAGACTAAGATACACTACTTGATGTTTTCGCACATCACTTGCGTTTCTATGTGTGAACGGCACGTCTGTACACGCGGCATGCGTCATTGTGTGAGTAAAGGATGACTCACGTTAGACCAGGACGTGTCCGGGCCGGAGCTTCCGGCGCTTCGTTTTCTATGGAGGGCATCACGTGATCACCTGTCATGTCATAGAAAAGTAAGCGCCGGAAGCTCCGGTCCAGACACGGCCCGGTCTAACGTAAGTCATTCTTAAGTTGCTTAAAAACAGTACTGAGTGGCCGGCAAACGGCCGTCAATCTGGTATCGCGGGGCGAGGTAATTCGAATCGGGGCGGGGCGGTGCGTGGCCGTTCTGTATGATAATACTTATTCTGGGTTTAGGTACCATCGCCCACACTGTTTGTGAAAAGGTTCACAAAAGGCATAAGGTCCACCGATGGACAGTTTAAGAGTGCTGCTGTTTGTACTGGGGAATGAAAACCGGTTTTTATTTGCATGAAATTTAGCTTAATAACCGGTTATTAAACGGTTTTTCGATACAACTAAAACCGGTTTACATTCCCTAGTTTTTACAATGAATAAACGTGACATGGAATGTCAACTGCAACTGCATTTCAATGAATATGAGTTAAATTTTGATATGATGAAAATGAATATGAGTATGAATGTGAGTTAAATTTTAGTTTTAAAATCGACTCCATTTTCGTCTTACCGATCTCTCTGATCTACCATCCTGCGATACAAAATCCGAGGCTTGATTATGATTGTAATATTTGATCTGGATATGGATATGATTTGTCAGTCAAAAATGACATTGCTTCAATAAAAAACGTCACTTTTGACACTGACAGATCATAAACCACAAATTCAGATCAATATTATAACCTGTTATTAGTGTTATAACAATCAGAATACGCCTCATGCGCCATTCGCTGGTCGCTGCTGCAAAGGCTGCGTTCAGCTTATGGTTGGGCCGTGTCGTACGGCTGCGATCGTGGCCCAAAATGGTCCCGCCGGAAGATCAGCGCTGACTTTCGGGTCAGTATTATGCTGAGGCGAGACCATTTTCGTAGTAAACTAACTCCTACCTATTTTATAAATTCTTATAGTTTTAGTTATACTTCTGTATGTAATTTTAGTTTTAAGTTTATCACGAATAAAAAATTTGATTGTTGTGAAATAAAACTATGAAAACGGATTATATCGCGTATATTGAATTTATAATACATCCCGACGTTTCGGACTCTTTACAGCGTTCGTGGTCAACGGGTGACTGACACCCGTCACCCACCCACACGTCAGTCACCCGTTGACCACGAACGCTGTAAAGAGTTCGAAACGTCGGAATGTATTATAAATTCAATATACGCGATATAATCCGTTTTCATAGTTTTATTTCATGAGTAACTATCGCGGTAACCGAAGACGATATTAATTTGATTCTTGATTCTTTGATTCCATCTAGTGGAAAGTGATCTGTGTATTCATATCTTTGCTAATTGCTACGCCGCTCTCTTAACGAACTAGTATGTAAATTTAGGATATTCCAGCTTTATATCAAATGATATCTAGAATTCTAGACCGAGAATAGCTGCTCTTGAGGTACGCTAGACAAACACTAAATGTGGTATTTTCTCTAAAAACGGACCTTATTGTCGATGGCGCTTACGCCATTATTAACGATGTTCCGATATAAATACAATGCCGCGCGACGCTGTGCGGCGTAAGCGCCATCGACAATAAGGTCCCTTTTCATAGAAAATGCCTCAAATTACTGTCTGAACAATATCGTCCAACCTCTGTATGTTAACCTAGTTTTATTTGCAAAGTTATTTATTTTACATCTACAGTAGAATCCGCATATAATGACATGGAAGGGAAGTGACAAATACGTCATACTAAACGGATGTCATATAAAACATAGTTGATTAACTTCTTATTTATGTTAAGTTTTCCAAATTAATCTCAAATTCCTTTGTGAGAGATGAGTTTTGTTAACTATCAACTTGTCACTGAGAATCAAAAATAAAACAACTTACATGTCTCACACCAGTCACACCCACTAAACATCCTCGCATCAGGGAAAGACGTGGCTACGGCCACGAAAACTAGCAAATGTCAGATGATAGGATTAACTACTTGGAGTGCTTCGCATATGCTGAGATTGGAGCCCATTGCCCAATCTTTAATATTAAATGTTTTAAATTTCTAATTAAATTGTACCTATTTTTAGTATTTAAGATTTATATTTGTACTTAGGCAGGTGGCTGGAGCCTTCTGGAGAAGACAGGCTCTGGACAGGGACTCGTGGAGGAATATGGGAGAGGCCTATGCCAAGGGCAACCAGACAAGACGTCTGCGGAGAAAGGCTAGCAGTAAGCAGTAAGTAAGTATTTGTACTTAGTTCTTAAGGTATTTTTTTGTGGCTATAAATGTTTTTCTGATTCTGATTCTGATTAATAGGTCATAGTAAGCGATTTGTGACTTTAAGCGAAGTCATCTCCGACTCCGTCACAAAGAATTTTATATGAAAACCAAACTTCACACAGTAATTACGTCATATTTAGCGGTTGGTCGGTATAAGCAGAGCCATAATAAATGGATTCCACTGATGTATATTACCAATCAAAAACTTATTGGTCTAACTTTTAAATATTGGATTTCGCAAATTCGACGTTAGCCGTCACCAATAGCTGTAATTCCACGGTCCAGCGGCCCGTAGCTGCAGCCGCAATATCACGACTTAATACTAAACAAGTCAACTAGACCTGACGTTAATGTCTACGTTAAATGGCGCCGCAGAAGCCGTCGCTAAAATAACCCGGAACGATCCGTCTGCGGCAAATGGACGCTAAGTACGGTTTAAACACATTCACGTTCATCGAAGAGTACGGAGATATTCAGTACATATAATAAAGATTTCATTACCGTAAAACTACCGTATATTATAAATGCGTCATTGTGTCTGTCTCTCTGTCTGTTACCTCTTTACGCTTAAACCGTTGAACCGATTTAGTTTAAATTTGGTATACTTAAAGATTGTTTGTGCTCCGCCCTTAAGGGAGTTTGGATAATTTTTTCTAAGACATCATAAAAACTTTAAGTAGGTTTTAAAGTACTGCAATATCACGACTTAATACTAAATAAGTCAAATAAATAGACCTGACGTCTAATGTCTACGTTATGCGGCGCCGCAGAAGCCATCGTTAAAATAACCCGGAACGATCAGTCTGCGGCAAATGGACGCTAAGTACTGTTTAAACACATTCACGTTCATCGAAGAGTACGGAGATGCTCTCTCTGTCTGTTACCTCTTTACTCGTTACTCAACCGATTTAGTTGAAATTTGGTATACTTAAAGATAGTTTGTGCTCCGCCCTAAAGGGGGTGAGTTTAGATATTTTTTTCTAAGATATCATAAAAACTTTAAGTAGGTTTTAAAGTGCCGCAATATCACGATTTAATACTAAACAAGTCAAATAGACCTGACGTTAATGTCTACGTTAAATGGCGCCGCAGAAGCCATCGTTAAAACAACCCGGAACGATCAGTCTGCGGCAAATGGACGCTAAGTACGGTTTAAACACATTCACTTTCATCGAAGAGTACGGAGATGCTCTCTCTGTCTGTTACCTCTTTACTCGTTACTCAACCGATTTATTTGAAATTTGGTATACTTAAAGATAGTTTGTGCTCCGCTCTTAAGGGGGTGAGTTTGGATAATTTTTACTAAGACATCATAAACACTTTAAGTAGGTTTTAAAGTGCCGCAATATCACGATTTAATACTAAACAAGTCAAATAGACCTGACGTTAATGTCTACGTTAAATGGCGCCGCAGAAGCCATCGTTAAAACAACCCGGAACGATCAGTCTGCGGCAAATGGACGCTAAGTACGGTTTAAACACATTCACTTTCATCGAAGAGTACGGAGATGCTCTCTCTGTCTGTTACCTCTTTACTCGTTACTCAACCGATTTATTTGAAATTTGGTATACTTAAAGATAGTTTGTGCTCCGCTCTTAAGGGGGTGAGTTTGGATAATTTTTACTAAGACATCATAAACACTTTAAGTAGGTTTTAAAGTGCCGCAATATCACGATTTAATACTAAACAAGTCAAATAGACCTGACGTTAATGTCTACGTTATGCGGCGCCGCAGAAGCCATCGTTAAAACAACTCGGAACGCTCTGTCTGCGGCAAATGGACGCTAAGTACGGTTTAAGCACATTCATGTACGTTACGAAAAGATCGGAGAGGCTCTCAGTACGTATAGTAAAGATTTCATTGTCGTGAAAGCACCCAACTAGTTATATATACTCATTTACAAACCAATTCTAACGTGCACTGACATGAAACCAATATTAGAATTAGAGATGGGCCGAATATGGACTTTGTCGAATACGAATATTCGGCCGAATATCAAACAAAATCAAAGCAAATCAATTCAATATAGGAATTTTCGTTTGATTACTTTGCCACACATGTGGATAAAATGCTACTTTCTCATCAGTTTTTAACAATCATGAGGGCCTTTACCACCTGGTGTGATGAAAAGTCAATTAAAATACTAAACCACAGTATTCGTAACTTAGTTGTTAGACCTTGCTTACAAAGAGGTGGTCCTGGGGTCGAATACCGGTAAGGGCATTTATTTCATATTTACAAACGGTACCGAGAGCAACACGAACCTTAGCCACCGCGCCTTATTAAAGATATGCTTATTTTTCACATCTTAATTATACATATAACATTAAAATGTACACAATACAAGTAATAAGTTAGCGATTTAAATAACAAAACTTCCGTGAGACACAGACATATTAAATATATTAATAACGGGTCACTCACGTATTTTAAGTCGAAAAACGCTCGACATATTTCCGTACCGTGGAGTGTCATCAGAAGGAGTGCCGGTCCGTCACAGTCAACGCAAGCTCCTGATGACATTCCTCGGTACGGAGTAAACCTGTCGAGCGTTTTTCGACTTAAAATACGTGAGTGACCCGTTATTAGTATATTTAATAAGTTAGCAAATAAAAATAGAACGAAAACAATATTTTGCCACAGCAAACTTACAAACTTTGTGAATAATTTAAAAAAACCTATACTTCGTTTCATGGCGATGTGCCAAACGAGCGAACCGTAAAGAAACAATGCAATATGCATTTCATAATTCATATAATAAATCGTAAATCTTGATTTACTTTATAAACCACCGCACAATAATAAGGGGAAAGTGGTAGATCGCTTTCCCATACAAACTAAGCCTCCATTTTTCTATCAGAAATTTCACAAAGACGAGAATTCCTTGTTGGTATTTGAACGTTAAATACTAAGACGCATTTTCGGAGCTGTGATGGAGGATGAGAGATGGCGAACGCGTTATAACCACGAGCTACCAAATGTATAATGAGCCTAACGTCATTAAGACCATAAAGATCGGACGCCTGCGATGGGCAAGGCACGTGTTACGAATGGACGAGGCCAGAGTACCCAAACGCCTTCTAGAAGGCCGACCGGAGGGCCGCAGAGGGAAAGGAAAGCACAAGCTCAGATGGTTGGACGGCGTATACCAGGACATCAGGACCTTAGGAGTGAAAAGTTGGAGAAGGAAAGCCACAAACAGATCGGACTGGAGATTTGCTTGACCAGGCTAAGGCCCACCCGCGGCTGTAGTGCCTCAGATGATGATGATGAATTTCATTGATAGGAAACACCAATCGAAAGTTAAATAATGTATGGAAATAGTCACGTAACTTTTCCTTTCCGAAAAACTCATTGGTATGAGCTAGAATTTGAACCCGCGACCTCAGGATTGAAAGTATAATTTAACATCCAGATAGTAAAATGGTGAAGTTTTGTATGGATCCCGGTCGTTCAGTTTCCTTTAAGGAAACTCATTTCGTACAACGACAAAACTAAATATGAAAATATCACTCGCGAAACGACAACGCAAAAGGGTCCTGAACTTCCATTAAAAAGGCCTTTTTCCTCCAAGGGCATAAAGAGAATTTATGATTTTTAATACCGCGGCCGTGATTTTGACCAATAAAGGTTGAAGCTTACATGCTTAGGTACTTTATGTTTTAGGGGCATTCCATAAGAATGTCACTTACATAATGCTTTGTATGGCAGCTACCTCAATCAAAATGCGTAAGGCCCCGAAATACAATATCGAAATAGAAAGCGATATCTCTTTTTCGCTCTTACTTATAAAAAAAATAAAAATAAAAATAATTTATTTCGGACCACAGAAATCCATAACAGGTTAGTCGAACATGTACATGCGGGCACTTAAAGCTATGTTAGATAGACATATACATTATGGGTGCGTCACACACGCAACGCTTTTTTAAGCTCTCGTGCGAATGGGGCCTAAAGCTCGAAAATAAACTGCCAATTTGTTAATCAAGTCATGAAACATTACCAGACCAGAAATCGCTTTCTCATCCTTTTTAAAAGTAGCTACTTTTTATAGTTTTAATTAAAAACTGTTGAAGTACAATTACCCAGGGAGCAAAGTAGGACATTTTACGGTATTTTTTTATTTATATACCTGATACTGTAAGTTAGACTTAAAACCCGTAAACAGTCTTGGCAGGAGGTTCTGAAATTGGCCTATTATGGAAATGTTCTCGATACCGCGAGTGTTCCACATTGCTGATTACTAGGTCACGACATTCGCTACAACAGCAATACAACTGTTTTAAATGATTCACGGTTAGTTTCACTAGACTTATATTGACCGGGATATGAACCTTGACTACCTTTTGTATTGTTTTCAAGCTCCCGATATATTGACGCAGTTACATGCGTCCTTCACGGGTAACTGAAGATAGCGTGTGGAAGATAGATGTGTAGACCGCGCTCGGTCTACCCTCATGCGCGTCGGCTGCGTTCGCTAACGTTACCACCGGTCGCGTTCACACTCGTTGGTCTGGTCGCGTTCACACTCGTCGGTCTGGTCGCGTTCACACTCGTTGGTCTGGTCGCGTTCACACTCGTTGGTCTGGTCGCGTTCACACTCGTTGGTCTGGTCGCGTTCACACTCGTTGGTCTGGTCGCGTTCACACTCGTTGGTCTGGTCGCGTTCACACTCGTCGGTCTGGTCGCGTTCACACTCGTTGGTCTGTCTAAGCATACTACACTCACAGTGTCACTGCGCGTGTTTGATTCGGATATCACTGGTTTTTTACACAAACAACTCACAGGATTCCACACATTTAACAGTTCGGGAGAATCGGATTATCGGAAGCTCGAAAACAATACAAAAGGTAATCACGGTTCATATCCCGGTGAATATAAGTCTAATAGCATACACTTAAATGTTTGTACTTTGTACGTTCAAAACAGCAAGTGCCCGATTCCGATTTAATCATTTGTTATGGTTTAGAGCTGGTTTTGATACGACCTTCATTTTCGTGATTGGCGCGCATCTCACGTAATGACTCACTTCATTTCGCAGCACCAATCAGCAAAAGCGATCTTCAAGATCGTAGAAAAATCATCATTTCAAATCATTTGCCAAATTAAATACACAAATACATAAATCAAACAATCAATTTTTAAAATTTTAATTTTATTTATTTTTTTAGTTCTATTTTAATTGTAATTTAAATAATGTTGTTATTTTAATTTTAATTTTAATTTCTAAAAGTTGATTGTATTTTAATTTTAATATTTTATTTGTGATATATGGATTCCGAATTGTCGGAAATAAATGGTTTTTATTTTTTTTATTTTATTTTTATAACAAATCGGTAAATCGGAATCAGGCTCCGGATAACCTCTAACTATAGTCTTCCGACACTACCTCGGACATTTTAATTTTAAAAATACAATTCTCTTCAATAGAATCACGCAACTCCATTCAAAGCCCGATTTGTTCCGCAGAACCTCGTTGTAAAGCCCATAACTTAATAAAATTTATTTCCAAGTGCTTCTTGGAAAAAACGGTCAAGTGCGAGTCGGACGCGCACCCCATGGGTTCTGCAGTTTTCTTACAAAGTTAATAATTTATTAATAATTTTCCCTTACGATCGACCCACATTTGACCGATCTTTAGGTATTGCTTCACTTCATCCTTCAGAAAATAAACCAAAGTTTTAGAGGACGACGTAGTTTGTGACAAGGGAGAGGGGAGAGGTCTTGGACAATGTCATTATATTTTAATAACAAAACTTCCGTGAGACACAGACATATTAAACATATTAATAACGGGTCACTCACGTATGTTAAGTCGAAAACGCTCGACATGTTTCACTCCGTACCCGTACCCGTCCGTGTCCGTGTCCGTACATGAGTGACCCGTTATTAATATGTTTAATATGTCATTATATTTCCTTAAATTATATTATTAATTAACACAATAATATAATTTCACTATAAGCCCTTTCATATGATATGAAATGATGCACCAAACGATATGGTTATCAAAACAGTTTTTTATTTATTTTTTATTTACCCCAAAAATGTCGGCCGTGTTTAAAACTCAAATTATTACTTATATTTACGTTACTCGTCGTCTTTAAGTCACCGACTGCCATAATAATATCGACACAAAATCCTTATACTATACTTTCAGAGCAAAGATTGGCTGTGTGTGACAGATGGATTATACATACATACACAATCACGCCTATTTCCCGGAGGGGTAGGCAGAGACCACGGATTTCCACTTGCTACGATCCTGACATACGTCTTTCGCTTCCTTCACTTTCATAACATTCCTCATACACGCTCGCCGGTTTAGGGTGCTCTTGACCTGGCCTTTCTATAGGATTTCCCCGATCTGATCAGAGAAAGTCCGTCGAGGTCTGCCCCTTCCAACTCCCGTTTCTACCTCTCCCTTATAGTCCTTATACACTCTCTTTGTTAGCCTTCTTTCACTCATTTTATACAAGTGATCCCATAACGGTTCTGTTTTTCCCTTTCGATGTACGGAACCCTAAAAAGGCATGAAATAGTATCTACGAGTTCGCGTTATCATTTTTCTATGGAACCTTTTTACTTCAATTCTTTCTTTTGAATGTAGATGTTCAAGTTCCTTTTTTATCTGCATTTTGCAAAGGTTGCTTTTTTCGTTTTGTGTTACAAATGTTTTTGAGCTCGTGATGTCTATTTCGCGTGTTATCAGTGAATGTATTATTAGGGTTCCGTACCCAAAGGGTAAAAACGGGACCCTATTACTAAGACTCCGCTGTCCGTCTGTCCGTCTTTCCGTCTGTCCGTCTGTACGTCTGTCTGTCAGTCACCAGGCTGTATCTCATGAACCGTAATAGCTATTAGACAGTTGAAATTTTCACAGATGATGTATTTCTGTTGCCGCTATAACAACAAATACTAAAAAGTACGGAACCCTCGGTGCGTGAGTCCGACTCGCACTTGGCCGGTTTTTTTCTTTTTACAAGCTTGTTTTTAGAGTTTTGAATGATTCACGGTTAGTTTAACTAGACTTATATTGACCGGGAGCTCACAAATAATACAAAAGGTAATCACGGTCTATATCCCGGTCAATATAAGTCTAGTGAAGCTTGTTATTAACTTGCAAAGTTAAATTTGACCCACTTCCTGACTTCCAATGAAGGTGAAAATTTGCATAAAAGTCGGGTGACAATGCAATATAGTACCATCGAGCTAATCTGATGATGGAGACAGGAGGTAGCCATAGGAACTGTGATAAAACAACGAAACCTAATGTTTGGGGTTTTTAGAATTGTCTCGATGAATATTAGCATAGAGTAACTTATACTAGAGCGGTACTGTCATAGTAAATTTTGTAACCCCAGTAAATTCACTGCCATCTGTCGACACACTTTAAAACTAAAAATGAAGATTTATAAAAATTCGATAGAATGTATTTAAATATAGATAAATGATTTTTTTTATTTGCATTAATTATTTTTATGATTTTGACCCATGTTCTTTCACTGATATGCGTTAAAATTGTTAAATAACAAACGAAACCGTCAACGCCATCTATACGACTGTAGGCCAAAACTAGTAGCGCCCTCTGAACGAGAATCAAATTTTCTTGATTTTCGAGGCACGTTTTTTCCTTAGACTGTATCCATCTATTACATAGTTATATCTATCTTTGATATTAGTTACCTGTGAAAAGAAAAGTACAGTCAGCGATAAAAGCTTGTAAGTACCAATAATAAAAAATTTGTCAAAAACTTTTTATATGAATTAATTATTTTCTTTTTTATAAACTAAGGGGTTTATAACATAGATTAGTCACGTCTGTTTATTCGTTGTATGACTCGACTCCACGTCATCTTAATACAATTTTGCGAGATTTGACGTTCTTTAGGTCAAAAACTGTATATGACACCTGTTACCTCCATCGAGTTAGAAAAATAATAGTATTTTACAGTACATATGGTGCTACTTTCTCGCACTAGTGCGTACAAGAGCACTTTTCGTGCATATCTCGAAAGTTTAAAGGGCCATATGTGCTGTAAAACGTTGTACGATACACGTGCGAATAGGTAATTCGCAACTCGTGTCGATTTAAAACACTCCCTGCGGTCGTGTTTTAATTTATCGCCACTCGTTTCGAATTTCCTCTTTTCCGCACTTGTATCGTAACTATTTAAAAACTCGATGGGTACGCTGACAGAATAGATGTCATCTCAATACAATTTTGCGAGATTTGTCGTTTTTAGGTTATATATTATATGGCGATAACACCTACCCTACCCATCGAGTTTGAAAAATACTATAGAAACCACAAATCCAGAAAATCCATATCGTATCGTTCTATTTGGAACACATTTAATATTTCGTAGTCTCACGGGAGTTACGAATTTAAAATAAATAATAGTTAAAAGGTTTTAAATTTATATTCAGTAAAATAAACTTTAATCAAGATTTTAATTAAAATAACTCCGTCCGTAAGTTTCATTCTTTATTAACTATTTGCATAAAATCTAGCCGCGAGATAATATTTAACTTTAAATACTTCAAGTAAATAAGCGGTTAAGGCCAGTTATTCTAAACTAAAACTTAGCAAAATATATTATTACCAGTTATCTACATCGCCTGTATGTAGATAACTGGTAATAATATATATTAGATAAATAGTTTTTAGGGTTCCGTACCCAAAGGGTAAAAACGGGACCCTATTACTAAGACTCCGCTGTCCGTCTGTCCGTCTGTCCGTCTGTCTGTTTTTCACCAGGCTGTATCTCATGAACCGAGATAGCTAGACAGTTGAATTTTTTACAGATGATGTATTTCTGTTGCCGCTATAACAACAAATACTAAAAAGTACGGAACCCTCGGTGCGCGAGTCCGACACGCACTTGGCCGGTTTTTTTATTTCTTTATTTGGGATTTACAGGTCCATAGCTTACTAATCGGCTGGTATGCTTTGTCTGCCACCGACGTGGTATGAAATTTAAACTCTGATTTAAACTTTCACGATTTTTACTCATGATTATTTACAACGACGGGACTTAATCGCGTAAACTAAAACTTATTTTACGCGATTAAGTCCCGTCGTTGTAAATAATAATGAAATTTAAACTGTCTGCAAAACTGTCGTAGCGGATTTCTCACAAAAATGGTTTCGGAGACTTTCCGCGAAGTTGAAACAATTTAAATTGTGGATTTTTGCATTCCAGTACTGCGCTTTATTGAGTTAAGATGTGTTTGAGCTCGACTGGCTCTAGCTTAGGGATTTTAAAATTTTGCTGCATTTCTGTGAGTTGTTCGGCAATGTGATATACCTTTTTATATTAGGGTTCGAAATAAAATAGGTTTCTGTGGTAAGTATAATATTAAATATTTGTGACTTTTCAACCAAAAGGTACCACATTGTCGCTAGTCGATAAGGTTTATTTCAAATTGAAGCTATATGGAAATAGCGCCTTATTGACAGCCGACAATAAGTACCCATTTGGTTGAGAATGGCACATTAATTTATTTATTTAAACTTTATTGCACAAATTTACACAAAAATAGTAATACAAATACGCCGGCGGACTTAACGCCTTGAGGCATTCTCTACCAGTCAACCATTGGGCTAAACAGAGACAGTTAGTTTATATCTTCTTTTGTAGGACAAAATTCTGATAGTGAATGACATTTTATCAAGTTTCAAATGGAATCATGTTGAGGAATAAATGTGCCATTTTCAACCAAAAGGGTACTTATTGTCGCTTGTCAGTAAGGCGCTATTTCCATATAGCTTCAATTATAAATCAACCTTAATATCAACAAGCGACAATGTGGTTCCTTTTGGTTGAAAACGTCACAAATGTAGGGCTGAGTGCATGAGTGACCCGGTTAAAAATATTAATAATAAAAGCTAACACTATGTTTGAGTCCCGCAAGTATTATTATATATTTACTTAAACGGGACTTAATCGCGAATTCAGTAGCATTAAGATAGATTAATTCTTTCTTCGAGACCACGAAAACCATGTCTTTAAAATGTCGAATGAAATTTTAAAATTTATGTTGTGTTAAATATATTAATAACGGGTCACTCACGTGTTTTAAGTCGAAAACGCTCGACATCAACCGGGGGGTCCGTCACCGTCGACGCAAGCTCCTGATGACGCTCCTCGGTACGGAGTGAAACATGTCGAGCGTTTTCGACTTAAAACACGTGAGTGACCCGTTATTAATATATTTAATATGTCTTATGTTGTGTGTCAAATGATTTTTGATACAAGTTTTTAAAGCTGACTATAATTTTCTTTCAACACGCAACTAATACGCATTGAGACACTTTTGATATAAACAAACCCAAACACAATTCTGTTGCTATGTTTTAATTATATGGCCACTTCCTATGTCCATCATCAGATCAGCAGCTCCATGATACCAAAATATTGCATTGTCACTCACCTTAAAGATAAACTTACTTACGTACTTACTCCTCTGGCGCAGCGACCCAAAGTGTGTCTTGGCCTCCAACACGACAGTTGCCACTGATCCCGGTCCTGTGCCTTTTCTCGCCAGTCTTGGACCTGGAGCTCGCGCAGATCAGCGTCCACCACATCCGCCCATCGGTACCTAGGTCGCCCGACCGGGCGGCGTGCTGTCGGTTTTCTCTCAAACGCTCTTTTTACCGCCCGATCGCCTCCCATTCGCTCCAGATGGCCGAGCCACCGAAGCCTTTGCGCCTTAAAGATAAAGATCTTTATTATACAAGTAGGCGTATTACAATGCGTTTATGAATAAAGTTACGCCAGCTCTAACCCAACACCTCTGCCTCGAGAAGACACATCACTCATGTATGTAACGTTTCAGCTCAATCGAATGATGAAGAGAAGTGATGGATCTAATTTAGCTCGCAAGCTTTGACATGAACATAAACACATTGCAAGTTAAATAAAAGCTTGTAAAATGTGGTATTTTCTATATAAAGGGACCTTATTGTCGATGGCGCTTACGCTTATTAACGATGCTCCGATATAAATACAATGCCGCGCGACGCTGTGCGGCGTAAGCGCCATCGACAATAAGGTCCCTTTTCATAGAAAATGCCCCAAATATGAATGGTGACAGCTACAGTTGTTGGCTCCTCCATAGGGCTACTTGACAGTTTTTAGGGTTCCGTACGCAAAGGGTAAAAACGGGAGCCTATTACTAAGACTCCACTGCCCGGACGTCTGTCTGTTTGTCCGTCTGTCTGTCTGTCTGTCTGTCTGTTTGTCTGTCTGTTTGTCCGTCTGTCTGTCACCAGGCTGTATCTCATGAACCGTTAGTTAGTTAGTTAGTTTTGCTGGGCATTTTCCGCAACTCGACATCCAATGTGCCTATTTTGCGTGAAACGAGGTAGCGCTACTCTAACCACCCCAGCTCCTCCACGAAGCCTAGCAAGGTCTTCAGGTTGCTAGTTGCTTCCTTTAGTGTGCATGGATTCCCTAGGTATTTGCTCCTATATACTTCTACCTGTTTACAGTCTAGGAGAATATATTTTGTTGTTTCTTCTTCTGCCATGCACGCTCTGCACATGGGGCTGTCCGTTTTACCCATAATATGTAGGTGTTTGTTTAGTGTGTTATGTCATGAACCGTGCTAGCTATCACAGTTGAAACTGTCACAGATGATATATTTCTGTTGCCGCTAACAAACGTGATTTTTTGCCGTTTTTTGCGTAATGGTACGCGAATTGAAATTCATGGCGTGTGCTGTACCTAAGGCAAGCCGTTAACCCTAATTTGGAATAAATCTAAGAGTTTAGCATATATCAGCATGTAAATTATTGTAAATGTATGCAAAACGCCACATGTCACGCCAACGAACGACTTTATTAATATTGAAAGGTGTATGAATTAATTTTCAGTGGAGCAATTTTTAAAGTAGGTATTTTAACGAGATTAAATTTGGTCGGTAATAGTTTTACTTTTAAATTCTGACCTGGAATTTAGATTATGGAATTACTAGCGACTGCACAAAGCCACGCCACCAGAAAGGTATTTAATTTAATTTAATTTAATTTATTTATTTGGGAAACATACAGCACATAATAATACAATAGGGTAAAAGATATAGTTAGAACATAGGCCAAAAGAGTTTCCACTTATAGTTAATACAAAATTCCTTTGCTCCGAAAAAAAAGTACAATTATTAGGTATTTTGAATAAGTAGTAAGTTGAATTTAACAATAACATTGAGTAATATTCCACGAGCACGATTAAAAATATAACAAGCATAATTTAGAATTTGGAAAATAACAAGCACAATTTTCAATTTAGAATTTGAAATCAAATAGGTACAATTACAATAACAATCATAACAAGACAACACATTACATTTTTTTTTACAATTTTATTACTAGCTACGAGTTAACGAAATTTGACATTTTTTATGTTTTTTTTTTTTAAGTATTAAGACTACCTTCTACACAAAACAATGAAATCTAAAGCTCATTAAATATGTAAGTCTATATCCATACTCCATACTAATATTATAAATGCGAAAGTCTGTCTGTCTATCTGTCTGTCTGTCTGTGTGATACCTCTTCACGCTTAAACCGCTGAACCGATTTAGTTGAAATTTGGCGTAGAGATAGTTTGAATCCCGGGAAAGGACGGATAGTTTTTATCCCGAAAATCATCCCTAAAGAGGGTGAAAAGAGGGGGGGATTCATGGTGGAATTGAGATAATAAATGAGTTGCCTAATATTTGTGTGCATGCTATGCTCAAATTGAATGATTGCTATAGGACTTTCTCCAGGCGCTATTCTTACTCTAGCTGGGGTTACTAAGTCCACGCAGATGAAGTCGCGGGCAAAAGCTAGTATTACAAATAATTGCTTCATTCGTATTTGAGCAGAGATTGATTTCGCCTATTTCGCTTTATTATGATTGTTGCTCGTGTAGAGGTAGACACCCAAAAAACACGTGCGGAGTATTGGTATCACACACAATCATTTGTGACGTTTTCTATCAAACGGTACTACGTCACTTACCATAAGGACGAAAATTGCTTGTATCTTTACACGAAAAACCGTCCAGAGCGTCCTTATGCCAAGCGACAATGTGGTATCTTTTGCTTGAAAACGACACATTTTATAGTATAGTTAACTCGTTCGCGTCTTTCCTGTAGACATGACATGGAAACTAAAGCTAATTTTTATGCTACACCCTTACAGGAGGGATACATTTTTAGGTTTCCGTACCCAAAGGGTAAAAGCGGGACACTATTACTAAGACTCCGTCTCCTCTCCTCCGTCTGTCACCAGGCTGTCTAGACAGTTGAAATTTTCACAGCTGATGTATACAATATATTTCTGTTGCCGCTATAACAACAAATACTAAAAAAGTACGGAACCCTCGGTGGGCGAGTCCGACTCGCACTTGTCCGGTTTTTATTTCAGTACTTGAAACGCAAATAAGAAAAACGGGATATATACTTAGGTATGTACCAGTCGTTAACTTTTAATGTATTGTCCACAGAAGTGACCTTTTTATAAAATGTATTAGACCCTGATACATGCTTCCTCCGAACGTGAGCAACATTCATCCCTGGACAAAAAAAAAAAAAAAAATATTCTAATAGGTAAATTTAATAATAGGCTGTTAGCCCAAAAACATCAAAATTAATTACTATATTTTCGTACCACCAAAAATACGAAATGTACCAGTAATGAAAGTAACGCAGGGGAGCCAATTAATATTATTTTCTTGTAAAAGCTTTCCTAAAATATATTCCAATATAATTTAAATCAACAAATACCCTGAAAATGTTATCGTCACGGGACTACAGCCATAACTTTTATTACATATAAAATAATTCTCACCAACTCCTACAACACTTGCCCGCCACATTCAAAATAAAACCTTACTTCTCAGACTTCAATGTTGCATTTGGAAGGGTCTCGTTAAGGTAGATACGAGTTTTAGAAAGTGTTAGAAGGTTCTAGCTGACGCTTGGAGAGCGTAAAATGAAGTCAAAATTGAATTTATTTTCAATATGAGGAATATCGTTCGATAGAACATCGCTTAGGGAGATTAAGTGAGCTGAATTTGTTTTAGATAGACTTTGATGTTCCATAAGCAAACACCGTAGTAGAAAGCGAATATCTTATAAAACTAAGTGCAAGGTCTGAGTGGACGCTCGAAGCGGAGCGTTCGGCGGGGCGTGCAGCGTGGTGTCGAGCTCACAAGTTATTCGAGCAGAGTCCATCAAAGGCCGCTCCTAAACGTTTGCATTTGATAAAAAAATACGCTACACGCCGCGCCCTCATAATGTTAATGTTAATATGTCTCACAACAAGTTCAAATTACAACCCCAACCAGTTGTCTCACCGCTGGCTGACGGTAGCTTCGCGCAAATGAACACCCGACTTTGTACAGAATGCTTAGGCTATGATTTATAAGTAGGATAGTTTTGTTAAGTCTGACCATACTCTGGGAGGTATGTATTTAGGTTGTGACAACTTTTATTATAGAGCAGGCCCCAAAGCCGCCAAAAGGAAATACTGTTCGTAAAACATATGATTCACCGAAACAGTCCTACAGGTTGTTATTGAAGTAAAACTTATTTAGGCGCGACTAGAGGATAACTCAGATTTTTTTTCTGATGGAAGTAACGCTCAGTAGTGACACACGCACATTCGCATCATGGAGACTGTATAAAGGAGCCAAATCTCTATGTATGAAAAGTTTCCATCAAAAAACAGTAATTAGGCGGCGCCACCATACACCGAAATACTACCAAAAACAACCTACGTAATTTGGTCGGGTTATTTGTTGCCTTATATGGTTCATGTTATACTCATGTCCCAGAGTCTAACTAGCGCCACCGGAGAGATTAGGAACTATTATTTAAAGCTTAACGCGGTCACTTTTACAACAATTCTGCCATAAGAGATTGCGATCCTTTCTATACCATCCATAATTCGCATAATAAGACACACGTCAAAGTGCCAACATAGCGATAAACGTCATCGTCAAAGAAGTTTTACTTCAATCGCGCGTAAAGATTACATGCACACACTTTTTTTAATGATGGCTTTATTTCATACTTGAGCCTTGAGCTTCATATTTGATCCATTTTGAGCGTTAATCCATATTGATCGAATGAGCGAGCAGCGTCTCCTTGCCGCGTAACCAACACGCCAATCGCTTACGCTCCGTAGCGATCGAAATGCAACTGTCACTGTCGCACTAATATGGAAGAGTGATAGAGAGACACAAGGCGTTTCGTTGTCGTAGCGATTGCGATTATCACCTTGGCTAGGCCGGCTGATCAGCTTGAACATAAATGTTATCGTATTCTATGGCCGGCTGATTTCCTTTTTTAAATTCTCGTGAAATATTGGTTTGACAAACAACTATTATGGAATTTTTTCGTCGATTTAAGTTTTTGAAAATTTTGGAAATAACAGTCAGCCCAGAGGGGGGTTCGTAAGGTCTACAGCCACTTGTACTCTCAGTCAAATACTTTGTAGCAACTAAAGTAGTCAAATAGTTCGGTACACCGTATATTTAGTATGGTGTACTGAACTATTTGTTCACTTTGACTGCTACAGAGTATTTGACGCTAAATGTACCTAAAAATGAATAATTGAGGTATTTTCTATAAAAAGGGACCTTATTGTCGATGGCGCTTACGCCATTATTAACGATGCTCCGATAGGTATAAATACAATGCCGCGCGACGCTGTGCGGCGTAAGCGCCATCGACAATAAGGTCCCTTTTCATAGAAAATGTCCCAATTTAACTTTATACTTTCCTTCTACGCGCTTGTAACTTTCCTTGCCTCCTTCTATCTCCGACGAGTGCACATATAATGACATCTATTTGTCGGACCCTGGACGCAATTGCTAGAAGATTGCAATTTCACCACGATAAAGTGTTTTATTGAATCGAAACATCTATTTTAAGTTTATAAAGAAACACGTGGCTGTGTCCGCGTAGAAGTGCTTAAGAGCCAACAGGAGCCGAGACCAAACTCAATTTTGAGATTTGAAAGAGAATATCGTCGTCGCGCTGACGGGGGCGGTACCGCGTACCGAGGGACTATCCCAGTGTGTGTGGTGCACGCACACCGACGCGCACGTTATTTGCGCTCCTCGCCGGCCTCACGCCGCTCGCGTTTTTAGTAACTAAATTCAATATCCTTCTACAACCTGCAATCTAATTAACATTTCGAGTTACAGAATAGTAAAAAAACATAACATAACATGGACATACAAGAAAACATTGTTGTATAAAAACATACAAGATAACGGCTGTTAAATTAATCCAATTAAATATTTTTAAATATGATAAACAAAAATATTAAATTATAGTCGTGAGTATTTTAAAAGTAAAACTCCCTTATACCTTGATTTTAAACAAAGTATTTTACTTATAACTTACTTGGTTCGTATGAATTAGTGACATACCTAATTAAAAAAGAAAGCTATAACTCCCGCGGGAACAATATAGGCCTTTTCCCTTCAGTACACCTGCATGAAATAAGATCTTTTCGAGCAAGCGTCTTGAAAAACAAATTTGCCGCTCTCCGGCTCCGTTGAATAGAAAAAAAGAAAGCCTCAGGTTAGATAAAATTATCATAATAAAGAAACATGTGACATGTGATATTTCTTACTTTGATGTAATTATACAGTTTTATTGATGGTCCGTTTTTTTATTTATGTGTCAGATTTTGATAAAAATAGGTATAAATTGAAGAGCTCCTAATTCTGATCGGAATAAATATGAAACCCAATAAATAAATAAATAAATAATAATAAATATTAAATCAATATTATAGGACATTCTTACACAGATTGACTAAGTCCCACGGTAAGCCCAAGGAGGCTTGTGTTATGGGTACTCAGACAACGATATACATAATATATAAATACTTAAATACAAATAGAAAACACCCATGACTCAGGAACAAATATCTGTGCTCATCATATCATATCATCGAACCCAGGACCATCGGCTTCACAGGCAGGGTCACTACCTCCTAGGCCAGACGACCGGTCGTCGCCCAATATTTTGGGACAATAGTCTAGTCTACAAAAGGTTCAAGGTGGTGAAAAAAATAGTGTAAGCTGTTCGCATAAAAAAACCGCAAATCGATGTACAGGTTAGCCGTTTGGTACACGTATATACTAGTCAAAACAAAAATTTTGACCCGCAGTTCCTAAAAAAAATTCCCTTAGGAGGGGAGTGCTGAAACCTTTTTTTGTATAAAAAAAACTTTTTTTTTAAACCTATCGTATACTTCTCATCTATCATACGAAAGGGCTTTTTGAAGCGATTCTGAAAATATACCACATCATTGCATTTTAGCCATTTTTAGGGTTCCGTAGCCAAATGGCAAAAAACGGAACCCTTATGGATTCGTCATGTCTGTCTATGTCTGTCGTCCGTCCGTATGTCACAGCCACTTCTTTCCGAAACTATAAGAACTGTTGAAACTTGGTAAGTAGATGTATTCTGTGAACCGCATTAAGATTTTCACTCAAAAATAGGAAAAAAAAAATTTTAGGGGTTCCCCATTCTTAGAACTGAAACCCAAAAAATTTTTTTTTATCAAACCCATACGTGTGTGGTTGGTCTATGGATAGGTCTTCAAAAATGATATTGAGGTTTCTCATATATTTTTTTTCTAAACTGAATAGTTTGCGCGAGACCGAGAGACACTTCCAAAGTGGTAAAATGTGTAACCCCCCCTCTAACTTCTAAAATAAGAGAATGATAAAACTGAAAAAATATATGATGTACATTACCTTGCCAACTTTTACCGAGAACTGGTTTGAACGAGATCTAGTTAGTAGTTTTTTTTTAATACGTTATAAATCGTAAACCGCAATTTACCTTTCACTCACGTTTCACATAAAAATACATTGTTTAAATTGTGTAATGTACGGAACCCTCGGCGCCCGATTCCGATTCGCACTTGGCCGGTTTTTTCTTAAATTGAAAGAAAAATAATTTTCAAAACATACCAAGTTTGGGCTCCTCCAGATACGATATGGCTGATTTTTTTTGTACAAATGATACGTGATATCCTCATATGTAACCCCAAAAAAGCAATAAAAAATTTATTTAGTTTTTTTTTTCAATACAAAGTGACACAGTTCTACTTAACCCTTTAACTTGACCCCAAACTTGGTGTGTTTTGAAAATTCTATTTGTTTTAATTTACAAAAAAATGGCTAAAATGTAATGATGTGGTATAATTTTAGAATCGCCTCAAAAAGCCCTTTCGTATGATACCACACACGATAGGTTTTTGGAAAAAAAATATGTTTTTTTTTTTCATACAAAAAAAATGTTTCAGCATACCCCTCCTAAGGGATTTTTTTTAGAAACTGCGGGTCAAAAATTTTGTTTTGACCTCTTAGTATGCGTGTGCCAAACGGCTAACCTGTACATCGATTTGCGGTTTTTCTTTGAAATTGGGCTTGTACGGCTGCCACTAATAGAAATACTAACTCCTAAAAATACGTATGATACCTCATTGGATTCAGAATGATGTCTAGAAAAATGTATTCGAAGCGTTTATTCCCACATAAAAAAAGTTCAAAGCTATTAACAAAAAACGGCCAAGTGCGAGTCGGTTCCGTACCATTACGCAAAAAACGGCAAAAAATCCCGTTTGTTGTTTGGGAGCCCCACTTAAAAAATATTTTATTCTGTTTTTAGTATTTGTTGTTATAGCGGCAACAGAAATACATCATCCGTAAATATTGCAACTTTTTAGCTATCACGGTTCACGAGATACAGCCTGGTGACAGACGGACAGGCAGATTGGCAGACAGACAGACAGATATTATTTTAAAGGTATTAAATATTCTTTTAAAAATTAGGAAATAATATGGTGTATTTAAAACATATCATGGAATATACTACGGTTATAAATTGATATTATGTAAAGTAATTTTTTCAACAAGTTAGGTTATTAAGTAACCACATTTTTTTCGAACTTTCGTCTGTTGTAAATTTAAAAAAAAAGAAAATAATTGGCGTAAAAAGTATTTCGCCTCGTGGAGCCCCTTTCATGAGATCACGTCACAAAAGTTTTAATAAAATTAATACTTTGTTGTAAAATATAAAGCAATATAATAATACGTACTTAGAACTGATACTTTTCTAAATAAAGAATGAATAAACTAAATTGTGTAATTAATTTTTAGTGCAAATCACCACAATTTGCTTCTAAAGAGCAAATCTGTGACCAAAAATTATATATAGTTTTAATTTTTCGTTCGTATATTCAGATTTGTGTATGAAAATGTGAAACTATTATTTCTAAAAAAAAATTATTCGTCCCTAATTTACACAAAATTTATACCAAATTTGATCTCATATCAAGAGATAGGTAGAAATAGAGGCAAACTGGACCGCAGAAGCCGACTTTTCCCCTCCCTTTTTGGGGGGTAGCCAGGACTTAATCTCGTAGCTAGTGCGTCAGCTCAGCTTTGTATGAACCAAGGAATAATAAATAGTGTTAAACGATATCCCCTGAGGCCAAAGTGCATACTCACTTTACTTACTTCGCCTACTAAGAGGCAAATCGCGACTTTGTTATGGTTTATCGATAACTTATCACATCACTAGATTATCGACTTTCAATGTCGACTATTGCCCATCACTTTTCTGTCCGTGTACGTATTTAGAAACTTGACCCCGCCCCTAAAATTAGTGCGATAAGGACAACTGCAGCTTAGGCGAAAAATCCTGCGTAAAAATCTCAAAAATCGAGGTT
The DNA here is from genome assembly GCF_947568885.1 of Cydia strobilella. Classification (NCBI taxonomy): domain Eukaryota; kingdom Metazoa; phylum Arthropoda; class Insecta; order Lepidoptera; family Tortricidae; genus Cydia; species Cydia strobilella. Next base: position 994,278 of record NC_086045.1, read on the forward strand.
TCGTACTCGACTGTTTCCTCCTCCAAAACTTAAGCAATCGTAACCAAATTTGGAAATCTAAATGATTATGAAATTGTCTGTGTCGGACTGTTTTGATTTTTTGGCTAATTGATACCAGTTTTGAATACCACGCCTCTTATTGCGGCATAGTCAGTGAGGCCATTTTTGGCCATGTTTGAAGGGCTCTAGCGCCTTAAAAAACAAAAATATCAAAAAAAGCAAAACACACCGACACAGATATTGACAATATTAATCTGTGTTGAAAAAATCATTCCTCTAGCTTCAAAAACCACGGAGGAAACAGTCGAGTACGTTTGTATGGAGAAATGACCACTCCTGTTGGCTCTTAAAAATGTTTCACCACTTTAGGGGATGAACTAGAAAAATATCCTTGAATGCAGTTTTGTTTCTTTTTAAAAATAAAAGAATGTTTACTTTAAGTAAAATGGGGCATTTTCTATGAAAAGGGACCTTATTGTCGATCGCGCTTACGCCGCACAGCGTCGCGCGGCATTGTATTTATATCGGAGCATCGTTAATAATGGCGTAAGCGCCGTCGACCATCAGGTCCCTTTTTATAGAAAATACCACAAATGAGCTAACTTAAGGTTTAAACACTCCCTCCAGGGCCCATAATTTTTTTCCACACTGTATATCATATTGCCAGCTTTTTCCTAACTTCATCTGCGTGGAATGATATACAGCTGAAGCCAGCTCTGTATTTTTAACCTTATTATGAAGAATTCGAATTAAGATATCTACTAAAAAAACCGGCCAAGTGCAAGACGGACTCGCGCACCGAGGGTTCCGTACTTTTTAGTATTTGTTGTTATAGCGGCAACAGAAATACATCATCTGTGAAAATTTCAACTGTCTAGCTATCACGGTTCATAAGATACAGCCTGGTGACAGACAGACAGACGGACAGACGGACAGACGGACAGACAGACAGACAGACAGACAGACAGACAGACGGACAGTGGAGTCTTAGTAATACGGTCCCGTTTTTACCCTTTGGGTACGGAGCCCTAAAAACAACTGAACAAGCATCCCTAGTGACCATTGCCGGAACAAATTCTCCAGCTAAATCGGTCTAAAGAACAAGTTTGATACAATTCCAGTTTAAATAGCAATCGAACTTGGCTCCCCTGTGGTTTGGTTTCCGGTCTGAACTCCTTGTGTAAATTTCATTCGTTAGCGTGAGGAGTGTTCGGCGTTTTCGTTATATCTATTTTTGTATCGGATTTTGAACATTAAAAACTATTCAAAGAAACGACAGAAAAAATCTATGTACATCCATATCGAACCTGCTCACAGAATTTCACGAGAAGGAGCATTCCATGCATGGAGACTATATAAAGGAGCCAAATCTCTATGTATGAAAAGTGTCCATCAAAAAACAGTAATTAGGCGGCGCCACCATACACCGAAATACTACCAAAAACAACCTACGTAATTTGGTCGGGTTATTTGTTGCCTTATATGGTTCATGTTATACTCATGTCCCAGAGTCTAACTAGCGCCACCGGAGAGATTAGGAACTATTATTTAAAGCTGAAAGCGGTCACTTTTGCAACAATTCTGCCATAAGAGATTGGCATCCTTTCTATACCATCCATAATTCCATAAATTTGTCCACAGTTGTCCCATACGAACGCGAATTTTCTGAAGATTTGCAAGTATGAGTTTCCTTTTCTATAACAAATGGTCACAAATATACAGAGAAAAATAATCGCTTGCTTTGAATGCCGAAAAAAAATCGCAACACAGGAAAAAAAACGCGTCTTTACGGGACAGCCCGTGGAATGATCCAGAATAGGTTAAGAAATGCGACCTATAGCTACATCCTGATATACGAAAGCCTTTGACCAAGCTGAAACGGTAACCTTCGCTTTCGCTCGGTCAATTTTATTCATCATCATCATCATCATGTCAGCCGATAGACGTCCACTGCTGGACATAGGCCTCCCCCAAGGTTCGCCACTCCGACCGATCCTGTGCCGCTCGCAACCACCGAATTCCCGCTACCTTCACCAGGTCATCGCTCCATCTCGTTGGAGGCCTACCGGCAGTTTGTCTTCCGGTACGCGGACGCCACTCCAGAACCTTCCCGCCCCACCGGCCATCAGTTCTGCGAGCAATTTTATTATGTATGCAAAAATTGTTTTTCCCTATATTTCGTCCATTAAGAAACTAATTGTGCTTTAGTTTAGCATTACGCGATATAAAAACGCTACAAGCAAATGCAAATAAATAGTTGTTCTTGGAACAAGCAACCCGAGTATCTATTTTAGTGATGTTTTATTTTTTACATTCCCGGGAATATTTTTATTTCCCGGTGTTTCCGGGGTCATTTTTGACAACTAACGAGCATTACTAACTTTGTAACCGGGATAATTTTAAAAATAGCAAATATCCATAAAACCAGAAGCATCATACTTGCGCACATTAATGCTACTGCAACGCTTACCAAAGGTGACGTTTTCAACCAAAAGGTACCACATTGTCGCTTGTTGATAAGGTTGATTTCTAATTGAAGCTATATGGAAATAGCGCCTTACTGACAAGCGACAATAAGTACCCTTTTGGTTGAAAATGGCACAATTTAAGCATCTTGCTTACGCAGCGTACTACGTAGGCGAAAGACACGAGAACGCGAAGCGGCGGCGAGTGAATCAATCCTTTGATACCTATAGAAGTGTCCTACGTGGGCGATCTCGTTGCGAACGCGAACGCCTTGGGCCCGCCGCGCCGCGTCGCGCCGCTTCGCTTTGCGAGTTGTTCGCTTACGTACTCGTAAGACGCTGCGTTACAGTTGCTATAGTAGAACTAGATATTTTTTATTTATACTCGTAAATTACCCCGCTTTCTTAATTAACCTGCACCTCGTTAATTTTCCGTAGTAGTTCGCAATTATATTATTATTAGTATACATTGTGGTCTTTGTGCGGGAATGATTTTGAGTATTTATAACTTTACCAACAAAGCGCAATTAAATAGTTATATATGTTATATTGACAATAAAAAATAAATTTCATTGTTTTTACATTAGGTTTCCTTGATAAGCACTCGAGAATAGAAAATATTCCCGGGAACAAGCCTAGGTAGGAACATTACCGCATTTCCCACTACATCACTAGTGGCAATCCTCCGTAATGCAGTACTTAAGGAAATTAAAAAGATAAGCAAGTCTGCTTGAGACGTTAACTAAACTAGGGAACAAGCAATAAAAATGTCGTTACGGATTACAAGGTGCTTTTATAAAAGCTAGAGATTGCATGTTGAACAAATCTTCATCTTTAACAGATATTTAAAAAAAAAATAAGAAAAGATCGTACTCCCATCTTTAAGGCTAAGCAAAGCACTTGCAACCTCTAATGGTATTTTGATATGGGTGTACGAATGTACTTTTTGCCTGTGTTTTTATTTTTTTTATTTTGTACTGCAGCACTAGTTGAATCCGAACAGTACAATCGCCATCAGATATATCGGAGCGGCCAAGGTGTTCACAAATATCTGAACAAAGTCTCTTTTATAAAGACGTTAAAGTGCATAAGTACTTACTTGCTCAGATATTTTTGACCAGCATGGCCGCTCTGATATATCTGATGGTGACTACCTAGTAAAACATTACCTACGCTGCGTCTTAGGTAGTCAAACGAAGCGAAGCGGCGCAACGCGGCGCGGCGCGGCGGGCCCACGGCGTTCGTGTTCGCAACGAGATCGCCCACGTAGGACACTTCTATACGTAAGGATTGATTCACCCGCTCCGCGCCGCGTTCGCCGCGCCGGTTCGCGTTCCGGTGTTGTTCGCCTACAATGTACGCTGCCGCTGCGTTAGTCTGTAACGACGGTAATTTCAGCAGCTATAAAGCGAAGCATAAAGTAACGAAGCAGTAAGTACTCAAACACAGATCATAAATGCGGAGAAAATTTATTCCTCCTAAGTAATAAAGCATTATTTAAGAACGCTGGTAGTAAATTAAGAACGCTAACCACGAATAATAGGGATGATGACACATGTTGAATTTTATAACAAAATCTAGTAAAATAGATTGCAAAATAGGCAGTTTATCACAATAATGTGGATATTAAAATAATATATATAATTATGGAATTAATACAAAACTACAGGACGTGTAGTTTAAGTTTTTTTTTACTTCCAAAAAAGAAAAAAGTAAGGGTACCATTCGATTCCTTACATTTTGTCCAAAAAAAGATTGTATGTGAACTAAATACGTAAACGCAATATTTCATCGACAAAACCGCAATTTTCTTGTTTTGGCCAAGATGGGCTCATAAAAACCTTAACATTAGAGCATTTCTATTAGGGTAGTTGACACATGTTAAATTTTATATCTAAATCTAGTTAAATAGATATAAGTAAAATGAGCAATTTATCACAATAAATTGAAAACTAGAAATATATGGGAATAATAAAAAATACAAGATCTTAAAGTTTCGAACAAAAACTTTTTGTTTCACTCGGAGGCAGTTTGTTTAACCCTCGTGCCTTGAAACCCTCGCACTCGCTACGCTCGTGGTTCAATATTGGGAATCTTTCGCTTGCTCGGGTATCAATATTAGCACGAGCGGTTAAACAACAACTTTGCCCCCTCGTAAAACAAATAACTATTTAGAAATATTAACATTAGTAATTTTACTATATTTCATTCTGTACAAGTTACACGTAAGTTAAAAAAAATATATTATCATACAATTATTACCCGCTAGAAAATGCAATAAGAATATAAGACGACCCGATTTCTCTTAAAATTCAAATCGCAACACGGCCATATTGACAACGAGTGCGTCCTCGTTAAAAACATACAAACACTTTTGATCCGTACTCCATTGTAATAAGGCGTTACGTGTATACATATTTTTGGAGATTGTACCATATTGAGATGTATTGCAGGCACGTAACGGTCATATCGAGTGCAGCGAGTAATACACGGAACGTGACGATTGCCCGGTCGAAGGGTGAATCATGAGCGCGTTTTAAAATAATATTTTAACCAAAAATCCGGTTAAAAAGGTGACTAGCCAGTCTATTCCATAGCTGGAGTACTATAATAGTAGATTGTGTCACAAGGGAGTAAAATGACATATTTACGGCGAGATTGAATCCTAAACGAAGCGAAGGATTATATAATTGAATCCTGTACGTAGCGAGGGATTACAATTTCTGTGTAGAAATTGTAGTAAGTAAGTATATTTTGCGAAGTGATTGTTCAATGAACTAATAATATTTGAAACCATTTATACACGGTGGCTAATAAATAAGTGCATTCCCGTTGCCAGGGAGATTTGGGGAAAATTTACCCTCCCATAACCTGAAAATGGACTAGCCAAAATGTTGCCGCCATAATAACAAATACTAAAAAGTACAGAACCTACACCTACACACACACACATACACACTCACTCACTCACTCACTCACACACACACACACACACACACACACACACACACACACACACACACACACACACACACACACACACACACACACACACACACACACACACACACACACACACACACACACACACACATTTAATGTAGATAAAATTGTATTAGCTTAAGTTTTCTTTCTGCATTTGTTAAACTAAAAACTACTTGTTGCTACGGAGGAGCGGGGCTTCCTGATACAGGTATAATATACTTTAAAGGAAGTCCCAACCTACTACCTTGTAATGTAACTTTTTATTAATGAAGTAAAATATTTTCATTTTAATTTTTTCATTTTTCACTTGTCCGGTTTTTTTGTTAATGTTTACCACTCATTTCGTATACAGTTCAATTCATTATCCATTCAATAGAAATTAAACAAATCATTATTATGTGTTTTATTCTGTTTTCTTATTAAAATAAATCGACGACAACAACGTATATGATTCTAATTGAAAAATGACAACTTTACAGGAGAGCAAATCAGAAGTAGAATCCTTATAAATTTTTTTGTGTTAAAGATAATAAACTGAAATTTGGCACACATGATTATAATTTTATTTTATTGCTTATTTTATTTTCATATAACTCAATTTAATGGTATTTTTCGAGAAAATGCAGATAGCCCACTAGATTAAGTTATAACGATTTGCTCACCGTTGTGTATACCGTTCTATCTACCACTTAGAATATTATACTTGGTTTCAATTTTCTTTAAGAACTACGTAAGCAGGTCTATCTGGGACTTAGAACATTATACTTGGTTGTAATTTTCTATCAAATCTTCGTATGTAGGTCTATCTGGGACTAAGAATATTATACTTGGTAAAAAAAGTGTCCGACTCACTGTAAAAGATTCTATGTGTGAAGTAACTCATCAAATTTAAGTCATTTGTTTCGATTATTTTTTTAAATTATATAACATAGTTTTAACGCACTATTTTTTATTTTATTTTTGGTTGCATAATTATTTTATATAAATCTACGCGATTCAATATACGCGATATAATCCGTTTTCATAGTTTTATTTCATGAGTAACTATCGCGGTAACCGAAGACAATATTAAATCTGAATAATTATAATTTTGACACATTTTGCAGATAGAATCATATTCGACATTAGTTTTATAACTTAATAATTATGTAGAAAGTACTAAATAAAAGTAAAAGTTTATTAGTTGTTATTAAAATTTATTAGATGTGTTGTTTATTCAATATTATGTAATAAAAATGTAAACCTGTTACTAACACCTTACATATCAGTCTACATCACGGAATTAGTCAGGAAAAAAGGAGCACCTTTAAACATTGTTCTTACTTATTTACCTTAGGGTTTACTATCACATTGATAAATCTTCTTTAATATCACGTGAGTTATCAGTCTTTCTGACAAAATTACGTATTCAAACAAGTCTTTGAATCAATCAATTGTGAGACATAATTCAATCAAATGAATAATGTCTTACAATAAAAATAAAAACAAACGTCAGGATCAAGATATTTTCGCGAAGAACCTGGGGGCACGGTGCCCCCGCCAAGACGAGCAAAGCGAAGCGCACTACCTACCTTTTCTCGAAGCGCTTTGTCGTTTTTTTGAACCCTCATTACTTGGGTTTAGATTATACCAGATAAACAAAATTCTCGGCATATGATGTCATTAGTAGACTTAGTAAGCATAAACACTTTCAATTACATAACTCTTATTTACTATAGATTTTATTCATATCTAAAAAAAAAACAATTTCGTCACTCACTCACTCACTGATGATCATCAAAACATTTAGGGTCCTTCCCGAAATCCTAGGAAGCTGAAATTTGGTATATAACATAGTCTTAGTACACAAACAACAGAAAAATTCAAAAACTTGAAATTTTTAGCCCCTAAGGGGGTGAAAAGGGGGGTAGCATTTTGTAGTAATAGTTTTCAACCCTCAAATCACCCCGTAAGGGGGTGGAAAAGAGCGTTAGGGGAAAAAAGGGGGCTGAAGTTTGTATGGGGAATCAGTAAAAAGCAGATTGTGGAAAATATGCCTTCAGATACGTATTTCAGGATTTTTAATAGTAAATTACTCCCAATCCTTTAAATTAGGGGATGGAAAATTGTCATACGCAACTTACAAATAGAAGTGAAATCCCACCAAAAACATTTTCATGTAAAATGTTGCAAAGATGAAAGAAACCATTAGGCTCGCACTGTCAAAAACTTAATATCAGATCTCTTGTAGAGCCAAGCTTCTAACTACTTGTGGGTAGACCTACTTGTAGTTAGGGCTCTACATCTTAGTCAAATTTTTCGTTTCGTTACTACAAGAACTATTGTATAATAAAGAATAATGAATAAATTTTTCACCTTCCGTCCATGTGACGGTAGCGAAACGGCCAAGCCACAATACATAATTCGCGACATTCAAAGAAGGATCTCTAATATTTTCAAAATTATTCATACAATCAAAGTTTTGGTTGTCTTGCCTGTCTGGAACTGTATTTGCTAACTGGGGTGACAATGTTTTTTGTTTTTTTTTTAAATATAATTCCTCGCATGATGCTTCGTCCATCCTTAGTGGTGACTCTGAAAGTCAAATACCTACCATGCATATTAAAAGCAACATAGATTAAGCTTTAACATTATGTGCATATATTCATACGTAAAGCTATATTAGTGGTGCAATGTAAACAGTGATCAAAATAAGGATTAGCTATAGGTACAACAAAACTGCCCGTATAAAACCTTCATCTAGGATAGTTATTTTATTACACATAGCATAGCATTATAACATAATAATACGCTTAAGCTTTTTATTATTTAAATTAGCACTTGCAATGAAAGATATGACTATTTTGAGTGTGTTCAAAAACAAATAAAAAAAAGGTAAATAGTTCTAAGTGACTGATTAAATGGCGTAAACAGTTCTAAGTGGCAGATAGTCCTGCGTGCGTAGTTCTCTTAAATAATACTTTTCGCGTATGTAGTTCTATATGTCACATCGAACACTTTACACATTTTTAAACGTATAAACATAAAAATATAAAGAAAATGTAAATAAATATTACATACCTCCATTTTATTGTGGTCGATTTATTTAGTTCTGTTTTGATGTAATCCGTACCCGATCTTTTTGCTCCTGATTTTAATGATTCCAACCATCTCGCACGTTTCTCCGTCATGATTAACAAACTTTATATTTGTAGTAAATTGATCGATCGAATGAATTCAACAAAATTCTTACAAAAACTCAAAATTAGGACAAAATTAACGTAATAACATGTTAATATTCTCTAGAAAACGATCGAAGCATTCACAACCGTTGAATAGCCGGTCGGCCGCGAACTGAGTGCGATGTGGTAAATAGCGCTCCGTACGCGCGAGTGAATGAGATGGCATTCATCGCGTACGATTCGATGTGGCACTTGGAATGGTGTTCGTGTTAGTATACAGATTTTCGACTCAGATGGCACTGTATGCGTCATTTAAAAATCTATACTAAGTGAGATTTTAAGAAAATTCTTATACCAGGCGATAGGTTTCGACTTCTAGATCATTATGCTACAGCTGACGTAGTTCGAACCTTTTAGCACTTTGCACCTTGTACGTTGTTGTCGTCGAAATGACAATAACAATTTGTTTTTGTGAAGTTCGTATTAGAACGCTGCGCATTATGTGACGTATTCTGATTGTTAATAATAGGGAGTTTGAATATACTAAGTAAGATTATGTAGTGTTAATTATACCTTAGTATATTTCTGACCTAACTCTTCCTAATTTCAGTGCACATTTCCTCAATACCCTCCCGTTACTTGCCAGTCCAGTTGCTCGCCCGTAAAACGTCAGTGGCAAGTAGCCAACACCGTGTCGAAGTACACCACAGAACAGGTGCTCGAACAATTTGAACAATATGAGACGTCCGGCCAGTACGTAGATTAGTTGACTGAGAAAATGTGACATTTTTCAACCAATAGGTAAACACGTGATAGACAATTTAGACATGCAAAGGAGATAAAGTGTAGTCGGCGATAAAAATGTGTAACAAAAAATATTTTCGACTGTCACTCGTTTTTACGTTAAACTAAACTTGATTTAATTATATAATAAAATAAGCCAAAAAATTTGAAAACATTCTCTTCTAATGTTTATGAAGCCCGTTACCTTGGTAATTTTTTATTTTATTTTCTTTTCTTTATACAGATACAGGTCAGTAACAATACACAGATAAGATCATAAATTGATAAATTTATCATGCATCCTAACACAATTCCCACTAGGAGTTCAGAAATTAATTTTAGGACAGCATATCATTGTAATAACACTTATCGATATTAATAAAAATAAAACTAACTTCGAAATCCCGCTGACATTGATTATAACGCGTGTGGCCCAAACTCTGATATCGATACCTATAACTACTCATACCTCCTATATTTCAATTGAAAAACCTGGTCGTCCATATTTAATTTCCATTCGCTTTTCACACTGTAAAAACTCCTGCCCAACATTGCAGCCAAAATCCGTAACAGCCATCGAAAAACGCATTCAATTCACTACCGTATTCATGCGCCTTTAAGTCCAAATTCAAATTGACTTTCCAATGGCTGTTAAGGCTTTTATCTGTCGATGGAAACAGTGAATAAATAATTGTTCGGAATTCGATTACCTTTTTCAATAAAACCGTTTATTCGAAATGCTGACTCCATCTATATTACGGTCGATTGTTAAACTATTCTCAATCACTCATTCCTGCGTTCAGTCATTCGTTCCATTCTTTGGTCAGGTGAAAGCAATTTTGCTATAAATTGAAATAACTGAGTTATGGCGTCAGCAGCGAATGTTAAAAATTGAGTACTATTCGTACTTCTGCTCTTATTCATACCTAGTTATAACTTATATGTCATTATTATTCACAACGACGGGACTTAATCGCGTAAAATACGTTTTAAATTCACCTCCAACGTTTCGAGGACGGCGTTGTCCCCGTGGTCTCGGAGAAGACTGGCTCAAGTTGACATCAACATCTTCTAGGCGCGCGAGTTTTTCGAACTACCCGCACTTGGTCTTGTTTGTTGTTTGTTTGGTCTTGGTCTTGATCTTGGTCTTGGTCTTGGTCTTTGTCTTGGTCTTGGTTTTGGTCTTGTATAATGAGTAAAAATCGTGAAAGTTTAAATCATAACTTATATGGGTCATTTTATTTAAAGCTAGTAAAGCTACACACTACTTTGTTTTTTTGAACATTTTTATATTTTAATAACAAAACTTCCGTGAGACAGACATATTAAATATATGAATAACATTTTTATTTATTACTTTTTATATTATTATTATTTATTATTCTTTCTACTTAGAATCACGAGCTCTTTTGATCCTAATAGGAGAAAACAAGTGTTATTAATTTTTTTATTTACATTCCGTCACCATTATTCATGGACTTTATGTAACGGTAATGGAATGGAGGATGTAGGTATAGAAATTTTGGAATACTTTTTTTCTCCTAGCATCAAAGCAGCTCGTGATTCATAACATAAAATTACCCAGTTGAAAAAAAAAGATCCCACATTTATTTTTAATATTTATGTTATGAGTTTATGACACTTACTTAGAATAAAATCGGTTCCGTATCCCTTTTTTTTTTGACCCAGGGGAAATCTGTTATGGATCCCACCCGGCCCGGGAGAAGCCGAGTGGGTATGTCCGACTCACACGGACTAAAACCCCTGGGGTATTCCACCGCTCGCTTTTGGACGGGGTTTCGGGAACGCGGCTGCCAACTTCCGATACCCCGTCAGCGTTGCCTTTTGAGGCCCATTCTGTGGTGGCTGCTCATGCAGCGTCCTCCGCTGAAGGCGCCTCGGAACACTGGAGGGCCCTCCAGCTCTGAACCTCTTCAGGTGGGTGATGGAACTCCCGATCCATCACCTGCAGGTTCCCGTTAAGGCGGCAGCAGCAGCGGCAGCACCCTGGCTGCGAAGGCTCTTCGCCGCCTTTCTGTCCTCCTGCGGCGCTGAGGAAGCGAATTGGCGTCGTCCTCGCGCATTCTCTCAGCAGCCTCCTTTCGTGTCATCACTGCGACACTGAAGTTGGCTACTGCCACCCACGCCTCCTCACTGTCAGCCATTTGGTGACGGTTCCGTATCCCTAGTGTAAATTTAATTCGATAACGTGACGTGATGTACGCGTTTGTGTGAAGTGTCATTTTGCATGGAATTTTGAGTTCAAAAATTTCGCGCTTGGCGCGCTGTTCAAAATCCCATTCAAAAATAGACATAACGCAAACACGAACGCACGTCATGCTATCAAATAAAATTTATACTAGAGGTTCTGTACCTAAACACGTAAGTTTAATAAGTACTCTTTATAATAACCTATTGAACAACTTCAGGCTAGTTTTTCAGTCTTTATAATGATCTAAATACCTCAAAATATTTATATCACTACGGTTACACTCACTAGTATTTAGACGCTATTGGCGACATGTTTCGGACCCGCCGGGAGTCCTTATTCAGGCTCGAGTGCCCGCGGCGGCTGTACTCCGTGGTCTCCGTGCACTGCCCGCGCCGCCCGCCTCGTCGCTAGTTGCGCGCGCGCTGACGGGGCGGGGCGGGGGGCGTCGTCGGAAAAATACTAGTGAGTGTACCCGTAGTGATCTAAATATTTCAATTTTTTTTTAACTTCGATCTAAATATCTATAATAACTTTCTATAGGTCGGTTTCTGTTTTGATCGATTTACCCCCAGTTTAGTTTCGTGTACAAACAATTTAATTTGAGATGCTAAGAGAATCAATTCACCGAAATAATTTAGTATCGGGAATCTTAAAATGCGAAAGTGTGTCTGCCTTTCTGTCTGTCTTTGTGTTACCTCTGCACGCGTAAACCGCTAAACCGATTTAATTGAAATTTACAGTCGCCATCAGATATATCGGAGCGGACAAGGCGCTCACAAATAACTGAACACGCCTATATTGTCAAGGTGCTAGAGTGCGTGTTCAGATATTTTTGAGCATCTCGGCCGCTCCGATATATCTAATGGCGACTGTAACAATAGTTGGAATATAGCGGTATAAGCGATCTCAGATCAATCACTATTATAGGTTCGCAACTTCGACGTTAATCAAAATTGATGCCTCCACCGGGGGGAATGACAGAATTATGATCTTTGTTGTTTGCTAAGTAGGTCAATATGGGTAAGTGTGACACACTTTTGTAAAAGTTTACTTTGAACACATAAATCAATATCATAAAGTTGGATTTCGAACGGTGCCCTAAGGTACAGTCGAAGGCAAAAATATCGATCCAGACCAATGGCTCAAAAATATGTGAACACGACTTTATTGTCTAAGGTGTAAGAGCGTACACACAATATATCGTAATAAATATACCGCTATAACATCTTAAGGTGTCTTAAGATGCCTTGCGATAAGATATCATAAGATAACAAAATTACAGCTTCGTGTGTAAAAGATAAGATGCCGTATCTTACGGTATCTGCCGATATAATTATTATCGCTCCGTCTATGACGGGCTTTAAAGGAGGACTCACGTTAGACCGGGCCGTGTCCGGGCCGGAGCTTCCGGCGTTTCGTTTTCTATGAAAGGCGTCACGTGATCACCTATCATGTCATAGAAAAGTAAGTGCCGGAAGCTCCGGCCCGGACACGGCCCGGTCTAACGTGAGTCATCCTTAACGCGAACGAACTATAAACTGTATATCTGAGAACACGATATTTTCTTCACTCTTTTCAAGACTATAACGAAATTTTCTCCGCTGGTAATCTTAAGAACTAACTTTATAAGAAAACTAAAACGAAACTTTTGCGAATCGCGGAAGTTATTTTGAGATTTTCTTAGTAAAGTTGCTAGAATATTAATATTATCCTTTAGTTTTAAACTTAAACGGCGTACAACAAAAGCTTTAATTAATCTAGCTAGAGTTAGACAAAGAAAAGTCTGCAGAGATTTGCACACGCAGTGCCGGTGTTATTTATACGTCATAATTTCATAGAAGTTTGACGTTTAAAAAAACACCTGCACCGCGTGTGCTGTCAAAATCTCTGCATACTTTTTTTGGTTTGACTAATAATCTGTCCATAGTTTTTATATTATTTAGAAATGTAAAAATTATTACCTACTGAAATAGATTTGGATGAAATTTTGTGTACACATAGCATACACGTAAGTAGTATTATAAGATACGTATTAAGAATTATTGTTCAGTTAAATAATAAAATAATAATACATTACAAGTTGTTTTTGTTTAAAATAACTAGTATCCTAGCATCCGGATCAGGTCAAAGAAAATCGTGGCCCTAAAAACAAGATTAGCGGAAGTTATTGATTAGGGAATAAAGAATAAAGAAGAATAAAGAATAAAGATCATTTATTTCAGCAAAAGGTTACAGACATTCCAGGGGTCTCCGCACTAGGCAGTGCCTGTATCGCGGGGAACCAATTATAATTTAAATATCAGACTTTGTTACAATTACAACTACAAACTAAGGCTTAATCTAGACACAATATTAAAACTAAATTTTGTTAAATATGGCTTCTGTCTCGGCATAATTTTGTGAGTGCAGCAGTTTGAAAAGCAGTTTTTTCGCTTCCATTTGTGTGCAATCCCTGAGGTTACATAGTTTATTTATAGCATTGTATGTAGACGTCCTGCTGCGTTCCCCAAAACGTTTGCCAAAAGCTGAATTTACTCTTGGAACGGGTAAATTGAAGACGCGTTTTTGTGATAATATATTATACTCCTTTGATACTTTAGACGATTTATGTGTTTGTAAGCAAATTTTGTGTATAAACAGTTGACGAACAGATAGAACTTTAGCCTGAGCAAAGAGATCAGCAGTTGGAAAACGAAAAGGTTTTTTGAACATTACTTTCAAGACTGAACGCTGCGCTCTTTCAATTTCTAACATGGTAGTCTTTGCTGCACTGCCCCACACTGCAATGCAGTAACAGATTATTGAAAAGGATTAAGGATGACTCACGTTAGACCGGGCCGTGACCGGGCCGGAGCTTCCGGCGCCTCGTTTTCTATGGAAAGCATCACGTGATCACCTGTCATGTCATAGAAAAGTAAGCGCCGGAAGCTCCGGGCCGGTCACAGCCCGGTCTAACGTGAGTCATCCTTAATTCAGTAATATGATTTGGAAGTTTAAAATATAAAATCTTACACATTACCCATGAATGATTTTTTAATTTTATGGAGCCGAGTGAAGGGCACTGCGAGCTTATGTTTATTTCTAGTAATTATATAGGTATGTGATAATAAGAAAGCCGATGTGTGTAATGACCAATGCACAGTGTTGCACACGCATTTGATACGACGTTTTTCAACACACTTGCAAGGAAAAAAACAAAATTTACATATCAACAAGTTTGAGAACAAATCAAATTATTTTATTTAATATTTTGATTTGTTTTTTTTAAGTAGTCACACTACTATATATAAATTAAAAACTGTAATAGAAGCCATATATTAAATAAAAAGTGACGAAGCCCTCCAGTGGTGAAGGTCGTATCCGGCCTTCACCACTGGAGGGACTTTTTCTTTAATATATGACATCTATTACAGTTTTTAAAATTAACATAATTATCAAATTTTAATTGTTAAAATTGTAAAAAGATATTTGCAATATCAATTCCTAAAACTGGACGTTGTAATTTTAAATTGTGGAATTTCTAAAACAATTTAGAAGGAAAATCTATTTTAATTGCAATTAAACTTTCTCATAACAGTGAAAACCTGAACGGTTTTCAGAAAACGATGGTTGAGGATTAATAATTTAATATTCAGATGTATTGTCCTGACATCTTTGAAATTTATTACATTGTTTGTCCAAAAACAAACCCCACGGTCTTTGGTTTTACAATAACAATACTGACGTGTTACCCGCCATACTAAGCCAATTAATGATAATTTAATCCATTGATATTTAAACCAAATTATTTGGAAAATAGAGTTCATTTTCCTTTGTATCACGTTTTAAGAGTCCCCGGCAAGCTCGGCCGAATTTCACCTTCCCATACAAACGGAGTTACCAGGCATTTTTCACGGTAAAAGAATTTTACAGTAAATTTAACATAAAATGATTACCATTGTATTATTTTATTGACATTTGTATTTTTGATTTTTAATGGTTTTTGACATTTGTATATATAACTATATTTTATCTTTTAATGTGTGATTTTGTTATTATATAATTTAGGGTGTTGTGTATTTTTTAATTTTATTAGTATTGTAATTTTTGACATGTGTTTTTGACATTAAAGATTGATTGATTGTGATGAGGTATATCTAGGTCTGTAATTAGTTTATATTTGGACCCGGGTATGTCCTTAAACTACGTCCAAAAGCACCCGGGTATGTCCTTAAACTACGTCCAAAAGAGAGGTATGGGCACTGTGAATGCCATCTCGCTTTGTGTGGTAGGGCACAGGACAGCGGATGTCATTCCAGATCTAGAGCAGAGCCCAACTGGGGTGGTACCTCAACCTTACAGAAAACCGCAGCCAAATAACACTAGACCCTACTAATAGTGTTGTATTCCTGCCGGTGAGTAAGGTTGCCAGAGCTCGAGGGAGAGGAGTGTTAGGGTCGGCAACGCGCATGTAACTCCTCTGGAGTTGCAGGCGTACATAGCCTATGGAGACTGCTTAACATCAGGCGGGCCGTATGCTTGTTTGCCACCGACGTAGTATAAAAAAAAAATATAGCTCTAGTATATAAACCAAACGAAATAGAGCAAAAACAAGTTTTGTATGAAAAACTTAAATTCGCTGTATTTTTTTACTATTGTATCTTAAGCTGCATAAAATAATTGTAGACCTAGATATAACTTATCCTATTGTAAGTACAAAGTTTCAGAACAATCTAGCTATTTAGACGTTTTAAAATAAGAGCGTAATTTTATACTTTAAAAAACCGGACAAGTGCGAGTCGGACTCGTCCATCGAGGATTCCGTACTTTTTAGTCTTTGTTGTTATGGCGGCAACAGAAATACATCTATGAAAATTTCAACAGGTTCTAGCTATCACGGTTCATGAGATACATCCTGGTGACAGACAGATAGACAGACGGACAGTGGAGTCTTAGTAATAGGGTCCTGTTTTTACCCTTTGGATACGGAACCCTAAAAATAATCTTTTCAATCACGTTAAGTATATAGATAAGCAATAATAAGATAAAATATTATCATAGGCTCCTTTCCATATCAAGTTTACTTGAATCGACAAATCCTCAATTTCTCCGAAAAACAGAATCAGGATTACCAGAAGTCCGATTCAGATGTAACAACTTGATACGATCAGGCGTCGTTCGTTGTCTCCTATAAAAAAAAAACGCGGATTGATGCATGCAAAATGAATTGAAAGCGGTGCGTGAGATCGGTGAGATGCACGTCAATCACCACGACGATCGTCACCGGCGTATCAAAACCAGTTCGAAACCGTAACAAATTGTTAAATCTGAATCAGCCTCCAGATTAGGATAAGACCAATGTATTAAAATAAATTGCTTGGCATAGAAACGGGATTTATTTTATTTTAAGGCGATTGAGTAGGAGCTTTAATCGACTTCAAAAGGGAGGAGTCTGCAATTTAGTGGGAACTGTTTTTGTTACATATAACAAATTGGCCCACAGGCCGATTATTAATAAAATTAAGGTAAAAAAGTTTTAGGTTAAACGGTTTTATTTTAATCAGAAAGGGGACCAAAAACTAGAAAATAAAATAGACAGACGGACAGACGGACAGACGGACAGCGGAGTCTTAGTAATAGGGTTAAACATGTTTCTACCTCCGTGACTCGGATGGTCAAGCGTTTTTTTTATTTTTTTAGAGAGAGAGGCAGATAACGAAATTAGGCTGTTAATTATGGCGACAATCCGTCTGTAGACAAACCAACGTCATACCCACATGCATCAATCTCATAGTGATAACTTGTCAAAAAACTGCATGAAGCACAGTATCTATAAGTTACTATATGGTTTTCGATGGGTGCTAGTGCTGCACTCTGGTGGCACAATTTTGCAGTAATACTCCCTATTCAGGGGACGTTGGTTCGATCTCAGCCCTTGACACTGGTGGCCTTACGTTGTTTTACTTTTTTTTCATATAATATGTACTATTATCACTGTGCCAAGGTAATAAATTGTACTAAAATTAAATTCCTTGATCGTATTTACGTAAACCATTTAGGAGGTGTTATTTCACCTTGTATGAATATTAGTTTTCGCACACTCAGCAACTTTAGCTACAGGGTAATAAATCACGATTATTAGGGCCGAAAACCGAATACTTCGACAATATTATAACGGAATCAATTTGTGCCATTTTTAACCAAAAGGGTACTTATTGTCGTTTGTCAGTAAGGCGCTATTTCCATATAGCTTCAATTAGAAGTCAACCCTATCGACAAGCGACAATGTGGTACCTTTAGGTTGAAAACGTCACATTTGTACACTTTATGATAACGGCTATTTATCGTACCTCATTTAAATTTATTTGGCGTCGATAGTGACCTTGCCTACGAAGCAAGTGGTCCCGGGTTCGAATCCTGGTAAGATGATTTGTGTGTTTTAGATATATTTGGTCCCGAGTTACACAGCGTATTACGTAGGCGAAACACGCGAACGCGAAGCGATGCGGCGCGGGGTGAATCAATCCTTTGATACCTACAGTGTTCTACGTGGGCGATCTCGTTGCGAACGCGAACGCCGTGGGCCCGCCGCGCCGCTTCGCTTCGCGTTCGCGAGTTGTTCGCTTACGTAAGACGCAGCGTTATGGATTTGAAATAGGGCTCGCGGTCGAATCCGTGTTTCGTTTACACGTTTCGAATACCCGTCTCCGAATAATACGTAAACGGTTTTCTGGCCCGTTCCGCACGTTTAATTAAGAAACGTGTAGTTAAGACCCGTGTACACGGATAAACGGGTATTCGAAGATACGTATCTTATTTATCCGTGGCTCCGGGACACGTCCTTGACGATAGTAGCGAAGGAACGAACGCCAGCTACAAATGAATAGACAAAAGATTCATGACGAGTTTCTGTCATATTTAACCTTATTCCGTGAGGTCGTAGAGTCGAAATTAAATAAACGGTTTAGAAAACCCTTTCTTGAGCAGGTAGTTTTTGCTTGCAATAGGTATTACGAGTATTCACGCTTCTTATCAAAGTAGTATTTTATATAGCACTTTAAATAGCTACTTTTTTTTTACGTTGCGGGTTAGCAATAAAATAAAATAAAAACCTGCTAGTACCTATTTAAAAAAAAATTAGAACCATCGAGTTCAGTATGTAGGCAGGAAGTCAAACTAATGTTCGAAATTGGCATTAGGTAAGTATTTATAAAAAAGTTAATTTTTAACTTGCTTCTTTATTTTTAGTTTAATTTGAGAACATGATATGAAATTATATTTCTTGTCATATAATGTAGTGTAGGTACACCTTATAAAACAAAGTCCCCCGCCGCGTCCGTATGTACAGACTGTATGTTCGCGATAACTAGACCTCACCTATGAATGAAGTTTTTCTTTGGGAATGTTTATGTGTATATTTTGTTAAGGTTTTGTTTAAATTGGTAGAAATATGACGATGTTTACTAATGAAGTTAGAAAAAATCACGCTGGCCAGGACTTAATCGGAAACGCTGCCCAATCTATTTGAGATATAACGACACAATGTATGGTGGAAAAAAGTCTACAAAAAAGTGCGCGATGGCTGTCTGTCTATATTTTAAGAATAATTAACCCATTATTAACTTCTAAAAAAACCGGACAAGTGCGAGTCGGACTCGCCCACCGAAGGTTCCGTACAAAATTTTATTTTAAATTTTAGTTGTTATAGCGGCAACAGAAATACATGTGTAAAAATTTTAACTGTCTAGCTATCACGGTTCATGAGATACAGCCTAGTGAGTGGTGACAGACAGGTGGATGGAAGTCTTAGTATTATTGGGCTTCCGATGTGAATACTTGTTACAGAATGTATTTTATTATGCTTGACTCTCCAAGCGAAGGTCGCTAGTTATTAATAAACATTTTAAATCAACTTGATAAAATTGCACCTTCTCAATAAATTCTAATTGTTTTTGCTCTAGGTACCTCTTACCATAATAAAACGCTTTTTAGTGCGGCGCGGCTACAAAACAATGGAAAACATTTTCTTGTGCAGATGTTTTAACCTTATTACAACGACATAAAGCTTATAATTCGCGGTGACACTTGTGATAATAGTTTGGGAACCTACATGTTTTCGACGATGACAAACAAAAGGATATTGGAAAACAATGGATGGATGGACCATTTAAGTTTATTACCTGAACGCTAGTGAGAAAGTGACCAAAGTGAATTATGAATGATTACCAATTTAAAGATCTATCTTAATGTAATTAGCAATATTATCGCAAGTTATTCAAGGTAGTATGGGTTTTATGGTTCTTGGGTAAAATTCTGCTTTTCATTTGAGCATGATTACTCGATAATCCCGCTTTTGTGCACCTAACTTTTTTTGCGCCGTTGGCAGGTTTGTTGTTTTCGCAAAGCAGTAATACACCTGAGATAAAAATAACCACGAAATAATTAAACTGTTATTTTTAATGAATATTGTATTCTGTCTGCACACCTATTATTAATGAAAAAATACAATACCATAATGTAATTATAAAAAAAAACTATGATCGATATCAAATTCATGTAATTAGCTTAGAAGCAATCGGTTTTATTAAATGATATAAATAGTTTAAAATAAAAATTATATACCTACTATTAAACATAGGAAGATGGCTCAGTACCTATGTTTTATCAATACGGTTAAAAACAATTTAAAAAAATGTAATTGTGCGGTTTTATGAAACCACGATGCAAGTGAAACTTTTTTCGGATTGTAGGCATTTAACTAAAAAAATTCGGAAATTAATTCGAATTACGGTATTAAAATCGCGGTTTTAATGTTAACTTAATAAATTGGGGCGATAGAAAAAAAGTTTTACTTTAAAAATCGTACGACAAACGAATTCATCTGAAGTCAACATAATAATAGTGGAAAGTGGACCTTGTTACCATTGTACATTGGCTCAAACTGGTTCGGAGTATTCAGACCCGTTCGGAACGGTCTTAAGTACCCGTGTAAACGGAGTTACGTGTCTGAGATACGTTTCTTGGGAACGTTCCTTCGAAACGTTTTCGAATCCCGGCGGTTCCGTGTAAACCGGGTTCTTAGTACCGCCGGGCTTAAGAACACGGGTATACGTTTCGGCGTGTAACACGGATACCGGGAGCCCTAATTTGAAACAGATGCAGTTGAACAAAAGGACAACCCAGGATCGACCGAGCTGGCGCTTAAGAATAAGGAGGGCTTCAAATAATGGGAAGAGGCACGGAAAGAAGAAGAAGTTCCCGAGTTATGATTGTTTTCCTTCTTCTTCTCGTGTCGATGGTTTCGTATTTCATATTAAGCGGGACCAGAAGGTAGCGACCCGTAGATCTTGCTCGGAACATGTGTGCTGGTTCGCTGGGCAGGACAGCATGTGTTTCATCGTTTGGGGAGCCATGCCACATACGCATAGAGTCTGAGCCGCTTAGGCCGCCCCACTCCCATATGTTTATCTAAATATTTATATAAGGTAAGGTATAATATGGAGAAGACATACAAGGAAAGATTCATGGTAAATGAAATGTCGGAGTAAGAAGAATATCATGACTTAGAAATCTGCGCCAATGGTTCCAAAAAAGCACAAGGTCACTTTTTAGAGCTGATGTGACGAAGGTTCAGATTGCTATAATGATTGCCAAACCCGAAGAAACAGATGAAGGAGAAGACCTACATATAAAAATGTTGGTTAAGAAGACAGTCGTAAGGCAAATACTCTTATGTTTCTATACGTGCTTCGCTCAAACAAAGTCAGAAAGGCAGAGCGTTGCTTTTTCTATTCTGTTTACCTTCTGCAAGTGGAGTATTAGATACCTGCCGTGAAACCCCGATCGCGCGCCGCAAGTGGATCTGGATCGATCACACTCTTAGAAGGGATCCCGACCACATCTCTAGGCAAGCCCTAGAATGGACCCCGCAAGGCAAGAGATGAGCAAGCCGTCCCAAGCAATCCTGGGGGCGCTCAGTGGCATCCGAGTCGATAGCAATATTAGCAATCGGGCTATCATGGCCCAAGGCGAAGCACGCAGCCCAAGACAGAACGAGATGGTGGCGCTCTGTGGACGCCCTCTGCCCCACTTAGGGGACATAGGACTTTAAGTCAAGTAAGTGAAGTGGAGTATAATATAAAGAGTAAGAAGCTACGAAAGAGCTTGCCGGTATCACATGATAGACGATCTTCCCCACAATTACCTTATATCTATCTAATATATAGGCATCACCGTCAAATACCCACAACTCAAGCCTTATTGAATTTACTAAGGTTGATTTACCTATATAAGATTATCCTATAATCCATTATTTTTTTATGAAAACAAAATATAGCGCACCCCTACATGTAAAACAAAATCAGTTCAGAGATCTAAAATTATAACAACGCACGTAAAACCTTATATCGTACCTCTCATGCTTACTAAACACATAACACGTCTTGCCGCAATGCCGTTTCGCGTTTTGTTTTTAATCTGTACTTTATATCTTAAGATATAAGGTTGATATCAGAGTGAAAATGTTTGTAAAAAATACGCCAAGTTAAACTTATAGATTGGTGTAATAAAGACACGTGGGTTGAGGTTGGAATCTCAATGAGTGTTCGTTGTTATTTTAGGGTGTTGATAATACGGTTCGGGCACAGATCTATGTATGCACAGGGCAATGTAAAATTGCCTATCACATTCGGAATATTAAACGTCATTGGAAATATAGAATTCAGAAAAATTACAGGATATTCTAGGATATAACAAATTGCTAAATTAGAATCATGTTTTTTTCTCAGTTAAGAGCTTAGGGCATCCGTAACAAAAAGGCATAAGGTAAAAATAAACCTGACACAATCAATAACTCTGCTTAAGATGAACATCAGATATAAAAACATTAAATAAACAAGCCTTACAAAATATTTCAAAGAAAATAACAAACTGAAACGAACACAGAATATTGAATTGTATCCGAAGACTTGTCCCTCGCGAAATAAAAAAGTTTGTAATATAATATTACTTATGACCCTTAAAAAAGAGCGCGGGATATAAAATTGCCGACCTGAAATGTTATTTTCCTTTGTAATATTAGGAATGAGAAATGGTTTTATTTAATTATGTTCAAGAGTTTGAGGGATATCTGTTTTTAGCATATTAAATTCAGCATTTATAAGTTACAGTAGGTATACTTGTATTATTCTGTTTTACGATGATCTAGAGAAACAAAAATACGAAGTCGTAATATTAGAGTTCCGTACCCAAAGGGTAAAAAGAAACGCTATTACTAAGGCTCCTCTGTCCGTCTCTGTCACCAGGCTGTATCTCATGAATCGTGATAGCTAGACAGTCGAAATTTTCACAGATGATGTATTTCTGTTGCCGCTATAACAACAAATACTAAAAACAGAATAAAATTAATATTTAAATGGGGCTCCCATACAACAAACGTGATTTTTTTGCCGTTTTTTTCGTAATGGTACGGAATCCGACACGCACTTGGCCGGTTTTTATTATATAACTACCTAGTATAATCTTTTCCTTGCATGCCTAGTCGTTAGTGATCCTGACTGTGAAACAGGAGGTGCCGGATTCGAATCCTGGTAAGGGCATTTGTTTATGTGTTTACCACAAATATTTATTCTTGAGTTATGGTTGTTTTACATGTATCTACATACGTATAACTCGGTATCTTCTTGTATTTCTAACACACACACACACACACACACACACACACACACACACACACACACACACACACACACACACACACACACACACACACACACACACACACACACACACACACACGCACGCACGCACGCACGCACGCACGCACGCGCACACACATCCCCTAGATTATTAAAACTTTATTAAAATTGTAGTCCACCTCATTGTACCTTACATAAAAAGAAAAAGGCTTAGGTACTCTATTAAGAACAGATTTTTGTTAAAATTAGCTTTATATACTTAATTTCTTTCTATTTTTAGTTACTTTGAAGAAACATTAGTTTTAAGCCACAGCTATATATCGTTGTCTGAGTACCTACAACACAAATCTTCTTGAGCTTACCGTGGGACTTAGTCAATTTGTGTAAGAATGTGCCTATAATATTTATTTCTTTTATTTGTTTAAAAGTACCTATATTGCGCTCGACCACATTTTTGAACTACGGCTCGGAACCGGTATTGAAATACTTATATACTCGTATTTATAAAACCATTATATTATATTATTTCGTTCATTCATAACCGTTTAATTGATTGAACGCTAACTAAAAAAATCTTTTATCTTTTTACCTGTTAAAAGAGGGAACAAAATAGTATGGTTCGCGAGGAACGCCCTACCGGTTACTTTCGACTTTCGGGCACTCTGTTAATTCAATTTCAATTCAATTTATTTATTTAACACTGGCCCATAATGGTTAGTAACAATTAAGATTTAAACTCGTTCTTATACGTGTAAGAGATACCTAGAAATACTTGTCTTACTCATTCTATTTTCGAATTTGGCATAAATGGTATGCTTATATTGACCGGGATATAGACCGTGATTACCTTTTGTATTATTTGTGAGCTCCCGATATTTACTTTTGACCTTGAAGGCGGACAAGGGCAATGCCACAGTAATTATGGATGTCAGTGATTATGAGAGCAAAATTAATGGACTACTTAGTGACGAGGCTACGTACAAGAAAATAAATTACAACCCTACAGCCCGGTACAATCGCTCTACATTGACGCTAGTCAAGGAGTGTGAACAGGTGTTAAGCGAGGATACAGTGAAGTTTCTTTTGCGACCCCGAAATGTGCTGCCGCCCAAAATATATGGTTTGCCTAAAATACATAAGATGAATTCTCCTTTACGGCCTATTGTAAGTCAGATTGATTCTCCTACGTACGACTTAGCAAAACACGTCGCAAAGGTGCTGCAACAGTTGGTTGGGCAGACGGAATCGTACGTGAAGGACTCTCGCCATTTTATTGAGATCGTACAGGACGTTAGGATTGAACCTGATGAAGTGATGGTCAGTTTTGACGTAGAGTCATTGTTCACTAACGTACCTGTAATTGATAGCATTGAGGTAGTAAGAAACAAGATCCAGGTGAACGGCATGCCAATAGAATACGTAAGGCTCCTTGAACACTGCCTCACTACAAATTACTTTCTGTTTCGCGGGCAATATTATATACAGGCAGAGGGAGTAGCGATGGGCAGTCCGGTGGCTCCAGTGGTGGCTAACATTTGGATGGAACACTTTGAGCACCTAGCCCTTTCTGCGCCCCCAGTTCCCGTTAAAATTTGGAAGAGGTACGTGGATGATGTGTTCTGCATAATTAAGGGTGGTAAACAGGAAGCTGAACTGATGCTAGGACACCTTAATAGCATGCACCGATCTATGTCGTTTACATTGGAAATGGAACAAGAAAGGAGTATTGCGTTTCTGGATGTGAGACTGAATGTTACAGGTTGTGGCATGCTGGGACACTCAGTCTATAGGAAACCGACTCACACGGACCGCTATTTACACGCGAGCTCGCACCATCATCCCAGACAGTTAAACTCGGTTGTGGCATCACTGACTAATCGAGCACACGCTCTGTGTGACTCGCTACATCTAAACCAGGAGCTGAACCATGTTCAGAGTGTCCTAAAGATGAATGGCTACAGAGTTAACATGGACAAGCGGGATACAAAAACCAAGCGCCTTACTCATCGCGTTGAGAGACAGCCAGCGTTTATGCCGTACGTCAAGGGTGTGACAGACAAGATATCAAAAATACTAAATAACTACTCTGTAAAAACTATCTTCACCCCGCACAGGAAAATTGCACAATTTCTGCGGTCGCCCAAAGACAATTTTCCCCTGGAAAAACCTGGTGTATACAAAGTTGAGTGCAGCTGCGGTAGTTCGTACATTGGGCAGACCAAACGCACTATTGCCTGCAGAATTAAAGAACACATTGCTGCGGTCAAGAACAATGACGTTCGCAAGTCAGCTATTGCTCAGCATCTCCTTGAGTCGGGTACAAATCACTGGATCGAGTTGCATAGTCCCAAGGTCATTTCGACAGAACGCCACTATATACCAAGATTGGTAAGAGAAGCCGTTGAAATTCACAAATACAAAAATTTTAATCGTGAAGATGGGTTTAAACTGTCAAATGTGTGGAATCCTGTGATTTGTTTGTGTAAAAAACCAGTGATATCCGAATCAAACACGCGTAGTGACACCGTGAGTGTAGTGTGTTTGGACAGACCAACGAGTGTGAACGCGACCGGACCAACAAGTGTGAATGCGACCGTTGGTAACGTTGAAAGTGAACGCAGCCGACGCGCAAGAATGAGGGTAGACAGAGCGCTGTCTACACAACTTTGACACCCACCCGCTATCTTCAGTCACCCGTGAACATGATGCATGTAACTGCGTCGAAATATCGGGAGCTCACAAATAATACAAAAGGTAATCACGGTCTATATCCCGGTCAATATAAGTCTAGTGAAACTAACCGTGAATCATTCAAAACTCTAATAAATGGTATGTGACTAGAACAGTTCTGTAACCGCTAACTGCATACGGAAACAAAGCCCTTTTCTTTTCAAGGTGTAGGAACGAAAACGGTTTGAAAAATAAAACAGTTTCTGGGCCCTGATGTGAACGGCCTTGATTTGCCGCTCGCCTTGCCGCGTTCCGCTTGCGTCCAGTCCGCGACCTGCGGCGGTATCATGGTCGCATTTTTATCACTTGTCATGTTATGCGTCACTTTCGCACTTACATACTTGTTAGAACGTGACAGGCATGATGACAGATGATAAAAAACCGACCATCTTAGCCCTACACTGTAGTAGCTAACTTAATATAAGAAACTCCCAACCTTTACCTTCGAAAAAAAGCCCTGTAATAAAATTGACGCCTAACGCTCTAATCCCACTCTATAAACTACGAAATACGGGTCGTATTTTTTGAAACTGAAACTGATCCGTCTGTAAAAAGAGTTACGCAGGTTCCGTAAAACATATAGCTGCCCCTCACCAATTTATGGTGTACCTGCCAATAAGAAACTATAGACAAAAACTAACCTTACTACTTCGGTTTAGAGTTGGGTTTAGATTAGCAGATTTAAATTTATGAAGTACCTGCCAATACCTCGATATACACAAAAACTGACCTTACTACTTCGTTTTAGGATTGATTTTTGTTTAGCATTACTATTCATGAAGGATTTAAGGAGAGTACTTAGTTGGGTTTTTGTAACAAAGGGTGACATTATTTTGAGCTCGAAGCTTAAGGAAAATTGACAGATTGGTCGAATGGCATGTGAAGGTATGATGAAGGTATGATTGGGTATGGCTTGACGGTTTTGGAAATATATTCGTATACCATTACACTAATAACCTTAGGTATGAGGTATTTTACATAAAGAATGTAGGTTAGGGACAACATAAAGTTTGCCTTATTTTTTGAATTTCGTCCTATCCTATCTACTGGTTAAGGAGGCTCGATCTATCAATGAAATTGACGGTGAAATCTTTTATTTGCGGCCACTGCAGCGTTGCTGTTACAGTAATGTTGCTTTCACAATCCGAACACCACCTTAAAAGTTGGTCTCTGATTGGATCGAATATTTGTGACGTTATTATTTACAACGACGGGACTTAATCGCGTAAAATAAGTTTTAAATTTACCTCCGATGTTTCGAGGACGGCGTTGTCCCCGTGGTCTCGGAGAAAACTGGCTAAAGTTGACATCAGCATCTTCTAGGCGCGCGAGTTTTTCGAACTAACCGCACTTTCGAAACGTCGGAGGTAAATTTAAAACTTATTTTACGCGATTAAGTCCCGTCGTTGTAAATAATAATGAGTAAAAATCGTGAAAGTTTAAATCAGTGATTTGTGACGTTTTCAATCAAAAGGTACCACATTTTCGCTTGTAAATAAAGTTGATTTCTAATTGAAGCTATATAGAAATGGCGCCTTACTGACAAGCGACAATAAGTACCCTTTTGGTTGAAAATGGCATATTTGAACATGAGATTGCAATTTCGGCTCACTGATAATTTGGTTTTAGGCGATAAGAGTACGCATTAATGAATACTAGCATTTCTGATTATTCGCATATGCTTAGACTGTTATTGGAGAACTTGAATCAATGATCAAATAATCAGAATTCCCCACTCATGAATACAGGGTGATTTTGTTAGATGTGACCTAACTCTGAGTATATGTAGGTCATACTGAACAACTTTTACTATGGGGCCAAAAAATATTGTCTCTCCCATACAAAATATCAACACTGGACCACCCAAAATGTATGAAACAGCCAAAAATCAACCTCTATATACCTAAAAGCTGATTTCAAATGTGGGAAGAAAATGGGCCAAATTCATGTCGGACAGTCTCACCCCGAGCGTTCCTAGGCACTAACTATAGTTGTAACTTTTTAAGGGTCCCCGGCAAGCTCGGTTCTCCATACAAACGTAGTTCCGCTCTCATTTTAATACGACTGGCTAGATTGCTCTGAAACTTTGTACTTACAATAGGATAAGGTATATCTATGTGTAATTAGTTTATGTAGCTACAGATACCATAGTAAAAAAAATACAGCGAATTTAAGTTTTTCATACAAAACTTGTTTTTGCTCTATTTCGTTTGCTTAATAAATTTGAGCTATGTAAACTAATTACAGACCTAGATATACCTCATGTCATTGTATGTGCAAAATTTCATTACAATCCAACACGTAGTTTTAAAATGAGAGCGGAACTAGGTTTGTATGAAAAGGTGCAATTCGGCCGAGCTTGGATTCTTAAGCTGACCGCTTAGCACTTGAGAGATTATCTTGTAAACAATGACATTCTTCTATAATGTTTAAAGCTTACAACAAATAATAGCAAGTAACAGGAAATGCAAGCTGCATGCTCTACGTTTAATACATTGTCTTTTTTACCTTTTGTATATTTTTACTGAGGTTTGTCAATAAAGTATATTCTATTCTATCATAGATTTAGATTTAGATATTTATTCTCATAATATAAAATTACAATATAAATTATCTTAGACTAATCTACACGAATTTATATTATGATCGTCAGTACATACAATTTACATTATTTGATAAATTCAAAAATACAATTTTATTACATAATATACATTACATTATCAAATAAATTCAAAATTACAATTTAAAAATGTCTGAGTAAGTAATCATGATTTTATCCACTTATGTCAAAAACAAAAATTCTTGAGTAACTAGTTACGAGTATCTCTTAACGATCGTCAAGTTCTAAGTAAAAACTAGGTACAAATTATAATACAAAACAATTTATGAAAAGCATGTCAATTTAAAAAAAAGAATTTACAATGTCGAATTATATTATTGTCGATCTCGGATTCGCCTCGGCCGACAAATTTCTTACTTTTACTGCCCAGGTATGTAATATACCGGGTGTTTCCTGTAACAGGACCATTAATTTAACCTGTAGGCTGTACGCCTCAAACTGACCAACATTTGTTCAACAACTTTTAAAAATAACTTGTGTTTTCTTTCATTACACTTTAAAGTTTATTCTAAGACGCAAAGTATTGCAGTTATGTTTAAAGGGTGACACCAAAAACGTCAAACACAGATGGCAGCGTACATTGAAAATAATATTTAATAAGTATGAAAAAGGTATAACCTAAAAAAATCATAATTTTAAAAAGTTTCTGACCGTTGGTCAGTTTGAGGCGTACAGCCTCCAGTTTAATTTATTGCTCCTGTTACAGGAAACTACTATACTATATTAGATCGTGAGCAATGTATGTAACGCAATCACAATATATGTTCACCATCTAATTTCGCCAAAAATACTTTTTTTAGACGAGCCTGTCATGATTACAATGTTAATTTCATAAATCTAGATATCTTCTCATTGTCTTTCGGTAAATATAAATATACGGATTCAGCCATAATGAGCCTAAAGCACACGGTCAACTACTACACTACGCGTGAAACATCAGTGTATGCATGTTTTCTCGACCTTAGTAAGGCCTTTGACTTGGTAAATTATAACTTACTATGGAGTAAACTTAGGAACACTACAGTTCCTACGGAGGTCACCAATCTGTTGAGATACTGGTACGAAAACCAAACGAACTACGTAAAATGGGGTGAAGCGACTTCTAACGAGTATAGGTTAGAATGCGGTGTTCGCCAGGGGGGAATAACCTCTCCGGACCTTTTCAACCTCTACGTGAATGACCTGATTGTGGGGTTGAGGAGCACCAGAGTCGGATGTCACATAGGTGGCGTCTGCGTTAATAGTTTAAGCTATGCGGATGACATGGTGCTCCTCAGCCCCTCGGCTGAGGGCCTCAGGAGGTTGCTTCATTTCTGTGAGAAATATGCGATTTCTCACGGAATGAAATATAATGGCTCTAAAACTGAATACCTTGTATTTAAAGCGGGAAAGGGTCCGGAGAGGATACTGGACGTATTTTTAAACGGGTTACCTGTTCGAAGGGTGCAGCAGTTTAAATACCTCGGACATATTATAACCGAAAACTTGAAGGACGACAAAGACATCGAGCGAGAAAGAAGAGCCTTATCAGTGAGGTGCAACATGCTCGCGCGCAGGTTTGGCAGATGCTCCGACGAGGTCAAAGTGACGCTCTTTAGAGCATTCTGTCAAAGCTTCTACACAGGGCAACTTTGGACCAACTTCACCAGGAAAGCAATTAACACCCTAAGGGTTCAATATAACGACGCCTTCAGAATCCTGATGAAGTTGCCAAGGTGGTGTAGTGCGTCGAGTATGTTTGCGGAGGCTCGTGTCCCCGATTTCTTTGCCGTAATTCGGTCGAGAGTGGCGTCCTTTTGGAGTAGGATGCGCAGCACTGAAAACTGTATCCTTGCCGTAATTAGTGAGGATTTGCAAAGTCCAATTTGTAGGTTTTGGCTGTCTCTGCATCAAGATGCGAACCGGAAGTAGTAGGTTATTTTATTTTATTTTAAATTGTAATTTTAAATATATAATTATTGATTTTTTTATTTTTAACTTATTTTTACTTTTAACTTTTTGCACTTGTCTCATCTTATAGGTAATTCTGTGTTTTATATGGGTGCTTGCCTGAAATAAAATCAATTTATTTATTTATTTATTTTTTATTTTTATAGTCTTATGTAACGTATGTATGTTTGTAAGCATGTTTGATATTTAGGTACTTTATTAGTTGTGTATCTAATTGTTACTTCTGTGTATCTTCCTATTTATAGGCAGTGCCGAACATGCCCTGTTTCTACTTGTTATCAATATCAGTATGTTATAATTAATGGAACAATAAGTCTTATTGTATATCTGCAAGTTTAAACTTATCTGTATGTGACTGTTTGTTTCCTAAATAAAAAAATAAAAAAATGTTCTTGCGTCCTCTGGATTGTACTTGAGGTAATCTGATAAAATATATCCCTACAGATCATTAAATCCCGATATCAATCAATCAATTCAGTTCCCATTTCTGAGGAAAATTCATCAATCTTACGCTACATATCTACTCGTAAATCTCTTCTGCAACCTCATTTACGTTTTTGTCACATTCTGACAAGTATGTAATGAATTAAAATTAAAACGTTAGCTATTGCTATAATATTGCTTCTGCCCGTAACTTCGTTTTCTTTAAATTGACGGTTTTGTCTCAAACTATTTCCATGTCCATAGCAAATTTTTATATAACAAAAAATTGTATTTATCGAATTTAAACTCTTGTGAGACATACTAACATTAAATAATAGGCTCTCCGAAATTTGTCGCGCGAGTGACTAAAACAAATGAGTCTATACCGTGAAATTATTTAACATTATTCAATTGACATACGGCTCTGAGTGTTGGCCACTCAAAAAAGAACAAGTCGCTAAACTGCATGCTGCGGAGATGAGGATGCTGAGATGGGCTGGCGGAGTAACGTTGTTGGATCATATTAGGAATATCCACGTTAGAGGCAGTTTCAGAGTAAGGCCAATCGAAGAAAAGCTCACCGAAAATCGACTACGATCGTATGGCCACGTCATGAGGCGCCCACCAGACCACATGACGAGAAAGGTGCTAGAGATGAGTGAAAAGCCTAGGGGTCGCGGAAGGCCCAAGATAACATGGATAGGTCTTGTAAAAAAGAACCTTAAAGAAAAAAGATTACCACCAGAGACGACCCAGGACAGACGCTCCTGGCGACACCGTATAAGGAGAGCCGACCCCAAGTGAATGGGATATAAGGCTAGGAAGAAGAAGATTATTCAATTGCATTTATTTATATGGAAGTGGTTCTGTTACTGATAAACTAGATCGCCTTGGTGGAAATTAGTTTTAGTTGGATCTTTTTAGTCAAAACTAGCTGTCGCAAAGGGCCTGCGTAAAAGTGATAACTAAGGAATAATGTGTTTGTAAAATCAAACCCTGGTACGCTAAAAAATTGTTACCGTAAAAACCCGATATAAGTAATTAAATCGGGTTTTTACGGTAACAATTTTTTAGCGTACCAGGGTTTGATTTGGTCAAAACTAACAACTAACTAATCAACCAACTAACAGAGTAAGTTAACAAAAACCTTGTAAATACACTCAAGAACTCGTCAAAAAGAATGTCACAGCCCAGTCATGAAACAAACAAAAATTTAATTAACAAAGTTAATGAGAGCCGTCTGAGAATATATTTGTAAATACGAATTAAAAGATAAAAAAGGTGTACAAGATAAATATTTAACTCCGCAAAATGTAAAAGTCAACTGTATTTACATTTCGTCTGGATTGACTTTAGAGGAATAGAAATACCGAATAATAATAAATTAATCTTTATTGTTCAAAACATACATGGTACTTATGAAGTTGGAGCCCTGGAGACTACGTTATTTTGCACTATGTTGCAGCCCCAGTGGTTGCCCGTATTACATAATCAGTTAAAATTTGAAAGAACAATTAGACTTAATTTGTAACATAAAAAGTATTGTTGTATTGTTTACAGAGGACCTACCGGGAAACGCGAATCCGAAATTTCGCTATCTGCCTCTTTATCGCTCAAATATGCAAGAGTGACAGCGATTTTAGATAACGAAATTTCGATTTTCTTGTTTCGCGATAGACCCTCAGATTGTGATAGTGGCGCCCCCTACGCAGAGTTTCGCGTAATATTCCCTATTGCAACTAGGGCATCCGATGTTTGATGATTGTTGATAGGTTTATATTATACCTAATGACATCAGGCGCTAATGAGATCATTATAACATCAAAACGTTAGTAAGAATTGGCCTCCACCACTAGTTTTCATTTAAAAAGTGTTGGACTACAATTACCCAGTGGGCAGCAAAGGCACATTTTACGGTGTCTTCAAAAGTGCACCGACACTATCGAAAATCGGCTCCATAAATCCTGGCACTTTTCCTGCCAATCCGTCATTGCACGTACCAAGATACGAAGTGCCAGCTGGCAGCAGCCAGCAGGCCGATGCACGATCGAGCCACGTCACTCACCTGCCTTCATATTCCATACGCTTACAGGTATATGTAGTTTCGTTTTTCTTTTTGGCCAATATATTTCACAGCGTACCTTAGAAATACAAAGCAATGAGGGCTACCGTGTTTAATTTTGCCGCTAGGGACGCTAGTGGAGATGGAGGTCTTTCAAAATGTCAAATGCATAGAAGTTTTGGGGGATTGTGGTAAATCTTGGTCCATCTTTGATCAATCATGGTAAACAATATGTACTTACTCGTATAGCTCATTAAATGTTAGTGGTTTAAAAAGTGCCAACTAAAATATATGCAAAATTAAACAGGTTGAAAAAATGGCTCATCTAGGCGTCTACAGAGCTAATGTGATGAAACAACTCTAAATTTGCATCAAATTAATTTGTCACTCTTGTAGATAAAATGCAACTTTCTCGTCTGTTTTTGAAGAAGAAAAAGCTGTTGTGCTGAATAATAATAATAATATAGTATTTCGCAAAAACGTACAGCGTTTATTACTCGTAAACTTTATATTTTGTCAAAATTGTCTAGCTGTCAACTTTTCCAACTTTGAAGTATGAAGTATATCCGTGATTCAATCAGGCGCGGTTGACAGCCCCAGCGGCAGTCTGTTGAACTTGTAAACGAATGAGCAGTGTTGTGAAACTTGTTATAGGAGTTGACAGATATCACCTCAGCTGTGACGGGCCCAGGGGGCCCGAGCAAATTTGAATTTTATATGTCATAAATATAATTATCAAAGTTGATCGAGGCTTTCCCACACAGCTGAGGGGATAAGGGATATCAGGCGCGGTTAACAGATCCAGTGACAGTCCCTTGAACTCGTAAACGAATGAGTAGCGCTTTGTTTTTAATGCTCATAAGAGCTATCAACTCCTAGCTACAAAGCTAGGAGTTGACAGATATGGGATATCGTTTACGCTAACGTTAATTGGTTCTTTGCTGTGTAAAATATAAAGAAGCATTGCTTGTATTGTTAGAATTGGTAGTTGTGGACAAGACTAGACGTCAATAATAAAAAAAGATCTCTATAATTATATCATATATTTTTAATTAATGTATGATTGAACATTTTACATTTTGTTTGCAAATTTCGTGGCTTATTTTACACTTAAATAGTAAAAATTTATTATAAAAAAAAACATCGCTCATGTAAATCTAAATGTGTGTTGTAAGTCTACAATGTAACAAATTTCGATAAATGTCAATATCCATAGCATTTGACAAAGTACGTTAAATCCATGGATTTATTTCCTATAAAGGTTTATACTTAAAGTACTTCATTGCTCCAAGGTGCACATTCGACTTATTGGACTCTTTGTAGTTTTATTTCTCTAAATCGTCTATAAACAAAACAATACACCATTATTATAATACTATCGCTTACAAGTTTAATACAAGTATCATAATACATAAGCTTTTACACTGGATTCTCGCTTTAATAATATTATTACTGGTGCTTGTTGACTAAACCAAGTTCTATTCATGAGTTAAGAATATATAAAAGGGACAGCTACGAACTGAAGTGCCTCGTAAGGCTTTGAATGTAAACTCTGAAGCCACAGATGTAAGCAGACCTAAAGTGGATAGCGCAATTTTTTTGCTACACAAAATTAAACCATAACACTGACCAAGATATTGATAATAGGAGACAAGGAAAACAGTGTAAATGAGAGAGTGGATAGTGCAGTTTTTTTGGCTACACCAAAACCATAACACTGACCAAGACAGTATAGTGATGATAGGATACAATAAAAACAGTGTAAATGACAGAGTGGATAGTGCAGTTTTTTGCTACACAAAATTAAACCATTACACCACACCACACATTGACCAATATAGTGATGATAGGATACAAGAAAAACAGTGTAAATGACAGAGTGGATAGTGCAGTTTTTTGCTACACAAAATTAAACCATTACACTGACCAAGATAATGATAATAGGAGACAAGAAAAACAGTGTAAATGAGAGTATTAAAGTGACATTCGGATGTCATTCTGCAGCTGAATTACGAGTACTATTGCGACATTACTACAGCGGCGTTAAAAACTCCAAAAGTTTGCAAGTTTTGTATACATTTGCATTGGTGGGAACATTAATTTAATTTAGTTTAATTTAATGCAAACTATGGTACCCAAGAGAGGGCAAGAGAAAGAGAGGAAAACCTTTCAGAAGATGGCAGGATGATCTGGTAAAGACAGCTGGCAAAACCTGGAATAGACTGGCACAGAAGAGAGAAGAATGGAAAATGTTGAGGGAGGCCTTTGCCAAAGGGCACACAGAATTAGCAATGGAAGATAATTAAACAAACGATACCACATATTCTGATAAAAGGCTAAATAATAAAAATAAAAATAAATTTAATGCAAAAATATGCAAGGAAGTATAGTGGATTAGCATTGATTGACAAGTACTTTATTATTTCAACGATTAGCAAAGTACCTAATGTTTTTGATTTAATTTGACTTCTTCTTCAATTACTTGTTTCGGTCTATGTAAGTGCCCTGTCCAATTTAGTTATATTCTAACGTTTGATAGTATCTGCGGTTTGGCCGACATCCAACGCGGTCACAGGAGCTACATTAGGTATTTTAGTACTGAATAGAAAGTCTAAAGGATTACATAGGTGTATAAAGGTTACGACTTAACGTTCATGTCCTTTTTGAGAGTGATTGAATGGTTAGTACAAATTAAGAAAAAACTATTTTTTACATAATTTCACATTATTTCCAACGGAGTATATGTTAGAGTTTTCAAATGATTCACGGTTAGTTTCACTAGACTTATATTGACCGGGATATAGACCGTGATTACCTTTTGTATTATTTGTGAGCTCCGGATAAAAATAAAAATAAAACAAATAATACAAAAGGTAATCACGGTCTATATCCCGGTCAATATAAGTCTAGTGGAGTATATGTTACCGTAAAAACCCGTTTTTAGTAAAAACGCGTTTTTTTTAAGTTAAAACTAGTTTTCCGTAAGGCCTCGGTAATTAAATATGTAATTCTTATTAACTAGGGGTAAAAGTACAGATGCAGGGGTCATTTGAGAAGATTCATAGTATAAGCACGTCATAAATCTCCAGCAGTAGTCTGCTGAGTGCACACGTGATAAAATTATTATTTAATTCGATTCGTTAGCTGATATAATTTCGGTATATAAGAACATTTGATTTAGTATCATATCGAATAGTGCCCGCAGCAGTGACCGCCGGATCACACGCAAGTAAATTTCACCTACATTTGATTTTGGTGGCTCATATAATTTCGGTGGTTAATTTAATAAAACCGGCATGAGTCCATAACTACTCGAAATAAATATTTTTCGTTTAATTTCATTTCATATGATTTTTATGGCTCAAATTTTGGTGGATCTATACAGGGTGATTTCGGGGTCATGTAGCAAGAAAACAAGACATCATACAACATTCACAGATGAGCCTAATGATGTTGTTAATTATTGTTTATCACCAATAATGATGATGAGATCGCTTTTTAGCGATAAGGCCGCCTGTTGTTTACTTCTGTCTTCATGTATTATTTGTGTTTCCGTGTACATTTATTCTGAGGTTGTGCTATAAAGAGGACTTGTATTGTATACTTTTTCAGATGACAAGTAGAAAACATTTTTTTTTTTGCATACAATTTGGTCACCCTACTCAATGTGACGTCGTGTCGCTATCCATACAGCGGATGTCAAAAGTCATAAATAAGGTGATGATTGATTGATGATTACTAAGTATAAGATTAATTTTACTTGAAAAATAAGAAAAAATAAACTAACTATCTTTTGAAATAAAACTATGAAAACGGATTATATCGCGTATATTGAATTTATAATACATCCCGACGTTTCGAACCCTTTACAGCGTTCGTGGTCAACGGGTGACAATATTAACACACAATACACAATATTAACTATCTTTTAATCATATAGGTACTACCATATGACAATGTGGATCATTTACAGTCAGAAAAAGTGGTTTTGGGTCACGACCACGTCACGACCCAGAAATTATCCTCCATACACGGTGGCTAAAAAATAAGTGCATTCCCGTTGCCAGGGAGGTTTCGAGATTATACTGAGCAACTTTTACTATAAGACCAACCGCGAAATCTAAAAAAAAAATTGGCTGTTTCATACAGTTTGGCAGTTTGGCAGTACAGTGTTCCATTTTCTATGGGAGGGTACATTTTTTTTCGCTCTCATAGTGAAAGTTGCTCAGTATAATCCCAAAACGGGAATCCCTGGTACCGGGAATGTACTTATCTTTAGCCAACCTGTATAAATATAAATATTTCGGTGGACCATATGATTTAGTAGCATGTCGAATAGCGCCGGCAGTAGTGACCGCCGAGTGCACGCGAGCTGAATTGCGCTTTAATTTCCTGCGCATGCTAGATTAAAACGCTCTGACCTCGCCGGCAATGCAGGTATGCGACTGGATTGCTGGCCTACTCGACCCTATATGGACTATACTAAACAAATGTATACAGTTCTTATTTGCTAAATTAGTCAAAAAAAAACAAGGGTCATAATGTTCGGTACAGGGTGTGATAAAAATACGTTGACATTTTTTTGACAAATATTAAAACTAAATTAGAATTTTCTTAAGATAATACAATTTGTAAAGAAGTGTAAGCAAGAAAAAAATCAATTGTTTTGCTCATATAGAAAGCCAGTGGTGCGCTCGGTGACCTAATTGCAAAATTTAGCGTAGAACACTATAGTTTTTATGAAAGCGTCTGCAATATGCAGATAAAAAGAGAGAACTTGTAACTTTTTCCATTTTTTCCTCAAATATAAAATTTTGGAATATCGCTCGCAGACGTATCTGCATGTTAAAAAAAATATTTTTGACAAATTCATGTTTATTTTGGAAATTTCAACTTTTTTTTGATTACGTC
The DNA here is from genome assembly GCF_947568885.1 of Cydia strobilella. Taxonomy (NCBI): domain Eukaryota; kingdom Metazoa; phylum Arthropoda; class Insecta; order Lepidoptera; family Tortricidae; genus Cydia; species Cydia strobilella. The sequence goes on from NC_086045.1 coordinate 1,032,255, forward strand.
TTATTAATATTTTTATTGGTGGCTATGGTGTTTGTTTTTGTATTTTTTTTGTGTGCATGTGCCTAGTTTTAAGATTTCAAACACAATGTAATATTGTCCTTGAATAAAAATGATGATGATGATGATGATCAGGCATCAATTTTTATTCGCAGTAAATTTAAAATATATTTTTTTACGGTCTTTATTCAGTTTTAATGAATTTAAACTGCAGCTATCCAAACAGTATATGTTTATCTCGAATTATCTCTGACATGTTAGTATCACAGGTCGCGGGGTCATTGACCTGTGTATTCCTAACGAATTGCTTACACGAGGCAACTTCGTTAGTGTAAACTGGATCTAATCTTGTTATGAGAAACTACGTTGATCATATAAATAAATAATACTGTAAATGTGCTACGAAGGGGCTGTGAAATAATGAAAACGAGGTCTTTAGATTCACGACTTTGTAATATTCTTACCCCCGAAGTTACACACAATAGCTCTCGAATTTAAACGGTTGTGAGACATACTAACATTAAATCATTTTACGGTTTAGACTCACTTGTTTTAGTCACTCGCGCGACATGTTTCGGAGAGCCTAGTACTAGTAGCACTATTAGTGCTTGAGAAAGGAGACCTAGGCTCTCCGAAACATGTCGCGCGAGTGACTAAAACAAGTGAGTCTAAACCGTAAAATGATTTAACAATAGTTCTTATCACTCTTGCGAAGAAAAAACTAAATTCTAAGCGAAATAATTGTTAAATACGGTGCCGTCTCAAACATTCGTCCTCCATATTGTCATTTTTTGACAGGTTAGGCATCGAAGACACAGACCCATCCGGAATTCAGCAACGATTAAAAATTGTGTAAAAATATTTTATACGGCTATGAAATTAATCGCATTAAATATTCATGAAATTAAACAATGAAAACGGATTATATCGCGTATATTGAATTTATACATCCCGACGTTTCGAACCATTTATTTGAAAATTGTTGTAACCTTATGAACCGATTTTGGATGTACAACCAGCCTAAGTTTAAGTTTATTATGGTTCATTATTTTTGTATGTGGGTATTTTCGTACATTGTAGTTTTTCCTCAGTCACCCGTTGACCACGAACGCTGTAAAGGGTTCGAAACGTAGGGATGTATTATAAATTATTTCATGAGGAACTATCTATATGTGATATACATTAAATATTATTAAACATAAATAAAAACTTTAATTACAAACGTCAGTATTTAAAAAGTAAAACTAGTTTATACCTTCTTGGGTTCTCATGAATTTGTGACATAATTAAAAGCTATAACGCCCTAGGGAGTTACAGCTAATCTGAAATCGGCTTTAGTATTTACATATTTTTATTAGTAGAACTTACAAACTAACCCCTTAGTTTGTAAGTTCTACTAATATAAATATGTGTCCATGTGTTACACGCAATAAAAAATATTCATTCATTCATTCATTTATTAAAAGGCAAGCTATCATCAAAATATACGAATAACGTTACAATGGTAAACATGAATAAGTGACAATAGTCGGACACAGTGAATCACCGCACTGGTCTGGTATAATTGACCGCAGCTGCATCTGATAAATTTATAGTGCATAAATCAACTGCAGCTTTCAGCGTGGACGGTACTGGGTTTATTATGCTGTCACTACATTTATGGCGGGTTCAGATATCAACTAAAGTAACTATGAATTTTCTCAAATGATTAAAAAAAAAATGTTATTCTGGAAGAGCGAGGTCTCCTGATACAGGTACTTCATACCTAATAGGAGGACTCCACCACTATGTATTTACCAACTAAGATAAATGATCATCTTATCTTATCTTATCTTATCTTATCTTATCTTATCTTATCTTATCTTTTCTTATTTTTACGCCTAAGATCCTAATCTGTTAAACAAAAGCCATTGTTTCTTTTATAGCGGTTAACATCCGTATTAGCCACGTGGCAAAGCAACAATGTCCTTTAAAAAACCGGCCAAGTGCGAGTCGGACTCGCGCACCGAGGGTTTCCGTACTTTTTAGTATTTATTATTATTTATTATTTTAAACTTTATTGCACAAGAACAAGTACAAAAGGCGGACTTAATGCCTTGAGGCATTCTCTACCAGTCAACCACTGGGCCAAACAGAAATTGTTAAGGTGGGTGCAGTGCGATGCGAAAAAAAAAATTCTAAATATAAATTCTAATACTAACGCCAATATACAAACTAGTAATATTTATATACTATAATACCTTTATAAACTACATAAATAAACAATATAAATACATATACAAATTTATCATATAATATACATAAATATATATTTGCATGTGCGGGTAGGGGGGAGGGGGTCCCACTAGACAGTATCTAGCAGGTGCTTGTAGAGCATTCGTTTGAAAGTCAGCTTGTTTGGGGCTTGTCTAATCGTTAGAGGGAGCGAATTCCAAAGACGGATTGCTTGAACAGCAAAAGAAGACGTGAGAAAACCGGTATGGTGAGGGAGAACAGAGAGTTTAAGAGAACGGGCAGCGCGCAGCTCACAGCCTGGGCGTGGGGTAATAAAGCTGAAGTTACATTTGAGATATTCTGGAGTGATGGGCTCAAATAGGATACAGAAGAGTAAGGAGAGTATTCGAAAGGATCGGCGCTGACGTATGGGGAGCCACTTGAGCTGGCGGCGGTAGCTGGATATATGATCAAACTTTCGAATTCCAAAAATGAACCGTATTCCGTTGTTTACCAGTCGATCGAGTTTGTTGAGAGAATTTTGATCCATGTTGGTTGTGCACACATCAGCATAATCAATGAGCGGGAGGATGAGTGCTTGAACGAGCAATTTCTTTGTGCATACCGGAAGGAAGTTTTTGAACCGGTAGAGTGTGTGTAAGGTACAGGTGACCTTCCGGCTGATCTCAGAAAGTTGCCCGTCCCATGAGAGATGCCTGTCAATGATTAAACCGAGGTCCTTCACTTGACTCGAAACTGGGATAACCGAGCCGTCAAAAATTATCGGTGCAACAGAAACCGCATCCAACTTCAAAAGTTGCCATCGACTACCCAGAATAATGGCCTGGCACTTAGATGGGTTGACAGAAATGCCAAAAGAACTAGACCAGTCACTTATGTGATCCAGGTCATCATTGATAGCCGCAATAGCGCAGTTGACATCCGCTACCTCGGCTTGGGCGTATAATTGCAGATCGTCTGCATACAGATGATGATCGCATTTGAGTCCGTGCGTGATGAAATTAATAAACATCGAAAATAACAATGGAGAGAGAATACCACCTTGTGGTACTCCGGTGTTCAGATCACGCCAATCAGACATACACCTATCTCTACGGACAGCTTGGGTGCGACTGGATAGGTACGAATCAAACCACGCCATTGATTCCGAGGAGAACCTGAAATGGGAAAGAGCAGCCAATAGAAGGTCGTGGTCAACAATGTGGGCGTCAAGCCAAACGTTTTATGTATTTACTACTAATTTTATGTTAATTTACACCTTTACATTTTACAGTTTTATGTTTTTCTAATTTTATTGTGCAATTAAATCAAATTCATTTTATTATTTATTTTTTTCAATGTAATTAATTATTTATTCAAAATTATTTTAATGTTACATATTTTGCATGTCGAAGTGGACAAGCAGATCCCCCGTTATATTATATAATTTAGCGCGGCGACTGCATACGTCACGGCCGAGCCGGTTCTCAGCCGACCACCTTGCGCACGCGCACTCTCTCGCGGGCCGCGCTCACCAGTCAATCAGCCGCCTTGACGCGAAGTGCATGTCGCAGCGCCGCGTATTGCACCGCAAATTGCATTTTGTATTCGCTCGCGCCTGATAGTTTTAAGTGCCTATCTATCTTTCTTCATTTCTCCTTCTGTAAATACTCCTATATACTCTGTACCTTCGCTTACGCTTGTGTGTGTGTGCTCAAGAATAAAACAAAAGAACATATCGCTTGTTTACTTTCTACGCCCGAAGCCGTGCCTATAGCAAGCAAGTGGATAGGTGTGGAGTATTCCTGCGTTATTACGCACCCCCACATTGGTGACTCCCTGCTAAACACCTCAGAATGACTAACACCAGCGGCACTGAACCAAACAAAGAAGTACCGTTACAAAATGGCGCCGAGCACTTAACGGCTGAATCATTTCGGGTTGGCGTCAAAGTGCCACCGTTTTACCCTGACAAACCTGCGCTATGGTTTGCGCAGCTGGAAGGACAATTTCGTTTATCTCGAGTAACGACAGACGAGACAAAATTTTATTATGCCATGGCGCAACTTGAACCTCAATACGCGGCGGAGGTTGAAGATATTATTACGTCACCGCCGGAGGAGGACAAATATGGAAAGCTCAAGACGGAGCTGATTAAGCGCCTTTCTGCGTCGCGGGAGAGGAAGGTACAGCAGGTCCTGAACCTTGAAGAGACTGTCTGGCTTGCCAGCGTTCGAAGGTCACTCGACACGTCTCCACACCACTGTCATCATTTGACGTCCCCAAAGGCAGGTTCCTTAACATACATATTGACCTAATCGGACCGCTTCCACTTTGTCAGGGTTTTAAGTACTGCCTCACCGCCATTGACCGTTTTACGAGGTGGCCTGAGGCAATCCCAATACAGGACATGACCGCCGATACCGTCGCACAGGCTCTGCTACATGGCTGGATAGCTCGCTTCGGGTGCCCGGTGAGTATCGTCACGGACAGAGGTCGCCAGTTCGAGTCTGCACTTTTTAAGAAGCTCTCCGAGCTGGCAGGGTTTGTACATAAGCGTACCACAGCGTATCATCCTGCGTGTAATGGCATCGTGGAGCGTCTGCACCGCCAGCTAAAGGCCGCCATTACGTGTCACGCCGGCAGCACATGGGTTGAATCACTCCCACTGGTGTTGTTAGGCGTAAGGAACGCCTTCAAAGAAGACCTCCAAGCCTCCTCTGCGGAGCTCGTCTACGGACAGCCCCTGCGAATGCCTGGTGAATTTTTCAACCCAGGTGCTGATCCATTTCCTGATGTGACGGACTACTTGTCTCGGCTTCGCACGTTCACAAAGAACTTGCGCCCGACACCAGCTTCCCGTCACGTGAGTCAGCGTCGTACATTTATTTTCAACGACCTAGCAACGTCTTCTCATGTATTTCTCAGAGACGATACTCTGTTCAAGTCGTTGAAGCCAGCTTACACGGGCCCCTATAAGGTCCTTCAGAGAGGTCCAAAGGTATTCACTCTGCTCATAAATGGTAAGTCTGTGACAGTATCTGTAGACCGCATAAAGCCAGCCTACATACTTCACGACACACACACCAATCACATTACACATGAAACACAAACACACAACAACTCCCACAAAACAACCACCACCGGTTCAGCTTTGAATGAGGAAAATGTCGTCAAACGTACACGCTCAGGTCGTGTAGTTCATTTTCCAGACTATTATCGCCCTTAGCCGGTCTCTGGGGGGGGGGGGGGGGGGGGGTGATGTGGGCGTCAAGCCAAACGTTTTATGTATTTACTACTAATTTTATGTTAATTTACACCTTTACATTTTACAGTTTTATGTTTTTCTAATTTTATTGTGCAATTAAATCAAATTCATTTTATTATTTATTTTTTTCAATGTAATTAATTATTTATTCAAAATTATTTTAATGTTACATATTTTGCATGTCGAAGTGGACAAGCAGATCCCCCGTTATATTATATAATTTAGCGCGGCGACTGCATACGTCACGGCCGAGCCGGTTCTCAGCCGACCACCTTGCGCACGCGCACTCTCTCGCGGGCCGCGCTCACCAGTCAATCAGCCGCCTTGACGCGAAGTGCATGTCGCAGCGCCGCGTATTGCACCGCAAATTGCATTGTTTTGTATTCGCTCGCGCCTGATAGTTTTAAGTGCCTATCTATCTTTCTTCATTTCTCCTTCTGTAAATACTCCTATATACTCTGTACCTTCGCTTACGCTTGTGTGTGTGTGCTCAAGAATAAAACAAAAGAACATATCGCTTGTTTACTTTCTACGCCCGAAGCCGTGCCTATAGCAAGCAAGTGGATAGGTGTGGAGTATTCCTGCGTTATTACGCACCCCCACAACAACGTTAAACGCATTTGAAAAGTCAATGAGAACAAGTACTGTAACTTTCGAGGATTCCATGCCTTGTCTTATGTCCTCAGTGACCTTCAAAAGCGCGGTGGTCGTACTATGCCCTGCCCGAAAACCAGACTGGTATGGAGACAGTAAACGGTTGAAATTAATAAATTTTGAGATTTGGTTATGTGCTGCAGCCTCTAGTATCTTGGACATGAATGGGAGAATAGATATAGGCCTGAAGTGACTAAGAGAGCTGGGGTTAGAAACTTTGGGAAGCGAGATAACAAAGGCTTTACGCCAAGAAGATGGAAATTGTCTAGTGTGAAAAGAGAAATTGATGATATGGGTTATTACAGGAAGAATACTTTCCAGAACAAAGAGAATCATAACGCGACCTATATCGTCATGGCCTACCGCTTTGGACTTAATAGAGCTAATGATTTTACGTACATCCTCGATTGTGACAGGGGCAAGATGAAAAGGTGTAATGTTAGGAGACGGAAGAGAAGCAATAAAGGAGATGGTTTTAAATTTGATGACAGAGTTTAATGTTGTAGTGTTCGAGAAATGGGCGTTAAGACTATCTAGGGAGAAAGTTGATGGATCGAAACTGTTCGTGGAATTGCCAACACCCAAAGACTTTAAAAATTTCCAAGTGTCCGTAAGAGATGCTTTCGAGATGTTGTCATGAATGTATCGGCGTTTCGCGACCCTCACCATCTGGTTACAACGGTTTCGAGCAACCTTGAAGAGACGCCAGTTTTCGTCACACCGATCACGCTTATATTTACGGAAGGCTCGATCCCTTTTCGTCATCGCCATTCGTACTCCCCTGGTAATCCATGGAGCTGGGGGCCGCCTAAGTCGGACGTCGCGCGCCGGCGCATAAGCATCGAATAACTCTAGAAGGACTTTATTGAGAGCTAGCACCTTATCATCTACAGCTTGTGCATCAAATGTCGGCGCCCAGTTAGCAGCAGCGGCATCCAGCTTTAACTTCTCGATATCCAGGCGAGCATAGTTTCGAAGACGCACCACGGTAGGCTTCGGTTTGGGCACTTTGACTTTATAAGTGGTGTAAATAAGATCATGGCGCGAAAACCCAGGAGCCAACATCTGCCCCGAATCTATGACATGCTCCGTGGAGGATGTAAGTATCAGATCCAACCAAGTATCAGGCGAGTCCGCGTTGCGGTGAGTAGCATTGAGAGGTAATATGGAGAAGCCGCTCGCATGTACAATGGATTTAAGGTTCAGTGCCCTTGAGTGGTCCTTCAGAAGGTCGGTATTAAAATCACCCATGATTATGTGGTGCATGTACTCCGAACCTACACTACAAAGAAGACTGTCTAAAGTGGAGAAGTAGTCAATCGTAGGAGGGCAGTAGATTACACCAACAATCACACTGACTCCGCGCACCTTGGCCTCCACGAACAGAATTTGTTGTTATAGCGGCAACAGAAATACATCATCTGTGAAAATTTCAACTGTCTAGCTATCACGGTTCATGAGATACAGCCTGGTGACTGACAGACAGACGGACAGACGGACAGACAGACGGATAGACGGACAGCGAAGTCTTAGTAATAGGGTCCCGTTTTTACCCTTTGGGTACGGAACCCTAAAAAGCAACTGTATCGTGATAGAATTAAGGTTCAAATTTATGTGTCACACAGATGTCAATCACAATGAAAAAATCAATTATGATCAACTCTGGTCAACGTGGGACTCGAACCCACATCCTCGGATTGCCGGTCCAATGCGGAATTGGTAACGCATTGGACCGGCAATCCAAGGATATGGGTTCGAGTCCCACGTTGACCAGAGTTGATCATAATTGATTTTTTCATTGTGATTGACATCTGTATATACAATTTATTTGTAATAATGTGGTATGTCTCCCACAATAAAAAAGGAAAAATATATTAACTTTTTCCCTGTATACTCTTTGTGCAAGCTATAAACAAAGATAGATATAACTCCGTAATAGATGGATACAGTCTAAGGAAAAAACGTGCCTCGAAAATCAAGAAAATTTGATTCTCGTTCAGAGGGCGCTACTAGTTTTGGCCTACAGTCGTATAGATGGCGTTGACGGTTTCGTTTGTTATTTAACAATTTTAACGCATATCAGGGAAAGAAAATGGGTCATAATCATAAAAATAATTAATGCAAATAAAAAAAATCATTTATCAATATCTAAATACATTTTGTCGCATTTTTATAAATCTTAATTTTTAGTTTTAAAGTGTGTCGACAGATGGCAGTGAATTTACTGGGGTTACAAAATTTACTATGACAGTACCGCTCTAGTATAAGTTACTCTTAAAATACCTCAGGGAAAATAATATATCGGAACTAAGGTTCTGTAATGACCCCAACGCTCTTACAGACCGCTTAATATTCATGCTTACCCAATCCTTAGCAGAAAATACTAAAACTAATGTGATACCAAGCAAAAAACGTATTATCAAACCATGGATAACCCCCGGAATATTGAGATGCATAAGAAACCGAAATCAGCTACAAAAAAAGGCACGTAATAATCCTGACGACAATATTATTAAGATTACATATACCCGATACAGAAACTTCTGCAACAAACTTATAAAAAACTTAAAAAGAAAATTTGAAAGGGAACTCCTCGTTAACTCTGTTAATAATAATAAGTTGTTATGGAAAAATATAAAAAATTTAACGTTTAACAAATCTAACAAAGTCAACTCAGAGCTATTGAATATAAAAGACAATGCTGCCGAATCAGCAAACTTTGTTAACAATTACTTCGCTAACATTGGGGAAAAACTTGCCCAACAAATTGTCCCCAACCCGCAAGACGATATCAACCAGTACCTTAGTCGTATCCCTACTCAAACTGGATCATTTGTATTATTACCTGCTACTGTCGATGAAGTCTACAATACCTTGACTAACCTTAAATCTAATAGCGCACCGGGCTGGGATAACATCACTAGTAGCTTTTTGAAATTTATCTCTGCAGAAATAGTCCCCATCATTACACATTTAGCTAATCTTAGCTTTAACCAAGGAATATTCCCGCAGTCCTTGAAACATTCGCTGATTACACCCGTGTACAAGAGTGGGGACAGAGACGACGTCAGTAATTATAGGCCAATATCGGTACTGCCTACAATATCTAAGATTCTAGAAAAACTTCTCAATACTAGACTGCTTAGCTATTTAAACAAATTTAATCTCCTATCTACCGCACAGTACGGATTCAGGCACGGAAAGTCTACTGAAGACGCAGTAACTGATCTCACATCGCTTATAGTAGATAATCTTGATAATAACAACAAGTGCTTGGCAGTCTTCCTAGACCTTAAGAAGGCTTTCGACACCGTCTCTGTCCCTATTCTTCTACAAAAACTTGAGAAAATTGGTGTAAGAGGTACACCACTCTTGCTACTTAAAAATTATATCACTAACAGGAAGCAAAGAGTTAAAATATCACAACGCACCAGTACTGATGAGAATGTCTCTTACGGTGTACCCCAGGGAAGTGTTTTAGGACCTACATTATTTCTAATATACATCAATGATCTCTGTAACATGACGATTCCTAACGCAAAACTTTATTCGTACGCGGATGATACGGCTGTTGTATATACCGGCAAATCATGGGACTTAGTGAAAATCAGCGCTGAACTAGGAATGACCGAGATCTCTAAATGGTTGCGAATGAACCTATTGACACTGAACACCGGAAAAACAAAATATATGTGTTTCAGTATTACAAGTAGCTCACAGCCCAAACAGAATATGGATATCAAAATACATTTTGATCAATCTTGTGTTGGTACAAATTGTGGATGCCCATCTATCGAAAAAGTTGCACAAATCAAGTATCTGGGAGTTCTAGTAGATGAGCATCTAAGTTGGTACTCGCACATAGACCAGGTAATATCTAGGATCAGAAAGCTACTCTGGATATTTAAGACACTAAGACATATTGTGCCTGTAACAATAATCACGAAAGAAACAAAAAGTCGTAACATTTTAAATGAAATATACACGTCCTTGGTACAGTCTGTCTTGATGTATTGCATCACTGTCTGGGGGGGTGCTGCTAAAAGCCGGTTCATAGACATTGAAAGAGCACAACGAGCACTTATCAAGATCATGTATTTCAAAAAGAATAGATTTCCTACTGAACTACTATACCAAATTAGTGGACTTCTATCTGTCAGAAAATTGTACATTCTGCAGACTTCCCTTAAAAAACATAGGACTCTACCATTCAACCCAAACTACAAAAAGAAAAGATTGATCGTCAATATAGCTAATCCATCTAAAACTAGAACCTCATTTGCTAGCTCACAGTTTAACATAAAATCCGCACACCTTTACAATAAAATTAATAAATTACTAGACATACACTCCAAATCTTACCATGAGTGTAAAAAGCTCCTAGCACATTGGCTAAAAACTAAATCATATGAAGAGACAGAGAACTTACTACGTTGAATCTAAACAATCGCACACACACACACACACACATGCACACGCACATGCACACACACGCACATACACACCTACACTCACATCACACATCCACACACGCTCTTACACACACACAGAAAAGATCTCTCTTTACGCTCATATTATTTCATATTTCATGTAACTTTTTAAATTGTGTTTCTTTTAATTCCTAATGTAATATAAATGTTAATTCTAAAATGTTAGATTAATCTATATGTTTGTTTAGTTTAGGTTACTTTATTTACATAGTTATAGTTTATAGTTAGCATGTTAAATTTAGAATTGATTGTATTAGTCGTGTTATTGTTTCTATGTAAAAACATAGTTAGGGAAGAGCGGTGTCTCCCGACACAGGCATTCTTATGCTTACTGGGCGGCTCCATCCCTTTAAATCATTATATATTGCTAATTTATTAAATAAAGAATTTTTGTATTTTGTATTTTTGTATTTTTGTACTCTATGCTATAAATAACTAAAACAGTAACTTCCTATTTCAGGCTCTGAAGTGTCATAACTGTAGGTAACATGGCCCACACTGTTAACTGACAGTTCATGAACCTTAATCCAAAGGCGTAAGGTTCAAGGTTGGACAGTTTAGAGTTGCTGTTTGCACAGTCAACTGGATAACTTGTCAAAGTTCGCATATTTGTTCACTTGAGAAATGATGCCAAGTTTCTTCTTTGAAAGCTTTGGTGGTGACGTGTGGAAATACGTAAAATATGGATATACTTGTGTGTATACGTAAATAAGTTTACATTTTATAGCTTCATAACGACCCATTCCTGGCCAATTTATTTTCTAAATCTTCTTCTTTGTTTGCCATGCCCTAACGGACGTCGGCGACCACCTTTGCCATCTCTCTCCTGTTCGTAGCCATTTCTGCCAGCATCACTGCGTTATCGACGTTCGTCCATTTTTTTATGTTGTCAAGCCAGGTGACCCTCCTTCTTCCCCTTCCCCTCTTGCCATCAATTTTTCCTTCTAATATTAGTTGTAGTATATTATATTTGTCATTTCTGTATATGTGTCCAAAATATGATATTTTCCTTCTTTTTACCGTGATCAAAACTTCTAACTTTTTGTCCATTCTATTAAGTACTTCCACATTCGTAACTAAACTAACGGTCCAGGAGATTTTTTCTAAATAAAATAAATAAATAAAATTTTGAATGTAATTTCGATGGTCACTGTAATTTTTCATTAAGTAGTCAATTCTTAAATAGTATTTTATGAAATGAGAAATTTTCATGATGAAGTCTAGCGGTAAGAGCGTGCAACTTTCAATCCGGAGGTCGCGGGTTCAAACCCCGGCTCGTACCAATGAGTTTTTCGTTAAAGGAAAACATCGTGACGAAACCGGACTAATCGCAATAAGGCCTAATTTACCCTCTTGGTTGGAAGGTCAGATGATAGTCACTTTCGTAAAAACTAGTGCCTACGCCAATTCTTGGGTTTGGTTGCCAAGCGGACCCCAGGCTCCCATGAGCTGTGGCAAAATGCCGGGACAAGGAAGATGATGATAAATTTTCATGATCTGAATCATTTAATCATTTAGAATCATTAAATTTATTCATCAATTGGGCCACGATAATAAAATAATTAATTTAAAAAATCCAGAGCGCTCATGGTAACGAGTACAATTTTATGTAGCTTGTACTATTTCACTCTGTATACTCGTAAATGAGGAACTTTCGTAGCCATGTTCACGAAACCTCGAGACGAGACTGCGGTTTCGTAGCACCTCTACGAGCTACGGCGTAACCCTCTACGCCGCGTAGCACACAGTGCATAATTGGCAGGCCAATTCGAACAATGAGACGTATCTCATTCTGACATATCTAATCGATATCGTTTCTAGAACTAATAAATGACGTATCTCACTGTTCGAATAATTGGCCTGTGGTATGGGAGGTAATGAAGAAGTACTAACATGAGAAGTATACATAAAATGTTTTTAAAATAAAGAAAACCGACTTTAAAAATGAAAGTAAAAAATGATATTCTGGATTTAATCTGTCAGTGTCAAAAGTGAAGATTCTGGTTTTTAACACTGACAGGTCATATTCATAACAAATCCCGATCCCACCATTAATTGTTATTACAGTCAGAACCCGCCCCACTGATTTTTCTTACTGAAATAATATACCTATTTACGGTCTGATTCGAACTTTAAGTTACATCAAAAAAATTCTAAGGATTACTTCTACATGAATAATGACATATTTATAATTGTATGTAAAGTGTGCTAAACAGAAAATGTTAAATGACGTGTAACGCTTGTTATCAATAAACGATTGATTGATTAGGAAGGAGGATATGGATCGTATATTATGTCAGTGTTTTAAAGTGACGTATCCGATCCATGTCGTATCTTTAGCAAAATTTTGAGGTATCTTAAAGATCGAATCAGGCCGTAAATAGGTATATTATTTCAGTAAGAAAAGTCAGTGAGGCGGGTTCTGACTGTAATAACAATTTATGGTGGGATCGGGATTTTTTATGAATATAATCTGTCAGTGTTAAAAACCAGAATCGTCACTTTTTAACTCACAAATTAAATCCAGAATATCATTTTATACTTTCATTTTTAAAGTCGGCTTTCTTTATTTTAAAAAACATTTTATGTTTATAAAAATATTAATGATTTTAAATGTACTCGTTAATTATTAAATTCTGTCTGTCTATCTGTATTGTGTGATATGTTTATATATATATATTTATTTATTGTATATATTACATTTATGCATGTATTGATATTGTTATATATTTAGTTGTGCTGATATATTTTTTTTCCTGTACTCGTTCTCCATTTATTTTTGCTACCCTTATACATATTTCTTCCTTGCGCTAATTTCTACTACCTGAAGGTTGTCTGGAAGAGATCGCTTTTAAGCGATAAGACCGCCTGTTGCTGCTTAGTTTTTTATGTTAATTTGCTGTATTTAATCATGTTTCATTGTGCACAATAAAGAATATTATTATTATTATTATGTATTTAATACAATGTTTGTATTAACTAACCAGGCGTATTCGAATTTTAGTTATTTGATCTGTTTCCGATCTGTCAGTGTCAAAAGTGACGTTTTTGGTTCAATAAATGTCACTTTTCACTCTGACAGATCAGAATCAAATCGGAAACAGATCCAATAACTATACTCGAATATGCCTATCTCCTTATTATAGAAGCGTAATTTTTATTATTTCTTCTAAACTTTACCATTTTTAGGGTTCCGTACCCAAAGGGTAAAAACGGGACCCTATTACTAAGACTCCGCTGTCCGTCTGTCCGTATGTCCGTCTGTCTGTATGTCACCAGGCTGTATCTCATGAACCGTGATAGCTAGACAGTTGAAATTTTCACAGATGATCTATTTCTGTTGCCGCTATAACAACAAATACTAAAAAGTACGGAACCCTCGGTGCGCGAGTCCGACTCTCACTTGGCCGGTTTTTAATAAAAGGGAAGTCTGTTTCGCCTATAAAACTGGACTAAACTTAGTACAAACTTGGTTCAAAATGAAATTTCTCATGTATCATCCTCCGTTGAAACTCTACGTTGAGAAACGTAAAAATTACTTAGCAACACAAAGGCACTTAAGGCACTTTTGAAAAAGCACTTTGAGACACAAATTTAGTTGCTTTTGCTTCTAAATTTATCTAGTAAGCCGGGACGTTAAGACAGGTACTAAAATAAGTTATGACAGCATTTTCTCTAGTGGGACTATAATTTCTAAAATTGTTCTCAGTATAAAGGTTGGTATACAGTGTGTAGATCCAATACGGGCGAATATTTATGCGGTGGCACAGGGCGGATACGCTATACATTTAAAAAAAACCGGCCAAGTGCGAGTCGGACTCGCGCACCGATGGTTCCGTACTTTTTAGTATTTGTTATAGCGGCAACAGAAATACATCATCTGTGAACATTTCAACTGTCTATCTATCACGGTTCATGAGATACAGCCTGGTGACAGACAGACAGACGGACAGCGGAGTCTTAGTAACAGGGTCCCGTTTTTGCCCTTTGGGTACGGAACCCTAAAAATCACAAATCACTTGCGTTTCTATGTGTGAACGGCACGTCTGTACACGCGGCATGCGTCATTGTGTGAGTAAGTTGCTTAAAAATAGTACTGAGCGGTCGGCAAACAGCCGTCAATCTGCTGTCGCGGGGCGAGGTAATTCGAATCGGGGCGGGGCGGTGCGTGGCCGTTCTGTAGGATAATGCTATTACTTATTCTGTGGCGGTGTTTAGCATAAGACCTCAGAAGTATATTGAGATATTTTTACTTAGAAATACAATGAAAATAATTAACCATACAAAATAATTCGGCCCGCAATGTAATGCAAAACTCAAGTTAGGTACGAGATAATAATGAGTTTTTAATGACGCTTGTTGGCAGTTAATACAAAAAACTCGTATCTAGTAATGTAATGTCTCGTAATATCTAAAGTACAATTCAATTTAATTCAATTATTTATTTCGAATCATTTTGATCCATATATTATAGTGTTAGTAAGTACAACAAAACTTAAAATTAATTAAAACAATACAAACACAATACAATACAATGCTGATCGGTAAATATTCAAAAAACAATTACGGGATCATAAGTGTAACTTAAAAAAACTTCTTAATTAATGATTTCCCGGATAAATGTTAACTGTTTTTTTTATTGTTTAATTTATTGCCCGTATTGGATTTACGCAGTGTATAAATAAGTACTTAAGTGCGTCTGTTAAGAAAAATATCTTTTTATTTTTTATTTTTAATGTATTTATAATGCTAATTGTAATTTAATTGTTAATTTTTATTTTTAATGTAATTATGAAAAACGACATGTAATATGAATTATTATGAATATACGAATATGAATATGAATGTAGTTACCAACAGTAAACACTTAAAAAGCCTTTACTGTTCAAGGGCGCGCCGTGTACTCCCTCGATCAGTGAAGGCGTGTCGTTGCTCCGTGAAGAGGATCCTCGTAAATTGGTTCGAAACGTTCTGTTCGACTTAATAATACGTGAGTGACCCGGTTTAGAATAATTTTAATATGTATATACATACATACAATCATACAAAGGTAGTGCCTATTTTGTTATGGAAGGTATTTTTACACAATTAATTGCATTTTAACCGTAGCAATGACTCTGTTCGACAATATTCGATTTTTAATTGTAAAAGTTAGAAACTAAAAACAAATTCCATACGTGTTGCGGCGATCGCGGGGACATAGTGAGTGCAGTGTGCTTGACTCCGTTCGATACAGCCGCCCTACCAGACCTTCACTTGACGACTCCATCTGCGGACTGCCCCGCGCCCCCCGCCCCGGCCCCATCAGCGCGCGCGCAACGAGCGACGAGGCGGGCGGCGCGGGCAGTGCACGACGTACAACCGCCGCGGACACTCGTGCCTGAGGATGGATTCCCAAAGAATCCGAAACATGTCGCCAAAAGCGACTAAAAATAAATGTGAGTAAAATCCGTATTGATAAATATTTTAAATTATTAACAGCTAAAAATTACCTGACATTATATGAAAACGAGAAAATAGAATCTAATAGACTAATTTAATAAATATTAATGTGCAAAATCAGAAATGTGTGAAAGTTTTCTTACACAATAACACTACAATACACAAAAACACTTAACCTAAATAAATAAAAACACCCAACATTAAACCGTCTGCTTTATTTACTCTACAACCAGCTTGTACAATATTTTCACCCCTTTCCTACAACTGACTTTATATTTACTCTCACTAACTAACGACAAGAACTATTATACCCTATCCATTGCCGCTTCGACTTTGTACCTTTTACTTTTTCAAGCGCTGACTCCGCAATGGAAAAGGAAATTAAGGTTGTAATTTTGTTAATCTGCCAAATTAGTGTCTAGTGGTGGAGTTTCATATTCTGTGGTCGCGATGATAACGGTGGGTACTTACCTTTTTAGTGTTGAGTTGTTTTGAAAATGTACGAATGTTGGAGGTTTTTGTTAGAGATGCCACGAATATTCGGCAAATATTCGGTATTCCGCCTATTCGGACATTTAGCCGAATTTTCAGTATTCGGCCGAATGTTGCCTACTATTCGGCCTAATACCGAAAAATTACATAATAAAAATAACCAAAAATTAGGTATACATTTAATAGGTAATTAAAATTATATCCTTGGAAAGTTGTTAAATAATACCATAGAGTAACTTATACTAGAGCGGTACTGTCATAGTAAATTTTGTAACCACAGTAAATTCACTGCCATCTGTCGACACACTTTAAAACTAAAAATCAATATTTATAAAAATACGATAAATGTATTTAAATCAGGGACCGGACAACCCTTTCCGCGATAAAACCCTTTCAATGGGCGACACTTAAACACGGCTAACACATTGAAAGACTTTCCCTTTTGAACTGCAAGCCCATTCATACCCTTACCTTTGACTAACCCTTACCGAAAAGCTAACCAAAAATAAGGCTAGCTCTTAATAAGGGTTACCCTTATCTTTAAGCGCTTTTTATAAAGGTTTCCCTTTGCGTGAAAGAGACAGGATTAGTATATATCTACGGTAGTGTATGAAAAGGAAAGAAAATACGTGCCTAGTCAAAGAACGCCGCCATCGCCGCCGACGATCGCTCGGATTCGAAGTAATGTGTGCTTTATGAACAAGGTAGACGACTTAAATTAGCATGCTTATATGCTAAAAGGGAAGCCCTTTATAAGGCTAACCCTTATAAGCAATATGCAAGGTGTTGGTGAGCGGATGGTAAGGGTTTTGTAAGGGTATTTGGGCTACCGATTACTCAAATGTGGTAGCTTTATATAAGGGTTTTTAAAACCAAAACAAAGGGTTTCGTCTGGCAAAGGGTATGGTGAGTTAAGCCTTATGCAATACCCTTATAAAACCCCGATAAGGGATAGCGGGCCGGTCCCTGATTTAAATATGGATAAACGATTTTTTTTATTTGCATTAATTATTTTTATGATTTTGACCCATGTTCTTTTACTGAGATGCGTAAAAATTGTTAAATAACAAACGAAACCGTCAACGCCATCTATACGACAGTAGGCCAAAGCTAGTAGCGCCCTCTGATCGAGAGTCAAGTTTTCGTGATTTTCGAGGCACGTTTTTTCCTAAGACTGTATCCATCTATTACGGAGTTATATCTATCTTTGATAATACGAAGATCCTTTTTTCAGCATTTGTTGATTACAAAATATTTTATTTTTATCATTGATCTGATTTGATTGACTACATTCATTAATTCTGTTCAATAAAAAATATATCTTAGCAAACGCTGTGCTTTGTTGGCGAACAGTTTTCATAATAATTGTGACTCAAAATGTTCACGTCATGCCTATTATTCGGCGCTTCGGCCGAGATAGGGGCCGATTATTAGGTTTTCGGCCAAAACCACAATTCGGGGCATCTCTAGTTTTTGGTTGAAATTCTGGGCTTTTCAGATTAGTCAACGAATATGGTGTGTGCCTTTTCGTCAAACTTTTATTCTCTGAATTCCTCTTGGCAACCAACTTTCCGCGTTTACGTTCCCAAGTACCAAAGTGACGTCAGCGACGTCATAATGACGTAATAATGACGTCATTATGACGCCGTAAAGACGTCACTGACGTCATAATGACGTATAAATGCTACCTGGGGTTACTTCTTCTGTTGTAGTTTGCCTCTTTCGCACTCATGATGTTCATATGTGTGAAAATTACTTCTCTTTGCACACTTAAATTCTCTTTATGCGTATGCGTCATTTTAGATCGTTTTAGATACTAAATATATTCACTTAAGAGTCACATGAACCAAGCCGCTTCCATACAATCGACGTGACGTTTCCATTTAAAAACCGGCCAAGTGCGAGTCGGACTCGCGCACGAAGGGTTCCGTACCATTACGCAAAAAAACTGCTATAAAATCACGTTTGTTGTATGGGAGCCCCACTTAAATATTAATTTTATTCCGTTTTTAGTATTTGTTGTTAAATACATCATCTGTGAAAATTTACACTGTCTAGCTATCACGGTTCATGAGATACAGCCTAGTGACAGACAGACGGATAGACGGACAGACGGACAGACGGACAGACGGACAGACGGACAGACGGACAGACGGACAGACGGACAGACGGACAGACGGACAGACGGACAGACGGACAGACGGACAGACGGACAGACGGACAGACGGACAGACGGACAGACGGACAGCGGAGTCTTAGTAATAGGGTCCCGTTTTTACCCTTTGGGTACGGAACCCTAAAAACGACATTCTGGAATAATTACACAACTCCTCTTCCGATTCCTGTATCAGACATAGGCACGCGGCCTGATTCTAACTTTTCCACCGATACAAAATCTCCCATCATTCGTATCAATAAATCCTGAAATATCTTTACAGGTAGGCACTTAACAAGACCAAAAGCACAAACTGAAAAATACCCTTTGAAGTTACGGAAGGCGCCATTATTTGATCGAAAGCGGAAATCGTTTTGGCATTTCCAATTTTCGTATCTGAAAGCGTATTTTGATTGTAATAACAAGTGTAATTTGATTTGGATTTGTTTAGAAAGGTAGATCTGTCAGTCGGCGCGATTCGGGAAATGAATTAGAGATTCACTAGATATGAAATAGTAAAGATATGTGACGTCCTATGGGTAAAGGTTGTATGGCGGTTGGCGCTTACGCTATTATTAATATTGGATGGCGCTTACGTCGCATAGCACCGCAATAATTTATTTATTTATTTGTTTATTTGGCCGGCTGCCATAAGGTACCTTTTGCCGTGGAACGTCACATGTCTTTACTATTTCATATCTAGTGAATCTCTAATCCATTTCCCGAATCGCGCCGAGTGTCAAAAGTGACGTTTCTGGGGACTTCTACTCGCTCTATCTTCTTTGTATAATACTTTTTAACAAAGAAAGGACTTTCGGTTCGAGCGCCATATTTTGATACGAACTTTGATGCATGCGAAGCGAACTGAAAGTCATGCGTGAGATGCGCGGCAATCACCCAAACGATCGTCAAACTCGTATCAAAACCAACTTAAAATCATAACAAGTTGTGAAATCTAAATCGGGCTTCTAGTAGGGAATTGATAAAATGCCTTAAGGGACAACTCAGCCTCATTTCATCATCATCACCATCTTAGCCGAAAGACCTCCATTGCTGGACAAAATGTGTAGATTCTTCAACTTTCAAAGGAGTGGGTATAACATTCACGAGCTCGAAAGCATCTTCCAGAGCAGTGATGAACAATTTGGGGGATATGATATCCCCTTGCCTCACTCCGCGCCGCAGTTGGATAGGCATCGAGTCCCGATCCTGGAGACGAACTGTTATTGTGGCGTTTTCATACAAACTCCGCAACACCTCAATGTATCGATTGTCTATTTGGCACAGCTGAAGAGGCTGCAGCACAGCCGAAGTCTCGACCGAATCGAAAGCCTTCCCATACTCTAAGAACAAATTAAATTATTCTCTAAGAACAAATTAAATTATTTTCTATGAAAATATTTTAATTGGTGTTTTTTCAAGTAGGCACAGTACAAAAAGTGTAAATTCTTCAACTTTCAAAGGAGTGGGTATAACATTCACGAGCTCGAAAGCATCTTCCAGAGCAGTGATGAACAATTTGGGGGATATGATATCCCCTTGCCTCACTCCTCACCGCAATTGGATAGGCATCGATTCCCGATCCTGGAGACGAACTGTTATTGTGGCGTTTTCATACAAACTCCGCAACACCTCAGTATCGATTGTCTATTTGGCACCGCCGAAGAGGCTGCAGCACGGCCGAAGTCTCGACCGAATCGAAGGCCTTCTCATAGTCCACAAACGCTAATCATACTGGCTGGTTATTTTCTTCAGTCTTTTGTATAACTTTCCGCAGCGTATGGATGTAGTCTATGGTGCCGAAGGACTTCCGGAAACCGGCTTGTTGTTGTTGTTGTTATTGTTCGGCTTGTTGTTGTTGAGGCTGGAAGTCGTCAATCCTGCTAGCGAGACGGTTCGTAATGACTCTCAAAAACAACTTATAGACATGGCTCAGAAGTGAGATGGGCCTATAATTCTTTAAAAGGGTCTTGTCGCCCTTCTTACCAGGCTTATGTGTCATGCCTTTGGCGTTTTTCCTTCGACTATGACGGAGTTAAACAGCCTCTGAAGAGCTTTCATGACTGGTTTACGACCAGCTTTCAGAAGCTCTGACGTAACTCCGTCGTCAGCCGCCAGCCAGCCTCATTTACTCTTCATTTATTATTCAAGCGACGGCGGGACGTTGAAGGGGCTTTAATGCACAAGTGCATCTGGTTTAAAACAAGTCAAACTACAACCGCCACTGGGGCACTTAATCGCCCACTTAAAAAAACGTCATCTCGACTGATACTAGAAATGAAGTTAAATCGAATTCCTTTGTTTTAAGAGATATTCGAAATTTGAATGTCATTATCAAATCGATATCTTAATTTTTCTTATTACTTAATAAAATTACACAGATAATAAATTTATTGTAACAACACATTGACAGTTTATCTTAATTCTGGCCGTATAAAATATTTGTATTTTTCCATTATAAAACTTAAATATTTATTTAGGTGCATCTTTGACAACAATAGTTATTTGTTTTACAAGGGGGGAAGTTGTTGTTAAACCTCTCGTGCTGATATTGATAGGTACCCGAGCAAGCGAAAGATTCCCAAAATTGACCCACGAGCGTAGCGAGTGGTTCGAAAAATGGAATCTTGAGCGTTGCGAGAGGTTCAAGGTTCTAGGGTCAAACAAATTTTACCACCGAGTGAAACACAAATTTTTTCACCACACCAACACAAGGAAATTACTAATTGTGTAAAATATCAAACAAAAACAAAATCAAATTAATGTTATTAAATATTTATCATACAAAATTATCACTTGATAGTCAATTCTACCATATCATTAAAAAAATCATCATTTAAAAGCCAGCAAACATGAGAAAACAACTCAAAATTTGCATATGATTACTTTGCCTCACATGTGGATAAAATACAACATTCTTATCAGTTTTTGAACAATCAAGACAGCCTTTATCGGCTGGTGTGTTAAAAATTAATATTACTTGCCATAATTGCTTCAAAATACGTGGCTAAGGTTTGTTGGTACTGCAGCACACGGTGTATAAATCCAAAGTGCTAAAAGCATAGCGTCGTTAATGTGCTGAATAATAGATAGCGCTAAATGCTGCCCATTGTTTATTGCCCCTGGTGGCATTTAATCACTGAGCGTTTTCTTATGAATTATTTAATAAGTTCAGAATCAATTTATATTCAAACAGACAGGCTGACACTGACATTAGAATGAAATTTGAATCATGTTATTTATTTATCGCGGGCGGCGCCAGTACATGTACGGACAAGTTATATATTATTCTAGTTAACTCGCATTACATAAAAATGTACATCTGGTCTCCCGCGATACAGGCCTAGCCTAGTGCGGGGACTCCTGGAACCTCCGAATGTCAAGTCAGTGCACCAACTCTTTTCAGTAACTTGCGATATGTACTTACTATGTACTACAATTGTATTTGTTCTGTGCAATCAAAACATTTTTTATCTTTTTTTTTTACTAAATAACATGATTCTAATTGGCTGTTACCTCCCGTGATTCTCACTTGATGGTCTCATCGGATGATCAGCGCTGGAAGTCGCCAGCAGCATGCTGAGATGGGGCCATTTCGTGACACTGTATTTTCACTATGTTCTTTTAATGTATGTCTATTGTCTGTGTGTTTACGAATGAAAACTATTACATTCTATTCTATTTTAAAATTATTTTCGTTGTTTGTTTCTGACCACTCTGTCACGCTTCTATTTTTGTATTTTATCAAATTAACCCTTAAATGCATATTGTTGCCAAATGTATACAAAGCATTGGACGCACCGTTAAACCAAACCAAAAATAAAAAATCATGCATTTAAGGGTTATAAAAAAACCGGCCAAGTGCGAGTCGGACTCGCGCACGAAGGGTTCCGTACCATTACGGAAAAAAACAGCAAAAAAATCACGTTTGTTGTATGGGAGCCCCATTTAAATATTTATATTATTCTGTTTTTAGTATTTGTTGTTATAGCGGCAACAGAAATACATCATCTGTGAAAATTTTAACTGTCTAGCTATCACGGTTCATGAGATACAGCCTGGTGACAGACAGACAGACGGACGGACAGACGGACAGCGGTCTTAGTAATAGGGTCCCGTTTTTACCCTTTGGGTAAGGAACCCTAAAAAAGTTGAGTGTTATTGCATGTTTTTCTAATTATCTTGATAAAAATTAAAAACTAAATTCCACATACAAAAAGCTCCACACCGTCACATTTTTTGGGTACAAAAAACAAGAACGAAAAGAAATTTTGACCCAGTTGCCATGCGAAAGTAGGTGAAATTCGCATGGCTTCTATGCAATAAGATTTATATTAAGTTGTCAGCGAGAATAGGTACTTGAGTCGTTCTGTGAGTGGGGTGTGGTGGGAGCATAAAGTAAAGGCTTGAAAGGACTCAGAGGCTTGGACATGTTGGTGGTGTAATGCACAGGCGATTACATTATTAGGCATTTCTATAAAGTTGTACTCCCCGACTAGCATTTTTGATTTTGGATTTTTTATGTTTTTTCCACTCAGAATCACGAGCTCTTTCGATCGTAATACGAGAAAAAAAGTGTCCCCAAAATTTCATATAAATTTTTTTGTGAGTTTTTTATGGTCATAGTAGGTTGTATAGAAAACCGTAACCAAACGGAACAAAAATTTTAGGGACACTTTTTTTCTTAGTAAAAATGGAAAAAGCTCGTGATTCTGAGTAGAAATAATATAATAATTCCTAATTGTAACACAAAATTTTTAGTACCACTTTAAAATAATAGAAATGCCCTATTGCGAGGTTAAAATTCAAGAAAAGGACATGATGTCACGATCCTCAGCATTAAGGGACCACCTGAAGAAGAAAAAGATGCCTCATAAAAAAACTCTTTTTTACGAGCCGGGATTTGAACCCGCGACCTCCAGATTGAGTCGAACACTCTTACCGCTAGACTAGCATCGCTAGTAATCACTAATAATAGGCCTTTTCATCTGTATCAGATGTTTTAAGCTCCCGGTAACGACACTTGCGTTCGTGGCTGTGTAGCCCTATGCGGGAGAAGATACCTCTATTACCTATACCTATGCATTAAATTCGTTTACTTTTCCGCTTGTTCCTCATGGCTGAAACCACCCATGACTCACCCGTTCAAATATTTGCAAAGCGCGCCACATAATATCAGCTCACATTGTCCTGCCTTTTGTTTCCAGGATTTGACCGACTTTCCAACTACAGTGGAACCTCGATAACTCGAACCATTTCAAGATAAAATACTCGTAAGCACGAAATAAAATGATATGCCCTTCCCTTAAGAAGCCCAAGCTTCTATAACTCGAAATATCTGACCTTATTAAGTCGGTACACATACTGTGTAAAATATTAGAAGTACAAGGCGTCAGTTTTGTGACAATCCATATGAAAAGTATGTGAAAATGCGTCACAAAACTAAAAAAAATCGGTCACTTTCTTTTCCTTTTTAAATCGATAGTCTTCGTCACGTCTTCGTGTTCCTGAGTAAAAATAACCCAATAGGAGATGAAAAAAATAATTAAATAGTACATTTTTTGTATATGTATTATATCGTATAGAAAGTATTATAGGTAGTATAGAAAGTAAAGTATTATACATGACTGTTAATATATTTGTTTTATTTAACATAAATTCCATGCCCATGCTATATACTACTGGTTTACCTATCTTTTGGGAAATTAAATATTTTATTTTATGCCGTTTAGTACAGCTTAGACCGTTCTCCAATTCTCCCTCAATTGCTCAAAGGTTAACTGGAAGAGATCCCTTTAAGGGATAAGTTCGCCTTTATACAAATGATGCGTTTCTCTTGTTTTATGTTTCTTTTTGTACAATAAAGAGTTTTACTACTAGATGTAGATGTAGATGTAGATGTAGTGTAGGACGCCCGGCCGGAGGCAGGCGGGCTGTCGATCACGTGTTGCGTTCATTCAGCCCAGTTCCCTGAAGTTGGAGCTGCAGGTTACTGTCCCGGCGGCATTCCAACACTATTCTCCTCAAATCTTCTTGTTTTCCTGCAGAACAGAAGGACATCTTTAAGTTCGACATCCTTTAGTTCATTCTCTTTCAGCGTGTCTCTACCGAATATATTATATCGCGATGCCGCATACATAATACACTCTGCTAGTAAGTGAAAGCTAGTCTCCTCTTTACCACAATGTGGACAGGAGGCGTCTCTGCTAATTTACATTATCTTAAGCTACTACTACTACTATTACTACTTTTTTTTGTACACAGTACAAAAACATTAATT
Source organism: Cydia strobilella (assembly GCF_947568885.1). Lineage (NCBI taxonomy): Eukaryota > Metazoa > Arthropoda > Insecta > Lepidoptera > Tortricidae > Cydia > Cydia strobilella. Next base: position 1,057,247 of record NC_086045.1, read on the forward strand.
AATTTTCTGACCGTATTTCACACGCACGCCTAAACTTCTGTCCATAGGTAACACCACTAAACGTCGATCACTAAATTTTAGTTACCCGCCGTAATTGAAGTACCTACGAATAGTAAATTAAAGAGCAAAATAATTGGTTGGGTATTGAAAACGGGCAGAAATGTTTTTGATGGTTAATTGGAAAATGGGCCGTTGTTGATGGAGTAATATAACTATATCATAATATTCATTATGAAATTCTTCTGGCTTAATAAATACAAGAGTGGTCCAAAATACGTTGACAAATATAATAATTATAAAAAAATGTGAGTCGGACTTTGTTATAGCGGCAACAAAAATACATCATCTGTTAAAATTTCAACTGACTAGCTATCACGGTTCATGAGATACAGCCTGGTGACAGACAGACGGAGTGGAGTCTTAGTAATAGGGTCCCGTTTTTACCCTTTGGGTACGGAACCCTAAAAATTGTAATACAGTGGAACCTCACTAGCACGAATCTCAAGGAAAACGTGAAAAACTGTTAACGAGGTTTAGTCTTATAGAGGGCATAGACTTAGGGAGGTTCTTATAGGTTTTTGTTCGTCTTGAAGAGGTTTCGAGCTACAGAGGTAAAATGTATGAAAAATTCGTCTTACATAATTATACAAACCCGTAACGTACAGTCTCATTGTCTTTTTCGAGTTACAAAGGTTTGTCAGTAAGTAACTACGAGATATAGAGGTAATAAAAGAATAGGTACACCTATTTTTTCGAGTTATAGAGGTCAAATTTTATTCTTCGAGTTATAGAGGTAAAAATTGTACTGGATAGTCGTGAAGGGAAACGTTGATTACTTCGTCTTAATGAGGTTAAATATTTCGAGTTATTGAGGTTCTACAAACAAATTAGAGCGAGTAAAAGTTCATACAAAACGCCTTACTCCTCTTTTTTAGGGTTCCGTACCCAAAGGGAAAACAGGACCCTGTTACTAAGACTCCGCTGTCCATCTGTCTGTCTGTCTGTCATCAGGCTAAATCTCATGAACCGTGATAGCTAGACAGTTGAAATTTTCACAGACGATGTATTTCTGTTGCCGCTATAACATTAAGTACTAAAAAGTACTCTCACTTGGGCGGTTTATTTTATAATTGTGCTGCTAAAATAATCTTAAAATAATATCCCATATCCTCTCCCAAATCCAATAATGCTCTATCTTTCATCGTTCATTTAACAATGTCATCGCAAGACCAATAGCTCCCTAGGGGATATAACGAAATCCTTCGTTATTAACAGAGACCAGTTAACAGTACAGACAATTTTCATGCAGTCAGAGTGAAGATACGTTTCGTCGTTCATTTCACAATGTCATCGCGAGACCAATTAAATAGCCCCCTAGAGGATATGACGCAATCCAACATTTAAACTTTCGCGTTTTGAACACATATTAAATTACATTTACAATCGTGTCTATCGCGAATGTATTTTGTTACCTTTATTTACCGACGTTTCGACACAGGTTTCACTGGTCACTTCACTTCACTCTTTTCCTTGTGGCTACCGCGCAGTTAAGCGTAATTCTGCCAAAAACGAGTATCGAGCTTCACACGGCTGACATGAGGGTATAACATAAATAATCCGATCGAGAGATGACTTTAAAATGTGTAATACCTGGAAGAAATACAACGGACACAATATAACGTCAACCACCACCAATTTTGAACCATTTGAAAGAAAGAAAGAAAGAAAGAAAAAGCATTTATTAGCACAACATAACAAGACTAAAACTAGAAATAATTAAACAGAATGAGGTTGCGCTAAATGGTCCTTACTCAGCTTGGTGTCACGGTGTGAGCCAACATGGCACACTCCGCGACGCTGATTTTCAGTAAGGCCCAGTAGATGGACTAGTAAACACAATGTAAAAAATAAATAAGGGAAAGCTTTCAAACATGAGACATTAAAAGCACATAAAGGATTAATATCACATAATATAATTATTTGTAGTTTTATGTTGCTTTTAGTCATGAATTTGCTTAGGGCACACACATGTGGATATTATGGTGTTTAGGATCCTCAGACTTTAAAAGAAACCTAGGTTACGTAACGTATTTTCGTTACATGTGTCTTTGTTCGTAGTATGGTATTATTATTTTTTTTCATTTAAAATCCAAATAATCATGTAAGCCTAGCAACGAGCACTTTCAAATTAGCACAAATATCATCTAGTAATTGTTATTGACGCTATTATCTTATAAAAAAAAAATTGTTATAATTTATAAAAAGTACTCGTCTCACTTAGACTCTTCTTCTCTCTTCTTAACATTTGGATTTTATTCTAAAAACTAGTACTTAACTTTGCAAATGTTAGGAAAAAATCCCATTTACAATGTATTGATACATTCTATACTATTTCCTCGTCTCTGGTTATTATTACGTTGGTTAGGCTTTAAGATAAGCTAGGTCGCAGATAACGGGTGGAATTGGGACTAAGAGACCTCAAACTTCAGGCTCTTAAGGTCGTTAAGGGACTTTTTAAACTGAGAGTTTTTGCGAATTAGTTTTTAGGGACAATTTCACAACTGTCTGACATCCTTTGGCATTTTATTTACTTTCTATTTTCCTGTTTTATTTTGTGAAAATGGTTTTGAAACTCGAGAGACTTCATTTTTTCAATTTACCAAGTGTTTGAGATTCGAAATTGGAACAAATGTCAAATTTTAGTACATCACTCCAGCAAGAGATGAATTAATCTAAAGGGCCCTACCCATTACCAGTCCGCCAGACGATATTGGCCTGTCAGTTGTTCGAAACTGTCAAATTTTTTTCTAACTGACAGGCTGATATCGTCCGGCGGACTGGTAATGGGTAGGGCCCTTTAGATTAATTCATCTTTTGCTGCACACAAGCACTAGGTACTGTGAAAGTTGGAGACAAATGCGGAAACATTTTCGGAAGTTTCTGGAAACTTACACGAGACCTTAAAGCAAGTTTCCTTACGACAAAAAAAAATCACGTTTGTTAAATACTTATTTTATACTGTTTTTAGTATTTGTGGTTATAGCGGCAACAGAAATACATCATCTGTAAAAATGTCAACTGTCTAGCTATCACGGTTCATGAGATACAGCCTGGTGACAGCCGGACAGACAGAGGAGTCTTAGTAATAGGGTACCGTTTTTACCCTTTGGGTACGGAACCATAAAAAAAACATAAAATATATATATATTTTTTTATTATAAACTGATCGGCGATTGGCCCTAGTCACACCTAATGGAAAGTGAAGACAGGGCCTAAGATGGAGCTCACCGGTTCAGTAACAGCCTATTCACTCTTGTTTTAAAGAGACCGAGGTCATATTAATCAGGGAATACAGATGGCGGGAGCGCATTCCATTCCTTAGCCGTCCGTACCAAAAAGGAGAAGGCAAAACGTTTCGTCCGAACGAATGGAATGTGGACCACGAACGGGTGCATTCGCTTGCCGCGCCTGGATGTCCGATGATGGAAAGGGGAAGGTGGGATCAGGTCGTGTAGTTCCTGTGCGCACTCCCCGAAATCCGATGTCCGAAATCCGAAATGTATCCGATAGAACACCGATAGGCAAGCGACTCGACGGCGATGCTCAAGGCTCTGTATCCTTGACTTGACAGATAGGTCATCGCCAAAGAGTCTATGAGCCCGGCGCTCTATTGAGTCCAGGGCCGCCAGCTGATATTTGGCAGAACCGTCCCATAGGTGGGAGCCGTATTCCATGCACGAGCGTACCTGTGCTTGGTATAGGGAGAGAAGCTGATTCGGCGTGAAATACCGCTTCACATTAAATAGGACACCAAGTTTTTTGGCAGCAGTTTTAGCCCTAGACTCAATAGTCGACCCGAAGTTTAAGTTTGATTTTAAACTTAGACCAAGAAGCTCTAAAGTGTTGGTCACGGGAAGGGACACATTTCGGAAAGTGGGAGCCAAGGTGAACTGGCTCCGTTTTGCGGTGAAAAGACACGCCTGTGTTTTAGTGGCGTTGAATCCAACCAAGTTGGCCTCGCCCCATTCGGACACGGCATCCAAGGACAGATTCAATCGCTCCACCATGGTCTCCCTGAGGATCTTGGTGTCAGCTTCACTGACCCTCGCGTCACCAAGGTATCTCTCCGTAACCGTGCTGTCATCCGCGTACCCAATATTTCACAAAATAATTTGATTTGTTCCCTAGTTACCTACCTAATTCCATTTTCCAATCCCGTTTTCATTTATTTTATAGTTTTAGTTACCTACAATGAAAATTAATAAGCTTTTACAGTCATATAATACATTTCTAGCTCAAAGCTTGTTAAATGAATGTCCGGACCATATTGTTTTCCATTTGTGTAAACCTAGTTAATGATAATGTAGTTGTGGATGTGAAAGTTTATATTACGGTTTATTCTCTTTGATAACTTTATTTACATTTAAATTAAGGTCGAAATTAAAGCAGGTTTCATTGAAATATATTAAACAATTCCGTACAAAGGATGACTCACGTTAGACCGGTCCGGAGCTTCCGGCGCTTACTTTTCTATGACATGACAGGTGATCACGTGATGCTTTCCATAGAAAACGAAGCGCCGGAAGCTCCGAGCCGGTCACGGCCCGGTCTAACGTGAGTCATCCTTAAACCGTTGAAGCCTGAACTAACATTTTTGAAAATGCTGTATACGACTTGTATGGAAAAGAGCAAAAACGGCTAGGCAATATTAAACAATTTTGTATGGGAGTATGAGTTTCTAAAACGTCCCGCTTGGCGCGCTGTTCAAAATCCCATACAAAATGAGACATAACGCAAACGCGTTAGTCAGTCACGCTATCTAAGGAAATATACAGTCGCCAGCAGATATATCGAAGCGGCCAAGGTGCTCACAAATATCCGAACGCGCCTCTGTTGTGAGGGCGCTAGTTGTGTGCTCCGATATATCTGATGGCGACTGTACACTGGGGTTTCAGAAGTTTATAAAAGTAGTATGTAATTAACTCTAATAATACAACATGTTGAACATGAAAGATTTATAACGATGCATTTTTGAGGCCAAAAGAAGGGAAACATATATAATTATTAGTCTAGGATGTCTAGGTCAATGTCGCCAGAAAAATATTTCTCAAAAAAAAAACATGCGTAGGTATGAGCCCTTCTAAATATCGTTGCTCACATACGTCTGCGACGTCATAATGACGCCATAATTACGTCATTATGATGTCACTGACGTCACTGCTACCTGCTACGAATTCGTCTTTTTTGGAATAATATGAAAGTTTTGCTTTTTGAAGGGAAGGAAATTGAATTTAATTTTTATCCGTTTTATTATATTAACGGGGATTTGAGTTAACTAGATTCCACAGTATATAAATAACTATAGCGACCCGCCCCGGCTTCGCACGGGTAGTTCAATTAATTTACACAAAACCTTTACAAATTATAAATATGAACCTTCCTCGAATCACTCTATTTAAAAAATCCGCATCAAAATCCGTTGAGTAGTTTTAAAGATTTAAGCATACTTAGGGACAGACGGACAGACTGCGGAAAACGAGTGATGCGGCACCAGTAGGTATATTACTATTTCAGACAACGTAAAATTAATAAAACCTCTCAACAAGCTCTTATTAAATAACACATTCATAAACAGAAGCCTCTACAATAACCTCATTTACAGGACTATTTGTCTGTCCAACTTTAGCCTCAAAGGTACTATAACTACAAACTCACACCTCACCCATACGCACAACACTACTTAACTAACTTCCCCTTGCCATTTTAATATCAACTTTAATTATAAACATTAGGGTTTAAACTCGCTTGTATAATCAGTGGCGGTTACGCTGTTTAGAGACGGGAGCATACACTTGACAATAACTTAGAAAATGAAAACTAACTTCGCCTTCTCATGCTAATAACAACCTTAAATTTTAAAGATAGAGTATAAATTCGCTTGAGTGATGTGGTAGTTATGCTATTTGGGAAAGGGAGGATTGTTTTTCAAAGCCGCCTCTAGTTTATGTTTACGTTTAGAAATGTGGGCGACACGAATAGTGCACTTTATACACTTGAGAGCAATCGAAACGAGTTACTATGTATACAGGGTGGCCAAAAAAGATGTGCATTCCCGTTGCCAGGGGGGTTTTGGGATTATACTGAGCAACTTTTACTATGGGACCAACCACGAAATCGCGAAAAAAAATTTTACCCTCCCATATAAAATGAATCAGCCAAAATGTATGAAACAGCCAAATTTTTTTTCGCGATTTCGTGGTTGGTCCCATAGTAAAAGTTGCTCAGTATAATCCCAAAATCTCCCTGGCAACGGGAATGCACATATTTTTTGGCCCTTTGTATATGAAGACTGCAATATGAAACTATCATTACAGTACCTGTTCAGAACATTAAATGAAATAAAAAATGTATCTACAAAAAAAGTAAACATACATACATAATATAATCACGCCTTATTATTTACAACGACGGGACTTAATCGCGTAAAATAAGTATTAAACCCACCTCCGACGTTTCGAGGACGGCGTTGTCCCCGTGGTCTCGGAGAAGACTGGCGAAAGTAAAAATCGTGAAAGTTTAAATCAGTATAATCACGCCTGTTTCCCGGAGGGGTACCTAGGCAGAGACCACGGATTTCCACTTGCTACGATCCTGACATACCTCTTTCGCTTCCTTCACTTTCATAACATTCCTCATACACGCTCGCCAGTTTAGGGTGCTCTTGACCTGGCCTTTCTTCAGGATGAAAAAAAAGTAAAACCAGCTTCAAAACGGATAAAATAAAATATTATCCCGTTTTATATGCGCTAGCAACTGAAACGGTTGAAGTCGGTGCCAAGCCAAATAGTTGCAATACTGGTTATTAGAGATGCCCCGAATAAAGGTTTTGGGCGAATATCGAATATTCGACCCCTATCGACCGAAGCGCCGAATATTCGGCATAGCATGCGAACATTTTGAGTCACAATTATTATGAAAACTGTTCGCCAACAAAGCACAACGTTTGCTAAGATATATTTTTATTATTTTTTGTCGCACTATAAACAAAACCTGTTGACTTTCGAGCCCAATTCCGATTTAAGAGGGCGCGTAAACCCAGCAAATTAGAAAGGAATAAAAAATACAGTGCGCCGTGCGAAACTTGCAACGGAAGATTTGACGATCGCGCGGGTTTTCACGTTTCTCCTCAATAACTCTTAAATTATACTTCTGATCAAAATTTCGTTGCACAAATCCCTCGGCTATATCACTAGCTATTTTATATTAAAAGTATACTGCTATGTAATGCAGGGTAACGTTATAAAATTGAAAATAAATGAAAATTAGACATGTTTTTGTGATTTTTTTCTATCAAGCCAACACTATCCTTTTAAGGTTTTGCTCGCAGTCAGCCCTCGAAAATATAGTCTAGTTTCTATATGATTTTTTTCATTTATTGCCCTTCATTAATACGTGTAAAAATTAATAATAAAATGAAAAATTGCAATTTTGCAGGAGCCCCCTCTTAAGCCCGTTCCATCGGTTTGCCGCTGTCACTGTCACATTTCGCAAGAAAGAACGGGAAAGATCATGCGCGCCAAGTGTTAATTTTGATCGAATTTTGTCGATTTTTATTTATTTTAAAAACGTTACCTTACAATATCGAAATTCGAAAGCTATGAAATTACTATTTAAGTTAAGATTGTTTTTTCTTCTTTGTTTGTTTATAGTATCACATAATAAATAACCGAGTAAAGTTGGATTAAAAGTCCGAGTTAGAGGTTACTTTGGGAATTAATTGTATCGAGCGAAGTATCATAATTCGTGTATCGGAAGCTATGTTGTTAAATATAATATAGTCAAGAACTACATTTTTTTTTCACGTCTACGAATATCAACGACTCTAGAAAAACATGATCATATAAGGAGATTTTTCGCTATCTGGCTCAGGGAACCGCCTTAACAATTATTTTAAAACGAACTTGACGACCACTTACGCTGATTGGTGCGTGACAAGCCTATCACCACGACGATTGCCAAGTTCGTATCAAAACCGTAACAAACTTTTAAAATAGAATTATTCCTTAATATAAAAACTCCATTGTAAAACACATAAAACACTGGAAGGTCTGGATGGTGAACTAGCGACACAGACAGTTAAACCTTGTTGACTTTCAAGTTGCTTGTTCAGGTAAGGGGTTGGTGTGGGGCGTGAAATGTGAGCATTTACGAGTCGGACACTGTCCACTCTAAAGAGAAATATTTTAATAGACATACAAACCTAGCCATAGTTTAACCAAAGTGACATTCTCATTAAAAGAAAGCTCTCATTGGAAATTGTGGTACAAAGAGATTAGTGCGAGTAAAAGTTTTACGCAGCGTGTTACGTAGGCGAATAACACGCGAACGCGAAGCTAAGCGGTGCGGCGCGGGGTGAATCAATTCTTTGATACCTATAGAAGTGTCCTACGTGGGCGATCTCGTTGCGAACGCGAACGCCGTGCGCCGCGCCGCGCCGCGCCGCACCGCTTCGCGTTCGCGAGTTTTTCGCTTACGTAAGACGCAGCGTAACTCATAAGACTATTATATAAAAATCGCTGGTTGATTGGTTAAAAATTATTTCGACAAAGATTCTTTAAAGAGAACTATGTTCTGTTTTTTTATTCCGTTAACTAAAATTACATTCCATGTGGTACTAAGAAATGTCATCTCATACACATGAAACGTCATTTTAGTCTACGGAATAAAAAAACAGACCATAGTTATCCTTACTATCTTCACTTGCGCCGCGCCTAAACAAACTATAAACATTTGTCTCCGGGACACCAACAAAAACATGTCCCAAAACTTTGTCCCAAATGTCCCAAACAACCTAAACGGGACAAATTAACCACCCGGAAGCCAGAACTATTTGTTCAGGACGGTAAGATGTTTTCCAAACCTTTTGCTAAGTTTGTGAGCAAGAATTTTAGAAAAGCTGATGAAATGTATGTAAGTAAAAGTTTTTTCGTTGGCATTTCCGCAGAGTAACGCCTGATTCCATTAATTATAGTGTACTTCAAACGGGAAGGGTAGGGTGACATTTGAATTATTTTCATTCCATGACACTGACGTTTCAGTCTAATCCTTTTTAGCGTTCCGTACCCAAAGGGTAAAAACGGGACCCTATTACTATGACTCCACTGTCCGCCTGTCTGTCTGTCCGTCTATCTGTCCGTCTGTCTGTCTCTCTGTCACCAGGCTGTATCTCATGATCCGTGATAGCTAGACAGATTAAATTTTTACAGATGTATTTCTGTTGCCGCTATAACAACAAATACAAAAACGGAATAAAATAAATATTTTTAAATGGGGCTCCCATACAACAAACGTGATTATTTTGTAGCTTTTTTCTTAATGGTACGGAACTTCGTGAAAACCGAACCCCGTAGTGTAAATTTAATTCGATAGCATGACAAGCTTTCGCGTTTGCGTTGTCTATTTTTGTATGAGATTTCGAACAGCGCGCCAAGCGGGACGTTTTAGAAACAAAATCCCATAATAAATTACACTTAACGCAGGCGTGTACGTCACGTCATACTATCGAATGAAATTTACACTAGGGGTGTACCGATATCTTCGGCCCCTCGTCGATAGCGGCTATATTGACTGTCGCCATATTTTTAAAGCGACTTTTATGACCGCCATGCGTCATACTTGAGGATTGAGGATCGCCATTTTATTGGCCGCGATAGCTTTTATTTATTTTATATCACAAGTTTTATGCTAGTTTTTAGTAAAGGACACATTTTATACGTTGTTATAAAAAATGTAACTGCCCACCAGCGCATATAATAGTTATTTACGATACAAGTGCAAAATTCACGAGTGGCGAATTACCTATTCGCACGTGTATCGTACAAAGTTTTACTGTGTAATGTGTACAAAGTAATGTGATTATTATAGCACATGGTGTCGTAATATGGCATCAGATGTACTTTAAGAATTGTAACATTCGAAAACATAATAATTATTATATTGAAAAACTGAACCAGCGTCCTCTGCTGTCGCGGCATAAGGGTCCTCGGCAAGCTCGGTTCTCCATACAAACATAGTTCCGCTCTAATTTTAAAACGAGTAGCTAGTTTGCTCTGAAACTTTGTACTTACAATAGGATAAGGTATATCTATGTCTGAAATTAGTTTATGTAGCTTCAGACACCATAGGTAAAAGAATACAGCGAATTTACGTTTCTCATACAAAACGTGTTTTTGCTCTATTTCGTTTGTTTTATAAACTGGAGCTATATAAACTAATTTCAGACCTATATATACCTCATGTAATTGTATGTGCAAAGTTTCATTACAATCCAAAACGTAGTTTTAAAATGAAAACGGAACTCCGTTTGTACGGGAAGGTGAAATTCGGCCGAGCTTGCCGGAAACTTAAGTAATGTCAATATTCAGAGAGGAAAATGGGGACTACGTTTGTATGCAGAAGCGATCACGTAATTTCGTTCCCTTACTTCTTGTAGCATTCGGTTACTCGACTACTATATACAATACTCCTATCATATCATATCATATCTTTATTCATAAAACATAATATTTTACAAGTCAAATAAAGGATGACTTACGTTAGACCGGGCCGTGACCGGGCCGGAGCTTCCGGCGCTTACTTTTCTATGACATGACAGGTGATCACGTGGTGCTTTCCATAGAAAACGAAGCACCGGAAGCTCCGGCCCGGTCACGGCCCGGTCTAACGTGAGTCATCCTTAAGGCTGGTAGTTACATAGACAATTTATTCACTAATATTAGGTAAGTAAGTATTTAATAGATACATGGGTACTAATTTATTAATAATTTATTACTTAGATTTAAAAATTTGAGTCACTACACGTCTAGACAAATTCATCCAATGGTGTAGCAAACGAGGTTAGTCATTGAGATATCATTAATTGATAAACGAAAACAGTACAGTTTACAACAAAAAATGTAAAAAACTACACCTTTGTCAAAAACCTGTTTTCAATCTCCAGAATCGTTGCTTTTATTTTCCGATAGCAAACTAAAATCTATTGAATAGAGGAATTGTACTGTACTTTTCAATCAGCCCTCACAATCAGGGATATTGCTTACAAATCCTGTAAGCCAGTGTGCTACAAATGGACCAGTTTAAGTAAACCTGAGGGCCTACCGCGAACATCGAAGTTCGTAAATTGCATCTTTCTCTGTCGCCCTAATTACGGCTTAACTGGAGTAAAAGAGAAAGGTAAAAGAACATTGAACTAGAATACCTACCTAAAGCAGTCTGACTAGAGCACCCCACGTGTATTGTGCCCCGAACGACCTAACTGTACCCGCTGCGCGAAGCATGACTTCAAATATTGTGCCCCGAACGACCTAACTGTACCTACCGCACGCAGCATGACTTCAAATATTGTGCCCCGAACGATCTAACTGTACCTACTACGCGCAGCATGACAGCTTCAAATATTGTGCCCCGAACGACCTAACTGTACCCGCTGCGCGAAGCATGACTTCAAATATTGTGCCAGAACGACTTAACTGTACCTACTGCGCGCAGCATGACAGCTTCAAATATTGTGCCCCGAACGACCTAACTGTACCTACTGCGCGCAGCATGACAGCTTCAAATATTGTGCCCCGAATGACCTAACTGTACCTACTGCGCGCAGCATGACTTCAAATATTGTGCCCCGAACTACGCGTGTACAGAAATACATAATCTGTCCAAATTTCAACTGTCTAGCTATCACGGTTGATTGATGAGATATAGCCTGGTGACAGACAGACGGACAAACAGACGGACAGACGTACAGAGGAGTCTTAGTAATAGGGTCCCGTTTTTACCCTTTGGGTACTGAACCCTAAAAATAGACATAACGCAAACGCGAACGCACATCACGCTATGGTATGAAAATTAACACTAGGGGGTTCAAGTATTTTAATAACTAGCTACGAGTGTTGTACATACAAACGTTTTGTGAATTGAGAAGCCCACTGCAGTCGTTTGCAGGAAGCCTTTACAGTTTATCGAAGGCTTATCGCACACAAAGGAAGGGTCTGTTTACTTTTGTTGGTAATACATGTACGGATAGGTCGGAGCAAAATGAAGAAGAAGAAGAAGAAGAAGAAAGACATTTATTCCATAAAGCACACATACACAGGACAATACGATGAAAGAAATAAGATGATTAAAAAAGGGAATATAAAAATAATAGCAAATACAAAAATAAAATTATTTACACATTAAAAACATAAAAATTACACACGGGGCAATGTGTGCAGTAGGGAAGAGGCCCTGTCTCGGCATATTCTTGCAATTTGCAAACGAGGCAAATTCCAACGCTGTTATTCTGCCAAGGCCTTAGGGAGTGACATATAAATATTAATAAGATGTATAAATATATATAATCTACACGCGAATGATAGTTGATATGATTCCAAATATCGGTTTGATGTCAGGTGTAATTTCGAATTGGCCTGAGACTTTTTTGACAGATTTGCGGTAACACTGCCATATTTTCACGACTAGCAATATCGCGAATCACCGCCAAAACGGCTGACAAGTTAAGCATGCCTAAGACTAAAGCGTACAATCTTAAAAGTAAGCAGACATTTTCTATCTTAACACAAAAGGGCAAGGTGCAAAATTGTTAAGCCTTCTGCTGTTAATCTTAGCTTTGGACACCAGCCAGTGAATTCACAAAGAAAAACCAATATACGTTGATCTCTCCATGATTTAAAACTGTGTATGTAAGATTTATTTTAAGCTGGTTTAACGTTTACCAAGCGTTAATAACCAAATAAGTCCACACCTAGATACGTAGCAACAAAGTGTATACGGAGATCGAAGTAAAATTGGCAAGCTGTGTTGAGCGATAGAACAGGACTATATAGACTTATCGGTAGATTTATAGGTACATTTATCGGTAGATTTATAGCTACTGTCATCGTAAAATGCGCTTACATCGCAGGTATTTATATGTTGCCAACAATCGGAATTTAGGAGAAATATGGCTTAAATTCAAAATGGATAGCACCGTCATGCTAAATCGTCCAATTGTTGTTTCCGACCTTGGTGGGTCATTCTATAAAAATCTCATTCCCCTGGCTTTCACAAATTCCCAGGAGATGCCGCTTTATTAGCATATCAATTTTGGTGACTGTGTAACCCGTGCCAAGTTCCATCTACAACCATAACTGCTAAGCGGAATCTCCTGGGAACTTGCGAATATGTGTAGCCAGGGAAATGAGATTGAAATGAAATGTAAACAACAATGTATCAAACAGCCACAGAGTTGAAACAAAGGTAGGGGTCGGAAGGTCGGAACACATAGGTTTGTGATTTTGATAATAAGAGGTCTATAAGAATAAGTGTGGCTGGCCTTTACATTGGGACCTGTTTACCATTGTGATATTATTACTATTATTATAATATTACTATAGAGAAACCATACCAAATAATGTAATTGTCGCAATCGCAACCTGTACCACGCGAACAAAACGTCGTAAGCGCCGTTAAATTCATGGCGCTTACGCGTTTATGTCGCGAGACTCACGCTCCGCTTCTATGGTTTGTTGTCAAAACAACACCAACTCATGGTGCAAACTCATGGTACATATATAAATAAGCGATTAACATGTACAAAAGTTACCAAACACACAAACTTATGTGTTCCGACCTTCCGACCCCCACCTTTGTTTCAACTCTGTGGCTGTTTGATACATTTCATTTCAATCTCATTTCCCTGGCTACACATATTCGCAAGTTCCCAGGAGATTCCGCTTAGCAGTACTGGTTCTATGTGCCGGTTCTATAAGTTAGTAATTAATAATAGTTCAATGCTGTTTACAGCACATTAATTACTGTTTCATGTACCTCGCGTTGTCCCGGCATTTTTGCCACGGCTCATGGGAGCCTGGGGTCCGCTTGGCAACTAATCCCAAGAATTGGCGTAAGCACTAGTTTTTACGAAAGCGACTTCCATCAGACCTTCCAACCCAGAGGGGAAACTAGGCCTTGTTGGGATTAGCCCAGTTTCCTCACGATGTTTTCCTTCACCGAAAAGCGACTGGTAAATATCAAATGATATTTCGTTCGTTCCGAAGAACTCATTGGTACGAGCCGGGGTTTGAACCCGCGACCTCCGGATTGCAAGTCGCACGCTGTGACCGCTAGGCCATCAGCGCTTCCACATTGATAACTGTTTATTGCGAGTAAATACATTTGCTACTTGCGTGGCAAATGTATAAAATGTGTAAACAGTCCTAATGTGACGATCAGACACAGTTTATTTTATCCCGCAACTACTGTAGAGTAATATGTATATATATTTTTTTATGGAGCGGTCTATGACTAAATTAAGGTTAAAACAGTATCAATGTTTAAGTTCCTCTTTTTTAATCAAAATGGCCACATCTCACAAAATAGAATAGAATAGAAAGAATTTATTCGTTAGGCACACACAAATAGAAAATTATACAAAACAGAGAAACATAAAAAATAAAAAGTGCCACGAAATGGTCTCACCTCAGCATGTAAATACGTATAATACTGAATGTAATGTAAAATCTGGATATGTAAATAATTTGTATAGTAAAAAATTATGTATGTATCCGTTTAAATATCTTCAAGAAAGTTCAAATTTAAACTGTTGTGAGACATACTAACATTAAATCATTTTACGGTTTCAAGAAAGTATGTATGTATGTATGTATAAACTCTTTATTGTACAAAGACATAGAACACAAATATGGCACAGAAATAGGCAGTACAAAGGCGAACTTATCCCTTTAAGGGATTTCTTCCAGTTAACCTTTGAGTAGATGAGAATTGATGAAGAACGGTAGACAAATATAGCACTGCGTACAATAGACTAGAGGAAAGTCAATAAATTTATAAAAGAGGGCGAAAATAAATAAAATAAGATAAAAATTTGAAGTAACAGTATAACAAATATATATAATACCTACGTTTTATATAATAAATATACATCCATAGTCACAAACAGTAAATTCTGGTCCGATAGCCACAGTTTCCTTAACTGCTTGAAAGTTGTTTATGAAGGTGAAAATATATAAGCGCCTTCCGGCTTAGCAGGGCAGTACACTTACCTGTATTGAGTATTGCCCTTACTTTATCCTTGGTAATAGGTACATTTACCTTAATTTAAATTAGGCCTATAATTCTACTCCCGCTATCTCTGTCACATTACCTCCGACTCATTGCGAAGTGGAAAGTTTTTCAATTCGACCTAGGGTAATAAATTCACGTGGACTTGCTTAACGGAGTGATTAACGGTATAAGTACTTAACTTGTCTTATCGGATTGAGGTAAGTAGATAATTTACATAAATAAATATTATAGGACATTCTTACACAGATTGACTAAGTCCCACAGTAAGCTCAAGAAGGCTTGTGTTGTGGCAAAGGTTGTGGGTACTTAGTAGTAGTAGACAGTAGTAATCACTTTATTGTACACAATGCAGGTTTACAAAAATAAATTATAGTAATGGAAGTACAAAGGCGAACTTATCCCTATAAAGGATCTCTTCCAGCTAACCTTTGAGTAGATGAGTGGAAAACTATAGCCAGGTCAGACTTAGACAACGATATTTAATATACAAATAGATAAATACATAGAAAACACACAAGATTCAGGAACAAATATCTGTGCTCATCACACAAATAAATGCCCTTACCGGGATTCGAACCCAGGACCATCAGCTTCACAGGCAGGCTAGTCGTCAAACTTGTTTTATAACTTTTGAGTTTTCAATCGCACTATTTCCTCCCGCGGACGTGGAATGAGCTCCCTGCCGAGGTTTCTTCAAAAAAGGAGTGTACAGGTTTTTAAAGGGTCGGCAACGCGCATGTAATATGTCTGGTATTGCAGACGTTCATAGGCTACGGTGACTGCTTACCATCAGACGGGCCGTATGTAATATATATTTAAAAAAAAAACTATACCTCTTGCGTCCCAATACAGTTTCTTCAGTTTTCTCGCTATTACTGTTAATTTATTTTATAAAATGAGTGAGTGCCCTTTTTTTGACGGAGTGGGAATGCACTTACGCACAGTGAGTGGGACTCGCCGCTGCTTTCCTCTCTTGGCGAGAGGGGGGAGGGGAGAATTTGGCCTTACCCACTAAACCCACTCCGGCGTTTTACCCTCTTTGCCGTTCGTGAAGGCGCACTGGGATGGATGACATTCCACCACGGCGCCCTCCGGCAGCCCCTACTTATCGCCAGGGCACCTTCACAATCTTAAAATAAATTGTAGGGCATCTAAAAAACCCCTACAATTTACAAACTGTTCTCTGAACCTATTCGGTTTGCCACCGCAGCACTGTTAATGGCAGCGTTGCGCGTTGCACGCGTGCATGCCGCGTATCGAGTGCATTTCCATAATGGGCCAATTTCAGAAGTAGGCCCCGCTGCTGCCTGCCAAGACTGTTTACGGGTTCAGCTTAAATTTACGGTATCGCGTAATAATACGGTTGCTACGGCTGTATTAATGGTTACGATATTTTTAAACAGTTGCCATAGTTCCCTATTGTGTTGCAGAAAGTTTTTTGTCATATTTTTGTATTGCATAATGTTACTTGGCAGAAATGTTTGGCAGAATTACCTTCCGCATACTGCTTTTCGCATAATATTACTTTGTAGTTTTTTTTGCATAATATTTATTTGACAGAAAACCCTAACCGGACCCATTTAGAAAATCTGCCGAATGAATATTATATCAAGTATCAAGTATATGTGATAAGATAAGATAAGATAAGATATCTTTATTTCATTATAAAATACATTATAAATTTGCCTTCAATCAAACCTAAAACGCATAACTATAATGATCGTCAGAGATTATGTTCATAGGAATACAATTTTGTATTATTATTATTATAGTACAATTAGTACAATATATAGTATAGTATTATTAGTACAATATTACAATTTTTATTAAGATTATTTCTATACAGTGAAAAATTAAGTTTCGTCAAACACTACTAATATTATATATTGGTCAGCTCAACTACTGTGGTTACATAATATTTTATTGTTTAAAATAATATCAAATTCGGAATAATCATTGGTCATGTACTCTTTAACGCTGTACAATGTGCGAGACAACAGAAGTGTTTTCACTCGTAAACGGAATAAACTTTCGCTTTCTATATTTTTAATCATCATTCGCTTGCCCTTGTCCCATTCACTTGGGGTCGGCGCAGCATGTCTTTTTCTTCCATACATCTCTGTCACCCGTCATCTCATCATTCACTTGCGTTAGTTTCATATCATCTTTCACACAGTCCATCCACCTTTTCCTCGGTTTTCCTCTCCTCGTACTTCCCTCCACATTCATTCTTAATACCTTTCTCGTCACATGACTTTCATCCCTCCGCATCACATGCCCGTACCATGCTAGGCGATTTGCCCTTACTTTTTCTGTTATGGGTGCAACTTTCAGGCTTCCTCTTATATACTCATTCCTTATCCTATCCATTCTCGTCACGCCACACATCCACCTTAACATTCTCATCTCCGCTACATGCAATCTCTTTTCATCCTTCACCTTTAGGGCCCAACACTCTGATCCATACATGACGACAGGTCTTATGATCGTTTTATAAATTTTACCCTTCAACCGAAGGGGCATACGGGCGTCACAAATGGTTCCCGTAACCTGTCGCCATTTCATCCATCCTGTGCTAATCCGGTTTTTCACGTCGCGGTCAATATCGCCATCGCACTGCACGAGCGAACCGAGGTACTTGAAGTCGGAGCAGACCGGCAATGTAACGCTATCGAGTTCTATGGCAGCAAAACTGGAGAGACCGCCAAAATCGCAGAACATGTGTTCTGTTTTAGATCTGCTGATCTTTAGGCCAACATTCTCCAATTTTTGCCGCCATTTCTCAAGTCTGCTCTGCACCTCTAGTTCGTTTTCACCTACAAGCACAATGTCATCAGCAAACAGCATACACCAAGGTGCCTCCTCCTGTATGTCCGATGACAGTGCGTCCATAACTAGCAGGAAGAGGTAAGGGCTTAAAGCCGATCCCTGGTGCAAGCCTACTGTGACACTGAACCTGTCGGTGGTGCCAGCTGCTGACCGGACGCGTGTACAACATCGGTTGTACATTGACCGGATTAGCTCCACATACTTCCCAGGCACGCATTTCTCTTTCAGAGCCCACCACAAAACCTCTCGGGGTACTCGATCGTATGCTTTTTCGAGGTCAACAAACACCATATGCAGGTTCTTTTTAGCATGTCTGTATTTTTCGCACATTTGGCGAAGTGCAAAAATGGCGTCTGTTGTACCTCTCCCCGGCATAAACCCGAACTGGTTTTGTGTTATATCACTCTCATCTCTCAGGCGTCTCTCTATCACTTTTTCCCATATTTTCATGCTATGTGACATGAGCTTTATTCCTCTATAGTTGTTGCATTCCTGTACATCCCCTTTGTTTTTAAAAATGGGCACCAGCAAACTGTCACACCATTCGTCGGGGATTGTTTCTTCATGCAACAACTTATTGAAGAATAAAGTCAGCCACATACATCCATCCTCACGCAATAACTTCCATACCTCTCCTGGTATATCATCTGGTCCTACAGATTTTCCATTTTTCATACTTCTCACAGCCGTTCTTACTTCATCCATACATATTTCTTTCACTGCACCCATATTTATCAGCCTGTGCTCTAGCACCCTGCCCCATTCATTTTCTTCATTCATCAACCTTTCGAAGTAGACTTTCCAACGTTCTTTTATCGCTTCATCTTTCGTAATCACCTTACCTGCATCATCTTTCACACATTTTATATGAGCCATATCCCGAGAACTTCTTTCTCTCGCTTTCGCTAGGCGGTACAGCTGCTTTCTATATTTTTAATATTGTATGGTAACTTATTATAGAGTTCACATCCCATAGGGTCAGGTAAGCGCTTACTCATCTTTAACCTATATCTATAGGTAGTTGGTATAATATCCAGAGATCGTTTTGTTTGGCGCGGATTACACTGTGATCGTACCTTAAATTGTTTGATGTTTTTTCTTACATATAAGATTATTTCCATTATGTATACAGAGATTGAGCTTAAAATACTTAATTTTTTAAAGTGCTGTCTACATGGATCCCGATACTTAGCCCCCACTAGTATTCTTATAGCTTGCTTTTGTAACTTTAAAACTCGCTCATTTTCTATAGATTTTCCCCATAGTAGTATGCCATACGATATAATTGAATGAACATAGGCGTAATAAATTTGTTTTAAGCTATCGTTCGATACTAAGGTTTTGAGTTGCCTCATTGCATAAATACCCTTCGCAATTTTACTGCAGACCAAATCTATGTGGAGATTCCACTTTAATGCAGCATCCAACTGAAATCCAAGAAGCCTAACGTTGTCGACTGTTTGTATTATTCTATTGTCACTTAAGGTGACGTGTAGTGTTGTTGTAGGTTTACGCGATTGGAATAACATTATGTTAGTTTTTTCTGAATTTAACTGTAAACCATTCGCTTTGAACCAGTTCTCACATGTGTGAATAGTTTTAACTATTTTTACTTGCAATTCTTCGTATGTTTCAGCACTTACTACAATTGATGTGTCATCAGCATACAATATCATTTTTCCGTCTATGTTTAATGTCCATAAATCGTTAACAAAGATAAGAAATAAAGTATTACCCAATGCGGATCCCTGTGGAACACCGATGGATACGTTATGAGCAGATGATCTTTGTCGTATTCCATTAATCTTAACTTCAACCGATTGTTTTCTCTCAGTTAAAAAAGATTTTATCAATTTGCCGATTTAAAGTGAAAGTATAATTCGACAAAGTTTTCTGCGGTACTTGTTATGCGAAATGTGTTTCTGACAGATGTGAACCCCAGTTGCCACATTTGCATGATGGTAGGTATTTATAGCTATATCGCACCGCAAATTGAAACCACACACAACTTTACACCACCACATGCTACGTAGTGTCACTCACTTGCAGTTCAAAATAGCAGTTTATGTGATTGCTACATAATGAATACGAGTGTAGTTTTATGAAACGAGCGATAAGCGTGTTTCATAAAAACATCACGAGTGTTTTTAATGTAAAAAAGATCTATGTAACTTCGTATAAGATGAATACAGTCTAAGGAAAAACGTGCCTCGGAAATCAAGAAAATTTGATTCCCGCATAGATGGCGCTACCTCCAATACCAACCTTTGGCCTATTCTCGGCTAGATGAAGTTGACAGTTTCGTTTCTTATTAAACAATTTTAACACATATCAGTGAAAGAACATGGGTCAGAATCATATAAAAATTATAAATACATGTTTTGATATTTTTATTTTTAGTTTTAATAGTGTGTCAATAGATGGCAGTAAATTTACTGTGACTACAAAATTTACTTTATCTACTCACATATTAATAAGCTCTCTATGATGTGTCCCGGATACGCATGTTACTACTACCAAAGATAGATATAACTCCGTAATAGATGGATACAGTGTAAGGAAATAACGTGCCTCGAAAATCAAGAAAATTTTATTCTCGTTCAGAGGGCGCTACTAGCTTTGGCCTACTGTCGTATAGATGGCGTTGACCGTTTCATTTATTATTTAACAATTTTAACGCTGATCAGTGAAAGAACATGGGTCTAAATCATAAAAATAATTAATGCAAATAAAAAAAAACATTTATCCACATTTAAATACATTTTATCGTATTTTTATAAATCTTCATTTTTAGTTTTAAAGTGTGTCGACAGATGGCAGTGAATTTACTGGGGTTACAAAATTTACTATGACAGTACCGCTCTAGTATAAGTTACTCTATGCTACTACTATTTATTTAGATTTATATTTGCAACTCGTATTTTATCTGTATTTTTTTCGCATCATCTTATTGACAAATCTACTGAATTTTCCTAGTCCTCACGACACAGGCTTGACCTAGTGTGAGGGCTACTGCTACCCAAATTGTCATATTTGTAAGTGAAACCAATTGTTTTATCCTATAGATGAATCTATGCCTGGTAACGAAATAATTTTTTGTATTTTTTTTGTATTTTTTTTTCGTATTACGGCGTTTAATCACACTGTTTGGATTGACTATATGTACAGAAATGTCGTGACTTCCAGCATATCGAGTAGGTGCTTTTTATAGCTAAGTAAAAATCCATCAATAGCGCAAAGATGACCGGAGATTTTCTGCAATTTTATTGGTGGATTTTTATAGCTCACCGCACCGCTACTATGCTCCGCTCCAGTGGACAGGCAGCCAAATGGGCCTGCAATTTCACTGAGGCCTCGCAGGCTGCCAAGACTTTACGGTTTTAGTTTAATATACAGTAACGGGTAATACATACAGCCTACATATAAGTTAACCTAACCTAAGGCTCAGAATAGGTAGTACTATCATACAGAACGGCCACGCACCGCCCCGACTCGAATTACCTCGCCCCGCGACACCAGATTGACGGCCGTTTGCCGGCCGCTCAGTAATATTTTTAAGCAACTTACACTATGACCACACTATGACGCATGACGCGTGTACAGACGTGCCGTTCACATATAGAAACGCAAGTGATTTTTGATATATAGCGTGTCCACCCTGTGCCTAAGGCAAGAAAGGTAGACCTAGGTAAGCAAGTTAAATAAGTGTAACAATATGTGTGGGACGTGGGATGTATGCATGTATGAGTGTGGGTAAGGTTACACACACTACAGTATGTATCATATAAAGGTAAGTTTCCTGATATTGTCCACGCAATTTATAGGTTCAATAGTCTAAGGGCCAATTTGAGACAATCCGTTCGATCGTGAAAACCTGAAAACCCTTCGTAAAAGTATACCAATATCGAGATACCAAATTGTTAATATTGGTGTAATGGAGGGCAATCTTGTGTAAAAATATCTGAGAAATGGGTATTTGGAATTTAGTTTTAGCTTTGCTCAAACAAGCATGTTTTGCTGCATAAAAAGATTGATTTTATACAAAGGTTTTTCAACTTTACATTCTACGTAGGATTGAATGCGTTGAGCTGTCTCCAAATCGCAAAAAATTACTTTATTTGGTCAGCTGAAATGTAGGGGAGACCGAGGTGAGTTGTGACAGAGGAGAGTTGTGACATCGTCGATTTATTAGAATCTATTAACTAATAACGAGCTCGCAATAGCGTGCGTTTGTTAGTTCAAGTTACTAGCTAACAAACGCGCACTGTTGTGAGCTACAATGTAACAACTCTCCTCTGTCACAACTCACCTCGGTCGCCCCTATAACAGCTATTTTTTTCGTATTTGTCCTATACATCTGGGGTCAGATTCATATATACCTAAGACATGGGTAAAAATAACACTACGTTTTTAACAAGCATAAACTTATTCTACATCATTGCTATTCCATTTAAAAATAAGCCTTGTGTATAGGGTAGACTTCTTTTTAAATGGAATAAGAATGAAATATAAAAAGTTTTTGGGTGTAAAAACTTAGTTTAATTTTTACCCGTGTCTTATATTTACCCTACCTGACCCTATTAAATAGATGACTTTAGGTGTAAAATTGTGACGTTTTCAATCAAAATCCTTACGGCTTGTCGCTTACCATAATAAGGACGAAATTGGATTGTATCTTTATACGAATAACCTGTCAGAGCGTCCTTATGGCAAGCGATAATGTGGTTACCTTTTGATTGAAAACGACACAATTCATAAAGAGTTACATGGGAGTTGTACGGTCAGCTGCAGCAGAGTACTGCATACGAAATTATATGCAGGGGGGTCCTTTTCTCTACAGCTAACTGTACCCCTTTTCATTAGAGCCATAATAATATTATGCGGCTAAACGTTTAAAAAGCATCCTAGGCATCCTAGCATAGTTAGATTCAAGTAAGCAGGGAAAATATTAAATCCAGCTCGTAATTTCCAAGTAGTAATAGAAGGGTAATACAGGTGCGGAACTACTGGTTCGGCAGTGGATACGGTGTGCCAGTGACACACAATTACCCAGCACAGAGTACACTGCAAGCTAGCACCAATATTTTTTTAGGGTTCCGTACATCAAAAGGAAAAAACGGAACCCTTATAGGATCACTCGTGCGTCTGTCTGTCCGTCTGTCACAGCCTATTTTCTCCGAAACTACTGGACCAATTAAGTTTAAATTTGGTACGCATATGTAAGTTTGTGACCCAAAGACGTCCGTGTATTTGGGTCACGTGTATGTAACGTAAACGAATGCATTTTAAATATGGGGGTCACTTTTGGGGGGTAAATGTGAAAATTAAAAAATAAAGTTTTCAAACTATATCGTGTGACATATCAAATGAAAGAGCTCATTGTGAGAATCTTAAATAAATTATTTTTTTAATTTTATAATAAATAGTTTAGAAGTTATTTAAGAAAATATCCAAAAAATGACAATTTCCCCCCCTTGTCTCCGAAACTACTGGGCCTAAAGTTTTGAAAAAAATACACAAAATAGTTCTTTACCTATAAATGACAGGAAAACCTATTAGAAATGTGCAGTCAAGCGTGAGTCGGACTTAATTACTTAGTTTTGATCCGACCCCCACGGGTTTTTTAAAGACATTTCACTCACGTTTCACATAAAAAAATACATTGTTAAAAGTTGTGTAATGTACGGAACCCTTGGAACGCGAGTCCGCCTCGCACTTGGCCGGTTTTTTACTAGCTTATTTGATTATCCCACTGCTGGGCAAATGCCCCTTGATTTCGAAGACTCCCGATGTTGTGTTTCTTCCGGCCAGTTGTTCAGGAAGCTGTCCTGGTCCCGCCACCTCCGTTTGGGCCTGCCCCTTCCTTGAATTTCACAGAAAGTAGAATCAAATGAAATCTTCCAAAAAATAATTGTACCAGGGCCATCATTACCATACTTTTAATAAAATAGCATTTCACAATTATTTTCCATCTGTATAGAGGTTTTTGGTAAGGGGCATCTCACGTTAGACCGGGCCGGGTCTAGTCCGGAGCTTCCAGCGCTTACTTTTCTATGATCACGTGATGCTTTCATAGGAAACGAACAGAAGCCCCGGCCCGGCCGGACTCGGCCCGGTCTAACGTGAGTCATACTTTACTTATGCCACAGAATAAGTAATAGTATTATCATACAGAACGGCCACGCACCGCCCCGCCCCGACTCGAATTACCTCGCCCCGCGACAGCAGATTGACGACCGTTTGCCGACCGCTCAGTCTTGTTTTTAAGCAACTTACACAATGACGCATGCCGCGTGTACAGACGTGCCGTTCACACATAGAAACGCAAGTGATTTTTGATGTATAGCGTGTCCACCCTTTGCTTCTGCCTGGCAGTGTGCTATTACCAGTTGCACGGTACTCCTGCACAGATCGAAGAGTTAATGCACCCAGTGCCTCTTGGTTCACTTGCGTTGAAAACCGGAACTTGAGCATTTCCTTCTAATAGGCGGAGCCGGTTTCAGATTTAAAAATTTGTTACGGCTTTGATACTACAGTAGAATCCGTTTAATATAGTCATATTAACAGTCGCTTATACTGACCAACCAAAATCACAATCCAATAAATTTAAATAATATTATGATTTAAGAATTTATTTCTCCAAAAGAATATTACAATTCACTTACATAGAGAAATACGAACAAGCATAAATAATGAATATAATAATAATAATTAATATTGTCAGATTCGAAATAATATAGACTAGAATAATAATTAGAATGTCAAAAATTCATATAAATTCATATAATTCATATTTAAAAAAAAAGGATTAATTTGGAAAAAAATAACAAAAATATAAAGTCGTACAATTATGCTTCACATGACATCCGCTTAGTATGACGTGGTTTTCACTTTCCTTCGATGTCATTATAAGCGTCTTCTACTGTACTTTGACGATCGTCTTTTTGATTGGCGCGTATCTGACACATGATTTTCACTTCCTTTTGCGAGCACCAATCAGCGCGAGTAATCTTTAAGGATGTATAAAATTGACCCTAAGAAGTTGTTAAATCTGAATCTCTTGGTCGATTTAATAATTGATGTAATCAGATAACTCCCAATCTGTATACACACAGCACAGCTAAACTGTGGAATGAACTGTCGCCTGCGGTATTTCCGGACCGATATGACCTTCAAACCTTCAAGAAAAGAGCGTATTCCCATCTTAAAGGCCGGCAACGCACTTACAACCCCTCTGGTGTTGCGGGTGTCCATGGGCGGCGGTAATCGTTTTCCATCAGGTGATCCGTCTGCTCGTTTGCCTCCTATTTCATAAAAAAAATAAAAAATAATAGAAGTTGTGTATGCGATAAGAATGTTCAGTGTGTGCCTGCCTTAAACGGTACACGTAAACAAGACATTGGACAAAGTCTGCAAACCGGAAGGAAATGTCAGGCGCAGAGACAATGCCGTCTAGCGGACGACATGACAGTTATTTACTCTCTTGTGAGGCATACAGTACAATAAAGCTGGTTCTTATGTATGGCAGTGAAACGTGGGCAGCGACCCAAAGGCACGTGCAGACCATCCCTGTTGTCGAAATTATGTTTCTGAGGTGAATGTGCGGCGTAACCAGCAGGCTGAGCACGGTAGCATTTTTATCGCCTGTCACCATGCCTGTGACGTTCTAACAAGTATGTAAGTGCGAAGGTGACAGGCAATAGTGACAGGTGATAAAAATGCAACCATGCTGTAGGCCGAGCACATGATTGACGCGACAGTATCTCGCCGCGAGATAGACTACCCGTCTTTTACTAACTGCATAAATTAAAGGGGGAAGGGTTGTCTATGTCGCGGCGAGATACTCTCGCGCAAATCATGTGCTAGCCCGGCTGACACCGCTGGCTCGACTAAATCCTATATACTTATCTACCAAACAAACCTCACTCTTATAACCTTGAAAAAAAAGGGATCGAGTCCGAAACACCGACACAAATTCTAAATATAATATAGTTAGATGAATGTAACAAATAAACATATATGTAATGAATTGTAAATATAATTGTCATTAAGACTGTCTGCCTAAAAAACCTCAACTTTACCACGTGTATGTAGATTGTAGGTTTAATATGTATAAAACATAAACAGACCTGTAACGATTGTTATCAATAAAATTTCATTTTCATTTTCATTTTCATTTTCATTTTCACCACGCTGCGCTCGAAGACTCAAATAATAGACGTTGCTCGAAAAGCCGCTAAGTTGAAATGGGACTAGGCTGGTCATGTCTGCCGAATGCCGGACGACTTGTGGGCCAAGTTAACCACGGAGTGGGAGCCCCACGAGTCTAACCGGGGATCCGGCAGACCTCGTCGGCGATGGCAGGATAACTTGGACTCCTTTTTGAGAGGCTGGCCAGATATAGCACTAAACAGTGACGAGTGGAAAAAGAGAGGGGAGGCCTTTGGGACACATTAGTTTCTGAATAACATAACTATAATAAAAAATATCTAGGTCTTAAACCAACAGTATAGGGATTTATTTTTCACTTTTTCGGAGTTGGTCCGATAGTAGTTGTGAAGATAAATTTTGCGGACTTGACGCGGGCGCGGTCACTGTCAATTTAACACATTTTAACTATAAAACTCCCGTAATACTCGAACATTATTAAAATGATTTTGAATACGTCACGTGAGTGACCCAACTCACGTATGTCGAATCGCTCGACATGTTTCGATCCATTGCTCCGTGAAGAGGATGCTCGTAAATGGATCGAAACATGTCGAGCGTCTATTCGAATTAATAATACGTGAGTAACCTGTTTAAAATAAAATAATTTTATTTATTATTTATTTATTTAAACTTTATTGCACAATACATGAAGGTACAAAAGGCGGACTTAATGTCTTAAGGCATTCTCTACCGGTCAACCAATGAGTTAAACCAGAAAGATTAAGTAGGTGCAGTTAATTTTAATATGTTTACACACTTTATCTAGGATTTTGATAATTGTAGCGGCCGCGTCCACGCCGCAGCAGCAGCAGTAATGTCAAAACAGTAATACAGCTGCAGTTGAAATACGAATGTCGCCTTTATATAATAGTAACTTTTGCCCGCCTTCGTCTTCGTCTGCGTGGACTTAGTAACCTCAGCTAGAGTAAGAATAGCGCCTGGAGAAAGTCTTATAGCAATCATTCAAGTTGGGCATAATATGCACACAAATATTAGGCAACTCATTTATTATCTCAATTCCACCATGATTCCACCCCGCTGTTCACCTTCTAAAGGGATGATTTTCGGGATTAAAACTATCCTATGTCCTTCCCCGGGACTGAAACTATCTCTACGCCAAATTTCAACTAAATCGGTTTAGCGGTTTAAGCGTGAAGAGGTAACACACAGACAGACTTTCGCATTTATAATATTAGTATGGATAGCGAACCGTTTCGCCTCAGTAGGTATAGACCGACGCAAAGAAATCCACCTGTATACAGTATACACATAAACAGAGCATTGGATAAAGTCTGCATGACCGGAAGGAAATATCCTGCAGGTGCAGACAACGTGTAGCGGCCGGCAACGCCGGTTTTACTCTCCTGAACTTGATCTGATCGGAGACGCAAGCGGCGCGCGGCGCGGTGCGTGGCGCGGCGAAAGGCCATTCATACATTGCGCTCGACGATTGCGATTGATTTTACAGGTTTAATTTTAAACACCAGCCATATTCTGACTTTCTTCTTACGAGGATACAGTCACTACGCATTATGGCTGGTGATTAAAATTTCACCCTTTACGAAATGAACCGCCTTGATTTGCCGTTCGCCGCGCCGCGCACCGCTTACCGCAGTCCGCGGCTTTATGGTTTTCATCTAGTTTTGACACGACCTTGACGATCGTCTTCGTGAATGACTTTCACTTAGTACCTAAGTTAGTTATTAATTTAATAACTTATTTAGTTAAGAATTAGCTTTAAGTTTTTTGGCTGGGGACTGAAAATCAGCGCTCGCTGAGTCTCATCCATTTTACTGCACAAATATTTGTTAATTCTCCCTGATTTTTTATTGTACTTGCAATCCATTGTTTTATTTTGTGTTGGTAAATAAATATACTTTTATTTATTTATTTATTATTTCGCATGCACCAAACAGCGTAATCATCAAGGTCGTGTCAAAACAAGATCAAATCGGAAACAAGTTGTTAAATTTGAATCGGGCTAAATGCGCAATGGACGGAAATGTCGGTTTACACTCCTGCAAGGGACAGGAATGGCTGCGATATATGCAGTGTAAAGTCGGCATTATTTACGACGCACTTAGACTGGGATGGGCGGGAATAGTATTATTTTATGCTGCATGGTCCAGCAATATCTATAGATGGACATTTACATGCAGCTATAACACAGTTATGGCGATCGGAACCAGCGACGGAATAGGTATATTTGTCGGCGATCGATCGTAAGATCAGGCAGATCGTGAAATTCCTAGGCATATCGTGAAATGTAAAATACATTGTCTATTTCCCTGATTCGACGAAGCCCCGCGTAGCGGGGCTCCTATTTCTGGACAGTTTGCTTTTAGGGCATCTGAAGTAACGAACGAACCTATCCTACCTATCTATTGGTTTAATGTGACTACCGCCAAAACATTACAGAGGAACATTACGATCTGCCTGATCTTATGATCGGTCGCCGATATATAGACGAAGATCTCAGTACATTTATAACGTCAAAGAATGGTCCAAGTGCCCGACGCAGTTATCACTGATAGTTAATCCAATTTAAACTGTTGTTAGACATACTAACATTAAATAATTTCACGGTTTAGACTCACTTGTGTTGCGCGAGTGACTAAAACAAGTGGGTCTAAACCGTGAAATTATTTAATGATAGTTGATCCTTTCTTTATTCTATATTCTTAACCAATACACAAATTCCCGCTTTAAAAAAATGTGAATGGCCACTTTGATTTACTAATGAAATTATATTTGTCAAACAACTTGGTTAAAAGATAAGACAAACTACCTATACGATAAGATTTGTGTAAAAATTTATAGCATTTTATAAATATAAGGTATAAAATAAAATACTCTCGCTCATTTCTAGAATACAATCTAATTACTAAGTGATATTTATAAATAGCTGGTTTTCACTGCAAAAAATACTTATTTAGATCGTAATAACTTGAAGGGCCGACTGTACAAATGTCGTACTTGTATTATTAAGATCGTTTATTTTCCTTAAAATTAAATTTTTTTATGGATGTTGTTGTTTTTAGGGTTCCGTACCTCACAAGGAAAAAACGGAACCCTTATAGGATCACTCGTGCGTCTGTCTGTCTGTCTTTTTTATAATTTTAAGATAAATAATTTAGAAGTTATTTAAGAAAATAGGCAAAAATGACCATCCCCCCCCCCCTATATTTCCGAAACTACTGGATCAAAAATTAAAAACAAAATACACAAAATATCTCTTTACCTATAGATCACCGGAAAACCTATTAGAAATGTGCAGTCAAGCGTGAGTCGGACTTAATTACTTAGTTTTTGACCCGACCCCTACGGGTTTTTTTAAGACATTTCACATAAAAAATACATTGTTTAAATTGTATAATGTACTGAACCCCTAGAACGCGAGTCCGACTCGCACTTGGCCGGTTTTTTAACAAATAAACATATCAAGTTCATTTTTTAGATACGTTTAAAGAGAATTAACACAAAGCAAGGGTGAATTAGTAGATACTACTTCAGAGTATACAAGTGAGCTACAGAGGGTGTCACAAGCAGACCTCGTGTCTGCCAGTCGCAGCGGCAGGGTTGACGGCGCAGCGGAGCTCCGCTGCGGCGGACGGGTTAAATAGGTAATAAATACGATCCATTGCTTTAAATAAAATGTCTTCCTGGATACTTTCAAACGGGTTCAGAAAAAGGAGGAAGAGGATGAGGAGGAAGATGTGCAGTGCACAAGTTATCAACAGTAATTGGCACTTACGGTGCCACACCGCGGGTTTCCGTTCACCTATTCAAAAACTCTTTAAAAAATCTTATTTAAAATAACACTCAATAGAATTACTTTTTCGAATGCAGGAACCATGGAGACTATATAAAGGAGCCAAATCTCTATGTATGAAAAGTGTCCATCAAAAAACAGTAATTAGGCGGCGCCACCATACACCGAAATACTACCAAAAACAACCTACGTAAATTGGTCGGGTTATTTGTTGGTTCATGTTATACTCATGTCCCAGACCCTAACTAGCGCCACCGGAGAGATTAGGAACTATTATTTAAAGCTGAAAGCGGTCACTTTTGCAACAATTCTGCCATAAGAGATTGGCATCCTTTTCTATACCATCCATAGCAGGAACGTTTAAAAGATCAATGCAGTGCGACATAACATGACATTATGAGACACGAGCTTTTTATAGTAACTGCCAACAAGGATTGACAGTTACTTTATAAAGCACGTATCTCGCAACTCGTGTGTTGCTTTACATGTTGGCCGAATGATTTTGTATGTAACAAAACTTCTGTGAGACACAGACATATTAAACATATTAATAACGGGTCACTCACGTATGTTAAGTCGAAAAATACGTGAGTGACCCGTTATTAATATGTTTAATATGATTTTGTATGGTTAAAATTATCATTGCATTTCTAAGCAAAATTTATCTCAATATTGGATCCTATGCTAACCAGCGTTTAAATATTCGCCCGTATTGGATTTACACGCTGTATAAAAAACACAATTTTGAGTTACCCGGCTCTTAAAAGTTTCACACTGGCCTGTCCAATAAAACAAGTGACCTAGTGGGTTTACCGCAAACTCAGTCTTTTCGAAATCCACTTATCTCCACCACTCTTTCACTGTAAGAGCGAAAGGGACGGAAAAAGGCTAACTTCGA
Organism: Cydia strobilella; assembly: GCF_947568885.1. Taxonomy (NCBI): domain Eukaryota; kingdom Metazoa; phylum Arthropoda; class Insecta; order Lepidoptera; family Tortricidae; genus Cydia; species Cydia strobilella. Next base: position 1,088,080 of record NC_086045.1, read on the forward strand.
AAACTGACTTCGTGGATAAAGCCGCAGCCGTCTTGGAACATGATTCGGAATTAACTTGTTGCGGATTTGAAATGGTTTTGATACTTGATCATGATGATTGATGCGTATCTCACGTATGATTTTTCACTTCATCTCGCATGCACTCTTGAGCGATCGTGAGCGATCTTTAAGGTCGAATCAACCCTGTCGCCGCCGTCGCCCGCGCCGATTAATCGGTCGCGGAGGGCTGCAGCAGCCCGCAGTCTTCGTCGGACCTCAAACGCGTGCGCTCTATGAAACTCCTCGTTATGGAGCAAAACATGTCGAGCAATCATCGACTTTATTACGTGAATGACCATGTTTAACATATTTAATATGTCAGCGTCACAGACGTTTTGTTATTAAAATTGTCAAAACCATAACAATTTGTTAAATCTGAATCAGGCTCCGGACCATTTAGCGACTTAAACTTCCTCAAAGCTGTATTTAAGTACTTATTTCTTATCTAGACTCATCTGACTATCTAGATTGTAGACTAATTGAATGTTAGTCTTTAAGTTTTTGCGCTTAAGCTTAGTGAAGTTTAAATTCAGGGATTTTAAGTTTGAGGGAACCGTAATCTTAAATTATATTAAAGAATAAGGAACTTTGGAAAGGATAAGTTACTTAAATAGTTTTTTTATTATATCCGGTCTGGTGTTTAAAGTTCTAGGATAATGTTAATAATTAGTTTATAATCCAAAAAAAGACGTTATGAGTAAGATGGTCGCATTTCTATAATATATCGTGCGTCAAGGGATGTGTAGTGCACACCGGATCGGGGCTACCGCAAAAACCGAAATTCGCAAATTGCGAGGATCTTTCTCTTTTACTCCAATGTGGCGTAATTAGAGTGACAGAGAAAAATGCCCGCAATTTGCGAACTTCGATTTTCGCGGTTATAGCCCTGTGCGTAGGTTAGTTAGTTAGTTTTGCTGGGCATTTTCCGCAACTCGATATCCAATGTGCCTATTTTGCGTGAAACGAGGTAGCGCTACTCCAACCACCCCAGCTCCTCCACGAAGCCTAGCAAGGTCTTCAGGTTGCTAGTTGCTTCCTTTAGTGTGCATGGATTCCCTAGGTATTTGCTCCTATATACTTCTACCTGTTTACAGTCTAGGAGAATATGTTTTGTTGTTTCTTCTTCTGCCATGCACGCTCTGCACATGGGGCTGTCCGTTTTACCCATAATATGTAGGTGTTTGTTTAGTGTGTTATGTCCTGTTATTAATCCTACTATTTTACGTAGTTGGCTTCTTGGTGTTTTCAGTAATATTTTGGTAAGTTTGTGGTTCAGTTCCGGTAGAATTTATTTGGTTTGCCTGCATGTCTTCATTTCATTCCAGTACTTGTTGTGCAGTTGTCTGTGATGTTGTTCTAGCTGGTTGTGTATGTAGGATATTGGTAGGGGCATGATTGGCTCGGGTCCATATGCCGGTGTTTCTGAACCTTTCCTGGCCAGTTCATCCGCTGCATCGTTTCCTCTTGATCCACTATGCCCCTTTATCCATTGTACTGTTACTTTGTTGCCTTCTTTGGTCACTTCAGTGAGGCTTCGATGACATTCAAGTATAAGCTCTGAAGTAAGTTTGTCGCTGCATAGCGCTTGTAGTACCGATTTACTGTCTGACAGTATTAGTATGGTTTCGTGTTTCACTTGTCGTCTTGTAATAGCATTGCAAGCTTCTATTATTCCTAAACATTCAGCTTGGAATACCGTATTGTGTTCACCAAGGGACTTTGTGATGTGTATGTTCAGGTCCTCTGAGAAGACACCACATCCTGTCCCTTCGTTTGTCTTTGAGCCATCTGTGAATATTCTTAGGTTTATTTGGTTTAGTCCTTCTTTCGGATCTTCTACTATCTTCTATTAACGATATGGCGTAATCTTTCCAGAAGATCATAGTTTTTGGTATTTTGTCGATGGGCGCTACCAGCATGGGCAGTTTTAAGATCGTATTTTCATAGATCTTTTTGTGCGATGAGCTGAAAGATGTCCATAGGTTTAGATTTTTCAAACGAAGAGCTGTGGCAGCCGCTTCTTTCTGTATGTATATGTGTAGTGGCAGGAGTCCTAGCATTATTTCTAGAGCCGCAGTCGGAGTAGTTCTCATGCAGCCCGTTGCAGCCACACATGCTAGTCTTTGTGTTTTATTTAGTTTGTCTATTACTGTAGTTAGCTGGGTGCGGGGCCACCATACCACCGCGCCGTAGCTGATCATTGGCATTACTACCATTTTGTACAGCCACAGTATAATGTGAGGGGCAAGTCCCCATCTTTTTCCCACCATCCTCCGGCATTGCCAAAAGGCTACTGTTGCTTTGTTCAGTTTATTGTCCAGGTGTTTGTTCCAGTTCAGTTTATCGTCCAGGATTATGCCTAGATACTTTACGTCCTTTGAAAGTGTCAGTTTTGTGCCAAAAAGTGTTGGCATTGCATATGTACCCAGTTTTCGTTTGTGTGTGAAGAGAATTGTGTCGGTCTTTTTTGGGTTTACCGATAGGTCATTCTCCTTGCACCATTTCTCTACTATTCTCAGTGCTGTCTGTGTGAGATCGCACAGTGTGCTTATTACTAGGCCGCTGATTAGTATTACTAAGTCATCTGCGTACCCTATAGTCATAAAGTGTTTGTTGTTTAGTTTTGTTATCAAATCGTTTACAACCAGGTTCCAAAGCAATGGTGAGAGTACTCCTCCCTGGGGGCATCCTCTCATGACTAGTGCCTGGTGATTTTGATTTTCGGTTAGTCTTATTATTCTCTGTCTTAGCATATTCATTATCCATTCGATTATGAGCGGATTGGTTCCATGTCTATGTAATGCTTGTTGAATGCTGCTGAAATTGGTCTTGTCAAAGGCTCCCTCTATGTCGATGAAGGTGCCTAGACAGGAGTTTTTCCTCGCTAACGCATTCTCTATGTTGCTTACTACAGCATGGAGAGCTGAGTCAGTTGATTTACCTTGACTGTAGGCGTGTTGGTTTGGATGGATTGCTATGTTTTTTAGAGCCGTGTCCTTCAGTTCTCTGTCACATAATCTTTCTAGTGTTTTTAGCATGAAGGACGTTAGGCTGATTGGTCTGAAAGACTTAGGATCCGAATAATCGGTTTTTCCTGGTTTTGGTAGGAAAATCACTTTCACTTCCCTCCATTTCTGTGGTATATACCTAAAGGCTATACAGCTGCACAGTAGATTGGATAGATGTTTTATTAGTGTGTGTCCTCCCCACTTTAGTAGGGCTGGGTAGATTCCGTCTGTTCCCGGCGATTTAAAGTTATCAAAACTATTTACCGCCCAGGTCGTTTTGCTATGTTCTGTTATGCGTTCTGCTGTCTTCCATTCTCTTTCAGTTGGATTGTAGTTCGTTATGTGTTGTTCCGGGTCTTGCTCATTTACTACCTTGCATCCTGGGAAGTGGGTCTCAACCAGTAGCCTTTCTGTCTCTGCTGGGCTACTGGTGGTGCTATTATCCTGTCTCCTCAGGGTGCCCAGTAGTTGCCTTGGTTGGTCTGCAAGGATTTTCCTTGTTCTGTTTGCCTGTGTTACAGTGGATATGTTATCGCAGAAATTCCGCCATGTGGCTGATTTTCTGTATCTCAGTCTTTTCTTATAGTCTGTTTTAGCTGTTTTGTACTTATCCCAGTCCTCTTCAGCTCTTGTGTTCATTGCTCTGTTAAGTAACCTTCTCATTTTTGTTCTCATTCGGTCCAACTCCGGTCCCCACCAGCTGTTGTTGTTACTGCTTTTCCCTCTAGCTGATGAGGTCGATAGTGGACATGTGTTTTCGTAGCTATCGGTAATGTTCTTAATAAGTAAGTTTACCTGTTCCTCCAACTCCTTTGTATTGCTAGGTCTGTCTGTGTGTGTGTTATTGTCTAGTTTACCTTCCAGAAGTTCCTTGTACGCCGGTATGTCCGTGCGTCTCGGGTTTCTTCTAGGTGTGGGTGGCTGTTAGGTCGTACCGAATCCATCTGTGGTCGGAGCAGGATAGCTCGTCCGACACGTGCCAGTTGGATATGTGTTGAGCTGCCAGTCCTGTGCTTAGAGTAATGTCAATTATAGTATTACATCTACGAGTGACAAAGGTTGGTTTGGATCCTGTGTTTAATATATCTAGGTTAGTTGACATAAGGTATTCAACAATATCGTTACCTCTTTTGTTGTTGGTTTCCATTCCCCATAGGTTGTGATGGCCGTTGCAGTCTGCAGATATGACCAGCTCGAGCCTTTCTCGTTCGCAGTAGCGTATGAGGTTGTTCATCTCCACTGGAGGTGGTTCGTCCTCGGCCGCCATGTAGGTGGACGCCAGGACTATCTCCGGTAGATTTGAGTTTTGTGTTCTGAGGAGTTTTATGGCACACACGTCTCTGGAACAGAATTGAGTTAGTGGTTGTGCCATTATGTTACGAGATATGTATATGCAAGTTCTGGGTTTGTATTGTGTGTTATAAAATAAATTACCTCCGGTGTTACAAAGGCCGTTTATGCGTGTGTTCCTGATCCACGGCTCCTGGATCAGGGCTATGGATGTTGGGTTAACCTCCAGCCATTTTCGAAGTTGAGCCGTTGCAGATTCGCTGTGCTGGAGGTTAACCTGGAGGACCTTACAGTGGGAAGGCGCCATCGGAGGGTGTCCCTTCTGCCGCTTTTCCCTTCAGGTCCAGGAGACTTATCCCCTTAGGTAGCCCGTCTTCGTCCTCAGAGTCCAGCAATATGCCTTCCTCGAGGTCAAAGTCTCCTTGTTTTTCCGCGCTGTCCGTGTCCATAGCAGAGGGGGTATCGGGTGTGGATGTTTTTTCCGCGGTCTTGTCCTCCCCTTTGTTCATGTTCTCCTCTGTTGTGTTTTTCTCCGGTGGAGAATCCCTGAAGCGCCCTCCGCCGTGCTGGAAACGGATGTAGACTGTCCCACATAAGTAGTTCAGTCTCCTCCCTTTTTCCATCACAGTAGGAACGACGTCCTCAGGTATTCCCACAAGGAGTAGGGTGCAGGATCTCTTCTTAAGGGGGATCGCCTGGTTGAGAGTCCACTTTCTCACCATGGCCCACGGGTTCTGGAAGTTTAGGACCCTTCCCACCTTGGTAAGGTTTTCTTCCAGGGCCGGGATCAAAATACCGCACCTTGTGTTACGGACCATCTCGTCCTCCCTCTTCCCGACTAGACGGTCTCCGTTCTCGAGGGTGGCCGACTCCAGCCACTTCATCAGCCACTCTTTGGTTTTTGCGTCCTGGCACCACAGCTTCAGGTACCCATCCACAAAACTGGGTCTACCCGAGAACGCTGGGGCCTCCGCTACGGTATCCAGATCGGTCTCTATGGCCGCCTGGAAGATGGCGTCCCCGATCTTCCTCTCCACCGTTTCAGCGTCCTGCTGCGTCAGCCTGCCCGTGCGGTCGTTGGTGATCGCAACCGTCAGGTCCGTCGCTGCCGCCGCTGCATAGGAGGAGGGTTGTATCTCATTCCCCATGGCGTCTGTCCTGCGTTTTTTGTAGTCGCCTCTGGGGGATATGGTTTCATCCAGGCGCGCCCTCTTGGCTTTTCCCTCCGGTTTCTTTGCCTGGTTTTGTTCTGCAGTGGTCGTCACTCCCTCACCCTGTCCCTTCTGGGCGTCAACCTCCTGCTTGTTCTCAGAGGTGCGGCTGTTTGCCTCTCTGCGCTTTTGGAGCCGCTGCCTCTGCCTCTGCGAGACTTTCTTCCGCAGTGGTGCGTTTTCTTCAGTCTGGGCAGGCTTCCCTCTTGGTTTGCACCTGATCTCCCAGCCGGGATCTATGATCTGCTTTGAGGGTTCAACAGGTGTTGTCCCACTCGCCGCCGTCATCGGTTTGCTTGTGGAGGGTCTAGCTGTCGGAGGCTCCATCGTCTCTAGTTCAGTCACCTGGGCTGGGGTTCCGGTAGGTACCCCGGCTTTCAGCGGCCTATCTAGCTTCAATGGCTTCTCCTCGGCTTTACCACTCACTATCTGTTTCGCCCCCCTTAGTGCTTCAGCTTTCGCCGTCTCAGCTAAGGAGGTCGTTTGTTTCTGTTTGTATTTTTTATTTTGATTTTTATTTAAAGTCTCTTCCATTCAGTTCCCACGAGTAGCTAGGGATGTAAAAGGTCAGTACTACGCAGAGCCCCGCTTGCGTAGACAAGGCTTTATACAACGGGTGTCGCCCGGTACCCGAGGCCTATCGTTCGCGACTGAGCTTCCTCTCAGCCATGCATCCATCGGCACGATCAGTTACACCTTGGATTAGGGGATTGGAAATTGGAAAGGGGTTAGAAGGTTAGGAGAAGGGAAGAGAGGGAAGGAGGGTTGACACGGGAATTTAACCTCTTGAAAGCCGGAACGCGGACCCAAGCTAGCAGGCACTGAACTCCAATTGTTAATTAATTAGAATTCAATACCTACTGCGCGGGTCCACGCTCCGGCGTTCGAGAGGCTAAGACAGGAAATGATAGTTTGGAACATGGGATTAACCTCTCGAAAGCCGGAACGCGGACCCACTAGCAGGCATTGAACTCTAATTATCAACTAATTAGAATTTCAATACCCACTGCGCGGTTCCACGTTCCGGCGTTCGAGAGGTTAAAGACGGGAATTCTAGGGTAAGGAAGGAACACCTGGCGGGTGGGGATGCCACATCTCTTGGCGTGGCCCACACCAGGCGAGGCCCTCATACTCTGCTACTAGTGGTCCGGGGTATGTTGGTAAACATGGCGACGCCCGTACTAACCACTAGCATTGCCCAGGGGGGACGACTGGGACGCGTATGATGGACTTGGGGTGTTGGCCAATGGCTCAGCGTCGCATACCTGGCGTACCTACTACCCCCTCCCCCCACAGGTTATACACAGGCCTCTCAGCGCACACGCACGTGCCCGTCGACGCACACGCAGCTGGTGAGCTGTGGCCTTTACTTTCGTACTTACTTATTAGAATATGGTAAGATTGAGAATGAGAATGAGAAATTTATTGATAAAATTATGAATAATTTTACACGTCACACAGCATACACATCATTATCACAATATTTAATTATTCAGTTATTTGACATTGTTTTTATTTATTTTTGAAATTACATCAGTTTGGGACATCAGCAGTTCTGAATATAAACATACATACATTGCCAACATATTAGGCCGGTTGCCTAAAGAAAATAACTGGTTATTTTTTTAAGTACCTAATTATTCATTACTTACTCAAAAAATTAACTAGTTGTTTTCAATTTTGATAAGCCTTTGAAAAGCCGCATAGCGTCCCTCTTAAAAAAAAAAAAAAAACATTTATGGTTAGTAAGTTTTGGAAGCAAATCAAATTATTTTTATGAAAATATTTTGATTTGTGTTTTTTAAGTGGTCACATTCGGTGGATGCGAGCGGCACAGGATCGGTCGGAGTGGCGAGCCTTGGGGGAGGCCTATGTCCAGCAGTGGACGTCTATCGGCTGACATGATGATGATGATGATGATGATACAGTATTACAGTTTATTATTTATGGTTAGACAAGACTATCGGCCGTATTCGAACAATGCTTCTAAGAGATCACCGCGGTACGATAACGATCAGTAAATGTCAAAAGTGTAATTTTTTTCAACAAAAAAGTCACTTGATACTGACAGATAGGTATCGTGCCGCAGTGATCTTAGAAGCATTGTTCGAATTGGGCCGTGTACAATGGTTATTGCTCCAATATTTTGAAATAGTGATTTTAAACAAACATGACTTCTTTCAGATAATAATATATATCAACCAACATTAAGTATTTATGAATTTATCAAATAATGTAAATTGTATGTACTGACGATCATAGTATAAATTCGTGTAGATTAGTCTAGGATAATTTATATTGTAATTTTATATTATGAGAATAAATGGGGCATTTTCTATGAAAAGGGACCTTATTGTCGATGGCGTTTACGTCGCACAGCGTCGCGCGTCATTGTATTTATATCGGAGCATCGTTTATAATGGCGTAAGCGCCATAGACAATAAGGCCCTTTTTTATAGAAAATATCATAAATATCTAAATCTATTACATATCCAACTTTGAAACATAAAAACATAAACTTGGCTACTAATTGCTCCAAAATAGATAAATGGTTTCCGTTGAAATTAAGAACAGTTTCAGTCGGGATGTATTATAAATTCAATATACGCGATATAATCCGTTTTCATAGTTTTATTTCATAAGAACAGTTTGTTTTTAAGCCGGCTTATAGGGATCAACGCCACAGAATAAGTAATAGTATTATCATACAGAACGGCCACGCACCGCCCCGCCCCGACTCAAATCACCTCGCCCCGCAACAGCAGATTGACGGCCGTTTGCCGGCCGCTCAGTACTATTTTTAAGCAACTTACTCACACTATGACGCATGACGCGTGTACAGACGTGCCATTCACACATAGAAGCGCAAGTGATTTTTGATGTATAGCGTGTCCGCCCTGTGTCAACGCATAAATCACAAAGTAGGGATATGAAGTGCTCTGTTTTCAACTAACTATTATCTTTCCTATGTCCAAAATGTTAAGCAAGGTAGAAATATACTCAGACTTGAATAACTTGGTTAATAATTGCACCAAAAGTTGATTAATGGCGTCCGTCGAAATGACGAACGGTCCGTTTTTCAGCCGTATAATAGGGATCAAGGGATAAATCATAAACATTGGAGATACGAAGTGATTTGTTTTCAGCCATTATCTTTGTTTTATTGCTGGCAACAGGTTTCTTTGTACGAATTATTCAGCCGCTAATAATTTACATTGAACTCCTGGTCTCACTCCTATTATGCAGGTGACAATTATTAACCACAGCTACCAAAACCCCTAATTATGAACTCAGGTTTACACGCCTAATCCGACTGATACATAATTATGAATGAATGATATTTATTTCATAATTATGTATCAGTCGGATATACGGATCTGAGACGTGGGCGCTAACAATGGGCCTCATAAGAAGGCTCAAGGTCACGCAAAGGGCAATGGAGAGAGCTATGCTCGGGGTTTCTCTGCGTGATAGTCAGAAATGATGATATCCGCAGTAGAACTAGGGTCACCGACATAGCTCGCAGAATTGCAAACCTTAAGTGGCAGTGGGCGGGGCACATTGCTCGCAGAACTGATGGCCGGTGGGGCCGGAAGGTTCTGGAGTGGCGTCCGCGTACCGGAAGACGAACTGCCGGTAGGCCTCCAACGAGATGGAGCGACGACCTGGTGAAGGCCGCGGGAATTCGGTGGTTGCGAGCGGCACAGGATCGGTCGGAGTGGCGAGCCTTGGGGGAGGCCTATGTCCAGCAGTGGACGTCTATCGGCTGACATGATGATGATGATGATGATGATATTTATTTCAGGACAAGTCCCATATTCTATTAGTAACATACGATTATAATACAAATAAAAACTTAAAAACCACTACACACGGGTCATTTACCTTCTGTCTTAATATGTAATCAAGTAATTATCACACGACATGCACATATAATCACACTTTACACAGTACATTTCATTCCGCTTACGTAAGCACATCGTATAATATAATATTATCTGTTGTGACCTGGGTTCCGGCAGAAAATCAGTGCTTTGCTCCAAAGAGCGAAGCGTATCACTGAGCCGTGACCCTTTTGTCCTGCTGCAACGCACACAGTTTGCACATAATTTTACACCATTTCTGTTTCATTTTTATTAGAGTATTTTCGTTGTAATTTTTTTTCTTTGTTAGTAGTAATTAGTTTTTTTTTTTCTTCTGATGTGTTTGTAAATTAATATTGTGTGTAATTGCAGCTGCAAATAATTCATTTATCTATCTATCTATTAAAAAACATAACCTAATACCTACGTGGAGCGCGAGACATTATGGAGCTGCGTCCATCGACGCATCAGCGCGGAATCCCAGCGGATAATAAAAACGTGTTGGTGTTTTTAAACGACATGAAAATGTATCCATTTGACTTTCCATTTTGACAGATCGTGATAATTTGACATAGTACATGCTTATACGCTTGACACAAGCGATCAAAGGTGACATTCGGATGGCAGCTGCATTACTGTTGGTGACACCACAGCGCCACCGCTTGCGGAGCGGCATTAATGCCACCGCTTTAATTATCAATTTGCTTTATAAAATGAGTGACGCTCGCCGCCTCATTACTGCCGCGATTATGTCGTTCAATCCGTCACTCGTACACGTCGCGCGCTCGATCAGTAGTAGTGATTTCATTCCCAAAGGATCAAAAACCCAAAATGTTCAGTTCATTAAAATACGCGTACTATTTAGTAGAATTTTAATGGATTACATATAAAAATGAAATATGCTCTCCATCTAAATGATGAACAGACCTGTAACTTCATCCACCTGCCAATCTTGGGTTATTGTTGACTGTGCGCATGACAGTGGCTCCTGTTGGCTATGAGATAAAGTTACAAACAGTAATTTAAATTGTGGCCAAAGAAAGTTCACTTGTTTCAATCAATCAATCTTTAAGTAGTATGGCTCCATCGGTACTGTCGATGATTTCGCCAACGTCAAAGTGAGATCCACGTGGGATCGAATTAATAATTCTAGATTTTCTTCAGCCAGTGTACGGTAAATAAAATTATGGGCCTCTAGGGCTCTAGCCTGACACGGTAAGAGGTAGAAATACCAAATGCTCTTAGAGCACGACGTTGTTCGGTAGTTATTGTTGTCTCGTAAAACCGATAGCTGGATTTTACGAGAAGCACGTGGACTACCGGCCGTTGACTCCAAAATGGTGGTTAAACACGCTTTGAGATTAATTCTCCATTCACTGCACACTACCAAATTAGATTACTGTATAATAAAGCTATCGATATTACACTTTAAACAATATTAATGAACAAAAAATAAAGAATTAATCACGAGGCTACTATCAAGATGGCGTTCGAACGTGGCGTGCTTTGTACATAAATGCTCATCCCCAGACTGATCCGACTGATCCTTCAACGAAAATGTCAAATTGGTCACTTTATTAGTATCAAAACTGCATTAAGAATATTTGTTTCTAGTATTCAGATTCAAAATATTTTTTGACCCGAAAAACCACAACGGGTTACAAAAGGCGCCGGTAAGGAATAGTAAGTGTGCCATAAAAATGACCACATACTCTGCTTCAACAACGATAAAGCTTCTTAGGTACCTGTACCTTCTTAAATCATCGTGGGCAGCGAGATGGTTTATCCTCCAAGGAACTGCGGCGTGATGAATTTATATTCAGGATTTTATCCCGTTAGTTTTGACCGACTCCCAAGAAATACGATAAAAATATGATCATCAAATATGAGACAGCAAAACAAGTAAGACCTCTACAAAAACAAGCGTCTATAGGCTGCAGTAACCGCTTACTAGGCACTAACCATCACCACAATATTTTCACACAATTTGATTTATATTAACCATAGCTGCTGTGCGCTTTTGTTGGACTTTTGTCGAACTTTTTTTTTTAATAACAAAAGATTTAAGAGGGAAAAACAAATCTTAAAAGCAAAGTCTTACAATAATTAAAAATCTGTCTTAAAAATCTAAACAATCAAATGAAGGAGCATAGATAGCTGTGGTTAATGTATCATCAAAGCTCGTAAAATTACTATATTACCAAAGAGGCTACATTTGTATGGAGAAGAAGTCACGTAACATCGTCCCCTTTCGTAGACAACAGAAAATATCACAATGACGCAACAGAGTGTAAGGGAATAATTTGTTCAGTTATACGGTTGATATGATCAGCCCTTGTCTTAATCAAATCAGTTAAAGCTTTACACACATACAGCAAACAGCGTGGTTATACAACATTGTTAACTCAGCCCAAATACGGGCTTCCGCAAATACGTATTGATGTGTTCACGCCTTTAAATCGCATCCACAGTGGACTTAAAAACAATGGATTAAAGTTTAAAATCGGTTGGTGTGGTTATGCATTGTAATTGAATGCATGGATTGAACAGCGATTTTGGATGGAGATTTATAGTTCGAGGCCGTTGTTTAACGTTGTCTGATTTACGTTTTCGGCTGTTCTTCTCAACGGATTCTCTCGAAATTCATTAGTTTCATTTAATCCACTAGTTTTACATCACTTTTTTGGAGTTTCGTACATCAAAACGAAACTGAATCCTCATTGGTTGTGATTCCTATTAGCCAGCTGAAAACGTACCATTTCGCATTTCGACGGACGCAATTGATCTACTTTTGGTGCAACTAGTACGGGAGATCGGGGCTAGAAGTTACTATTTTTAATACTGCTGTAGTAATGCTTCCAACTGCATTTCAGCAGGAATATCAATTTCCTTATTAAAATTACCTTTTTTAGGGTTCCGTACCTAAAGGGTAAAAACGGGACCCTGTTACTAAGACTCCGGTGTCCGTCTGTCTGTCATTAGGCTGTATCTCATGAACCGTGATAGCTAGCTGAAACTTTCACAGATGATGTATTTTTGTTGCCACTATAACAACAAATACTAAAAAGTACGGAACCCTCGGTGGGCGAGTCGGACTCGCACTTGTCCTGTTTTTACAAATCCTGCAGTAATGCAGTCAGCAGCATGACTGCAGCAGCTACTGCCGACTACATTATTACCGCAAATGTCAAAATCGATGTCGCCGCCCGGAATCCTGACATTTGCGGCAGTAATGCAATAACAGCCAAGTTGCAGCAGTAATGCAGTTTGAATCCCAACGGTTCTTTTCGAAAGAAAGAAAGAAATACATTTACGCACTTGTCCTGTTTTTACATATCCTGCAGTAATGCAGTCAGCAGCATGACTCCAGCAGTTACTGCCGACTACATTGTTACCGCAAAAGACAAAATCGATGTCGCCGCCCGGAAATTCTGACATTTGCGGCAGTAATGCAATAACTGCTAAGTTGCAGCAGTAATGCAGTCAGAATCCGAACGGTACCTTTAGAAAGAAACAAATACATGTATTTAACATGGTAAAAACATTGGACAATACTTTGAAATAACACATACAACACAAACGAGATGGTAAACAGGATCCCCACTCAGCATAATGCCACAAAACCTAAACCTAGAAACCTTTGCCTCAAATTTAGAAGACAGTAGTCATCAAAGAACAATTAACGTCTATCGTCATTATAACTAAAGATCCAAGTTCTGAAGTTCGGATAAAGGGCAAGGACAGAGGGTAGAAGGGATGGCAGGTTCAAATTATTTCTCATTTTGACCGAGATTGAAATACCTAATGGATTTAGCTTTGAAATGGCGCTCCGAATGTCATTGTTCACAGAAATTACTTACAGAATATTAAATCACATTTACATATAATCGTGTCTATCGCGAATTTATTTTGTTACCTTTATTTACCGACGTTTCGACACAGGTTTCACTGGTCGTGGTCGCAGCTAACTGACGGCTTAAATATGTGTACGCGAAGGTTTTAAACGTTATATTACTTACAGAAGTTTAATTAAGGTAATAAGGTGGGGCTTATCATGTTTGTCTTGTCCCGAGCAAAATAAACTGTTTTAGTCTTAACTAACTAACAAGACAAAGATGTTAGCCTTATGTGATAGTCTCACCCCACCCCTTACGCATTTAGTGAAGGCATTTTCAGGGGTCTGTGGGAAGGTAAATACTTTTAGAACAACTTGTTACAGTTTTGTTACAGTTTTGATTTTATTCTGACCTCACGCTAATTGATGCGTGCGAAATGAAATGAAAAACTCATTGGTACGAGCCGGGGTTTGAACCCGCGATCTTCAGATTGAAAGTCGCAAATCATCTTCACGCTTTGAAAGTGTGAAGATGACACCATTAAACAACTATTGAAAATAATGATAAGTCAAAGTTAGCTAAGAAGACTGAAGCGAAACAATCTAAAACCTGACATTTTAGTATATATTTTACTGATTGTACTAAGAATTAGTTATTCCGTAGGTATATTAAACCAAAACAATAGAAAACAAAAATATTGACTACATATCCCTTTTGTATACAAATCTGGTACAAAAACGTATTGCGCGCTAATGCTTTCACCATCATTTATGTTTGAAAAAACGCATTCAAATTCATACTTTATTTCACCAACTATAAGGTTTAATTTACCTTAACATGTTAAATTAAATGAGATGTTGTCAAAGTTACGCTGGAAATGTTTTTGCTAGCCTCATCAAGCGCAGTCATGGCGGTAATGTTTCACCATTCTTTGTTCTCATGAATCGTTAGGAACAAGTAAATTGCTGCTAATATTTTGACTTAAAGAAGTTGAAATGTATTGTGGAAATATGAAAAATGTCTAACAATTTATTAATAAGGTCAATATTGTTAAGTGGTGCCAAGTTGCTGAACCTCAAATGTACATTTTCCTTTTTTATTGTGGGTTGGTTTTTTCATTGTGATTGACATCTGTATAATTATACAATTTATAGATTGCAGAACCTCAAAATTTTCGAAATTACTGGAAACTTTCATGCATTTCATGTTGGCATCTATTTCAAGTGTCATAGAAATTGAAAGTATAGTAACTGTAAAACGGTTTGGCAATAATTGTGCAGAAAAAAATACCGAGAAAATTTCATAGGAACTGCAAAAAAAAAAACTTTACCACATTGCTAGGGGGGGTACACATGTGGCTGACATTGGGAACTGTTTACACATTAATTAGTTTGCAATATAACACTTTAATCTCGCGTTTTGAACATATGTGACGTTTTCAATCAAAAGGTACCACATTGTCGGTTGTCGATAAGGTTGATTTCTAATTGAAGCTATATGGAAATAGAGCCTTTAACCAAGCGACAATAAGTACCCTTTTGGTTGAAAATGGCACAAATATTTAATTTTATTATACGAATGGGTCTACCACACGGGTTCGTGACCACAGCTGGTGCAACTCAACTGAAACGTCGGAATTTAAGGTGAAAACAATGAATATAATTCATTATTATTTACAACGACGGGACTTAATCGCGTAAAATAAGTATTAAACCCACCTCCGACGTTTCGAGGACGGCGTTGTCCCCGTGGTCTCGGAGAAGACTGGCTAAAGGTGACATCAACATCTTCTAGGCGCGCGAGTTTTTCGAACTACCCGCACTTGGTCTTGTTTATTAACTTGAACGTTTTGCGCACTAGGGATGCTACCGGGTCGACACACAACACTCACAATATTCGGTTTTTCAACTTTCGATATTTGGTTTCGCTTACACTTACTAATGACTGGGTTCCATGTGGATGAGATCTTAAAACCTTCGTCTCGATTGAAATTTCTATGTTTCTTGATTTCAATGGCTTCACGGATTTTTCTACTATAAAACCCACGATCTGTAGAAAGTATTCTAGGGTTGTGAAGCTCAATCCAGTGGTTTGGGCCTGACTCTAGTAAATGCTCAGCAACATTAAGTCCCGTCGTTGTAAATAATAATGAGTAAAAATCGTGAAAGTTTAAATCAGTGTAATGAATATAATTAAACATTAATTAGTTTTTATTGCGAGTTCATATATTTGCTTCTTGCTACTTGCGTTTAGTAGCAAATGTACGAACTACGAACTCCGGAACGCAATAGGTAGTGTGGCTTCTTAGCCTCAACTATGGTCCCATCCGGCAGAAAGCATGAAACTTGGCATGCATATAGCTTTTAGCTAGTTAGCTTTAAGGATGACTCACGTTAGACCGGGCCGTGTCCGGGCCGGAGCTTCCGGCGCTAACTTTTCTATGACATGACAGGTGATCATGTGATGCTTTCCATAGAAAATGAAGCTCCGGTCCGGACACAGCCCGGTCTAACGTGAGTCATCCTTTAAACCCATCCTAAGTAGAAACACGCCGAGACGTTATCGTTCCCCCCCCCCCACTTGTATATCCCCATTTGTAGTTTATTAGAATTTTCATAAAAACTGAAAACTACAATAAAAATGTTTAGGAAAAGCATATTCTCCATAAAATCTTCTACAATATTGTTATTGGAAGATCATTGTTAAAACTTATAGTTTTCAAGTTATATAAAAGTAGGGGGAGGGCGGGAAACAATAACTTCTAGGCGTGTTTCTACTGCTAAATATTTATACTTATAAACCTAAAAGCTATGCATGCTAAGTTTTGTGCTTTTTACCTCCATACTAAATCGAGCTAAGAAGCCGCACTATAGATGAAAATAAATCAAACTAGGAAATCTTTTATATTTTCTCATTACCTTTGTTCATTCGACATGGCAAAATACACAGTATTCGGAAACGGCTTAAATTGAAATATAAAAATAAGGCAACAATCTGCTGTACTGGCCTGATATTTTAGTTTTCTTTTTTCCTATTTTTTGCATTTCGGTTGGACTAAATGAGAATTTAAAATCCAATTATTTTTAATAATATATTTGCCACCCGTAACTAATTAAAAATCAATTCAAATCAGCTTATAGGGTCTAGCCAAGATCATACATACATTGAAAAAAGCCGAACAAAAAGAAAAAACGTATCGAGATGACAAATACAACGAATGTCATCATTGGATAATATCTCTATATCAATATATAACGACCGCCTATATGTCTGCTCAGTATAAAGACGGCCTGTTATTCCGTAACTGAATTCCTGACTGAATAGATTTAAAAACAATCTAATGAATTTCTAACAAAATCGATATTTTATTTTCACCTCAGCAGCTCGAACAAGCCTACTTTCGTCACTCCCTGGAGTGAGGAGGTACGGTACGGTACGGTACGGTACGGTACGATCCGGTCCGGTCCGGTCCGGTCCGGTCCGGTCCGGTCCGGTCCGGTCCGGTCTCGTCTCGTATCGTATCGTACATATTATAATACTTTTTTTTCTGCTTATTCTGTGTAATTCGAAATACATTTTAACCTTTAATATGTTAATATTGTCTTCGGTTACCGCGATAGTTACTCATGAAATAAAACCCCGTCACCCGTTGACCACGAACGCTGTAAAGGGTTCGAAACGTCGGGATGTATTATAAATTCAATACACGCGATATAATCCGTTTTCATAGTTTTATTTCTTTAATATGTTCTCACTACTGAGGTGAAAAATTATTTTACATCTCGTGTTTTTGAGTCCCGAGAAAGCGAAAGATTCTATAATTGAATCACGAGCGAAGCGAATAAACACTCGCAAGAAAAACCAACTTTCCTAGAGAGGATGTTTTGTGCAACAAGAGTGTTGCACAAATAACTATTTCTTATTTCTACAGATATTTTATTATTTACTCCTAACCTAATGTGTAATTATTTATATTACTATTTATTGTTTTATGTTTATAACTGTGAATACTTTACAAATTTGTGCCTACGTTGTATTAATCTAGTGTAATTAATTATGTATCTGTATAAATAGCTGTAATATTTTTGACAATGTATGCTAAAGGCCGTTCCGTCGGTTTGTCGCTGTCTCTGTCACATTTCGCAAGAAAGAACGGGAAAAATCATGCGCGCCATGTGTCAATTTGGATCGAATTTTGTCGATTTTTATTTATTTTAAAAACGTTACCCTACAATATCGAAATTCGAAAGCTATGAAATTATTATTTAAGTTAAGATTGTTTTTTCTTCTTTTTTTATTTATAGTATCACATAATAAATAACCGAGTAAAGTTGGATTAAAAGTCCGAGTTAGAGGTTACTTTGGGAATTAATTGTATCGAGCGAAGTGTCATAATTCGTGTATCGGAAGCTATGATATTAAAGATAATATAGTCAAGAACTACATATATTTTTTCCACGTCTACGTATATCAACGCCTCTTAGAAAAACAGGATCATATAAGGAGATTTTTCGCCTTCTGGCTCAGGGAACCGCCTTAAGATTTCGGTGCGTAACAATAACTTATTTCACGCTTCACCGAATTTAAACTTTAAACTAATAAATGTATATGAATATATGAATAATTTAACAAGTAATCTCGTCGCCTGACAATTATTGACTAATGCCTCAAAGATCCTGTTAATCCCACTGAAATTGTAAACTGTCACATATCGCCGCTATACTTACTCAACCTCGTATCTGCAACACTCATTTGATGACAAAAACACCCGTATTCCGAATGAAAGTAAAGCGACATTTACATCAAAATGATTGTTGCAGATATGAGGTTGAGCAAGTATAGCGACGATATGGCGCTATTGTCATCCCTTACATAGTTAGCGCTGCACGATACGGATATTACATTATTATTATCAGGCTTCGGAGTATTTTTAGCACGGTAAGACTAAAGTTAGCTATGGAGTCGTAGCTAACATTAAAATTAAAGTCATACTCATAATCATCCTCACTGATTGAGTTCGTCGGGATCGTTTTAAAATATTCTATTACTTATATGTAATACTGTTAACATATATGTAAATAAATTTTACATTTTAAAAACATAATCAATATTACCTATATTTTATAAAGAACTCATTCCTAGGGTCTCTATTGTTTCCCATATAGTTTTAAGTCATAATGTATTGTTTGTTTACATTTTCGTTAGTCATAATTTGGTTTTTCTCAGAAACGCGTAACTTTTCAGGATTGCCATAAAACAAACCTAACTTAACCTAACCTATCTATAGAATAACTTGAGGAAAATCCTGAAAAGTTAACGGTTTCAGAATTATGACTAATGATAATATGACAATCATTTTATTTTATTTTTTATTTTATTTTATTTGATTTATTTATTACAATATTATGACTCAATAATTATGTCACACAAAGGGATCCCCTCATTCTTATAGCTACGTGTTCTATGGATATCGATTGTTCTATGGATTTATTCTAATACCTGCGTATTATTTGTTATTCGACAATGAAGATGGTGGTGTATTTTTTATAGTTATTATTTATTTTATGAATCAAATTAATGAGGATGAGTATGAGTATGACTTTAATTTTAAAGTTAACAATGACTCCATAGCTCACTTTAGTCTTACCGTGCTAAAAATACTCCGAAGCCTGATTATTATAGACCGCGGGCTATAGGCGATACTCGATTAAAAACCTCGATTAGGGTAAGCGGTTCCGGTCCCTGAGGTGGCAGCACGGTTGCATTTTTATCATCCATCACTATGCCTGTCACTTTCGCACTTACATACTTGTTAGAACGTGACAGGCATGGTGACAGGCGATAAAAATGCGACCGTGCTTAGCCCGCTGATTTCAGCAGGCATTGGGAGCAGAAGAAATTAATGATGCGTGTGCGATAGGCAACGGCGTGTCAATGCAATATACTATTCGTGCTTCGCGTCCTTACTTTATCAGTATAGTCGCTCGGTGAGATAATAGCAGCGATTTACGCGGTTTCATTACGCTGCGACTGCGATTAATCGCACGACAAATGGGGACGAGATATTGTAGCTTCCTGTTTATTAGGTACAGGTTTCTGACAATAATATTGTATTACTTACTTACGGCAGGTTTCTGATAATAATACTGTATAATTAGATATAGCTTTAATGAAAAACGAGATTTGTAATGAATGTATACGACACGGGCAGTTATTAGGTTTTTTTTCTACTTCAGCATTTGTCGATAAATGTGCCACTTTCAACCAAAAGGGTACTTATTGTCGCTTGTCTGTAAGGCGCTATTTCCATATAGCTTCAATTAGAAATCAACCTTATCGACAAGCGACAATGTGGTACCTTTTGGTTGAAAACGTCACAATTAACTGCCATTGATATTTAAATCAACTTCAGTGAGCAGTGTCATTATGAATATTCATACCCTGTTGTACAACTTTTGTATTTTTTTTCCATGCTAACTTCTACAAAACAATATATACTCTGATTATATTCATAATTTTAGGTGTTTGCTGTCTTAGAAAAAATATTGTGTGCGGTACATTTTTTTTATTTTTAGCCTACTTTGGTGTCCCACTGCTGGGCAAAGGCCTCCCCTCGTTTTCTCCACTCGACCTCATCAGCATTTTCCCACCATTTGGGGTAGAATGCGTCCAAGTCGTCCCGCCATCTCCTTTTTGGTCTGTGGTTAAGCCCGGCCTGCACCGTCTATGGTGCTCCGTGGGTCCCACTCGGTAACCATTTTGGCCCACCTTTCCGGGTGCATGCGACAGACATGTCCCGCCCAGTCCCACTTAAGCTTAGCGGTCTTGATGCCTACATCTGCAACTCTAGTTCTGGAGCGTAGACCTAATTATGTACCGTACGCTCCAGAACACGGAACTACGGTACATAATTAGGTCTTAAAATTCTCGGGCCTGTCTTTACAATACTCAACTTCCTCTCATTTTGTTACTTTGGCCCTTGAACTTTAAGAACCCTTATTATGTACCTGTTGCACAAAATATTATGTAGAACCTCAATTTTTCCACACTGACTATTTTTTTTGACCGGGTCATTTCGTGTTGTGAATAATTTGCAATTTTGTATCAGTTTTTAAAGAATGAGGAGAGCCTTTTTGAGCTGATATGGTTTAAAAATCTAGCGTTTAAATTGTTCTGCAACAATTAGTTACAGGTTCCAATATAAAGTTTCGATGCAGGAGTAGCCAACCGTTTTTACTGCAAAGAGAGGAAACATTTTCTGACTGAGTGTGAAAAAACTAAATCTATGCAAAAATTCGTTGAAACCTCGTTTGCACTGCTAACAGTCAGTTGGTCGGTGTTTAACCAAAAAAACGAGTTTCGGAACGAAAAATGTTGCGTTTCTGTGTATGTAGCGCATTTTGTAACTGTATCTTTTGAAACAAAGTAAAGCTTTATTAAAATATAAGTACACTAGCTTTTGCCCGCGACTTCGTCTGCGTGGAATTAGTAATTTGGGTATCTTAATTCTTAAACAAATCTGCTTTTTATTCCATCCTTTTTTCACCCCCAAATTGGTCCACACTATACATTTCCGCACCATTTTTTACCTTGAGGGGTGAGTTCTGGGATAAAAAGTATCCTATGTCCTTCCCCGGGACTCAAACTATCTGTATACCAAATTTCAACTAAATCGGTTCAGCGGTTTAAGCGTGAAGAGGTAACACACAGACAGACAGACTTTCGCATTTATAATATTAGTATGGATTTTATCAAACAAGCAAAACGTTTGACACTATACCTGGTTTTTTTTTTAATGACTATAATATGTTACTCGCGTCATGAAAATGATTCTTTGACATCCCACTTGCCAAAATCGGTTCAGTGGATATGATGTTTTGATAAAACTTAAGTCACACAAACCGCCGTCAGAAGTTTTACATACAAAACTTGCACTCGCTCTATTTTATTTATAATATAACAATTTTTAGCAACGCACCAGACTTAGATACAGGTTACGTACCTATTTGTTCTCTTACGCAGCGTCTTACGTAAGCGAACAACTCGCAAACGCGGAGCGAAACGGCGCGGCGGCCCCACGCCGTTCGCATTCGCAACGAGATCGACCACGTAGGACACTTCTATAGGTATAGGTATCAAAGGATTGATGCACCTCGCGCCCCATCGCTTCGCTTCTCATTCGCGTGTTATTCGCCTACGTAGTGCGCTGCGTTACTGACGTGACTCTTAGGCTGCCTGTCCACTGGAGCGGAGCTAGGCAGCGGAGCGAGCGGTGAGCGAGGTGATCCACCAAAAGCGCAGCGAAATATCAACCATGCATTCCGATGACGCGCCACACAAGGGGTTAACCTTAACGTTTAACGTCTCTAGGCAGGCGCTGCCCCCTAACAGTACATGCCTCTTGTTAGCATATATTTTGCGAGGGAGTGTTGGCCTAAGGGTGTCAAGTTTTGGCGGTTCCGCGGCCGGCTCCCTGGCACAGCAGGGTTGCGAAGTGCATCGCAGCCATAGCGTGTATTTTAATTTTTAAGATATATTGTATAATATGTATGCTATGTTTGTTGTTTTAAGGTATTTATCTATGGGCCAAAAGTAAGATTTTATGCAATTCTATTGGTGGATTTTTATCTCGCTCATCGCTCTGTTGCCTCGCTCCATTCCAGTGGACAGGTAGCCTTAAGTTCAAATACCTGTACTCTCAATAATCCATAATCTCTATACCCAGTTTAAATCAATCGCTACTATAGCTACCTAGAGGCCAATTCAATCTTACATTGTGACATAAAAATGATATCTAAATAATGTCAGTCGTGCGCGCATTTCGCTCGTACTTGTCCGTACATGTATTGGCGAGCGAGTCGCACGGGCGCTGACGTCATTTAGGTATCATTTTTATATCACAATGTACTTAAGTTTCAATTGGCCTCCTTCTATCTGTACTTATTGATTAGACGGTCTCCGTCCGGTCCCCAATTTTAATTAATAATGTCGAAATTCTCAAAGATTCAGTGATCATGTAATTCCGATCCCGATCATTCCAGAATCTGAACCATCAAGAACAGAAAGGTTATAAGTACCAACAATAACTTGCCAATAATGAACTTTACGACGTTGTGATAAGATTCACGAGACAGGTAACATTGTGGATGGTACTCATCCTATAGATATTCTTTTGTGAAAGTATTATTGATGCCACTTACCGATTGAGGGCGAATGTTTGCTAAGGTACCGTTTGGATTCAGACGGTACCAGCATTAAGGATGACTCACGTTAGACCGGGCCGTGTTCGGGCCGGAGCTTCCGGCGCTTCGTTTTCTATGGAAAGCATCACGTGATCACCTGTCATGTCATAGAAAAGTAAGCGCCGGAAGCTCCGGCCCGGACACGGCCCGGTCTTACGTGAGTCATCCTTTAATTGGTGCAGTCGGCTGCATTACTGCTGACTGCATTGCTACCACAAGTGTCTAAATTATTAATCTCCGTCCGTACAAACTCTCGGGTTCGGGTTTTCGGGACGGGACGGGGCAAAGTGTCGAGCAGCTCGGCCCGGACCGGTACGGCTACCACCTTTGACACTGACAATATTCGCTTAGCGTGTGCGTAACTTTTACTTTCTATAGGTACATCTCGCTTGACGCATATAAGTGCGAGCGAGATGTATAGAAAGTAAGTTACGCAGACGTTAGTGAACATGTCAGTTTGAGACTGCTATAACGTAATAGTCTGGTCATATTTTTGAAAAATTTGATTTCGACTGGAAAATCATATTACTTTTGGCAACCGGGTTTTTTAACCTAATTTAACCCCGCTGAATCCGAATTTGGCGGTTGCTCGATCGAAATCTTGACCGGAAGTGAGATATTCAATATGGCGGCCATTATTACCGACCCTAATGAGTTCCTTGTTTACTATTTTATAATACATTTTTTTATAATAATTATTGCAGAAAAATAACACGTATTTTCTGAAAGTTTCTGTAGACTATAAGTCATCCTTTAATCGCTTAGCAATGAGAATGCTGGCTCCATTCCATAGTTGCTGCGTCCCAGCGAAATCCATCGCTGGAGTTATGAATAAATTACTACGTCCTCCTCTTTATTGTTTGCGAGTTTTCTGATTTGAAACCATGGGGGCATGGCTTGTTTGCGTGCTGAGGTAATGTCAAAACAGGGTCATTAAATCATCATATCAGCCTTTACCCCCTGTCCTGTAACGTTGTTCTGCGTTTGAGTTCTAACTTAGTGCGCTCGGCCTTTGGCCTTGGGTGTAGGTACGTCTCTCCCAGATACGCTTCGGGCCTTCGGCCCTAAGCGGAGCTCGGCCTCCAGCCTTTGCATTAAGACTTGTACGTTCGGTATTAAGAACTAACTTGACCGAAGTTGACCCTCGGCCTCGCGTGGAGGCGCGCCTCTCTCAGACGCTTCAGACTTTCGGACACACGCAGAGCTCGGCCTTCGGCCTTCGCTATTAAGATACTTGGATAAGTTGCGGAAAGTGCACACCTGTTGAACGCTCCGGGCCTTCGGCCCTACGCGGACTGCCACTGCTAAGGCCTCTCTTCTAGTACTCAACTTGCCCCGGTCCTGAGCTAATCTCATTCAGGAGTGACCCCCAATCATTCGAATGTCGTCCACCTAACGGGCCAATGGATGCCGGGCGCTCCTTTCATCCGAAAGCGGCCATCATTCCGTTAATATGTTGGTCGACCTGCCATTATCCTGCGTAGCAATATGGACCGCTCAACTATATTTTAGTTAGCATATGATGTATCCCACGGCAAACTAAGATTTCATTAACAAACTGGGAAAAACTCTTTTTTTTTTTTTTTTTTATTAGCCTATTTTGGTGTCCCACTGCTGGGCAAAGGCCTCCCCTCGTTTTCTCCACTCGACCCTGTCATCGCCATTTTCCCACCATTTGGGGTAGAATGCGTCCAAGTCGTCCCGCCATCTCCTTTTTGGTCTGCCTGAACCCCGGCCTGCACCGTCTATGGTGCTCCGTGGGTCCCACTCAGTAACCATTTTGGCCCATCTTTCCGGAAAAACTCTTAGAAACTTTTTATTCCGACA
The DNA here is from genome assembly GCF_947568885.1 of Cydia strobilella. Classification (NCBI taxonomy): domain Eukaryota; kingdom Metazoa; phylum Arthropoda; class Insecta; order Lepidoptera; family Tortricidae; genus Cydia; species Cydia strobilella. The sequence continues at coordinate 1,112,396 of NC_086045.1, forward strand.
GTTACTTTTCGATTTTCGATGTATGGGAATTAATATTTGAGAAGATATTTGGTTGCTGAAGTGCCGAAAAATAGGGTGAGACTAATACGAAATATAGACTGCACTTTTTCAATAGCGTTTGTATTCTTGTTTTGTGCTCTTTAAATGGGAAAAAAAGCGGCCAAGTGCGAGTCGGACTCGCGCACCGAGGGTTCCGTACTTTTTAGTATTTGTTGTTATAGCAGCAACAGAAATACATCATCTGTGAAAATTTCAACTGTCTAGCTATCACGGTTCACGAGATACAGCCTGGTGACAGACGGACAGACGGACTGCGGAGTCTTAGTAATAGGGTCCCGTTTTTACCCTTTGGGTACGGAACCCTAAAACTGGTTCGGTACTAAAGAAAATGGTTGCTAGTTGCCAAAAGAGGTATCCACTGCTGGGGCCCATTTCTCAAACGATATTATACTAATATTATTAGTGTGTTGCCATGCTAACCCATACGATTTGACAGTTCGTGGACTAATAATTTTAGTCTACTACCGTTCGAGAAATGGGCCCCTGGTTATATACCTACATGTGCTCCCTATAGGTACATATCTAAGTACTAAGCTAGAAAAACAGAACTCTCCCGTCGGTTTAGGAAAGAAATGCCGAAAAAATAAGCCGGTGCAATTTATCGTTAGCAGGAACCCTTATCAATGGGGTTGGAACACGCAATGCCTACTTTATGTGTGTAAGTAATGTAAGGTATACACGCTTCAAATGTATGCACTGACTTAGATATTACTTGGAACGCAGAACGTGAAATCTAAATGCGTCTTTCTTTACATTTAGCTAAAAATATGTATATAGGTAGGAACGTGTAACACTAAACTTTTTTTTTGTGCTCTTCATGTATTTCTTTTTGGTTTGGTTAATATGTTTGTATATAATTAGGTATTCTTTGTGTGTATCTTTGTAATGTTTTAATATGTATCTTTGTGTGTTATCTGTCGTGGCATCACCGAATGAGCCCTACGGAAGACCAGCGCTGGCTTTATAGCTAGCATTATGCTGAGTTGGGTCCATTTCGTGATGCACACTTGATGATCTCTTCTTTTCTTGCTGTTGTTGTCTGTACATGTTCGTACTTGTGTTGTGGTCACGAATAAATGTCTTTTATCTTTATCTATCTTTAAACTGTGAAATAAATTGTCGCCTATACCGGACCAATACAAACTTCAAACCTTGAAACCTTTCAGGGGGCTCGCTTTCGCGTACCATATTAGGCTAATATTATTAGTGTGTTATCATGAAAACCCATACGGTTTGACAGTTAGTGGACTAAAATAATTTTAGTCTAATACCGTTCGAAAAATGGCCACTGTGCGACTCGTCTGTTCGTTTGTTATAATAATTATCATTTACAAAAGCGTCTAAAACATTTTCTGTTCTCTGACCGGAAAGCCTCAACTTTCGGCCCGCTGCGCTAAACGAAGTTGCCGCTTTCCGGCTCCACCGAACAGAAAAATAGTATACACCTCTGCCAGTAAATAAGTGTTCGGACATTGTAATCTTTTTAATATGAGGGTATGCTGTTTCGGAGCAAATTCGGAGGTAGATTCAACACCTCGGACTGTTAATCACTTCGGCACGGGCGCGGCCTGCAACGCATGTTCCTCTGTGTGTTAATATTTCCAAAATTCGGTATTTCGGCGGTGTTTGCGAAAAATCTGTTTACAAGGCGTGTGTGACGACTTCTCAAGGCCCTTGAAGTGCTAGCTAGCTGAAGAAGGACTAGAATCCCCGAAAATCATCGGCGTGTGCTCAAGGTTAGTGGCTATATCATATTGTTTGATTGCAATGCCTGTCCAAAGGTTTTATTACGCTAGGGAACCTAGGACCAGCTGAGTTATCGAAGGGTTCATAAATACGTGAACAATAAGACAATAAGACAGCCTCAGATCATATGTTTATCGACCTCGGCTTCGCCTCGGCCAACAATTATATATGATCCGAGGTATTTCTTACTTTATTATCCTAGGTATGTAAATATATACTATTAAGATGGATTTATATATACAAACTCTTTGCTATTTAGCTACGCAGTTAACCACTAACAGTAAATCAGACCTGGTAAATGGGTTTCGATGGCGTTTCGTGGCCTTTCGTGGGCGCTATTAGTACGTAGAATTAAGGATGGCTCACGTTAGACCGGGCCGTGTCCGGGCCGGAGCTTCCGGCGCTTACTTTTCTATGACAGGACAGGTGATCACGTGATGCTTTCCATAGAAGACGAAGCGCCGGAAGCTCCGGCCCGGACACGGCCCGGTCTAAAGTGAGTCATCCTTTACCCGCCTGGCTGCGAAAGAGAAATATGGCTTCCTGAGCGATGGCTGTTTGACAAATATACAGCACTTAAGGCGGTTCCCTGAGCCAGAAGGCGAAAAATCTCCTTACATGATCATGTTTTTCTAAGAGGCGTTGATATTAGTAGACGTGGAAAAAATATATGTAGTTCTTGACTATATTATCTTTAATAACATAGCTTCCGATACACGAATTATGACACTTCGCTCGATACAATTAATTCCCAAAGTAACCTCTAACTCGGACTTTTAATCCAACTTTACTCGGTTATTTATTATGTGATACTATAAACAAAAAATAAGAAAACCAATCTTAATTTAAATAGTAATTTCATAGCTTTCGAATTTCGATATTGTAAAGTAACGTTTTTAAAATAAATAAAAATCGACAAAATTCGATCAAAATTGACACTTGGCGTGTATTATCTTTCCCGTTCGTTCTTGCGAAATGTGACAGTGACAGCGGCAAACCGATGGAACTTCCTTAAGGTTGAGATGATGTTCGGATTCATACGAGATACCAGAATTATTGCTGCAGTATTGTAGCGCGAAGTAACAGCCGACTGCATTAGTGCCACAAATGTCAAAATGTACCTAACCCTATCTACTCTTAAACTACTTTAATAAAACTTAACCAGAATTGTTTATAAATTAAGAAAAATACATAAATTCGGATTAAAATTATTTATTCCCATAAGAATATTGTACATATTCACTTAACCCTTAAATGCATGATTTTTTTATTTTTGGAACCCATTAAATTTTATTTTATTTTTTATTTTCTGTTGTTTTATTTCGGTTAAATGAGAACATACAGGTTTTCTTATTATTGTTTTGTATTTTAATTAAGAATAATACGTTATAAACTTTATCGTCTTTTATGTGCACTGATTAGATTTGGATTTGTTTACGCACGTTTAGGTTTTGATCACGAAAATAATCAGTTAAGACTGCGAAAAAGGGAGAGAAATTTACAATAAAAGAGAAATAAATAAAATTACTAATTCTTTGCAGACGAAGTCACGGGGAGAAGCTAATAAATACAGCATACCTATCCGTAGCTACGGAACCCGGGTTCCGTAATATTATCAGCAATACAGACAGCTAGGTACCGCAAAGAACATCGCTAATTTATTAATAAACTCATCAGTATTCTAAGTACCGACCCCCAGGGTTCCGTAGCTACGGACCCCGGGTTCCGTAATCTTATCGGCAATAAAGACAGATACCGTAAAGTGCATAGCAAATTGATAATAAACCAATCAGTATTCTAAGTACCGACCCCCCATGGGTTCCGTAGCTACGGATCCCGGGGTCGGTAATCTTGTCGGCAATAAACGTAACAGCTGTAAGACATACACCGCAAAGGGCATCGCAAATTACTTACCTACATTGTTCGACTCGTAACGAGAACAGCCTATTCAATTCACTAAGTTTTATTTGGCTGAGTGAATCAACTTTTTCTTGTCACTTGTTGCCATTGTTAAGGTCTCATTAGTCACTTTAAGTCCCCAGCAAGCTCGGCCGAATTTTAACTTCCCATACAAACGGAGTTTCGTTCTCATTTTATAACTACGTGTTGGATTGTAATGAAACTATGCACACACAATGTTTAATTGTCCTGTAATTAGTTTAAATTATGGCTCCAGTCTATAAAACAAACGATATAGAGCTAAAACAGGTTTTGTATGATAAACTTAAATTTGAAGCTACTAACTATTCATGACGCCGTACACATAAAAAAACTAACTTCGAGAAGTTCGAGACCTTTTCGAGTGCACACTGGCACTAACAATGTTAAAAACGATCAAAATTCATGAAAAACCTTAATTTGGTAATAACTCGAAAACCGTTTTACTTTTACTGGGGTCATGTTAAGTTGGTTTGGGTCCTCTTGGCCTGGTCTACCTCCAGTGTCACTGTGGCTTGTACCGTAAGCAAATCGCATTATTTGAAATAATGCTGTGCTCTTTGGGCCCCAGCCAGTGCGAAATTAGCATCCACGGTTGAATATTAAAGGACCCAACAAACTTACACATACAGCTGAACAAACCTAAAACTAACAACATTCCGAACAAATCTCATTAAAACCCTGCCAACGCCAACTGCAAATATAACTTTGTAAACGTGCCTGACTTACGAATAGTTATTGAAATATGATAGGTCAAATGTCACGCGAAATTGGATTTTATTGCTTTGTCTTAAGAGTTAATAAATGTTTTTATTATGCTGCAAAATGGAAAATAGTTTTAATAGCGACAGAAGCTTATAATTAAATCTTGTTTATATTTTACACAAGTAAAGTTAATTAGATGAGGTAAAAGTTTACTCGGTAGGTAATTAATAATTGTATAGATAGTTTAGTACTTCTACGGTAGATGTCGTTTGGCGAATTTCTAAGACGTCAAAAACCGGACAAGTGTGAGTCGGACTCGCCCACCGAGGGTTCCGTACTTTTAAGTATTTGTTGTTATAGCTGCAACAAAAGTACATCCTCTGTGAAAATTTCAACTGTCTAGCCTGGTGACAGACAGACGGACAGACAGACAGGAAGACAGAAAGACAGATCGACACACAGACAGATAGACAGACAGACAGACAGACAGACAGACAGACAGACAGACAAACGGACAGACGGACAAACGGACAGACGGACAGTGGTCTTAGTAATCGGGTCCCGTTTTTACCCTTTACGTACGCTGTCCGTCTGTCCGTCTATCCGTCTGTCTGTCACCAGACTGTATCTCATGAACCGTGATAGCTAGACAGTTGAAATTTTTACAGATGATGTGTTTCTGTTGCCGCTATAACAACAAATACTAAAAAGTACGGAAGCCTCGGTGCGCGAGTCCGACTCGCACTTGGCCATTTTTCTAGCTTTTCGTTATTTCAAAAATATTTAAGTAGTTACAAAATTTAATGAAAAACATTTCAACTACCAACAAGTAAATCTATAGCCTATTTAAACATTCAAGAGCGAGCTAAAATTACGCCTCCAAGTTCCGAACTTCGTAAACTTTCCGAAAGTTTCGGAAACTATGTAAAATGAAAAAGTTCCATCGGACCATTCGAAGTTACCGAATAAATTTCGCTTTTTCTTTCGCGTAAATAAATTGAAATGTTTTAGTCCGATACATAAATCCATTTTGGGCTGCCGTGTTTACCCTTTTCTAGGGACGGGATGAGTCGACTAAATTGCCGTCGGCTAAGTTTTTCCAATAGGCAAAGGTTTTTAATAATTTCTATCACATGCTTTACAGGGCTTACTATGGGACTAGGTCGATTTATGTAAGATTATAATAAATTAATACTGATTTAAACTTTCACGATTTTTACTCATTATTATTTACAACGACGGGACTTAATCGCGTAAAATAAGTTTTAAATTTACCTCCGACGTTTCGAGGACGGCGTTGTCCCCGTGGTCTCGGAGAAGACAAAACCCAAATTTAAAACTTATTTTACGCGATTAAGTCCCGACGTTGTAAATAATTATAATAAATTATATTTAATAAATTTAATTTATTAAGCACATAAAGAACCGCTTTCACTACACTTAACTAACTTAGCGGTTTCACTCACGTGTTTTAGTTGGTTAAGTTAACATGTCTCACGATAGTTTAAATTCGATTTTCACTACACTGTTTAAAATGTCATCATTCAATTAAATTCAATTGTGCTTTCCGAGAGAAAATGCACGAATAATAAATAATACCTAAATCACTTATGTATAATATTTATTTGTCATAATCCCTCGATTGTCAAGAATCGCATCAGATCCTATCATAATGAGAATGACTCAACTAGGGGGTATTAGGGTCGGCAACGCGCATGTAACTCCTCTGGAGTTGCAGGCGTACTTACATAGGCTACGGAGACTGCTTAACATCAGGCTTGCTTGTTTGCCACCGATTCACCGATAGTATGAAAAAAAAAGAAACTAAAAAAAAGCGCTATTGGCCTAGCGGTAAGAGCGTGCGACTTTAAATCCGGAGGTCGCGGGTTCAAACCTCGGCTCGTACCAATGAGTTTGTCGGAACGAAATATCATTTGATATTTATTTTGCCAGTCGCTTTTCGGTGAAGGAAAACATCGTGAGGAAACCGGACTAATCCAATAACGCCTAGTTTACCCTCTGGGTTGGGAAGTCAGATGGCAGTCGCTTTCGTAAAAACTATTGCCTACGCCGTTTCTTGGGATTAGTTCCCAAGCGGACCCCGAGCCTGTAGCAAAGTGCCGGGATAACGCGAGAAAGATGATGATGATTCATTACACCTACAAAAAAACACCGCCAAAATTTTCTCTTCCCTACTCTTTACGTTCCTTGCGCTTTCAATTATGTATCCGAGCTTTCCATCACATAAGCTTTTAGGATTACGAGATCACAATACATTTTTAAACGGATATTTTCTTGTTTTCCTAACCTATCATGTGTTATGAGATTAGCAGTATTTTTAGTACCCTAAAATGGGGTGAGTAGGAGCAAAGCTGACATACAAACCACATAACATTTTGTTTTTACATATGCAAACTGAATGGTGTATATAATAAGTGTTCCGGACGTTTGTATTTTAGTTTTTATTTTATTTTGGGTAGTTCCATTTCATAACTTTGACGATAAAAAGGAAAACCCACCTAACCCCGTATTGCCTCGTAATTGGGGTGAGATGGGTTTTCATACAAAGGTGATTTTGGAAGATTGTTGGATCGATTTTTTTTTAATTATGAGAATTACTATAGCTCCATTTTAAATTTCAATACATTATTTTTGTAGCAGACGCCTTAAAATCCCATCTCAACCCCTTTCAAACCTTCTCTCCCCATTCAAAACCCAGCTCTCCCCGCGAACCCTACCCCTACTCATCCCATTTTACGGTATTAACACGAAAACAAGAGAAGTTTTTTCTCATAAACGCGTAACTTTTCAGGATTGTCATAAAACAAACCAAACCTAACCTATAATTATATCTATGGGATAACCTGAGGACAATCCTGAAAGTACGGTTTCAGAATTATGACTAATGATAATATGACAATCATTACATTATGACTTTCAATAATTATGTCAAAAAAGGGACCCGATACACTTGCATTACAATTTTCGACAAGCTTTTGATTTTTGACTCCATGATTTACGATGGTATCTTATGCATTCCAGAGTTGCACTTATTATAATCTCTATGTCAAATTACGCTAGGATCATTTTGTACAGTTGATTGCAAGATCTTTCGTGAATAGACTGGCTCTCTTGCAACCAAGCGACCAAGATTGCCGTTCACTGCCTTTCGCGCTTACTTAGTTCTATAGATTAATACTACTAGATTGCTCTATCATAAGCTAACCCGGATTTTTGGGTGCGGGAATGATTTCGTGTGTTTATAACTTTGTTTATTGTAAAATTGTATCCAAACTATGAATAAATAAAAAACCGGCCTAGTGCGAGTCGGACTCGCGCACCGAGGTTTCCGTACTTTTTACTATTTGTTGTTATAGCAGCAACAGAAAAACATCAATTTTGTGAAAATTTCAACTGTCTAGCTATCACGGTTCATGAGATACAGCCTGGTGACAGACAGACAGACGGACAGCAGTCTTAGTAATAGGGTCCCGTTTTTACCCTTTGGGTACGGAACCCTAAAAATAGGTAGTAAGCTCTAAACGGGCGTATAAATGTTCAAATAGTTATTTTTTTTATAGCTTTTACCTATTTTTTGGCTAGTGTAAAACATTCCCGCATCCATAAATCCGGGGTATGCTTATGATAGACCAATCCATATATCATATGACTCATAAGAGCGTTGTCAGGCAATGGGCTAGGGAGTGATAAGTTCATACCACCCCAAGAAAATAAATGTTGACAAAAAAAATTTTGGAATATTTTTCTCACGTTACAAGTCTTTTGTAAGCCTGGAAGAGTGTCCCACTGTTGGGCAGAGGCCTTTCCTCATTCCTATCAGAACAATATACAGAAAAAGAAAAGCACGTAAAAAATTGTAACCGTTATCATAAAAACCTTTCTTGCTACCCAAAGGTTGTCTGGGTGAGATCGCTTTTTTGCAATAATACCGCCTGGCGTTACCTAGCCTTAAACTTTTATTTTATTTTTAATGTAGGTATTTTTTACTTTATGGTGTAAGATAAAGAATATAAATTTACTTACTATGCTTACTATTAATTTACTTACTTCCGTGAGACTCAAACGTATAAAAAACTGCAAGTGACCGCTTGGTGGGCGTTTTCTAAAAGAAATATTGAAAACTGGATTTACACAGATTGGTGATTTTGGGTTCTTTCAACTTAGTCACTAGCATATACAATCCAGATGATAAAAAAGTCCCAAAAATTTGTTTGAAAATTGTACATTCCACTACGTCACGAACATACAAGTGAAAAAAAAACACACTAAAACGTGACGTAATGGAATAGACATTTTGGGACATCTTTTTTAAATAGCAGGATGGAGGATGCTGTCGAATCTGGCCCCGTAGACGACATGCCAATCGCTATCGCTACGTAGCGAACGAAACACAACTGTCACTGTCATAGAGAGACACAAAGCGATTCGATAGCGAAGCGCAAGCGATCGTCACCTTGGCTAGGCCGCCTAAGTAGAATGAGCTCAAGAATCCAGATTTGAAAAAAAAAAAATATTTATTCAGAAAACGCCCGTTGTGCAATTATTTCAAAAAGCGGTGTCTATGGGAAGGGGTCTATATTTAGTCGGCAATTTGGCTACATGCCAAGATTTCAGATCAATTAAGATGGTTATGATAGCGACGGAAGTGGGACACCGGAACTTAAAAATTAAAGAGTTTTAATAGACCTTTAATAGACCTTTTCATCACACTTGCTCAGTAAATGTGGAATTGCACGCAGGCTTAGCGGGAACTAGTAATTATATAAAACAAACTAAATAGAGCAAAAGCAAGTTTTGTATGAAAAACCTAAATTCGCTTTATTTTTTTACTATGGTATCTGCAGTTACATAAACTAATTACCCCTTTGTACTTACAATGCGATATACCTTATCCCATTGTAAGTACAAAGTTTCAGAGCAATCTAGCTAGTTGTTTTAAAATGAGAGCGTAACTACGTTTGTATGGAGAACCGAGCTTGCCGGGGACTTAGATGCTTTTGAATAGCAAAATGTCCTTCTAATTGACGTTACTCCAAGCTTCAGCTATTATATAGCAACCTTAAATCATTATTAGCCTTATTATTTACAACGACGGGACTTAATCGCGTAAAATAAGTATTAAATTTACCTCCGACGTTTCGAGGACGGCGTTCGACCGTCCGAACGTCGGAGGTGAATTTAATACTTATTTTACGCGATTAAGTCCCGTCGTTGTAAATAATAATGAGTAAAAATCGTGAAAGTTTAAATCATTATTAGCCTTCTCAAGTTGTGACGTCATCGGCCTGTTTTTGATTCCGCACGAATTCGCCCTCTTTTTCAATTTATGACCCGTATTTTTCCACAAACAGAATCGTTTCTTTGTGCGATTTCAAGCATAATATCAAAGCATAGATTTCGTCCCGTAGATTCTGCATTATAATTTGTATAATATTTTTAAGGACACAACTTTCGGAACAAATCAATTTAAATATTTTATTAAATATTTTTGATTTGTGTTTTTTAAGTAGTCGCACTTTAATGCTTACTGGTGCAAGCGCTTACTGCTTGCCCTTAGAGTAGGTCAAAGACGCTCAGTCTTAGTAAGATGGCATATAGTCGAGAAATTGGGACGGGTTCCGCCGTGGCGGGTGGCCAAGGGATTTAAGGCGTTAGCCCGGATTGCTAAAGACGCCAGTTCGAATCCGGGCTTCACCACTGGAGGGCTTCGTCACTTTTCCTTTAATATATGGCATCTATTTCAGTTTATAATTTTTTCAGTACACTTAACTGTTTTGACACAATTTTGAAACTGTAGTCAACTGCAGCTGCGTTACTATTAGGAAATTACTTCGGCAGCGTTAATGCCACCGCTATATCTGTCAATTTCCTTGATAAATGAATGACGGATTGAACGTCATAATCCTGACAGTAATGCGGCGGAGAATGTTACTCATTTTATCAAGGAAATATACAGATAAAACAGCGGCGTTATCGCAGTATTTTCACAACAGCAATGCAACTGTAGAGTTGACATTATAAACTGTAATAGATATCATACACTAAAGAAAAAGTGACCAAGTCCACCGGTGGCCGAGGCGGGAATCGAATCCGCGTCTTCAGCTTACGCGGCTAACGTCCTGACCTCTAATAATAATATATAGTAGTTTATAATTTATATACACGGTGGCTAAAAAATAAGTGCATTCCCGTTGCCAGTGAGGTTTTGGGATTATACTGAGCAACTTTTACTATGGGACCAACCCCGAAATCGCGAAAAATTTTTTGCTGATTCATACATTATGGCTGGTCCATTTTCTATGGGAGGGTAATTTTTTTTCACGATTTCGTGGTTGGTCCCGAAGAAAAAGTTGCTCAGTATAATCCCAAAATCTCCCTGGCAACGGGAATGCACTTATTTTTTAGCCACTCTTTATATTAGTTTGACTACTTAAAAAGAAAACAAATCAAAAAATATTTCATAAAATAATTTTGTTTCTTCCCTTGTTGTAGTTGATGTATATATATACCTACGAATTTCAGCTAAAGTTTGTTTATAGTACCTACTTATAAAGTCACCATCTAGTAACAGTGATCTATGTAAGAGGCATAGTATCAGAGTTACGGACTGGATTGAATACGTTATTTTCTGCGAAGAATTCGTTTATTCTTAAGATCGCGAATTCTAAAAATATGCAAAGTGTATGAATTGGAAGGCTGTGAATTTATTAGCTGAGTGCTTTTATTGGTATTACCTGCTTAAGAACGTGGATCGTTTTTAACATCTGTTTTATTTTGCATGAAAAAAAGAATAGAATATTAGAAGGGATTGGAAAAAGATTTTCATCATTTCAATTGAAGGTTCGACCTATTTTTATTGAAGTGGCAATGAATACAATGAGGATTTTATTACAATATATACCTACTAAAACTAATATAAAATAAAAATTATTTAGCTTATATATTTAGCATATTTAGCATCTATGAGCGAGGGCTTGGGCTAAGGTCTCCACGCTGGCCTCTGGCCTCCTGTACGGCTACCACCAGTAAAAGGGGGACATTGGCCCCTTAAGGGGCCGGATTATCAGTACGCCGGACAATATGAGCCTGTCAGTTAGAACAAAAATTTAGCAGTTCCGACAACTGACACACCGATACCGTCCGGCGGACGGTAATTAGTGGGCCCTTTTAGACACTGAATTATACGCTAACTTACTTTTTATGCATCTCGTACTGACATCCGGGGCAAACTTCCGAATCCGACACAAGAACGATTTAACGGAGCCACGCCGTTTTGTCGCCTAAATAGTGTTTAGTTTTTAAGTTTTTAAAATGCATATATATGGTCTGTAAGGTATTTGTAATATGGGCCTTGTTGCCTGATTTAAATTTTTAAATAAATAAATAAATATAAGTGCGAGCGAGATGTATAGAAAAAATTACGATGACGTTATCGAATATTCAATTCAATTCAATTCAATTCAATTTATTAATTTATTTTGTATCAGACATAAGTAATTAGTCCATAGAAATGTTAGTAACAAAAAAAAACTTATTTTATACGTTAGCAACTTACAGACTACTTAAAATATGTTATATACAGTACCTCTTGACTCCATATGAATGGAATTCCAGTGCCGCCAGACTGCACTAGTCGGGCACTGTGACACCAGATTCAGGAGACTGTTGGTACTCTCCTGCACGCGGCGCATCAGGGAAGCGGTTCTCTTGCGTATTATTGATATAAAGCTGTCCATGCGTGCCTCGGCGAACATACCTGATGCGCTACAAAAGCGTGGTAACAGTAACTTGAATCCGTTATATAATATGTACGTCTGACACCGCTAAGTCGTGGTAAGGCTACTGGTAACCTCTAGATTGAAAGTCCGACGTCAGATCCACTCGGCCACCACCGATTCAAACAAATAGATAAGATTATATTTTGATAACAAAACTTCCGTGAGACACAGACATATTAAATATATTAATAACGGGTCACTCACGTATTTTAAGTCGAAAAACGCTCGACATGTTTCACTCTGTACCGTCCGTTGTTAAAATACGTGAGTGACCCGTTATTAATATATTTAATATAATTCTATTTTGGTTGAAATAACCTGCGACTAAGTGCCAGTTGCGCCATCCGCACTTGACAGACAGGTACATGACAGTCCCGGTACAGGACCAGGTCGAGGTCCAAGTCCAGGGCCGGATCCGGGTTCAGGTCCAGGTTCGGTCCGGGTTCGGATCCGCATCCGGGTTCGAGTCCGGGTCCAAATTGATCAACGTCACCCGGCGCGCCGCGGTGGTTCTATGGATTTTGCGAACTCTTTAACGACGACGAACAGTTTGGTGCAACCGACCCTTAGTTTAAATGTTACGGTGTATTTTGATTTCATAATTACATTACAGATAAACAAGTAAGCAAATATTTTTTTTACAAACAGTATACTTAAAGCTTAGTTTAAATGTATATTAGATTTTATTAACAACCAACAAAAGCCCAACCATTATGATTTCGCAATTTAAATAGTTAGTTCTTTGTTAAAATGTTCTACTATTTGGCGAAGTGCCCATAATTGTAGATTGTAGATGAAAATAATGATCTGCATTGGAATACACTGCAACGATTTGAATTTTAAACAGTTATACAGCAGTCAATAAGTTTAAGGCGCAGTACGTTCAAAGAATACCAAAACTTAAGGTAACCGGACTGGATAATACAATCTGTACCTATTCAGGGGATTTGATGGGTGATTATAGCTTAGAATATACTGGTGCCAAAAACATAATTTACGAAATCACATTGGTAATTAGGTATATCGGAATTCAATACTTCCTATGTAACTTGACATTACGTATATGCCAATCAAAGTAAATACCTAAGTAAATAAATACAGGCAACAAATTCCTCCTCCGTGTGTAATATACAAAAAATATGTGCACTCCCGCTGCCAGGGATGTTTGGGATTATACTGAGCAACTTTTACTATGGGACCAACCCCGAAATCGCAAAAAAAATTGGGTGTGTCATTTTGGCTAGTCCATTTTCTCGATTTCGGGGTTGGTCCCATAGTAAAAGTTGCTCAGTATAATCCCAAAACCTCCCTGGCAATCGGGAATGCACATATTTTTTGGCCATCCTGTATAACAGTAGATGGAACAATAAAATTTCGTGGAAGAAGGAGGCGAACATATTGGTATTTCCATGAATTCCTGACGGAGGAGAGATAGCTAAAACGCTCTTTAATTAAGGCGGTTCCCTGAGCCAGAAGGCGAAAAATCTCCTTATATGATCATGTTTTTCTAAGAGGCGTTAATATTAGTAGACGTGGAATAAATATATGTAGTTCTTGACTATATTATCTTTAATAACATAGCTTCCGATACACGAATTATGACACTTCGCTTTATACAATGAATTCCCAAAGTAACCTCTAACTCGGACTTTTAATCCAACTTTACTCGGTTATTTATTATGTGATACTATAAACAAAAAAAGAAGAAAAACAATCTTAACTTAAATAGTAATTTCATAGCTTTCGAAGTTCGATATTGTAAGGTAATGTTTTTAAAATAAATAAAAATCGACAAAATTCGATCAAAATTGACACTTGTCGTGCATTATCTTTCCCGTTCTTTCTTGCGAAATGTGACAGTGACAGCGGCAAACCGATGGAACCGATTATGAATGAGTTCAAAATAATGCTATAGAGAAGAGCTAAGATATGATATTTACGTCGAAGACAAACTAGATTTTTTCGAAAAATTAATTCCCAGCAAGCTGAAAAACGTTTTAATTTGGTCCTAAGTGCATGTAATCCGAGTATGCTCTATCCCAGCCGGGCTAACACATGATTGGCGCGAGAGTATCTCGCCGCGACATAGACTACCCGTCCCTCCTTAATTCATACAGTTGCTCGGCCTACAGAGATGTGCATACATTTTAGCCTTAGATATTTTTTGGGTCGCACTTTTTATATTTGACAGGCAATCTTGTACAGTGAGGTTCAAAATTGCATGGAGAAATTATAAATGGAATTCATTCATAATTTCTCCATGCAATTTTGATTGTACATTGTAGATCTGTGCCTTAAGTAGGTTCTGCATAGTTTGGCATGGAAGAAACTGCAACTGACATTATTTGCATGTTGCATTTGCGAGTAGTACAAATAAATTATCGGTTGTATAGAAATAATGTTATAAAGAAATATTGGCAATAAATACTAATGACAAATAATGGCATATTTTTATTTACATGAAGTTTCTAAGATAAATACTGCCCTTTAAACTCTCGAGTTTTGTACACATAATTAATGTTATTACCGGGTCTAACGCGGGGTTAATCGCGTTAGACCCGGTAATTACATTAATTATAATATACTGCCTTTAGTGCAAAACGACAGTAATAATATGTAATGTATAATATTGTTAAGAAAATATGCTTCGCAAGTTCGCAATTTCTTACACTTTTCTTGGCTATAGTTTTTCTTTACCCGCGGTTGATTTTTGAAAAATGCTATATGAAGAATATTTTCGCCTGTGACTTAAATATTCTTGAATAACATTAATTTTGTAATAAAACTATGAAAACGGATTATATCGCGTATATTGAATTTACAATACATCCCGAACCCTTTACAGCGTAACATTAATTTTATTGATACAACCAAATTTAAGCAATTCTTAAAATTGTCAGCTGCCACCAAAACCTGTTTTTTTTTAATCTTTTTAATGTATTTACTAACTCATGGCTATAACGATGGTACTAACAATATTGTATGGAATTTTGAACGTACTGAAATAAAGTTATTTTTTTTTTTTTAAACCTTATTCTTTTGACACCTTGTATAAAAAGCATTTACGACATTTTAAACACTTGTCTTACATTACACCCTCTTTCCCGCGAGACGCCATATTTCTCCCGCCCAGCGAACCGGCTAATTCCGGTAATGGCGCTAAGACGCTTATCAACCACCTGATTTACTGCTGGCTGATACCTTCCGGTACGCTTAGTGTGTAATATAGGGAGTTTCAGTCGTTCCTTTTTACTTAACAGCGCGACACAAAGGGGGTAATGTGTTTATCAGTCTATGTCAGCTGACATTCATTAAAAAAACTATTTTTGATACCTTCGTACCTTCTTTCCTTCACGCCGCCATATTTCTCCCGCCCAGCGAACCGACTAATTCCATTAATGGCGCTAAGACGCTTATCAGCCACTTGATTTACTTCTGGCTGATACCTTCCGGTACGCTTAGTGTGTAATTTAGGGAGTTTCAGTCGTTCCTTTTTACTTAACAGCGCGGCAAAAAGGGGGTAATGTGTTTATCAGTCTATGTCAGCTGACATTCATTAAAAAAGCTATTTTTGATACCTTCGTACCTTTTTTCCTTCACGCCGCCATATTTCTCCCGCCCAGCGAACCGACTAATTCCAGTAATGGCGCTAAGACGCTTATCAGCCACTTGATTTACTTCTGGCTGATACCTTCCGGTACGCTTAGTGTGTAATATAGGGAGTTTCAGTCGTTCCTTTTTACTTAACAGCGCGGCACAAAGGGGGTAATGTGTTTATCAGTCTATGTCAGCTGACATTCATTAAAAAAGCTATTTTTGATACCTTCGTACCTTTTTTCCTTCACGCCGCCATATTTCTTCCGCCCAGCGAACCGACTAATTCCAGTAATGGCGCTAAGACGCTTATCAGCCACCTGATTTACTGCTGGCTGATACCTTCCGGTACGCTTAGTGTGTAATATAGGGAGTTTCAGTCGTTCCTTTTTACTTAACAGCGCGACACAAAGGGGGTAATGTGTTTATTTAGTCTATGTCAGCTGACATTCATTAAAAAAGCTATTTTTGATACCTTCGCACCTTCTTTCCTTCGAGCCGCCATATTTCTCCCGCCCAGCGAACCGACTAATTCCTGTAACGGCGCTAAGACGCTTATCAGCCACCTGATTTACTGCTGACTGATGCCTTCCGGTACGGTGTTAGGTTCATTCCTTAAAACAAGCTGATTGGAGTACGATTAGGGTATATTTGACTGTATTTAAAAAAGACTATTTTACAGCATAAATGAAATAAAGCACCAGAAGATTAATAGAGAAACGTAGACAGCAGTTATTTTTAGACACAAATTCTATTGTTTAAAACCCGTATAAAGAGTAGGTAATTTAATTATGACGTCACATATTAGATCTCTGACAAAGTATCTAATATTTTATTGATTCCATATTTGTAATTGTTTTTTGTAATTTTTGGTTAATTTTATTGCTTGTAAAAATTTACATGTAAAAGTGCCCCTGTGGCCTATTTGCTGAATAAATGTTTGATGTTTGACATGCTAGTGTTTCATATATAAATTTCATAGTATAGGGAGTAATAATTGTAATACTGTGATAGTAGCAAAATCGTTTTGACAGTTCAAAAAAAGAAACTGATTTGACTAGTAGTCCCCTAGTAGTGACCCTATTATAATAATAATGCCAGTGATGTTACAACTCGAATTAAATATAATTTGAGTACATTTAGTCATTTTCTTATTAACTACATTGCAAGTTAATAAAAAGCTTGTAAAAACTCAGCCTTTTAAATTTCTTATTTAAATCGAAAACTTCTATCCAAGTGAAACTTCTGATTAAGCCCCAGTTCGAAAGTTCAGAGCTAGGTTCTATTTCTTAGCAGTTTCAGACTAAACCTGGGACATAGATTAACAGTCACAGACTCCGCTTTCTAATACAATGTAGATAATATTAGTTTACATGTCAAAAGAGAGATAAAGAGACAGAAAGAGATAGATTATTACATTTTTCTCAGTCCAGCCTAACCTAATTTATTTTTTCATCAATGTTATATTTTATTATTTCTGGAAACTTGTCAAAAAACTGTTAAAGGCACAGTATGTATAAGTTACTCTATGGTTTACTATAGGGGTGCACTCTGGTGGCATAACATTGCAGTAATTATACCCCCTATTATTAACGCAGCTGTTTAGGCCATTCAAATAAAAATCTCTCAAACATAGACTAATTCAATGCTTGACATTCCATCAAACGCAGCCGTCATAAAGCACGATCTGCGACACGGCCATTCTGACCTTCCACTCGTCCTCCTGAAAGAGTAAGGCAAGCGAAAACTACAAGAACAACAGTTCACTTGGCTAGCCTGACAACAATCATAAGTGCTTAAGGAGTAGTACTGATTTCGTAGTAACTTGAATTTACGTCAACATAACAAAACTTACATTACATTACATTTTTTTTAAACTGACATGCTTTTCATAAATTGTTTTGTATTATAATTTGTACCTAGTTTTTTACTTAGAACATGACGATCATTAAGAGATACTCGTAACTAGTTACTCAAGAATTTTTGTTTTTGACATAAGTGGATAAAATTATGATTACTTACTCAGACATTTTTAAATTGTAATTTTGAATTTATTTGATAATGTAATTTATATTAATTATGTAATAAAATTGTATTTTTGAATTTATCAAATAATGTAAATTGTTTGTACTGACGATCATAATAAAAATTCGTGTAGATTAGTCTAAGATAATTTATATTGTAATTTTATATTATGAGAATAAATATCTAAATCTAAATCATACCAACAAACCTTATATATGGACCTCTAAATAGACACAGTCAGCAAAACTACCTTTTCTTCGCACTTTTAAATGGGACCTCACGGCTTCACAGCTTCGGCGGCTTTGCCGTGAGGTCCCATTTAAAGGCCCTAATTCACTAGCTTTCCTGGGTGTCATGCTTCAAAACTTGTATCACCGAATTAGGCGTATCACCAAATAATGCGAGTCTACCCAACATTGTCAGGTATGAAAGTGATCTATGTAGAAACCTAAACTAGGCTTTCAGTCGAATCCTCGCGTTTTGCACCTGAATGCGCCTCAAACTTGGAGCGCGGGCCATTTTAGTTAATTGCTCGAGATTATTTCATGCAAATGTACTTCTTATTCATGGACTTCTGACTATTATAATAACAGTGAGATAAATGTATGGATAGATGAATAAATTAGTCATTAGAAAAAATAGAATATGGATTAAAAAAGCAACTCATGTGTTTATCATGTATTTTTGAAATACAACTATAATATTCTTCTTCTCGTGTCGATGGTTTCAGACTGTGCGGGACCAGAAGGTAGCGAGCGACATTTATCGCCCTGTCTGTCGCATCACGGAGCTGATCCCGCTCAGAGCAGGCCTGCGGGCACGCTGCTCATGTGCTCCAACGTTTGTGGAGCCGTCCCATATGGGCATTGGGTGTCTGAACCGCTTAGGGCGCCCCCCTTCAGCAAGGAGAATACAACTATTAAGATACCAGAACAGTATTAAGCCTAATATAATCACTCTTAAAATAATTTCCCACATTTTTGAATTAAGAATCAAATGTTTGTAAAAAAAGCCGGACAAGTGCGTGTCGGACTCGCCCACCGAGGGTTCCGTATTTTTTTAGTATTGTTGTTACAGCGGCAACAGAAATTAAATACATAATCTGTGACAATTTCAACTGTTTAGCTACCTATCACGGTTCATGACATAACAGACGGACAGACAGACGGACAGTAGAGTCTTAGTAATAGGGTCCCGTTTTTACCCTTTGGGTACGGAAAGGAACCCTAAAAATAGGTATGATTGAATGGTTTGGACATGAAAACAGGACCTCTTCTTAACATAGGTACATACCTTATTCAAGGACTTTCCAAGATATGTGACGTTTTCAACCAAAAGGTACCACATTGTCGCTTGTTGAGAAGGTTGATTTCTAATTGAAGCTATATGGAATTAGCGCCTTACTGACAAGCGACAATAAGTACCCTTTTGGTTGAAAATGGCACATATTTTGAGCTTTGTCCTAGTTCGAATTTCTTATAGTACAAAGTGTTGACCAGACAGCTTGAGTTAAGTACTTGAGGCCACTTGGATTTCTAAACTCGATTAGAGTTCAGGATCACTTTGTTGGGCAATGTTACGAGTTACAACAACCCCTAAGTTTAGATATACTTCAATCACTTTTAAGTAGGGGAGATCGGGGCTAGAAGTTACCGGGATATGTTGTTCCGATTGCGAGGAAAAGCAATAGAAATATCGAGTAAACACGTCGTGAAACGAAACTACACAGCGCATCGACGGCTGCTATCTTAAACAGCCCGATAACACTCGGAGCAACGGAATGTGTGTCGCTCATGTGTCGCTGGATAACGTTCAATATTTCCGTAATTAGTATTTTTGGTCAATCTCAAAAATTTTAACGATTAGCCTTTAGTGCTTCAGTGTTTCAATTGAAGGATTTATCTACAGTTTCAGTATACTATGCGTAAATTACATATGATTCGTAACTCTATATCTGGCTTTCTATTCAAGACGCGTGATTGGGGCTAGATGTTACTTTTTTTGGGGGCATGTTGTGATCTCGGACACAAAATAAATAATAGTACTAGGTATAGAAGATTCACTTTTTAACAAAACTCGTCTATTAGGACAGATATGATCGCTAGGTGGCGCATGCATGCATGCGCATGGTGGCAATTACTATGGCTAGACCTCAGAACTGGGGGCGGCCGCATGTACTTGTAGCGGCGCGACGACATCGCGGAGTGAGTCACGCCTGCCTCGGAACAACTTGCACCAATTCAGTTGTACTAACTGTGGAATTTAAATATTGATGTTTATTGATTAGTAGTGGATGTTCTAAGAGTGAAGAGGACAGTATAGAACATTATTTTATAGTGTGTTGTGCCAGTTACCTACTCTAATTTGCGGTCTGGAGAAGAAAGGGTTGAATTTCAAGGACATAAGAACGGGGCCCATTAAAGGTGTAGGTGTAATTAAGACTTATTAACCTACCTATGCTCTAACTGTGATCCTGATAAATTTTCTGATTATTAATTATTTAAGTATATATAGTATCTGCCTATGAATGCAATCTGACTGACTTTCAGCCCAAGACAAGGCAATATGATTGAAAAGTGAAGTAATTATCAAGGCTGATTAGCTACGGGTCATTCAATATGCTATATTTTTTCCACTTTTAAAAATTAATACATAATTGCTTCATAATTTCCGTTCACTTCTCGGAAAATACTGTAATAACTTATTTACAAGCCCGTTACGGTCCGGCCGGCAATCTCGTTGTTTCCCTGCTTCATCAACGCTTTTACTCTATTTTAAGGGTGTTTTGTAAGATCGGCTTAATAAGCTTAGAGAGAGATAATTAGGCTTAAATGTGAAGAGTATTTAGTTAGGACTAAAATTAACTTTATTTATATTGTGCTAATATCAATGGCGTTTTATTGTTTTTTAAGATTCCCAAGAATTTTAATTAACCTATTCCTACTCAGAATTATGAGCAATATTGATTACACTAAGAGAAAATGTTGCCATGTATCTTCTATCTATATGTATATATAAATGCGCGTGTCCTGACTACTCCTGAGCTCCTGACTGATTGACTGACTGACTAATCAACGCAGAGCCGCAACTACGATTACGATTTAGAGAAATTCAACCCCTAAGAGGGTTAAAAAGGGGATGAAATTTTATATGGCGTAAAAGTTTTATTTTAAGATAGAAACTTGAAACTTTGGGAAAAAGTATTTCATAAAAATATAAGAAAAGTATTTTCAGCGTTTCTGAAAATGTATCCCCTAAGGAGGTTCAAAAGGGGATGAAAGTTTCTATGAGGTTAAAATTTTATTAGCAAGGGACTTGAAACTTCGTAAAAAGGTATTTTATTGAAAGAGAAGATAAATTTTCTCAGCGTTTTTGAAAATGTATCCCCTAAGGTGCCGAATAAGGGGTTGAAAGTTTGTATGGAGATCAAACATTTTTTTGAGTGCGCGGGACTTGAATCTTCGTTTAGTCGGGTTTCGAACCCAGGACCATCGACTTCACAGGGTCACTACCCACTAAGCCAGACTGGACGTCAACAACGTTATGGCCCTTTTTTTCGACATAGTTACGTAATGTGCTAATTATCGCACTGGTACGGTAAAGTAGCACCATTTATGTATTGTAAAATAGCATTATTTGATCTCGTTATGTTGGAAAGTTTTAAATTTAGAGTAAAATGTAAAGTTTCGTCCATCTTCATCAGTATTAAACATAAATCACTTTAATATTGTCTTCGGTTACCGCGATAGTTACTCATGAAATAAAACTATGAAAACGGATTATATCGCGTATATTGAATTTATAATACATCCCGACGTTTCGCTGTCACTGCGAAACTGCTGTGTGTGTTTCGTGTCGCTGTGGGTTCGAAACGTCGGGATGTATTATAAATTCAATATACGCGATAAAATCCGTTTTACGTAATAAAACTATTTCATAAATCACTTTCTTGTTTTTTCTTGTGAAAAGTCGTTGTTTATTAATATTTCAAGTTGACAGTGCATTATCTCGTGCACTAAGAGTTCTAAGACTATCATTAAGGAGCTCTCCAGCACTGCCAACACTAAAAGCCTCCAAGTCTTATGCAAATAGACTCTAATGCCGCGGCTTAAGGTATAAACTCGAGCGTGACCTAAGTATATAATGTTTAAAAAACCGGCCAAGTGCGAATTGGACTTGGGCACGAAGTGTTCCGTACTATTGCGCAAAAAACGGCAAAAAAATCACGTTTGTTGTAGGGGAGCCCTACTTAAATATTTATTATATTCTGTTTTTAGTATTTGTTGTTATAGCGACAACAGAAATACATCATCTGTAAAAATTTAAACTGTCTAGCTGTCACGGTGCGAGACAGTTGGAATATTCATAGATGATGTATTTCTGTTGCCGCTATAACAACAAACACTAAATAGTACGGAACCCTCGGTGCGCGAGGCCGACTCGCACTTGGCCGGTTTTTTTACATGTTTCTCCATTCCGCTATTATTGTTTAACTTACACCAACACAGAAACTCTCAATGCGATATTTGAGAACCACTGTCCTAGATGCTCTCAAACCTTATCTTAACAACAAACGTTGTACCTAGGTATACAATACAATACAATACTCTTTATTGCACACCTCACATAGTTTACAATAAATGTACAGTTATTGTCTTTGTTTATGTTACTGTACAGTCGCCATCAGATATATCAGAGCGCCCGAGGTGCTCACAAATATCTGCACACGCCTCTATTGTCAAGGCGTGTGTGTTCAGATATTTTGAGCAGCTCGGCCGCTCCGATATATCTGATGGCGACTGTACAGTAACATAAACAAAGACAATAAAGGGGTAATATTATAATATTATCTACTAGTCCTGGCCATAGGCGCCATTCAATTTTTGTGACCCCAGATCCCAACACTTTTCTTTATTGCATTCCTCTTCATAATAAATCTCCATTTCATTTCATAAAATAAAACCAAGCTTCTTAAAAACCACACAATCAAAAGCGAAGTGGCAGAAATTGCCGCCATCGCAAATTCCAAACACAAAGCGTCCCATTCAAATACTTTTAATGAACATTCAAAAACACCTCGGCTTCAGAGAAGTAATTACTGACTGTATCTGCGCTTGTAAAAACCTAGTTTCCAAAGAGTTCTTACTAATAGAAAAGTTTTTCCAGAGCGCTTTTACACTGTCCGATAAGATGATATTCAAATCATGAAACCCACCGCTTTTACGCCGTCCGATATGATGATATTCAAATCATGAAACCCACCGCTTTGACGCTGTCCGATATGATGATATTCAAATCATGAAACTCACCGCTTTGACGCTGTCTGATATGATGATATTCAAATCATGAAACCCACCGCTTTGACGCCGTCCGATATGATGATATTCAAATCGTGAAACCCACCGCTTTGACGATATCCGTCACGACGGTGCTGAAACCAGGGCTTGGAACCGGTATCGAAATACCGCGAACTAGGATTTTTCACGCACGGTACAGCGACATCTGTCGGGTAATTCAACAACTAAAATTAACTCCTTGCAAATAAAACTAGGAAATACATTCACAGCTTGTCCAACTTTGGATGCATCGTATTGAACGATGTAAAAGCGACTCCGCGGCGAACTGCCTTAGTTCCGCAGAAGTTTGCAGTTGCAGTTTCTGCATTAACAGAAAGGGCGGGAATGAATTAAGTTAATTCAGACTGTCGGTGGCAGGTGACACAATTGACTTAGTTTTATTCGGAACGAAAGTTTTGATTAATTTACAAGCTTTTTTATATGTGATGGGACTGTAAAAAATGAATGTGACGCCTTGTAATTGTGTTATTGTCCATTTTTGTCGACTTCAAAGGATGAGGTTCTCAATTTGTCTTTATTTTTTTATGAAGTCCGATTTTTTAAAGATAACTGAGGTAATTTGACAAATCCTTTTTTTTAGGCTTAAATACTTCACAAGTTGATCCTATTATCAGGTGATACACAGAATCTAATGATGAGATCCTAAGAAATTTTAAATTTCCATTGACATTGATTTGAGGGTATATTAAGAAGCTTTTTCTGGAAAGCGAATTTGATAAAGAAGAACCGCTGATGAAGACTATAAAATTACGGCATAACATAATGTTATATGCAGAATCTGAATCTTGTTTTCTTATAGTCCATTTTATAAGTACGCATAGTGTACAACAAGAAAAACATTACATTTGTGCCACATGTAATCGAATTAAAGTCGTGTCATAATAATATTTTAAATTTTTTGTTGCGGCGCGCGGCTATCTTGACCGCTGCTCTAGGCTCTCCAAAACATGTGGCGCTAGTTACTAAAATTACATGTACATGACAACATAAGCTTAGAATAAATTTTAAAGTGGACAAATTACTGCCTTGGTGAGACTTGAACTCACGGCCTCTGGATCGATACTCCAGCGCTCTGCCAACTGAGCCACCAAGACCTCATCCATAGTCAGCAAATCTTACCACTATATGGGTCTATATGGATTAATGTAAAAAAAACCAAATACAAATGAATTTATTTCATTCCTTTTTCAGCTGTTCTTAATTATAAGGGTTAGGTAGGTAATTAGTCCATTCATTTAAACTTTCACGATGTTTACTAATTATTATTCACAACGACGGGTCTTAATCGCGTAAAATAAGTTTTAAATTTACGCGATTAAGTCCCGTCGTTGTGAATAATAATAATTAGTCCATCTTAGTTAGTTGGTCGTTATTTTTCTACTTTTAAATTTATTCTAAGCTTAATAGCATCGCTCGCACACGCTTCTGTTTGTAAAAAAAATATTTAAATAAGTTAATCCGTCAAATTAGCTTATTTTGCCACATTTTTTACTAAATTTGTCACAAATCAAGTCTTAAGGTTCAAAACAACAAAAACAACTTTGACCCTTGCCGGTGTCGAATCTGAACCGAGCTGCAATGCAGCTTGATTTAGGGTCCTAAATTATGGGACCCGGACCCTCATTTGTCACCCGATTGCCCTTAACCACGGATAAACAATGTGCGGGAGAAATGGAGCCATCAGTCCTAGGATCAAAAATGTATCTACTCCAGTATAAATTGAGCTATATTTTTATACAAAGAACGGGGAGATGGGGATCAAGATTATACTGGTTTCGACGTTGTAAATGGAAGCTGAACAGCAAAACTCTTAACAGATCATCGGTAGACCTTAATATCTATCCAGTAAGGTTTACATTATGTCAATTAACAGTCGTGGTATCTAAAGCCTTTAAAGATTGGACTCGCCATGTTGAAGATTTTCAGTGGTCATTTATTTAACTGGCAAGGAGAGTCTTTGACAACATACGTTGGAAGGCATGTCATCAATGTTAAGAAAAATAAAATATTTCGCGATTATACCACAAAAATAAATATATATGATAGGGACATTCTTACACAAATTGACTAAGTCTCGCGGTAGTGTGTTGTGGGTACTCAGACTACGATATACAGGGTGGCTAAAAAATTAGTGCATTCCCGTTGCCAGGGAGGTTTTGGGATTATACTGAGCAACTTTTACTATGGGACCAACCACGAAATCGGGAAAAAAATTTTACCTTCCCATAGAAAATGGACTAGCCAAAATGTATGAAACAGCAAAATGTAAGATATGTGTTTTTCTGTATTTATAAATATATGCATTTAATAAATCATTATTATTTAAAAACGACAAATAACGCAAAAAGGCGGACTTAATGCCAATGGCACTCTCCAGTAGCTGTTTTTGTCATATGCGCCTTCCGACATCCGATATCGGAAAGGCGCTTCCGATTAATTCAGCCATGTCGGAGCCCCCCGTCAGCTGTCGGATCAATAATATTTCATTGTGTGCGTATATGCAGGCATAATGTTTATTGCAGGATGTTTTGGAAGCTCAAAATCCAATACAAAATGACACTTAACGCAAATGCGTGCGTCACGTCACGCTATCGAATGAAATTTACACTAGGGGTACCGGCTTTAGTGACGTTCACTTGCTGAGACTTCGTAGCAAACAAGCTGTTTAATTCTTATTTACGGAGCGAAATGAGTTTTCTCGTTTAGAATTACTTCACTTTGACTTTTGTTTAACTTTATTTAGGTTGTTATAAAAACGCAAGGCGTAGTTAATTGAAAATAAGCTGATAGTTTTATTCAATAAATGCTATCAAAAAAAAAATAGGAAATTCGCAACGAGTGGCGATAAATTAAGAGCCCGTAGTCGATTTGAAAACGCGCGAAGATACGACTTTTACACAGTAACCGAACGCCGGCCGCTGCTTGAAATAACGCGACCGCCTAAACAATATTGATACTTTCGCAACATTATGCGTCACTTTATAACTTTAATTAGGTTAAAATAAAACTTTCGGTAAATTTGATATAATCGTTTATTACTCTTAACAATTTACCTATGTATTCATATAATACATACAAATTATATAGCATGATGATAATGATTTGCACTAAGGCAATATCTTATATATATATAATCATCTTACTCGCGTTATCCCAGCCTTCTTGCCACGGCTCATGGAAGTCTGCTGGGGTCCGCTTGGCAACTAATCCCAAGAATTGGCGTAGGCACTAGTTTTTACGAAAGCGACTGCGATCTGACTTTCCAACGTTCCAACCCAGAGGGGAAACTAACCTTTTGTTGAAATTTGGTATACAGATAGTTTGAATCCCGGGGAAGGACATAGAATATTTTTTATTCAAGAACTCACCCTTTAAGGGGGTGGAAATTTGTATGGGGAATCAATAAACGCTGAACCGATTAAGATGAAATGAGGTATGGACATAGTTTGAGTCCTGGGGAAGGACATAGGATAGGTTTTACCCCAGAAACGGGGGGCAGGGGGGGGGGGTAATGGAAATTTGTATGGGATCCAATAAAACCGATTTGGATGGAATTTGATATTATGGAGATAGTCTTAATCGTTGGGAAGGGTGATAATAATTTTTATTTCCAAAGTCATCCTCTTCTCTTCTCCACTCTTCTAACACTCGCTCAACGTGTGGTTGGTTGTACGATGAATACTGCTCAAGACCTGGAACACCTGGAGTGCTTCTGGGTGCAAAGGGTCAGGGGTAACACTCGCTCAACGTGCCGCTGGTAGAGTATGATGGGGAAAACTCAAGACCTGGAACACCTGAAGTGCTGCTGGGTGCAAAGGGTCAGGGGTAACACTCGCTCAACATGCCGCTGGTAGTGTGTAGTGTACGATGGATACAGCTCAAGACCTGGAACACCTGGAATGCTTCTGGGTGCAAAGAGTCAGGGGTAACACTCGCTCAACGTGCTGCTGGTAGTGTATGATAGGGAAAGCTCCAGACGTGGAACACCTGGAGTGCTGCTGGGTACAAAGGGTCAGGGGTAACGGATAACACTCGCTCAACGTGCCGCTGGTAGTGTATGATGGGGAAAGCTCCAGATCTGAAACACCTGGAGTGCTGCTGAGTGCAAAGGGTCAAGGGCAAAGGGTGGGTAACACTCGCTCAACGTGTTGTGGGTAGTGTATGACGGAGACAGCTCAAAACCTGGAACACCTGGAGTGCTGCTGGACGCATCGGATCAGGGGTAAAACTCTTTTAATCTGAAGTTGGTAGAGTATGCTGTAGGCAGGTTAAGTTCTTCAAGACCTGGAACACCTGGAGGACTGCCAGATGAAGCAGGCACCTGACCAGAGCTACCACACGTTTAACATGCAGTAGGTACTGGGGGTTAAAAGGGGGTGGAAGTTCTGATAACAATAAATGAACCTGAGTTCCACTAAGTACAGCCAGGGTTCATCATCAGCTCTATCTTGGGTACTGCTCTCCCATTTGCTCATCAAGACGTGTCAGAAGACCAAAACAGCGTGTGCCTATATTGCACCAAACCTGAGTTCCACTAGGTACAGCCAGGGTTCAGCATCAGCTCTATCTTGGGTACTGCTCTCCCAAGTGTTCATCAAGACGTGTCGGAGGACCAAAACAGCGTGTGCCTATGTTGCACGAAACCTGAGTTCCACTAGGTACAGCCAGGGTTCAGCATCAGCTCCATCTTGGGTACTGCTCTCCTAATTGCTCATCAAGACGTGTCGAATTACCAAAACAGCGTGTGCCTATGTTGCACGAAACCTGATTTCCACTAGGTACAGCCAGGGTTCAGCATCAGCTCCATCTTGGGTACTGCTCTCCTAATTGCTCATCAAGACGTGTCGGAAGACCAAAACAGCGTGTGCCTATGTTGCACCAAACCTGCGTTCCACTAGGTACAGCCAGGGTTCAGCATCAGCTCCATCTTGGGTACTGCTCTCCTAATTGCTCATCAAGACGTGTCGGAAGACCAAAACAGCGTGTGCCTATGTTGCACCTAACCTGCGTTCCACTAGGTACAGCCAGGGTTCAGCATCAGCTCCATCTTGGGTACTGCTCTCCTAATTGCTCATCAAGACGTGTCGAATAACCAAAACAGCGTGTGCCTATGTTGCACGAAACCTGATTTCCACTAGGTACAGCCAGGGTTCAGCATCAGCTCCATCTTGGGTACTGCTCTCCTAATTGCTCATCAAGACGTGTCGGAAGACCAAAACAGCGTGTGCCTATGTTGCACCAAACCTGCGTTCCATTAGGTACAGCCAGGGTTCAGCATCAGCTCTATCTTGGGTACTGCTCTCCCAAGTGCTCATCAAGACGTGTCGGAAGACCAAAACAGCGTGTGCCTATGTTACACGAAACCTGATTTCCACTAGGTACAGCCAGGGTTCAGCATCAGCTCCATCTTGGGTACTGCTCTCCTAATTGCTCATCAAGACGTGTCGGAAGACCAAAACAGCGTGTGCCTATGTTGCACCAAACCTGCGTTCCATTAGGTACAGCCAGGGTTCAGCATCAGCTCTATCTTGGGTACTGCTCTCCCAAGTGCTCATCAAGACGTGTCGGAAGACCAAAACAGCGTGTGCCTATGTTGCACGAAACCTGATTTCCACTAGGTACAGCCAGGGTTCAGCATCAGCTCCATCTTGGGTACTGCTCTCCTAATTGCTCATCAAGACAGACCAAAACAGCGTTTGCCTATGTTGCACTAAACCTGCGTTCCACTAGGTACAGCCAGGGTTCAGCATCAGCTTAGCTCTATGTATACTAAAACCTTCTCCAGAATGTAACAAACACTTTTCTAAAAACCGCATCAAAATCGGTTCAGCCAAATGCGAGATAATCGCGAACAAACATACATACATATACGTACAAACATACGGGTCAAACTGAGAACCTCCTTTTTTTTGAAGGCGTAATAAACAAGTACTTACAACCCAAGGATTAAAGTTTCTGGTCGCAGTTTACACGCACACAGTACAGCCAAACACGCAAACAAATATAACTTTTTACACGGCGAGCGACGCACACAATGATAAATAACTTCGTCGTCGTCGATGCAACGTGCGGAGCCGATCAACAAACGTCCTGCCTCTACCAGCTCCCGCGCGGGACTGAGGCCGCGAGCGCGTGTCACCGATGTTATGCCGGAAAAAGGGGAAGTTTTTAAAAAATCGTCAGAAAATAAAAGTTGCAATTTAAATAAAATGAAGTACAGCAACAGTTTAAGTAAACATTGCAGATTATTTGAGTATGCAATCTACGTCGAAAATAAGTAGATTTTCGGAGAAATTGTCACTTGTTTTGAGGTCATTTCTGGAGAAAATTGAATTCGTTTAACTTTCATTTCCTCGAACTCTAAGTCATATAACAACAATGTAATCTGATAAACCTAGAGTACAGAATATGTGTTATACAAATTTACCATTTTTAGCAGTCCAAACTTTACGAAATTTACAAATAAGAGCATCAAAGTCAGTGCTTTACACGCGTTTACCTAAACGTCCATCAGAAAAAAAATCATTACTAATTTAGTAAGCCTTTTTTCAAAAAAATGATCTGGTAAACCTAGAGATAAGAAGTCGTGCTAATAGAAACCAGTACTTGTTATTTCAATTAGGTAACAAAAGGTGTACAATTTCACAGAAGAAATCTATCAACTTTACATTTTTGCGACTAAAATCGTAACCGGGCTCTTAAAATACGACCGCAGGGAGGGTTTTAAATCGACACGAGTTGCGAATTACCTATCCGCACGTGTATCGTACAACGTTTTACAGTACATATGGCCCTTTAAACTTTCGACATATGCACGAAAAGTGTTCTTTTACGCACTAGTGCGAGAAAGTAGCACCATATGTACTGTAAAAGTACATTACGATACAAGTGCGAAAAATAGGAAATTCGCAACGAGTGGCGATAAATTAAAATACGATCGAAGGGAGTGTTTTAAATCGACACGAGTTACGAACGACCTATTCGCACATGTAACGTACAACGTTTTAGATACGTAATGTATTAATTATCGCACTAGTGCGGTAAAGTAGCACCACGTGTGCTGTAAATTATGTAATCAACGTTTTAACAAATCTGTTGCATTAATATAGATGACAAGTGATAAAAGCAATAAAGATAAATGAACCTTAATCATAAAATCATCTTATGTGTATCCAAGTAGTAAACAAAATACCCGATGAGATCAAATTAGAACCAAATGACAGTTTCACAAAAAATTGAAAACTTTTCTGATACAAAAATGTTACTACTCAGTGGAGGAGCTTTTAAATGAAATTAACTATCAAGCATAGCAATTAAGCAAATATTGACATTGAATTTATTATTGTAATTATTTATACCTCATACATATACAAAAAAATTATCTGACCAATTATTAATTATACATTAATTCAATTATTAATTATACATAATAGCATGCATGGCCTGTAAATGAAATTTAAATGTAATTTAGTAATAAGCTAGATATAAGACAATTTGTGTGCCCTGACAGGTTGTCATGGAAGCTTCCTGTATAACTTTAATAACATCTCATGTACATGACTTTTACAAATAAACATCTTATCTTATCTAAAAAATAAAAATTGCATACGTTTTAGAGCTACAATGCCTTGATGCCAAACATATATCATATGACATCCCTTTTTTGCGTCGGGGGTTAATTATAATTTTTCTACTCGTCGAGTATAATCTGTGTATTACAACTTAACATGCAACACTACAACCTTACTCTTTTCAACGTTGGATAGTCTATGGCACTTCCGACTCAAGCATAAGAATTTTATCGATACGGTTTAGTCAATTATAAAAATTTTGAAAATAGAACTTCATACATTTCGATAAAATGTTTCTTGTTTAAGGAGACTCGATTCAATGCAAATTATCGCATCTGCTTTGTGATTGGTTGGCCAACAAAAACATTTTATTTTATGTTGTAGTAAAAATAACTGCTTCATAAGTCAGAAACGCGCATGTGACAACCTTCATATAGCAACATCCATACCCTACGAAAACCGCTTAGCGTTGCTTGTTAGTCTCCATAGGCTACGGTGGCCAAAATCGAGAAAAAAACTGTCTTAAAACTGAATTTAGCAAGGAGCAGGTACCAGGGCCTCATGAGTTTCGAGGAGGTGTCGTTGACCAACCCGCCGGGGGCGCCGGGCCCGGCGGCCGTGCCGCGAGGTATCGCGGGCCGCGGCAGCTCGCGTATCTTAGCACTTTTGGTTTGTTTACTTATATGATTCTACTAGTTGAAAGTATTATTTTTTTGTCTCGTAGAAAAAGTATTGTATACAATAGTGATATAATCAAGCTTTTCAATCTCGTGCCTTAACTTAAGCAACTCAGCAAGCTTCGTTGCTTAAACACGGTACTCGACTGAAAAGCTCTCTATTATATCACGATTGTATAAAATACTATTATAATCTACCACCTGGGCCGTGTTGTATAATAAACAACATATACATACTAATATTAGTTGTATAAACTACATACATACTAATATAAGCTGTAGTTTATTATGCAACACGGCCCTGTT
Organism: Cydia strobilella; assembly: GCF_947568885.1. NCBI lineage: Eukaryota > Metazoa > Arthropoda > Insecta > Lepidoptera > Tortricidae > Cydia > Cydia strobilella. The sequence goes on from NC_086045.1 coordinate 1,144,174, forward strand.
CTGTTTTCGAACCATTGAATGTCGAATGTCAAATACGGCATTGTAAATATGGGTTGCGAATCTGCAAATCGGGGGGAGGTTACGGGTTGTATAATGGTTTATGGGGGGGTTGAAGCGTCACGCGACACTTGTGGGGTTAAGGTGTTATCGTGTGTGGGGCCACGAAATAAAAGAATAAAACTATACACAGAGAGAGAGAGAGAGATAAGAGACACCGTGCTGGTCGAGCGAAAGTTAACTTTAGTGAGTTAATAATAGAGTTTAAAATTAACCCCTCCATGGTAGCGTTAAACGTTTAACGCAACCTTGTTGCAAGTCGCATTAGAAGTTCCACTTCAATAACATTAACTTAAACTTCATAGTTATACAGAAGATATGAAATGTCTGAAAAGAAAAAGAAAATGATGTAGAGAAGGAAGGAATTTAATGGATAAAGCAAGCAGCAAATAACACTTCCAAGAAGCTGCCTGGTGCCGTAGTATGAGGTAGATTTCACACTGGTTTAAAGCAAAACCGGACGAGGCGGACTCGCCTACCGAGGGTTCCGTACTTAGTAAGTATTTGTTAACTTAGCGGTTTCACTCACGTATTTTAGTCACTCGCGCGACATGTTTCGCGAGCCTATTTTATTGAAAAATGTGACGTCACACCAGGGAAGGAGGGTTTTGCCAAATGTGACCAAGTGTTACAAGTGTTAGTGTTAGTGTGTTGGAGGTCAAAAAACCTGTGACGTAATTAATGGATGAACCCTAAAGAGTGTATTTTTTTGAAGATGTTGTAAAGGGTGCATACAAGTGTAAAGTTAAAAAGCAGACGCCTTCTCGTTGAGATGTGTCAATGTTGCATAGGTACAATTGTATAGTTTGGTTTGGTTGTATGGTTTGGTAGTTTGGTTAGTGGCTAAAAATTGCTTACACATTATTAAATTGTAAAACGGGACTTAATCGCGACTTACTTACATACTTACTTAGTCCCGTTTTGGTCCCGTCTCAGCAAACACCTGAGGGAGGCCACAAGTGACCCTCGCGCGGGCGGCTTTTTCGCGCAAAGATTAGCCATAGCAATGCAGCGCGGGAATGCCGCAGCGTGATGGGCACCTTGCCTTATAGGGGGCAAAATTTAGAAGGTCCTTTTACGTAAGTATTTTTAAGTTTATTTTTACTTTAGTATTATCATTTAATTTAGTTTGTAATTTGTTTATTGTTTAAGTATCTTTAAGTTTTTATATTCTTTATTTGAATTAAATAAATGTCTTTAGTTTAATAATGTGTAGGAACCGTGAAAGTTTAAATCAGTGAATTGCTTACCCATTAAAATAATGCCCAAAATGTAAACTGTCAACTATTAGTTAAGTATTTAAACATCTATACGCCTGTTTTATGGCCCTTATCTTCAAGGTGTCAGTCGACGCGACACATTTTGAACATAAACGTTCTAAGGCACATTTTACACTCACGTGCTCGTAACCTCGTGTTTATTGACTTATATTGCTACTTGCAGGTGAATGTGTCAGTTTACTTGATACCTGTGTAAGGAATAAATGAACGGGCAAATTCGCAATGATCTAGATATCAACTAGTACCCACTAGATATGAAACAGAAACGATAACGAGATATTTAAGAAAGTCATGTCAAATCTGACATTTCCGCGATTCCGAATGTCCTCTTTAACGATCTCTTTAAGATTTGCTTAAGATATTACTTACGGGCCAATTCGAACAATGATCTAGATATCAACTAGATATCTTCTAGATATGAAACAGAAACGATAACGAGATATTTAAGAAAGTCATGTCATTTCCGCGATTCCGAATGTCCTCTTCAACGATCTCTTTTAGATTTGCTTAAGATATTACTTAGACATCCAATGGATATCTGATGGATATCCCAAAACGTCACAATAATTGTAGCGTGAAATGGCAGTTTTGGTTAGAAGAAGTAAAAAAAATCTTTTCACATCACCAATAAAATTCGAAATAGGGGTTTTTCTTCCCTGCTAGGTGGGATCAAAGTAACACTTTTCTGTTCTAGGACCCTATTTTTACATTTTTGTGCACATTATTTTTTTTGCTTAAATAATATTTTTAAACATCATAATTACCTCATAGGTAATGTGAAAAGCAGTATGTGTCACATGGTAGCAAAATTATTTCCATCTTGGGCGTAACACACTTGAATCCCTCACTACGCTCAGGATTCTACTTTAGATCCCTCGTTACTTTCGGGATTCTATTATAGAATCCTTCGCTTCGTTTAGGATTCAATGTACGCCCTCGCCGTAAATATGTAATTTTGCTCCCTTGTGACACAATCTACTATTTCACATCACCTATTATTCGAAAAAGGGCTTTTCCTTCCCCGCTAGGAGGGATCACAATGGCACTTTTCTTCCCTGCTAGGAGGGATCAAAGTGTCACTTTTCTGTTCTAGAACACGATTTTTTTCTTTTTTGCATACTAAATTTTTAGGTTAAATCATATTTTGGAATATAACAATTTCCTCATGGGTGATGTGAAAAGCAGTATGTGTGACATGGTAGCATAATGATTTCCACTGAATTCTATTGAATTCTATTATAGGATCCCTAGTTACGCTCAGGATTTAATTATAGAATCCTTCGCTTCGTTCAGGATTCAATGTACGCCCTCGCCGTAAATATGTCATTTTGCTCCCTTGTGACACAGTCTACTATTTTTGTCTGTGTGCTTCCAATAGCCAATCCGGAAGTCAGTTAAAAATATGTAAACATTAAAAAGAAAGCAACATTAACCTTAAGACTTATTAAAGAGATAAATAACGGGTCACTCACGTATTGTAAGTCGAAAAACGCTCGACATGTTTCGGCACCCGCGCCGAGTCATCGGTTGCGGAGGGCTGCGGCCCGCAGTCTGCGCCGGTCCGTCACCGTCAACGCAAGCTCCTGACGATGCTGCTCGGTACGGAGTGAAACATGTCGAGCGTTTTTTGACTTAAAATACGTGAGTGACCCGTTATTCATATGTTTAATATGTCTGTGTCTCACGGAAGTTTTGTTATTAAAACCTTAAGACTTGGAAAAAGAAATGGCAAATAATTTTGTACTAAGAATGGTTAAAATTTAACCGCCACGGATCCAATCGTATTTCCCCGACAATCGTTCATCCAAATCCGTTCACTCGGTCTGCTCCATTCATTCATCCCGCAGATATATATGTAAATAGAATACTGGCAATCTAAGTATGCCCCTACCGCTTATTATTTTAACAATGATGCTGCTGTGCATTTAACCTAACACTTTAATTCCACTTCTACTTTCAGTCCACTTTAACCTATTATGTCCTGCAAATAAATCATTTGTTATTATCTGTTTATAAAATTGTTGTGGACAAAGTGTGTTTGAAAAATTCCAAAATATTTGAAATGTTTGGGGAATGCTTTATGATTTCCAAAATGAAAACTTTATTAATTTAGAGAAATGTAACACTAAATTTAACTTTATGAGGAAATGGTATAGTTATTTACATTGAATATTTACTATATACTGTGATTGAAAAACTAACGATTTGTAATGTATTTTAAATTATTTTCGAAAGTGTACGTGGATTAGTAAATTGAGATATTAACCAATAGGTAATATGTTTTGTAAGTTAATTTTAAGTATTTAGCTATTAAGGTTAACTTGCTATACCCTATTCAGGGTCCAATGTTGTTACAGTTTAATTTAAGATAACATCTTTTTATACCGTGGAATGCAGTAAATAAATGAAATTAAATAAAACGACCATATTAAAATTAATTTTAATGTATCCTAGTGCGTGTTTCCAGCAACTAGGCAAGAGTTACGTGTATTTGCGTGGTCTAGCCTAAGAATATGTCTGTGAACCTTTCACAAGAGCTCGTTACGTACGATATTGAATTTCATATCGTTAGTATTACGTTTGAATCAGTTTGCCGAAGATAACATCTGTTATTCAAATAATACAAGGAAGGGTCGTCGTTAACATTATCGCGAACTGGAGCCCGATTCGTTTAACAACATACGGTTTTGACCATTTGTGACGTTTTCAACCAAAAGATACCACATTGTCGCTTGTCGATAAGGTTGATTTCTAATTGAAGGTATATGGAAATAGCGCCTTACTGACAAGCGACAATAAGTACCCTTTTGGTTGAAAATGGCACATCTATTGATGGACCTTGAAGGTATCTCACGGTGAAACCAGAAGAACCACGTTCTACGTGTTGCCTCCCTGTCACACTTACGTACGAATTTACAAGTGCGTCGGAGAGGCACGTGGTTCGCGGTGGGCCTCAGCACCAAAGTACCATCAGGTGAAAAAAGATCACCAAGACGATCTTGTAGGTTTTATCAAAACCTGTTGAAGACCGTAAAGAGTCTGTATCGGTCTCATGATACCTTGTGATAAATATTTACCTGCACTGTGATCCTTTGATTGTCAGCGAACTTCAGAGCTCAAACGATAAACGATGAGGGCTGAGGGTTGAGAGACGCACTGGACTTTAAATTTAAAGACCGCGGGTCAGGAACAGATTTCCATGACCAATCGCCTCCCGGGCGAAAACTGCAAACTTTGCTGCCATTCCTCAACCCACCAACGGAGCGGCAGCTGACGTTCACGAGGGTTCATCATACATAGCCGTTAACCGCTATACGAGTTTTCGCCCGGGAGGCGATGACTGACGAAATTTGCGCCTGGCTCGCGGTCTATTACAGCCCGTTGGCCACTTATTTTTCCACATCTACCCTTGGGAACGTAGCTCTCGCGACTGCACTCTGGACAGCCGGCTAAGGCAAGCCAGAGGCAGAAGAGACGGTGACAGAACTGCCCAGGGTTAGGTGGGCCATTACGCAAAAAACGGCAAAAAAATCACGTTTGTTGTATGGGAGCCCCACTTAAATATTTATTTTATTCTGTTTTTAGTATTTGTTGTTATAGCGGCAATTAGAAATACATCATCTGTGAAAATTTCAACTGTCTAGCTATCACGGTTCATGAGATACAGCCTGATGGGAAACGGACAGACAGATAGACGAACGGACGGACGACAGCGGAGTCTTAGTAATAGGGTCCCGTTTTTACCCTTTGGGTACGGAACCCTAAAAACGGATCGAAGCATGACGAGCGTTTAAGTATACAACGTAAACAGTTGCCCTATTTTATTTTATAATATTCCATAGACAAGTTTAAACAGCCCCTCGATATTACGGTAATGAGGTGCGAACCGCAGCGCCCCTTGCGGCGCACGGCGTAATTAAAAGCGGTAATTGATATAGATAGGGGAATCCCCCGGACACCGCGGTACAATGTAGCGCTATTGCTTACGCAATTAAATGATGATCAGTATTTAACCTCGTGAGTCTAAATGTACATTAAAATGTACATATTCATTGCAATATAATTTGAACCTTTCATGGAACAAATAAAGTAGCATTTCTTTTGTTTCACTGCGTTGTAAAACAAACGAAATTCGTTCGAATTTGTCGAATCAGCTGGCGGCCCTGGACTCGGTAGAGCGCCGGGCTCATAGACTGTCAAGTCAAGGATACAGAGCCTTGAGCATCGCTGTCGAGTCGCTTGCCTATCGGTGTTCTATCGGATACATTTCGGGGAGTGCGCACAGGAACTGCACGACCTGATCCCACCTTCCCCTTTCCATCATCGGACATCCAGGCGCGGGGAGCGAATGCACCCGTTCGTGGTCCACATTCCATTCGTTCGGACGAAACGTTTTGCCTCCTCCTTTTTGGTACGGACGGCTAAGGAATGGAATGCGCTCCCGCCATCTGTATTCCCTGATCAATATGACCTCGGTCTCTTTAAAACAAGAGTGAATAGGCTGTTACTGAACCGGTGAGCTCCATCTTAGGCCCTGTCTTCACTTTCCATCAGGTGTGACTAGGGCCAATCGCCGATCAGTTTATAATAAAAAAAAAAAAAAAGAATTTACTTATAGCACAAGGTAAGAAACTAAAAACTAAAACTATTAAAAATTGAAAAACTTTCTATGGTGAGCCTTAGGAGGTTAACTGAGGCGAAAATGAGAGACGTGCGGGAATCAGCAAATAATATAAGTACTCTCCTCCGCTGCTCTGTTGGATTGCAACCCAAGATTTAAAAGAATTTTCGGTAATTCTTGACAGGAAATGAGTTCTGTGTCGGAATTTCGTGACAATTGTCGTGTTTCTTGTGACAATTGTCATTAGCTTCGCAAAATAAGTACTTATTTATTGGTGATATAATGAAGTTTTGGCAATCAAGCACACCGTCCGTCCGATGGTAAGCGGTTACCGTAGCCTATGGAGGCCTGTGCTACCGTGGCGAAATAGGGGCCAGGCAAGTGTAGCGTAGGACGGCCACTCGCAACGTAATCGGATGACCTGGTTAAGATGACGTTTGAAAGTCAGCTGCAGCTGCATTACTGTTGCAGCGTCGTTGTGGCCGACATTATATCTATAAATTTTCTTGATAAAATTGATATACGGTGACATTTACAAATACAAATACAAATAGTTTATTTCCAGAAACATTAGAGCATTTACAGTTTATACTGACCCCCACACTAGGCAAAGCCTGTCCCGTGAGGGCTGGATTTGGGCTGGTGTACTTGCCACAGCGGGTAATCGGCAGACATCTGAACTATCGCTCACTCCAATGACAAAAATAAGTCAATATACGAAAGGTGAGACACATACATATTATATATATTAAAACCGATACAACATACCGATCAAGCGATCGCGGAGAACTGCAGCCTGCAGTCTGCGTGGATCCGCCACCGCGTATTATAATACTCCCGTTGAAACACGTGGTGCAATCTTTGACTTAAAATATGTGTGACCCGTTTTAAAAACACCTATTTAATGTCAACATACTGCAAGTTTTCACTGTATTTACCTGGGAATGAAACTTGTTGTTTTGGGAATAAACTTGGAACTATTTGTTGCGAACTACACAATCGGGACTTAATGGTGCTGCTTAAAATGATTATGCGTAGGGGCTATTATTATGGTAATGGTTATATTTGGGTTTCAACAATTAATAAAGTTGTGAATATTGCTGCTGTGTGTATAATGTGTGTGTGTGAATATTGTTGCTACTGAGGTTAATTAAAAATTTTAAAACTCATTAGGTTTGTCGAACTTTTTGGTAGTGAGCGCTGGTTCATTTATGGACGAATTCATTCATAATGTGTCAATGTACCGTTGAAGTTCGCTGCATGCATTTTTGCAAAAAAAATATGTCTTAAATATGAACAGAAAAGCTGTTAAAATTAGTGACAGTTTCCCCACACCATAAAGCCGTAGCTAAAAATGACTTGAATATAACCGTAGTATCAACATCAAGGCAGTTTGAAAAATGCTATGACGATGTTGATCTTATACCGACGTGACCGCTTATCATCAGGCAGGCTTACATTAAGCGGGTGTGACGTAGAAAATTTTTACTTCACGAAATAAGCAACACCCCTCCTCTGTTATAAAATTTTGCCCTCTAAAATCCGCTGTCTGACCTTTAATTAGTCTGAACATGGCTATTATAGGTATTATTATTAAAAAATAAACATAAATCGCACATTTCGACGTTACAAAAATTAGCACTGCAAAGTTACTTCATTAATTTTAATTAGTCTTGAAAGTTCTGGCAAAAATAAAGTGTTTATGAAGATATATTATGGTACCTATCTATCTGTGGAAACTTTTGGCCTGATTCGAACGTCATATAGTACGTTTAGATACGATATGGATCGGATATGTCAGTGTCAAGTGACATTTTTGTTTGAAGGAAATTTTATAGAAAAGTTACTTTTAATTTTAAAACTAATACGGGATGTAATCGCGTACAAACTTACGTTTATTTATGGCCTGACGTTTCGAACGTGACGTTACGTTCGTGGTCCGTACGTCCGTCTGTCACCAGTCTACAGCCCACGGTGAGATACGTCTCATGAACCGTGATGTATTTCTGTTGCCGGCTATAACAACAAATACTACTTAAAACAGAATAAAATAAATATTTAAATAGGGCTCCCATACAACAAACGTGATTTTTTTGCCGTTTTTTACGTAATGGTGCGTGCGCGAGTCCGACTCGCACTTGGCCGGTTTTTATTGACTTTTCAAGCCTGGTATTATTTTAGCTTGTATTTTTATCGTATCATCTTAAAGCCGCTTGTGTTCTTAAAATGTCAAAATTCTCTGTAGCGTTTCCACTAGAATAGTGTTTGAAGTAAATCACTTGTGGATAAAGAGTTTAAGTAGCACCAGCGATAAATTAGATGTCCCTTTCATACTAGAATGGGCCTACTTAAAACGTGGCCAAGAGTGTGTAGGATTGAGCGTAATGGAGAGTTCCGTTACGTTAAACAAATGGTAGATTGTGTCACAAGGGAGCAAAATTACCTACTTATGGTTTTTTTGTATTTGTATTTATTTATTCATGAACAATATAATTGTATTTGAATATAATTACATGCTAAGTTCCTTAAATCTAGGTCCTTAAATCTAAGAATTATACAATCTAACATGCAGAACAATATCAGACGTATTTACCTAAATTAATCTAAATTAATTACTACCAACATTACGTAGACAAATCACTAAAGTAGGTCGTGAACTCCTCTATAGAATAGAAACACTCTTTCAGCAGCAGTGTTTTTAATTTATTTTTAATGATGACAAGGCTATCGATGCATTTATGATGGTTATGGTATAAGAATTTATTTCTCCAAAAGAATTGTCTTGTCTGTTTGTCTGATTTAATATCTTGTCTTTTTATTAATTATATAACAGTCTTGGAGACCCTTTACATCTCTGGATAATTTGATGATCTTTTTTATTATTATACATTTTATCTCTGACACCTAGAGACTTTTACATCTCTAAACAATGTTAGTACTTCTGTTGTTTGTATATTTTTTTATTAGCTTTTTTTGTGTAATTTGACATTTATGTTTATGTAATTGTTTTTTTTTTGTAATTTTGGGTTAATTTTATTGTTTGTAAAAATTGACATGTAAAAGTGCCCCTGTGGCTTAATTGCTGAATAAATGTTTGATGTTTGAATATTACAATTCACTTACATGTGGGCGTAGCTATATTGAATCCTGAACGAAGCTAAGAATCTATAATAGAATCCCGAGCGTAACGAGTCAAATGTTAGATAAGGTAGAAATAAATGTGCTGCCATGTGACACATATTGCTTTTCATATCACCTATTATGAGGAAATTACTAGATGTGCCCAAAGAAAAAAAAGAATCTTTAAAGATTCTTTTTATACGGAACTCTAAAACCCTTCTGACCAACCCAACTCATACATCAAGCGTGCTTTTCAAAACATCAACAAAAGAACGGAATTACGGGTACCTGGATTCTCAAAAACACACCTTTTAGACAAACCAGTGTCTCTTGACCCCTCATTTCTTTATAGTAACCCGTCATCTGGCCAACTTAAGCTGGACATTTAAGATTTGTGAAAAACACACTCGTAAGCTTCAGGATAACTAGACCCCTCATTTCCTAGTAGTTTCATGTGATAATGGGTTCTTCTAATACTGGTTGTTAGTTTTGTGAATTGTATTGGTTATTAGCGTGTACAAAAGAGTGCGGCGTTTATTTTACGCGTGAAAATTAGCTCTTCTCGAAAATGGGTCACAGTAGATGTAAAAACAGAATTACAATTGATGATTCAATAAATGCATAAATAAATACAGAGAAACACATATAGGCTAAAACCCGGCGGCTCCACACGGGTAGTTCAACTAATTAACAGAAAACCTTTATAAATTATACATATAAAAATACATATAATATCAAGCGCTGGTGGCCTAGCGGTAAGAGCGTGCGACTTGCAATCCGGAGGTCGCGGGTTCAAACCCCGGCTCGTACCACTGAGTTTTTCGGAACTTCATATCATCATCATGTCAGCCGATAGACGTCCACTGCTGGACATAGGCCTCCCCCAAGGCTCGCCACTCCGACCGATCCTGTGCCGCTCGCAACCACAGAATTCCCGCGACCTTCACCAGGTCGTCGCTCCATCTTGTTGGAGGCCTACCAACAGTTCGTCTTCCGGTACGCGGACGCCACTCCAGAACCTTCCGGCCCCACCGGCCACTTATGTACGAAATATAATTTGATATTTACCAGTCGCTTTTCGGTGAAGGAAAACATCGTGAGGAAACCGGACTAATCTCAAGTTTCCCCTCTGGGTTGGAAGGTCAGATGGCAGTCGTTTTCGTAAAAACTAGTGCCTACGCCAATTCTTGGGATTAGTTGCCAAGCGTACCCCAGGCTCCCATGAGCCGTGGCAAAAATGCCGGGACAACCCGAGGAAGATGATGATAAATTATACATATAAACCTTCTTCTTGAATCACTATATTTGGTATTTCCTATAAAAAGGGACCTTATTGTCGATAGTGCTTACGCCATTATAAACGATGCTCCGATATAAATACAAATGCCGCGCGACGCGGTGCGGCGTAACCGCCATCGACCATAAGGTCCCCTTTCATAGAAAATGCCCCATATCTATATAAAAAAAACCGTATCAAAATCACTTCCGTAGTTTTAAACATCTAAGCATACGCGGACAGACGGACAGACAGCGGAAACAGACTTTGTTTATATTATGTAGTGATTTATACTGCACGATTTTTGCACATACCTATATGAACCTGACAATTTAAAAACTTGACTAAGCGACGACTTGATAATTATATAACAATTCAAGTCTTGGAGACCCTTTACATCTCTGGATAATTTGATGATCTTTTTTATTATTATATACATTTTATCTCTGACACCTAGAGACTTTTACATCTCTAAACAATTTTAGTACTTCTGTTATTTGTATAGTTTTTATTCGTTTTTTTTTCTTGTGTAATTTAACATTTATATTTATATGTTTTTTGTAATTTTGGATTAATTTTATTGTTTGTAAAAATTGACATGTAAAAGTGCCCCTGTGGCCTATTTGCTGAATAAATGTTTGATGTTTGATGTTATGTCCGTGAAGTTGACCGCCCCAAATCGAGTGCCCGCAAATGGCATATCTATATCGTTAGTATATTAAATCGTTAGGATCCGACCTACGATGCTAAAGCTCGCACGGCAATGCGAATATTGCCGAGAGAGAAGTCACATCCCTGCATAAGACGGATAACATTTTTAGATGCAGAAAATAAGGTTATCTCTTGGTCCTGTGCCACAGAGCATGTGTACAAAGATAGTTTACATTACGCGCCCTCCGCATTATTGTAAAATATTCTTCTTTCAAATGTTAATGTGTTGTGTAAGTGTTAACACAGCAGCAGTGTCGCTGCTGCAGTCGCCATCGAAGAGTAATATTACAACAAATAAATATTTGGGGACAATCTTACACAGATCGACATAGCCCCAAACCCCAAAAGATAAAGATAAATACATACTTATATACATAGAAAACAGCCATGACTCAGGAACAAATATCTGTGTTCATCACACAAATAAATTACCATACCGGGATTCGAACCCAGGACCATCGGTTGCATAGGCACTACCCACTAGACCAGACCGGTCGTCAGTACGTTGCTATCTTTGCCGCATTACATTATATCATACACTTAATAGATGCAGAAAAGCGCATACACACGCAATTCTAATTTAGCCTTTAAGGTTTCGTATGTAATAAAAATCTGAACACCGTTTTTTTTGCGTTGGTATATAAATCCAACGGGGATAAATGCGTCACTTGTGGTAAATGCGTCTACATTAAAAGTTCGGTAACCATACTTCGAACATGGAGGGTTGAAATAGTTCTAAAATGTTACGTTTTGAAGACATCTTCAATAGACGCAATTACCACATGTAACGCAATTATCCCGGTTGACCTTAACGTAGGCATCCGAGAATAACACTGTCCCAGTAAATACTTATTCAAACTTAAATAGTTGTCATTAGATATGACACCATTGTATTTGGCATTAGCACTAGGATTTACCTTAGGATTATTGTATTTCATGGAATTTCTTATACATATTCCCCAGTGTGTAACTTGTCGTTTGCTCTAGCTGTTGTAAGCTGTGTCCCAAGAATTCCCTCCACGACAGTACAAAGAGTATAAAATTTTAATAATGAACGCGCTGTTTGTCTGCGCTGCGAGCACCGCGAAATAATGTTTATACAGTGCTTTGATTACCTACTGTTAGATCACGCAACATGAACTAACACACAGACAGTCACACCACTTTATTACAAGGCGGTAAAATACGTAGACAAAATATTTATGAGACTTTTGAAATTAATAACAAAGCCTATCAATTATAAACTGAAATAGATCATAGACTAAAGAAAAAGTGACCAAGTTCACCGGCGGCCGAGGCGGGAATCGTACCCGCTTCAGCTTACGCGGGTAACGTCCTGACACTCCTAACCACTAGACCCCCCGGCCAAACGTTATCAAAGCCAAAGGAGAATGTTTTGAAAGATAATTTCGCGTTCGCTCTGCTCGCACCGCACCCCGCTCTGCTCGCACCGCACGCCGATCGCTTATTCGAAAAGAGCCCACTAAACAGCCGCCTCGCTACGCATCCTCACACCGCACTCAGCTACCTCGCACCAACGTGGTTCGCGGTAGGCACTCTGGTGTAAACATTCACAACGTTCCTCATCCTCGTTACGCATCCTCGCACCGCTCGTTACCTCGCACATCTCTGGTGGAAACGCAGGTTTAGTAGAGAAACACAATAATAACATACACAATTTTGAAAGGTCCTAACTCATTTAACAATAAAAAAATCCGAAAAACGAATGGGCTAAAGTTAAAACACATCAAATTGCAAAAAAATACTTTTAATAATGTCAATATCCAATGAGGAAAATGAGGACTACGTTTACATGGATGTGGTCACGTGACATCTTCCTCTTTCATCGTAAATCCCCATTATTCTTCTTCCTTCTTGTTAGTAAACCTTATGCGCTTAGCGAAGTCATAAGTATTTTATTAACTGTACCAAGAGGAAGTTAAGCGTAACGAGATATCTAGCGGATGTAATCTACGGTTCTACGCTACAATGTTCTGAACATTTTAATAATGTAGTAATAAGTGTAAAGAAAGGCAAATGGAGACGAAAATGAGCTCTAGCTCTTAAAGCATCCTTAGGGAATATTGTATGAGGTTTCCATTTAATATAAATCTTGTACTTTTTTCTTTTAAAATCTTTTTAAAAGTGGCTTTGATCTTTATGATGATTCCGCCAATCGGCCTGATTCTAATTTTAACAAGAATTGGATCTCGATACGATATGGATCGGATCTAATTCTTGACGTTTTGTAAAATTGGAATCAGGCCAAATGACAAAACTATGCTTCATTTTGCAGCGTACTTCGTAGGCGAATAACACGCGAAAGCGAAGCGAAGCGATGCGGCGCGGGGTGAATCAATCCTTGGTTACCTATATAGAAGTGTCCTACGTAGGCGATCTCGTTGCGATCGCCAACGCCGTGAGCCCGTCGCTTCGCTTCGCGTTCGCGAGTTGTTCGCTTGCGTAAGACGCAGCGTAAGCCCTACCGTTTAACTGAGGACTTAGTTTATATAAGGGTCAATTCATAATAGAGCTTATTATACAGGTTGTTTTTTGGGTTCCGTACCCAAAGGGTAAAAACACCAATCCGGACAGACAGACAGAGGAATCTTAGTAATAGAGTCCCCCTATTATTAAGACTACTCTGTCCGTCTTTCTGTCTGTCCGTCTGTCTGTCACCAGGCTGTATCTCATGAACCGTGTGTAGCATCTCATACCTGGGTCCTTACTCCCAGTCTTTACTCCCACGGGCTGATGCTCTGGATTCTCCAATCGGCTATAATTCCTTAACGCTTTTGCGTTCTCTTTCTGTCTGATTCTCGTCTTCCAAATTACTCCCTGAAACTTTTGATTTAAAATGTTTTACTTTCTGGCTATCATTTCTAAATTCTCCCTAAACTCCTTCTACCCTAATACGGCCCTGACCCGTCCGGTTACTTACCTTGCTGTTTTTCTAATCATTTCATGTTTTTATAATAATTTCGAAGCTAATCGACCTAAAATTCACTATAAATTTTCCTTGACATATTTGTTTCTTTGTTTCGACATAATCCGTCAAACTATTAAATTACTCTAAATTCCTTAGCATGAAGTTTAGGTCGTATAGTTTTCAAGTAGTTTGTTCTAAATTTTACCTAAAAATTGTTACTGGTGAACTAATATTTTCAAATATTTTCAAAATTAATAACGAAGTAAAGAAGAATTCTAGAAAATGTTATTGCTAGCTATATAAGCGGCCCAGCGGACATCTGAATTCAGTTTGCTTCTAGTTCCCAACAAAGGAACATCAGTTGTAAGGGTCCGTGCGGGGCCAAGCCAGGCCCCGCACCATCAAGAAACCCTCGATCGCGCTCCTTAAAGGTTACCTGTGTTCCTGGCGAAGTCTGGCGCTCTCTGCACGCACCCAAGTCCGGTGGTGCTTTGCAGTTGCTCTAGCGGAGCGCCTCGTCTCCTAGGCGCGCGCTATCGGCGCGCCTCGCCTCAACAGGCGCGTGCTGTCACCGCGCCTCGCCCGCTATCGGCGCGCCTCGCCTCAACAGGCGCGTGTTGTCACTGCGCCTCGCCTCTTTGAAGAGCGTGCTTATCAGCGCGCCTTACCCAGCGCGCCTTACCGTGCGCGCGCTATCAGCGCGCCTTACCCAGCGAGCCTTACCGTGCGCGTGCTACCAGCGCGCCTTACTGTGCGCGTGCTGCCAGCACGCCTCACCTTTGCGCGTGCTATCTGCGCGCCTTACCTTTGCGCGTGCTATCTGCGTGCCTTACTCTTGCGCGTGCTATCTGCGCGCCTTACTGTGCGCGTGCTACCAGCGCGCCTCACCTTGCGCGTGCTATCTGCGCGCCTTACCTTTGCGCGTGCTATCTGCGCGCCTTACTGTGCGCGTGCTACCAGCGCGCCTCACCTTGCGCGTGCTATCAGCGCGCCTATCCGTGTGCGTGCTCCTGCCTTGCACGTGCTATTAGCGCGACTATAAACTTTATTTTATTCTTTTTGTAATTTAAACCATCTGTAGCGTGTCATATTTAGACAATAGCCGTTAAATAAAGAACCTACCCCTGTTATATCTATCTTTTCCTTTCTACCTCCTCACTCCCAGCTCCGTTACTCACTCCTCCAATATACGTGGAGGAGGGAGTAACGTGACAGTTTTGGCGCCCAACTTTTAAATTTACCGGCTTTCTTAACCCACTAAATTCTAAATTATAGACAGAATCCGTGTCTTTAAATCTTAAATAACTTTTCGGCCTCTTTCTGTTTAATTTTCTATTTCCTTAGTCAATATGGCACGTTTTTTAGATTATCTTATTATAGCAATCAGACTAGATAGGTACTTTTTTATCACTTTTATTTCTAATGATGTATTTTTATAGGTCTTTAACTTTATAATAATTGTACTTCTTTTACTCTGCAGCTCAGCCCGTCCTCCTTCTCCCCTTTTTTCTTCTTCAAGCTCGTTTTCATTCTTCATTAACTGCCATTTTCCATTTCTTTCATTTTGAGTGAGTGTGTCATCTGTAAATATTTCTTCATATTCTCGGGTGGCTTAATAAGCCAGGTGCCCTTCTTTTTCTTTTCTTCACCCTGCAGAGCGGTAGTCCAACTCTGAAGAAAAAAATAAGCCTTATGGTCAAACTCTTCTTTTTTACTCAACTGTGGTAGGTCTACCCCTACCACAACCTAGAAGTAGGCTCTACCCCTACTCTCTATTCTCGTCGGCTCTAAACCGACTAGAACTTGTACATAAACTTATCTTCGCGGAGCGGCTGACTACTCCCTTAAAATAAGCCTTAGGTCCTTCATTATTATCTTATTATCTTTTCCAGTGGAGCGGCTGACTACTCCCTTCTATAAAGAAGCCTCAGGTCATAGCGAGGACTTCCTAGGAGTGTGCGTCATAGAGCGTGAACCACATCCCCTTCCTTTGCCAGAGACTTATGAATGCGTGATTATGACAGGCGATGTATGAGTGCAGGGAAGTTCCTCGATCTATTCATCTTCTTCTCCATTATATCACTCATCCTCTCATTCCATTTATTCATCCCCATTAACGAGCTTGCTCTTTCTTTCTTCTGACTGACTGACTTACCTACCTACTTACTTACTTACCTACCTACTTACTTACTTTACTTTCCCCTAAACAACTCTTCACAAAAAAAAAAAAATTTTTCCGTTTAAGATTACGACAAAGTTTTTTTTTTTCCGTGGTTTTTGGGGTAATGTAGCATCTCATACCTGGGTCCTTACTCCCAGTCTTTACTCCCACGGGCTGATGCTCTGGATTCTCCAATCGGCTATAATTCCTTAACGCTTTTGCGTTCTCTTTCTGTCTGATTCTCGTCTTCCAAATTACTCCCTGAAACTTTTGATTTAAAATGTTTTACTTTCTGGCTATCATTTCTAAATTCTCCCTAAACTCCTTCTACCCTAATACGGCCCTGACCCGTCCGGTTACTTACCTTGCTGTTTTTCTAATCATTTCATGTTTTTATAATAATTTCGAAGCTAATCGACCTAAAATTCACTATAAATTTTCCTTGACATATTTGTTTCTTTGTTTCGACATAATCCGTCAAACTATTAAATTACTCTAAATTCCTTAGCATGAAGTTTAGGTCGTATAGTTTTCAAGTAGTTTGTTCTAAATTTTACCTAAAAATTGTTACTGGTGAACTAATATTTTCAAATATTTTCAAAATTAATAACGAAGTAAAGAAGAATTCTAGAAAATGTTATTGCTAGCTATATAAGCGGCCCAGCGGACATCTGAATTCAGTTTGCTTCTAGTTCCCAACAAAGGAACATCAGTTGTAAGGGTCCGTGCGGGGCCAAGCCAGGCCCCGCACCATCAAGAAACCCTCGATCGCGCTCCTTAAAGGTTACCTGTGTTCCTGGCGAAGTCTGGCGCTCTCTGCACGCACCCAAGTCCGGTGGTGCTTTGCAGTTGCTCTAGCGGAGCGCCTCGTCTCCTAGGCGCGCGCTATCGGCGCGCCTCGCCTCAACAGGCGCGTGCTGTCACCGCGCCTCGCCCGCTATCGGCGCGCCTCGCCTCAACAGGCGCGTGTTGTCACTGCGCCTCGCCTCTTTGAAGAGCGTGCTTATCAGCGCGCCTTACCCAGCGCGCCTTACCGTGCGCGCGCTATCAGCGCGCCTTACCCAGCGAGCCTTACCGTGCGCGTGCTACCAGCGCGCCTTACTGTGCGCGTGCTGCCAGCACGCCTCACCTTTGCGCGTGCTATCTGCGCGCCTTACCTTTGCGCGTGCTATCTGCGTGCCTTACTCTTGCGCGTGCTATCTGCGCGCCTTACTGTGCGCGTGCTACCAGCGCGCCTCACCTTGCGCGTGCTATCTGCGCGCCTTACCTTTGCGCGTGCTATCTGCGCGCCTTACTGTGCGCGTGCTACCAGCGCGCCTCACCTTGCGCGTGCTATCAGCGCGCCTATCCGTGTGCGTGCTCCTGCCTTGCACGTGCTATTAGCGCGACTATAAACTTTATTTTATTCTTTTTGTAATTTAAACCATCTGTAGCGTGTCATATTTAGACAATAGCCGTTAAATAAAGAACCTACCCCTGTTATATCTATCTTTTCCTTTCTACCTCCTCACTCCCAGCTCCGTTACTCACTCCTCCAATATACGTGGAGGAGGGAGTAACGTGACACGTGATAGCTAGATAGTTGTAATTTTCACAGATGATGTATTTCTGGCGCAATAACAACAAATACTAAAAAGTACGGAACCCTCGATGCGCGAGTCCGACTCGCACTTGGCCGGTTTTGAGCATATTACGATGTGACGGTCATACTGGGAAACGTTAATATCACGCCATTTTCTTTTACTATAGGCATTTTAACCACAAGATAGCCTGTTGACCTCAAATTTCCACTGCCATAACTAATTAACGTTATAATTAGCTAGTACTAAAGTCATTTAACTTACCAGCCGTATATTAGCACAAAGTCCTAAGTTACTGCGAGAAGCTTAGTCAATTACACCCTTGTCAAAGTAAATGTAATAAAGGGAAACTTTGTCGGTTCGGAATTTTCAAGTTTCTTACCCGCAGAAGGGTTGTTTTATAATTTTTGACGGGTTCAAATTACGTACGAAATTCGGTGAAGCGTGAAATAAGTTGTTACGCACCGAAATCTTAATGCTGTACTTACTTACTTACCAGCGACCAAAAATGAGACTTAGCCTCCGACACAAGACAGCGCCATTTTTCTCAGTCCTGTGCGATCTCTCGCCAATTGGTGACTCGAAGTTCGCGGAAATCCGCCTCCACCATGTCGCACCAGCGATACCTGAGGCGTCCGAGGACGTCCTCCTGCTGGGCGGCCTAAATGCTAGCTGATATAATGCTGTAGTAAAAGTATTTTTTTTATAGGAAACAAACTAACAGACGTATGTAAAGCCTGACCAGTATGATCATTGTCAAAAGGGCGCTGTTGTTGTGCATGTATAGGGTATATTATGAAAAAATTAGTTCCAGTGAAATTCCGCAACATGGCGCGTGATCATATATTCCTGATCAGGCTTTAAAAGCGGGCGGAGCGGCGGAAAGCGCCGAAATTTTAAAACGTAATAAATAGAAGAGTCTCGGTAGAGAAGTTAGTACCTTTTTGTTCCATTTGGAGTTCGTATTTTTCATACAAAATTAAATATTATCTTCCATCTGTCATAAATGTAATTGACGTTAATTGTCACGCTTTATAACAAAATTCGCAATACATTGCCTTTTAGAATAAACATTAGAGTGTGCTAAAAATCAAAATACAAGCTATTTTAAAAAGTCGCTGAACTAGTTCACAATTATTATCCACAACGACGGGACTTAATCGCGTAAAATACATACGGTGACATCCCTAGTACGCAAAACGTTCAAGTTAATAAACAAGAACAAGTGCGGGTAGTTCGAAAAACTCGCGAGAAGATGTTGATGTCAACTTGAGCCAGTCTTCTCCGAGACCACGGGGACAGCCGTCCTCGAAACGTCGGAGGTAAATTTAAAACTTATTTTACGCGATTAAGTCCCGTCGTTGTGAATAATAACGAGTAAAAATCGTGAAAGTTTAAACCAGTGTAATGTTCATCAGTTTGAGGACTATCAACCTACAGTTTAATTTTTAAATCTGGCAAAATTTGGTCCAGGGTTGAAAAACACTCCCAATTCTTAATTTAGCTTCGTTAGGTACTTAATTTATGCTACAGTTTATGTTAATTGAAAACACCGTACTTTGTTCAGGACTGTAATTACTTTGAGTTAATTTATTTGTATTCCATTTGATTATCTTCCTTTCCATTTCTAGAGTACTTACTTAATTCATTCATTTAGCATTTACTTACAAAAGTATATTTGCTCCGTCGTTTTAACCTTATCATTTAATTTTTCATATAACTGATTTGCAAGATCGAAGTGATCCCATAAATTTAATGTTCCGTTTTTTCAAAATAAAATGAAAACCGACCAAGTGCGTGTCGGACTCGCGCACGTTCCGTACCATTACGCAAAAAACGGCAAAAAATCACGTTTATTGTATGGTAGCCCCACTTAAATATTTATTTTATGCTGTTTTTAGTATTTGTTGTTATAGCGGCAACAGAAATACATCATCTGTGACAATATCAACTGTCTAGCTATCACGGTTCATGAGATACAGCCTGGTGACAGACGGACAGACAGACAGCTGAGTCTTAGTAATAGGGTCCCGTTTTTACCCTTTGGGTACGGAACCCTAAAAAATACACCATTCAAGGTGCCAAGTATAACAGCAAGTAAGTATAAGTATATTTATATGTAATTATGTCTATTTGTATTTCTTATACGTGTATTTTTATTCACTGTAATTGTGTGTATAAATGTAGGCTTCATAACGTTTTAGCAACGCCTACTTTTTCTATTCATTTCTCTGTTTCCGCTACCCAAAGGTTGACTGAAACAGATCGCTCTTCAGCGGTAAGACCACCTGTTGTCTGCCTCTACATTTAATCAATTGTTTCTTTTCTTTTCTATTGTATCTTTTTACTTAGGTGTGCCAATAAAGAGTATTCTTTCTATCGATCTATAACAGCTAAATGGAATGAATTGTCGCATGACTTTCAAACAAGGGCCTGACACTCTTTGATAGAGAAAGATAGTCTTATTGCGATTCCTATAAGAGGAAAGAGAAAATAGTGCCATGCTTTGTCTTTATCACCGGACGGCATTTTTTCCATGGTCGGGTTATGGCATCATAGCAAAGAGGCGATGGCGAAATACCGAAATTTATAACCCCTCGAGCGGCAAGCTACATCTGACAACCGCGCGTGCGGCGGGCCGCCATTTTTAATATGGAAAACATGCCGCATTGCGGCTGCGCGCCGCACGGCGCGAAAATTTTAAATATTGCTTTGCCGCTCGAGGGGATATGAGTGAAAGAGAAAAAGGATTATGCTGCCATACATGAAACTATCAATACATGAATATGATTGTCTTTCTCTTACCCCTGGTTGCAAGGTTTCATGTATATAACTACTTGTATATACTATGTCTATGCTTTCAAACTTTCAAGAAAAGAACTTACTGTCATTTAAAAATGGCCCCACATCCCCTCTAATACTTATCCCTCTCTTAAATTTATATTTTTCAAGGATAACTTATCTTGCTTTTATATAAGCTTCGGCGCACCGAAGTTTTCTCAGTTAAATCCCACATTTAAATTAAACCAAAGGTTCTTAACGCCAGCTCAGTAATTCCAGCGATCGCCAACCCAGCCAAACGTGACTAACTAAACAGTTGGATAATGCAAAACTCCGAATAACCGTTTTAATTTGGTAAAACGGAATTGTAAATATTAGTGTTGAAGGAAATCGAGTCTTTTGAGTCTACATTTAAATAACTTAAATCGTTTTTAAGAGAAACTTCAGAGTTCTTGTTAAGTCCTTTATTGAGTCTTTTTTAAGCGCACCTTAAGGGCGCGAGTACACGGTGCCGCCTCCGCACCGACACCGCACTGCCGCCGCACCTCTGCGCTATGTACACGAGACGCGTAAAGCCCGCCGCCGCGCCGCCTCCGCAACACCGCCGCACCTTCGCGCTATGTATACGAGACGCGAGCCCCCCGCCGTCGCCGCGCCGCCTCCGCAGAATAGGATGTACCCACAACTTTCTAATGGACTTACGACGTTCATTCTGCCACTTTCTATACATATAGTAAGCTAACACTAATTTCTTTTTTTTTCGTTAAACTGGACATGACGCGTGATCTTCGTGGCTAGCAATCTTTTAATAACCTAACGACCGTATAATAGCGCAAGGGTGCGGTGTCGGCGCGGATGCGGTGCGGTGTCGGCGCGGAGGCGGTGCGGTGTCGGCGCGGAGGCGGTGCGGTTTCGGCGCGGAGGCGGCACCGTGTACACGCGCCCTAATACATTCACGCCGTAGCCTAGCGTAGCGTAGTCGTCGTAACATAATTATATGGGTTTTCTGGTATGTAGCGAAAATGTTTCGTAGAGGCAAAACGACAAAGTGTAGTGATTAGCGCTGAATGGGTTGAAAGGACTCGAATAAAGACTCAGTCAATAATATTGTAGCTTTTATGAAAATACCAGTAGCTATATAGAAAATAAACGTTATTTATGGTGTAAATAACGAATTCTACATTGTATTCATGAATACAATGCATATTTTTTGTACATATTTTTTTCTCATTTAATGAGTTTTTTTTAAAGAATTCAACTCTCTACAAAGGACTCGGGTCTCTAACAAGTTGAAAATAACTCGACTATGGACATAAGTGGGCGTTTTCTAAAATATTGAAATATAATCGCGTTAGATCCGTTAATGACATTAATTATATGTACAAAAACGCGAGTTTAAAGTGCTATAATTGAAAACCTGATTCTCACAAATCCTGGTGTTTTTGGGTTCTTTCAACTCAGAATCACTGGCATATTCAATTCTGATGATAAAAAAAAGTCCCAAAAATTTGTATGAAAATTGTACATTCCACTACGTCACGCATACAAGTGAAAAAAAATCACACTAAAACGTGACGTAATGGAATGGACATTTTGGGACATCTTTTTTAATGGCAGGATGGAGAATGCTGTCGATTCTGAGTAGAATGAGCCCAAGAATGTCCAGATTGGAAAGAATCAGGTTTTCAATATTTATTTTAGAAAACGCCCAATTATAAGTCTAAAAACACAATCGAGTCTTACAGAAGACTCATAGGACTCGGGTCTCAACCAACACTATTAGGTAAATATAGACTCAATTCGTGCGCTACAAACAAATTTACATACCAACATTTCCCGTTCAGATATTTGCTATTCATAAACCGAATTATCTTAAACTAGCCACGCAACTACCTTCAATCGAATTTACACTCTAATTTTAAAGTTATAGGGTATATTTTAGATTAAAAGACTAGTAGGCTTGGTGTATCAAAGGGAACAGAAAAAGCGGTACCGAATGGAAGCGTAAGTTATTCATGAACAATAGTAGATTGTTAACCAAGGGATGAAAGGCAGTCATTTCTGCCGAGGTGTCTTGGCGCTCGAACGCAGTGAGAGCGCCAATAGTCCGAGGCAGAAATGATGCCTTTCACCCGAGTTAAACACTCTACTTTTCATTTCGAATACGAGGAAAGTAAAATGCATGTGTTTTTTCAAAAACATGACGAATAATACATTTTTATAGTATTTATTGAGGGAACTTTCAATTAAAAATTCAGGCAAAAGTATCGTTATTTATGGAATGGAGAGTCAAGTATCACAATGGAAATTGTATAACAAATCCATTTAAACTCAAATTTCAATTGCTTATCGTAAAAAAATTAAAAATATCGTACTTCGAACGTAAAATGCTCTAGTGCAGACACGTATCATTTTCTGCGCACCTTTTAGAACAACAATGACCCTCTTTCAGAGCATGAGAAATGAAAAATAATATGGAGCGCAATTCAGATTGACAAAAATGTTCTACGTCGGTGACAAATGTTACAGTTTTTTTATACTACGTCGGTGGCAAACAAGCATACGGCCTAATGTTAAGCAGTCTCCGTAGTCTATGTACGCCTGCAACTCCAGAGGAGTTACATGCGCGTTGCCGACTCTATAGTGGCTTTGCGGAACAGGCATTAGGTTACTTTTCTGCGACGACATGGACATATTTGGTATCAGTGCATTCAGCGTGGCTTGTCTCTCTGTCTCTGGCAACCTTACTTACCGGCAGGAACCCAATATGAGTAGGGTCTAGTGTTATTTGACTGCGGTTTTCTGTAAGGTGTGAACTGGTTTAAATAACTTGATCGTTTTGGTACTTACTTACTGGCTGTGGCGCGACGACCCGAAGTGGATCTTGGCCTCCGACACCAAAGACCGCCATGCTACTCTGCCCAAAGCCGTTTCTGTCCAGTCGACGGCGCCGAGTTCACTGAGGTTTTGAGGAGGTTGAGGTTCGGTGAGGTTGGGGGGCTGAGGTTGAGGTTAAGGATCGTTTTGGTGCTTGGCGTGAATCCCACGTATGATTTTAACTTCATTTCAACAGGCTTAACGTGGGCTTAGATTAGATTCAGCTATTTAAAGTGTAAGGAAACGCTCCGAAAAGCCCTACGAAGACAGAGAATCTACTATTAGTTGTGAAATTATAGTTTAGTTCTATAGCGATCGTCGGATACAAAGAAAAATAATTCAATTACAATTTATAAGTTTCAGTGTTATGACTAGATTTATAATAGGATAAATATGATAAGTATTCCATTATTATAGTATGATGATGTAAGTATTGAGTTGCTAAATTACAGTATTATTGCTGTGTATTTTGTAAGTGAAAATTAATTTCCATTAACAATGTTTGCTATATTTCTCGCCTGAAACACAGGGTACCCTACTTCAGGCACTTTGTTTTGTATGAATGTAAGCATGCCACGTGTTTTTTGAATAAATTATGTTTATCGCACTTAAACTATCGTGAGACATATTTTAAAATATTTATCAGTACGCGACGCGCGCGAGCGACGAGGCGGGCGGCGCGGGCAGTGCACGACGTACAACCGCCGCGGACACTCGTGCCTGAGGATGGATTCCCAAAGAACCCGAAACATGTCGCCAAAAGCGACTAAAAATAATAGTGAGTAAAAACCGTACTGATAAATATTTTTTAAATTATGTTTATGTTTATTTCGCATGCATCAGCGTTAACGAATTTCAAAATGAGATCAAAACTGTAGCAAGTTGTTATATCTGAATCGGAATCATGGCGTCGTTCAAATATTCAGTCAACGCATGTCCAGCTCTTTGAGAAGTGATATTTGATTGACATTTTTTATCTGTTACATTTGGACTTTTTTGATATTTGTAAAGATAAAGAGATAAAGATAGTTTATTATTCAAGTATTCTTTATTCTTTATTGTATTGCAGTCATGTTCAAAATACATTAGGTGTTACAGTTTGAGGATGGTAGGTACATGACACCCTGTCAGGGCACTCAATTTTCTTAAGTCTAGGTAAAATTACATGCATCTCATACAAATAGCAATAAAATCTATATTTATAACTTTATATGTTAAATGTAAAGTTCGTTTAGAAAATTAGTAAAATAATAAAATAATGATGCTAAATATTAAATGTCCAGGTTAATTTATAAATAGATTTAAATAATGTGAAACAATATAGTTAATATTAATTAACTATATGTCATTTTAGAAAATGCATAAATGTCAATAAATGTTTACAATAATATTTCAATAAAATTTAATTAATTCAATTTGGGTAAGTACGAACTATTTAAGTAGGTATTACAATGCCTACTTAAATAGTTCGCGTTGTTTTAACAACGAATTCCTATGGCCACCTCCTGTCTCCATCATCAGATCAGCTCCACGTCATCATAATATTGCATTGTCATCCGATTTACATATGTATGTAAAATTTCGGTTCAATCGGAAATCGAAAAGGGGGTCAAATTTAGCCTCAAAGATTTGGCCCACACTAACAAAATAACATACCTACACATACTAACAGGGCAAGTTAAATAAAAGCTTGTAAAATTTTTAGATCTTGAATACATCCGGAGCAGGATGTATTAAAAAACCGGCCAAGTGCGAGTTGAGTCCGACTGGTAGACGACGAGCCAAGTGGTAGTTTAGTCTGGAACAAAGAAAACTAGGTTATTAAAAAAAGCCGGCCAAGTGTGAGTCGGACTCGCGCACTAAGGGTTCCGTACCAGCAAAAAACGGCAAAAAAAATTACGTTTGTTGTATGGGAGCCCCACTTCAATATTAATTTTATTCTGTTTTTAAAATTTGTTTTTATAGCGGCAACAGTATAACATCATCTGTGAAAATTTCAACTGTCTAGCTATCACGGTTCACGAGATACAGCCTGGTGACACACGGACAGACAGACAGACAGACAGACAGACAGACAGCAGACAGACAGACAGACGGACGGACAGCGGAGACTTAGTAATAGGGTCCCGTTTTTACCCATTGGGTACGGAACCCTAAAAACCTTCCAGAAATAAGGCAGATAGGTTGTCTAAATTATATTTATTGCATATGTTTGTAAAAATAACGGGGCGTCTTGGGGATACTGAATAAACCATAAGGGTCTTGGCTGTATTCCAAACGTTCGCTGCTTTTCACCTTAACAAAACCAGTTTCAGTATCATTTCAGATTATATGCAGTTGATAAGCTTAAAGAGCTCAAGTTAGACTGGTAGTGTGACCGAAATGAAATCTTTATCGTAATGTTACAATGCCAGGTTTAACATATGTTACACTTAGCATTTGATGTATCGCCTGTGACCTCTCAAAAGACGTGACGCTTATGAGAACCTGACCCGGCATAAATATTGATATTTATGGAAACTTTATATTGAAATTTATTGGATCCCTAATATAAATAAGTTTTTGGCAAAAATTTCATTTTTGGTACAAGCTTTTAGCGCTGACGGTACTTTTTTCACAGGCAGTTCTAATACTTATCTAGACAATTCTAAAAACCCCAAACACAATTAGGTTGCGTTGTTTTATTACAGAGTTTGTATAGCCACCTCCTGTCTCCATCAGATCAGCTCGATGGTATCATAATATTGCATTGCCATACGACTTACATATGTATGCATATTTTCAGCTTCATTGGAAGTCGGGAATTGGGTCAAATTTAACGTACAAGATTTTGACCCGAACAAACGTACATAGGTACATTGTAAAATCGACGAACTGTCTGGCCTAGTCTTTAGTGACCCTAAATATGAAGCATACGGTCTCAGGTTTAAATCCTGGTAAGGGCATTTATTTATCTGTGTCATGGGTGTATTCTGTTAAGTATTTATATATTATATCGTTATTTAAGTCCCCACAACAGAAGTTTTATTAAGCTTTCTGTAGGGCTTAGTCAATTTGTGTAGGTATATACTAGAATATATAAAAAAATATACAGGTAAAAGGCAATATGGACTCACAGATTCAGTAGAGATGGGTTTTTGGTGTTGGTGTTGGTAATGCTTCAACTGTATATTAAAAAGTCCCTCTTTCGAAGTGTCATGGTGATGTTGAACTTATATTACGATATGGACTTATACTTTGGGGTAACCCATCAATATTACCGAATAATAAATACTATTATATCAGCTACGTACTGACAGAAGGATTACCTGTATGAAGGTGATTTGTATTGTGCAAGTACCTTAGCAAAAATGTATAATTATAAACTAGATTTTATCACAAAACCTTATCTTCTACTAGAAAATCACCACGCAATTTCTTTACCAACCTGATACAAGTGGTAAAACGAAAAAGTTGATTTAAAGCTTTTGGTTGTGCAGTTAGACCAAATTACCTATACTTACTAAGTAATTGAGTTTTTCCAAACCTTTGTAAATATTTTCCTGCTTACGGTACATTATCCACTGAAGTGAACTTAAAGGACTCAATGAAATTGGGTTAAGAAAGGCCCGTAAAAACCTTATTAAGGGTAACTCAATTGGTGAGGGCAAAAATTTCCTCGTATGTCACGTTAATACGATGAGTTGAAACTCGTTACTTACAGGCCAATTCGAACATACACCGATGCACAGAATGACATTTAACTGATGTCATCCAAATATAGTGCATTTCCCTCGTACTTGTCCCGTACGTCTTGGCGCGGGCGAGATGCACGATAACTAAATAATATGATTCAAATATCATTCTAATTTCAGTGTACGTTCGGATTGGCCTGTTAGTAAACATACATGAAATCCATAAATATCTTTACCAATATTATAAATGCGAAATTTCGGACAATTATGGATAATAAGAATGGGGCCAGTACTGTCCGCGCGCGAAAGACGTGCACGGCTGAGGAATGTTAGGAATGTTGGGCATCATGACAGAGTGATGGTGACTGGTGTCCTTTTGTACGTACGGGCGCGGCGCACCCCCCCCCCCACTTCTCGACCTCCGAATGCACGGAATTGACGCGCGGACAGTACATGCCACAGCTACAACGCGATTGATGTGTTCGAGTCGAAATTAGCGCGCGCTACGCGCGTTAGACATCACGACATTCACGATTGGCTCGAATTCGTGAGGCACACACGGCTGAACTAGCAACAATCTTAGTGCTCGTAAGGCCCGTCCTCAGATATACATCAATAGCCCCAACCATGTCCTTTGACTGCGAACGAACATTTTCGACTCATAAACGGGTCCATTATGTTTTGTTTTCAAAATGACGGGCGTTTTTCCGAGCCTTGTATATATGCCATTAAAACAAAAAAATATACATAGTATCTCTTCATTTCTCTTTCTTCATAAATTATTGTAATTGTAATTAAATACCACAGATGCAGATAACAATAATTTCAAAAGCAATAACATTATTTACGGAGCGTAAAGTTTGTTTTCCATTCCTGCGGGTTTGCATACAAATTGTCGCTAATGTCATTAAATATTTGCAAAGCTGGCCCGCTTGTGTGTAATTTATACACAAGAACACACATACACACATCACCATTTACCTATTTATAGAAAACTGCAAGCCTTAAGAGGGAATAAATAAACTTAGGTCACAAGTTATGTCACAAAGATTTGTACTGATAAAAAAGTTATAGGTACAGATATATAGATCGGTTATTTTTATTTTGTTGTATAACCAAAAATAAAGTAATGGATAAATACCGCATACCGCTAGACCTTAAAAAAGTAAAATGCCTAAAGTCGGTGCCGTATCGTATGCTTACCGCTTTACAAGTCTAAACTTTCGTACAAGTTTCATAAATTATTAATTTTGGCAGCCCTACAAACTAGGTCGAATCTGGAAACATCTGTCGAAAATAAAACTTTGAACTTTCATGCAATCTCTTTCTTCATTATTTATAACGATTCAAGAGCGAGGGAGATAGTTACCGTTATTTGCCAACCGGCTTAGTTGACTAGGGTTGTAAACGGTTACCGCGATAGTTACTCATGAAATAAAACTATGAAAACGGATTATATCGCGTATATTGAATTTATAATACATCCCGACGTTTCGAACTCTTTACAGCGTTGACCACGAACGCTGTAAAGAGTTCGAAACGTCGGGATGTATTATAAATTCAATATACGCGATATAATCCGTTTTCATAGTTTTATTTCATAGGGTTGTAAAGTTTCTAGTTTATAGTTTTTTTCTATTCGTGAATTATTGCTTTTTAGTTTTGTGCCAAAATAAACTAGCAAAAGTTGATAAGTTTTAAAGTATACGTTCAACTCTAGCAACGGTAGTTTTCATTTTTATGCATAAACTTTTTACCGTTTTAATATTAGGTTTGTATAAACTTTATTGAAGCATAAAAATGTTATAAAGATACCTCGTTTTCGTGTTCGGTAACAACTAGCGAAATACCTTAAAAGTAAATAAAACCCCTTTTGCAAATAAAACCATTTTAAAGTTGTGTTGTTAAAATATTTATTATTCCTTTTATGCCCGGAAAATATAAAATATACTTGTCCATTCAGTTACCTTTTACACTAATCAAATAAATAATCACGTTTTACGGCATCGCATACAAATAAATTAACTAAGGTAGACCGGGGACAATCGAAATCGAAACACTTCTACAACTACAAAATTATTAGATTATTTTAAACCGGGTCACTCACGTACTATTAAGTCGAATAGCTCGACATGTTTCGGTCCAATTTACGAGGACTGAAACATGTCGCGTACACGCCGCGCCCTCGACCAGTGAAGACGTGTCGTGTCTCCGTGAAGACGGTCCTCGTAAATTGGACCGAAACATGTCGAGCTATTCGACTTAATAATACGTGAGTGACCCGGTTTAAAATAATCTAATATGTTTGAGTCTCACGGGAGTTTTATAATTAAAATTACAAAATTATTCCTTAATAGTTGTTTATAAATCATAAATCTTTATTCGCAAATGTAGTACTTACAGATCTTAGGCTTATACCATCCATATATCTAGACTTAAATATGTCATACAAATTTTAAATTTTTAGCTTACTCGCTAAAATAACCTATGTTAAGTACTCACATTATACAATATTCAGTGGTACTATAAAAACATTTTTGCACCAGCCAAGTAAATAGTTTATGCCTCGGTAACTGTTCGTACCTTTGGCACAAGTGGGGATGGAGCGAGTCGTCGGCATGCGAATGTGGAAATCCCGAACAGACTATACACCACAGACTACAGAACTACTATACAGAACAGACTATACACCACATGGTGTTCGTGCCCCATCACCAAATACAACGGACCCGCCGAAGATTTGAAAAACCTAACGAAGAATGCGAGCTCATATCTGTATTATTGTATACTTCTACTGTAATACCTAATATATTTTTATAACCAGTGTGTAAACGCCATAGATAAATAAAATGCCTTAATTTTTTGAGGGGTAGTTTTCTTAATTGCTCTGGTAAATGATTGAATATCTTAATACACATGGCGTAACGATTTCTATCCCTCTTTGCAGTTTGCAGTGGTATTTTGTTGTTGTATAGGTATACTGATGTATCTTCTCTCAGATGGATTACAACCAATACTATTAGGTGATTCCAGTACGTCTCTTCTCATCTCCGCCTTTGTGGAAACCCAGCCAATATTTTTAAAAGATAGTGGAAGAAGCGATAAGTCACGAAAGGTGTCATTCTAAATTCGACTAGATAAGCAATGCCGTTTGGCCGTTACTGCAATGTTGCAGCAGTAATGCTGCTGCTGTCGCTATTCGAATGTAACCTTGACACATAGTCAACGTTTAAAATAAAATTAGCACAACAGAATAGAGAGTTATTTTAAAACTAAATACGGTGTATATTTAAAGCTAATTATCTTCCTCTTCAAAGCTTATCAAGACGATATTACAAAACCACAAAATAGAGTAAAAAGCGTTGATGAAGTACTAGGGCAACAATAAGATTGCCGGCCGGGCGGTAATGGGCTTGTAAATAGGTTACTTCGGTATTTTCCGAGAATCGGAGGATGATAATGAAGAAATTATGTAAAGTTATGCTCTTCAATGTGATGTAAAATTTTACAAAATAAAATCTACTTAGATATAACTCCGCCCATGAATTTCTTAAATTATTAAAAAATGTAAACACATTTAGGAATAGTACATTACTACCGAGGCTGGGAAGTAAGGGGTTGCCGGCCGATTGCATATAGACGGCCCAACATAGTGAGGCCGAATAGTTATGAAGCCGACAACCCCTTTTCACGCCGATGTAGGTATGTATCGTGCTTTTGTCGAAAAATGCAATGAAATAAATAAATAAATCTCCACGAAATCAAAGTTTTATTTCTAGAGAAACTAAATGTATTGGATACCTACTTTATTAGGGATGTATACAGTCTCAAAGTGTCGAAAACACAAAAAAACTATACAAACAACAGACAAATACTTCTAAATACTAACTAGTTCGTGTCAGAATCAAATCTGAAATAGACATCAAATTAATAAATGCCTCGTAATGGAAGGACAACCAGACTTACATACTCATTTGTAATATTAGTAGGATTCCCCGCTGCATTGCTATATTTCCTGTACGAATACGTATATTATATTATATTCAGATAGGGTTACGGATGGTATAGAGGGCGTAATCGTCGGAAATAGCTTCCAGCGGATATTGGTTGTTATTATCATCGCATAGAGAGGCAAAGAATCAACAAAATCAGTACCCTAAAAGGGTCTGAGAATATGTCTGTTGTTACGTCTAATTGCTACTCTTTTCATACATTTAGTTTGGGTCGCGGCAATTAGAATAGAATAGAATAGAAATAATTTGTTCGTTAGCACACACAAATAAAAGATTATACAAAACAGAGAAACATAAAAAAGAAAAAGTGCCACGAAATGGTCTCACCTCAGCATGTTGCTGGCGACTTCCAGCGCTGATCTTCCGGTGAGACCATCCGGTAAAACAATCACGACAAGAAAAACAACAAAATTAATATATAACATACAAATTTTGGAGTTGAAACTCTAGGTCCATGGGGTCCCAGCGCGCATAAGTTGTTTGCAGAAATCGCGAAGCGTCTGGTTGACGTAATTGGTGACCGAAGAGCTGGCGGCTTTCTCGCACAACGTATCAGCATTGCGATACAGCGGGGAAATGCCGCCAGCATCCTTGGTACAATGCCTCAAGGGCCTATTTTAGATTTAAGCTAGTTATTAATTTCATTTACGTAGTACCACTGTATATATCTTGTATGTAAATAAATGTTTATTTACATACAAAAGACAAAGACAGAGATAAGTTAAAAATACATAATTAGAACGCAGACATATTTTTTTTTTAGAATGACCGAAAAATAGATGTTTTTACTTTTCTCCTCAATGGGTAATTGTGCTCCAAGAGTTTTTATATATATGAAAACTATATCACAACTTAATTTAAGTGTTACGACGTAAAAGACTAAAAGTAGTGTACTTTTAATCGATGGTAGGTACCACAATATATCATAATTTTAAAATTTACATAAAATTTTAAACTTTGTAACAAAGTAGGGTCATTTTACAATACTTAGTTTTTGATACTAAAGGAAAAATAAAAAAAATTAAACACCGCAAGACTCCTTTAATACATTCAGTGCGCTGCTACCGAGCTTCGCGCTTTTAACTTAAGGATGACTCACGTTAGACCGGGCCGTGACCGGGCCGGAGCTTCCGGCGCTTCGTTTTCTATGGAAAGCATCACGTGATCACCTGTCATGTCATAGAAAAGTAAGCGCCGGAAGCTCCGGCCCGGACACGGCCCGGTCTAACGTGAGTCATCCTTTAGCCGGTAACACGGGAAAACGCGTATGTAGCGTAAAGGGCCTACGAACAGAGAACTCGCCTACATACCTATTACTGGATCCATGCGTCTGGCAGCTGTTCATCTGTAGTTATTGGTCTATTTGCCAAGCAGTGATCACAAAGTAGAATAAGTAAATCTTAAAAGGTTAATGACTGAATTACTGTTTCCAATATACCTGACCGACCATAACCAGACAAACAATATACCTGTGGTTTGACGACCGGTCTGGCCTAGTGGGTAGTGACCCTGTCTGTGAAGCCGATGGTCCTGGGTTCGAATCGCAGTAAGATTTATTTGTGTGATGAGCACAGATATTTGTTCCTGAGTCATGGGTGTTTTCTATGTATTTAAGTATTTATATTATATATCGTTGTCTGAGTACCCATAACACAAGCCTCCTTGGGCTTACCGTGGGACTTAGTCAATCTGTGTAAGAATGTCCTATAATATTTATTTATTTATTATTTATTTAATATCTTTATAGATATCTGGTTACCGAGCCGAGGGCTCTGAGATAGGTGGTAGTTGCAGTAATGGCGTCAAACTGGGGCACCAACCTTGTTTTACATAAATATTTCCCCGCCAATATTACTGCGAGCTAAATATTGCACGTTCACAGCACTTGTTACTTGTTCGAAAAATTATAAAATTTGAAAGGCTTTATCTCGGAAACTTTTAAGTCTACAGAAACAATTCTAGTCTCATATTGTAGCAAATTTAGTCTACTTTAAAAACGTTTTGAAAAGTTAATATCAAAAACTAGTCATTTAGAGTTATAATCGCCCAAATCTGAAACAAATGCGAATTTTGCGAGGTTTTGCCGATTATTTGACAATGTTGCGTTCGGCGCTCGAGGTCACAAACTTGGATTATTTATTTTATTAGGGCAACATCATAAACAAGTGCAAATCAGAACTTCCGGATTTGACTAAAGCTTCAAATTTTAGTTCGCATGTGAAGTTTTTACTCAACAAAGCAGTCTTCTAGCGAAATTATATTGTTTGAATTAAATGGAAAATTCTGTGAATTTCGAAAGCTTCGCTTCACAGCTTTGAGGGTAAATTGCCCGAGGGTAAATTGTTTAATATTTCTTTTATTTAGAAAAATCACAGTGGAGTTATTTTTCTATATATGAATGAAAATGGGAATACTTTTAAAATGGAATTTCATCCGTATAGAATTTTACTGCGACTCTCTTCTGAGCAAAAATTCAGTTCAATTTGATAATATTTTAATTCTGAACTTTTTAGGCATTTTGGGTTTTCCTGTATTATTAAATGTGTTCAAAACTTTGTCCAGATTTCATTCCGCATACGACGTTGGCTCTTTAGGTGGACGACACTCGGAAGATTGTGATTCATTTCTGGATGATGATAGCTCCGAACCGGGACAACTCACATATATGCTATCCTATTTCCTATGCCTATCCTATGCCTATATCTATCCTATTCCTGTCCTATGCCTTTCCTATGCCTATCTCTATCCTATCAACTGGTCTAGCAGTTGGGCGATAAAAAGGCTGATATTAAGATGATGATGATTTAAATATGTATCAATGATTTTATTTTTATTTCTTATTATACACAGTTACAATAATTAGCAACAACGAGATGAGCTTTATTTAACAAACAAAATTATTTATTTTCAAATTTATTAGGACATTATAACTTTAGAAGCATCACGAAACTTCTGCGTTTCATGTTTTTCTAATGAACTTCCAAAAATAAAATTATGTTTTCTGGGTCAAATAAATAAAATACAAACATGGCCCCGGGTCTCATGGTGTCACGAGGATAAATGACTGGGTACATTTTACCCCGTAAGTGATTCAGTTTAAAAATTACCACCACCACGGGTTGAAACAAGCCCTCATTTTTTTTAATACTACATCGGTGGCAAACAAGCATACGGCCCGCCTGATGTTAAGCAGTCTCCGTAGCCTATGTACGCCTGCAACTCCAGAGGAGTTACATGCGCGTTGCCGACCCTAACACTCCTCTCCCTCGAGCTCTGGCAACCTTACTCACCGGCAGGAACACAACACTATTAGTAGGGTCTAGTGTTATTTGGCTGCGGTTTTCTGTAAGGTGAAGGTACCTCCCCAGTTGGGCTCTGCTCTAGATCTGGAATGACATCCGTTGTCCTGTGCCCTACCACCTCTCTTTTGGACGTAGTTTAAGGCCATGCCATCATGCCATGGCTAAGACTTAATTTGTAATTAATTGACACTGGTAAGTTTCAAAACTGAATAATAATAGTTTAATTTTTTTGAACACAAGCCTCGCACATCTAAACTGTAGAATTAACTGAAGTGTGAATGCGTCAAGGTAGCATTGGTCAAGAAAAGAAAAGAATTTAAACTTCAAATTCCACCTTCAAGAAAAAAGCGTACTTACTACTATCTTAAAGGCCGCCAACGCACTCTTTGTTTGGTTATCAATATCAAAGATATACTTATACAACTCCGTATCAGATAAATAAAGTCTATGAAAAAAACATACCTCCGAAAATCAAGAACAATTTATGCATGAAAAAATAATGCCATATCTTTGGCCTATACTTATGTAGATGGCGACACCGTTTGATATTTAACAATTTTAACACATATCAGTGAAAGAACAAGGATCAAAGTCAAAAGATGGCAGGAAATTTACTGTGACTACAAAATTTACTTTGACAATACGCCTCTATACTAAATTCTCATTGTCAATATCCTAAGAACAGTAATAAGTGATGTTTACTGGCCATTACGGGGTCAAGAGAATCCTGGCCAAGATGGGACACGGCTGACAACACCGATTGTCGTATGTGTGGCGAAGAGGAAGAGACAGTAGAACACCTTATGTGTGAATGTCACGCCCTCGCCAGACAAAGAATGAAGGACTTTGGATCCGGCTATCTGGAACCAAAGGAATTCAAAACGCTACCCATGAGCTCCATCCATCCAGCATAATATATGATATGATAATGTATGATTAATACAAATAAAGAATATGAATATGAGTTTTGAATGATTCACGATTAGTTTCACTAGACTTATATTGACCGGGATATAGAACGTGATTACTTTTTGTATTATTTGTGAGCTCCCGATATAAAACAAAAGGTAATCACGGTCTATATCCCGGTCAATATAAGTCTAATATGAATATGAATATGGAGATGGTGGGAAAAGCTCTTGAGTAGCGGACGGATCTTTCCTAGAAGGTAACAAAAGATCCCTATCGGTCGAAGTGTATCCGCAAGGGCCCCCGAAAACCATAAGATAAGATAATAAGTGATGCCATAAAACAATCTGTGCAAAATAGCTCCTGAAAGTTGAATGTTTTAAATAATTTAATTGACATTTTATGAGGGCTAAGCTAGGTTCCATTTTAGACCTTCTTGTCAAG
Source organism: Cydia strobilella (assembly GCF_947568885.1). NCBI lineage: Eukaryota > Metazoa > Arthropoda > Insecta > Lepidoptera > Tortricidae > Cydia > Cydia strobilella. The sequence goes on from NC_086045.1 coordinate 1,179,909, forward strand.
TCCATCAATTAATGCTCGTTTTGACATTTGATTGATGGGCGCCTTTGATATTTTAGGGAGTGATTTATCGAGACCCATTTTCATAACATGACAGGGGGTGGAAAAGGGTGTAAAAGGGTGTATAATTGGAAAGCTCTTCTTTGTTCCGACGTGTGGTTACGTTAAAAATAAACAAAATCCCGTGACACTTGGTAAAACACTCGAAATGTACCTACAATCTGTTTTACTGGGATCTTTTCTGTTCTATTTTAAGGCAACTATAGCCCATACAAACTAAGATACATACAATAATAAAAAGCTAAATAAAAATCATTTTGGCGACCACAGTTGCGCCGCCTGTTCCGTTGGAGGATTCGACAGATTCCTAATACGGAACCGCCTAAATACCATATTTTTGTCCAGGGGCCCATTTCGCATGATTTCGCGAAAGGGACTTTACTAATATTATTACTCCACGAACTGTCAACTCGTATGGGTTACCATGACAACACACTTATAATATTACACTTATACCGTTCGAGAAATGGGCCCCAGAAGTCCGCGTTCGCGGTGATTCCCAGGCGTATCACAAATGAGCTGAAGTTCAATTTCAATTCAATTTCTTTATTATTCAATTTAGGCATGGTAATGATGGTATTTTTTTATTGTAATTTTATTGTATTGTATTGTAAATTAACAAAGCATATTGAATCATTAAAAATTTTGGCATTAACATAATGCACCTATGTCAAAATAGTACAGTTGTACAAAATCAAAATTACACATTCCAAATAATCACAACATACATTAAATACTTAGAAAATAAAGAACTGTTAATAAATTAAATTAATTACCTATTTAACAAATTAATAGAAACATACATTAAATATACATAGCCATTAAAACATATAACGTAATTGTAAGTGTAGGTAATGACGCGTCGTCAGACAAACTTCAGACAGGTCTTCTTGCGAACATATTCCACTACATCGTCTGCCGTGGCGAACACAAACCTAAAGTAAAATTCTAAAATTATTCTTATTAATACGCATGCATATTTTCAATACAAAAAATCACATGCCTACAAAAACATGTCGCATCTACAAATATTTCCCCACACTTGTACCCTGTCAATAAATAAACCCAATATTTTCCCACAAATCATAACTGAAACCAGCGCTCAATTTCACAGTTTGAAAAACAACAAGAATGGAAATGCAGATAAGTTTAAAACAACACAATATACAGAAGTTATCAGGAGCCTGATTCAGGTTTAACATCTTGTTACGGTTGTGAACTGGTTTTGATATGATCTTGATCGTGTTGGAGATTGCCGCGCATCCAAGGGCCTGACACTCTTTGATAGAGAAAGATAGTCTTATTGCGATCCCTATAAGAGGAAAGAGAAAATAGTGCCATGCTTTGTCCTTATCACTAACCGGGTTTTTTTTTTCATGGTCGAGTTATGGCAGCATATGTAGGAGGCGATGGCGAAATACCGAAATTTAAAGGAGTGAAAGAAAAAAAGGATTATGCTGCCATACATTAACCTGTCAATACATGAATATGTCTTTCTCTTACCCCTGGTCGCTCGGTTTCATGTTTATAACTACTATACTATGTCTATGCGCGCATTTCACGCACGACTCCACTTCATTTCGCATGCACCAATCAGGGAGCGATCTTCAAGCTCGTATCAGAATAGGATCAAAACCGTAACAAGCTGTTAAATCTGAATCGTCGGATGTCAATGACAGCTAAAATAAAAATGGAAATGGAGACAAGTCACGTAACAACGCAAACTATAGATGTTATATCTGCTATCTGCTCAAAATTAACAAGGATAAGGTTTGGAAAACCTATCAGATTACGGATATTATTCTTTTAAAAGAGAATCTCTTTTAGAAAAGGTTACTGTTTATCCAATTTATGACATATACAATAGAAACAAATCGATCGACATCTTAAGGTATCGTTTAAATTTAAACTACTTCAGCATTATTATTCACAACGATGGCTTAATCGCGTAAAATAAGTCGTTGTGAATAACAATAAGTAAAAATCGTGAAAGTTTAAATTACTTTTACATCAGCATTACTGCTGCAGTAATGCGGTGTGACATTACTGCCGATAATTTATAAATTGTGAGTACTTAAAAACACAAAGATCAGCGCTGCCTTTCGCGTCAGCATTATGCTGACGGACCCATTTCGTGATAAACAATAAATTCCATACTTATTTCAAATTTCTTTGTCTTTTTTTACTTGTGTATGCAAATATGTGTATGTAAAAAAGTTTTTTTTAATCAATAAAATTTGATTTCTTCCCTATAAATCCTACTGCGATTTTCTCTCTTGTATTAACCGCAATGCATGCACTTGACATTTTATCTTCGCTATTGAGCTCTTTACTTCATTTTTATTTAGTTTGAGAAAACATGGATACAATTAATAAATTCATTTTGCGTTGCACGCTTACAAAACTTCAAATGATTCTTGGGTTGATTTTCAACGGTTGCATATAATGTATTATTATGTACACTGTATGTAAACATTACTAAATTATTTTTTTGATTGGTTGGTCCATTTGGAGGTTGATTCTATTTTAACAACTTGTTATGCTTTGGAATTGGTTTTGATACGACCTTGGCGATCGTCTTGGTGACTTTCACTTCATATCGCATGTACCTATCCTATCAGCGCGAGCGATCCTCGAGGTCATATCAACCTAAGATCAAAAACGCAACTGACTAGATATACGATAAAAATATTTTTTCAGATTTTGTCTAAGCACAGACTACACATGTCTAAGGTAGATATTGTCATTGCATATCACTTAGTTTTATTAACTGATATATTAATTTAAAAATTCTTCGTTCCATATTTTCATTATTATTTTTTTACTACCCTCAATCAACAGCAAAATAACGACATGTCAAATCTCGTTTCTCCAAAAAATTTTTTAATTCTTATTAGCTGCTGACTTCTACGTTAGTTAACTGTAAATAGGTAATAATAATTAGCTATAAAAATCACTTTAAATAACAGTAATGAACAAAAAACACAAAAATATTCTCGAGACTTTGAAGTTCAACCGGAAATCATACTCCAGAAATCACTCACAATAAAATCCAATTTTGCTGCTTATAAAACAAAGAACCCTTTAATTTTGAATAAACATTTAACTATTGAATAGAGACAATTCTGTTAGAACTGTCTAATTCTGTAGTTTGCAACCGTGTTTCGCTCCTAGGGATTATGTTTTGTTTCCCTAACTATATTCTAGCTCACAAACATTAACTAAAGCACCAAATACTTGGAAATACCAATTATTCTGAATCGCCTGTACTCTGAATAGGTAACTATTAAATTGTTTGACATCACTAAAACGACGAAGCATCTTGTGTAGAATTCACCAGTCGAATAGAATTGTTAAGAAAACTAATCAACAATAATATTTTTTTACTTAAATCTTTATCGGTTTAAAGAATGATGACGAAGAACTCAAGATGAGTTCAAAATAAAAAAAAACTCTGTTGGGGTGTCTCAGGTTTTCAGTGGCTCAAGTAACACCGTGTATATATAATATGATATCTCTGTAAATGTTATATTAACTTGTAAATAAATTACTACTTTAAACTAAAATTATTGCTAAAAAATATGAATGTTGTATTGACTGCCACTCTGATCTTTCTGTAAAGATACTCAACTCATTTTATTAACCACGATGACGAATATAGTGTTGCCTGATTCTTATTATAAATAACAAACGTAATTTGTAACGCCCACGCGCATAATGAACCCCTCCCTTTTACAACCCGTTCACACAATTTTAATCAGTATTTCGTAAATTTCATTTCCGTATACCCGTAAATAAGGCGTAAATCGTTTCGCCCCCGCCTCTACTCGCCCCGGGTTTTGTTATTTGTTCAGGACAATAACGTGTGTGAAGTATCCCCGTGCGTGGTCGTAGATTAGGCGCATTGTGTTTCTCAATTGAGTCAGAAACGCCTTGAATTCACGTTTTATTTATTTGCGTGGGAAAAATATTTCATGCATAGTGGTCTAGCCAAGATCACGTACAATCGGGACATTGCCGGTGAACCACTTCAGAAAAAAATGTTATTGACCATGATGCCGGCGTCAATGCCCCTATCTGTGCTAGCGGGTCAGGAATATAATTATGCGCGTGTGAAAGAGAGAACCAGGCGGGTCAATGTACCAAATGCTTAACGTCCTTTAGTGACCGTGTAACTGTCCGACATTCACATATTTTGTCAGGTGACAAAGCCGATACCCACATGTTAATGTCACACAAATGTCTACGAATCGACACGCCTAATACCCATTTGGCAAGAACGTTGGTTTCAATGACATGTTTGGGTCAAACCATGGACTACCACGAATAGAATCCTCTTCGCGAAGCTTGTACAAACTCGAGGTCACTACATAGGTAGTTTATTCTATCGTCTCTCCCCAGTTCCGCGTGAGGCCTACCACGTGTGAACGCAACGCAATGCGTTACCTCATGCTATCACGATTTTGTATGGAGAATGGTGCCGATAGCACCATCGCATCATCATGAGCCCTGGACGCTCGGAGCAGAACCGGTAGTCCATCCGCGGCCGGGCACGCGCCCCGCGCCCCGCGCGCCGCGCACGACATTCTCTCACCAACCGCGACACACGAAACACGACGGCTCGCGCCCGTCCCGCTCGCGATACAACACTGTACGCGCCGCGCTAAGTTATTATTGTAACGGTCAATTTGTAGTTTTTAATATATTTATAAAAGTTATACAGTCCGCTTATTTCTCTCCAGTAGCTAGACCAACAGAGAAGCTATCAAGTAATTTCGTCCCCTGTCCTCTTAAGGCGGTTCCCTGAGCCAGAAGGCGAAAAATCTTCTTATATGATCATGTTTTTCTAAGAGGCGTTGATATTCGTAGACGTGGAAAAAATATATGTAGTTCTAGACTATATTATCTTTAATATCATAGCTTCCGATACACCAATTATGACACTTCGCTCGATACAATTAATTCCGAAAGTAACCTCTAACTCGGACTTTTAATCCTACTTTACTCGGTTATTTATTATGTGATACTATAAACAAAAATAGAAGAAAAAACAATCTTAACGTAAATAGTAATTTCAGAATTTCGATATTGTAAGGTAACGTTTTTAAAATATAAAAACCGACAAAATTCGATCAAAATTGACACTTTGCGCGTATGTTCTTTCCCGTTCTTTCTTGCGAAATGTGACAAAGACAGCGGCAAGCCGATGAAACGGCCTTAAGAGCGTTTTTACATTATCCGATCCGATATCGGACGCAGGATCCCACATCCCCGTAGTCAGGCCGCGGGGCGCCGTCTTTTCTAGCGATCACGAACACTACAACAAACCTTATACCTACACACGCAGTTACGCACACAAACAAATATTATCGGTCCGACAGCTGACGGGGGGCTCCGACATGGCTGAAATTATCGGAAGCGCCCTTCCGATATCGGATGTCGGAAGGCGCTTATGAGAAAAACAGCTGCAGGAGAGTACCATATGGCATCAAGTCCGCCTTTTTATGCGTTCTCTATCGTTTTTTAGTAATAAATACAGAGAAACAGATATTTCTTACATTTTACTTCCTTCCGCCATCCGATATCGGATCGGGCAATGTGAAAACGTTCTAAAGCTCCATCTATTAGTTGACCGAGCGAAAGCAAAGGTCTCCTTTTCAGCTTGGGCTAAAATTCGTATGTCCGGGTGTTGTCGCATTTTTCAACCGATTTTCGTCAAATTTATAGGTAATTATATAGAACTAGCTTTTTCCCGCGACTTCAACTGCGTGGAGTTAGTACTTTGAGTAGCTTATTTTTTACCCAATCTGCTTTTTATCGATTCCCATACAAACCCACTCCCCTTTTCACCCGAAAAAAACCCTTAAAGGATGATTTCTGGGATAAAAACTACCCTAATGTCCTTCTCCGTGACTCAAACTATCTCTATACCAAATTTCAACTAAATCGGTTCAGCGGTTTAAGCGTAAAGAGGTAACAGACAGACAGACACACTCGCAATTATAATATTACTAGCTTTTGCCCGCGACTTCGTCAGCGTGAGGTTAGTAATTCGGGTAGCTTATTTTTTTATCTAATCTGCTTTTTATCGATTCCCCATACAAACATCCATATGGATTTTTTATAGATTTTTTTATTAAATGGCGGAGCCATGGGTTCACAGAGCCTAGTTAAGTGGTCTGTGAGTCAAAAGCGCACATTAGGTTGGCAGATCAGGTCCGACCTTCAGGGATTACCATATCAAAACCGATGTTAAATCGGTCTGATGTAGAGCCCCGATTATATTCATGATAATAAATAAAGATTGGATTTTTAGTAACAAATCTTGATATCAAATGAAATTTACTGAAATTAGACTATCGTGAGACATATTTCAAAATAAGAGTTTTGAATGATTCACGGTTAGTTTCACTAGACTTATATTGACTGGGATATAGACCTTGATTACCTTTGGAATTGTTTATGAGCTCCCGATATTTCGACGCAGTTACATGCATCTTGTTCACGGGTGACTGAAGATAGCGGACAATTCAAAAACAATTCAAAAAAATAAGTTTTGAATTTACCTCCGACGTTTTGAGAACGGCTTATTTTACGCAATTAAGTCCCGTCGTTGTGAATAATAATGGTCATACTCGTATTGTATAACCCATGTCACCAATAAAAACCACACGACGTAGTGAACCTTCGTACATTAGCTGAGACAATATGTCGTCTCCATATATCATATTTACTGTATGTAGTAGGTATCTGTCCTCATTTATGTCATATATCAGAGCGCTTCCTAATGCTTACAGAGTAAGTGAATATTCTTTTACTGGTTTAACAATTAAAAGTTGATGAATATGTAAATTTCGTTTTTTTCCTCGCAAGTGTGTTGAAAAACGTCGTATGAAACACGTGTGCATTGGTCATTACACACATCGGCTTTCCTCTTGTGCAATGACCAACGTAGTACACTTGTATCATAATGTATTATTATTGTGTACTATTTTTTTTTTAAAGTAAAACTTCTTTAGGCGCGACTAGAAAGTAACTCAGATTTTTTTTCAAACGGAAGTACCACTCAGTAGTGACACACGCAATAGGACACACGTCAAAGTGCCAACATAAACGTCAAAGAAGTTTTACTTCAATCGCGCGTAAAGATTACACGCACACACTTTTTTTCATACTACGTCGGTGGCAAACAAGCATACGGCCCGCCTGATGTTAAGCAATCTCCGTAGCCTATGTACGCCTCCAGAGGAGCTACATGCGCGTTGCCGACACTAACACCGCACCCTCGTTGAGCTCCAACCTTACTCACCGGCAGGAACACAACACTATGAGTAGGGTCTAGTGTTATTTGGCTGCGGTTTTCTGTAAGGTGGAGGTACTTCCCCAGTTGGGCTCTGCTCTAGATCTGGAATGACATCCGCTGTGCTGTGTCCTACCACAGAAAGCGAGATGACATTCACAGTGCCCATACCTCTCTTTTGGACGTAGTTTAAGAACGTACCCGGGTTCATATTTCTATTTATATAATTATGTATGTTTATTATTGCCTAGTACCTGGTATTTTAAGCTTTGCTTAGGTTTTACCTAGGTAGATCTGCGTAAGATTGTCACCACGTATTTATTCTGGTATTTATTTCGTTTATTTATTTAAATCGCTAAGCTGCGCAGAGCTGGTTTGATTCTCTGTGAGCATCTGTTTTCGACTCACCTAAACTATGTAAGCAATAAGAATAAGGGCGAGGCTGACAGCGAAATATCGTTTTCCCTCAACTAATGACCCTTTGTAAGTTCTTAATAGAATTAAAACCTTATCCAGTCACATATAAGGCTGAATTTCGATTCATTCGAAATCTCAAGGACGAAATGGGCCTTTTTTAGTGCCAGATCCGAGATTCCTATTCCCGTTATCGACTGTTGCACATGATGCAACAGTCGATAACGGGAACCAAGAATTATCTATTTGTAGAATGTGTTTGGTAGGTACAAAAAAACTACAAACTATACTACTGCCCATGCTGAAGAAACAAAAAAAAAATTTAGGTACCAAATATAAATATAATATATAAATATGAATATATTTATTTGCCATTAAATGTGGTATACAATGGTGTTACATTATTATTTATAGAGCCATACACATTTAGACTTTAAAAAGCCATGCAAATTGAAAACTTATACTAAATTTAAGTTTAATTGACATCATTATTTTAATCAAAACATGCATTATTAACCTAGTTATAAAGCCATTAGTTATTAACGTGGACTGTTACTAACAAATTATGAAGTGACAGTTAATTAACTAAAAATTCCTTCAGACTGTAGTAACATTTGTCGACAAGGAAAGAGTACAGTTTGTTTTTAAATTTATTGAGTGTTAGCTGTTTAAGCTCATCAGGCAGTCTATTAAATATTTTAACAAACAAGGTAACAAACAAGTGACAAAAAATAGGAGGTATCATCTGTTTTGATAAAAGTAACTCAGATCTTATAATTGCCTGTTTAGGTCTCAGACAAAAATTAGTCTGGTAAATCGCTCCCCATTTAAAATACCATTTATTTCCATCGCAATTCATGCACAGGATGTAAAAAAAGCCAACGAATATCCCGCGAAAATACCGAAGAAAAATAGCACACATTTTCCATTTTCATATTTGCGGAGTCCGATGAGGCATGGGCGGACGTCCCCAAAGTTAATTGCCATATTGGTATTCTGAATGCACGTGGCCGAAATAGGCAATTTTTAATAGCATTTATGAAGCTGGCTACTTGAGATATTTTTATCAAATCATCAAATCAGTTTCAATCGATTTTATGTTTTGCAAGAATATAATTTCTGTGTAGGCTTTAAGCAATTTTGATGGCGTTTAAATAAAGCTGAATACTTGACATAAAGCTTTACTTAAATGCCTATATACCTAAGCTCAGAGCTAGCGTCAGCATGGGCACACAGTCCTCAATCTATCAGGCAGAAGTCTTCGCCATCAACAAATGTGCAGAGATTAACCTGGATAGAAACCTATATAAGACACCAGCATATCTACATCAACCCAGACAGCCAGGCTGCTCTGCTGGCACTAGAATCTCTTGAGTCAAACTCAAAACTAGTCCAGAACTGTAAACAAAATGCACTGGCTCACTCTAACAAAGTCATACTTAGATGGGTACCAGGGCACTGCCATTAACGGAAACGAAGAAGCGGACGAACTTTCTAGAACTGGCGCAGACACACTCCTGGTCGGCCCAGAACCGTTCTGTGGAATCACAAAACGGCATGCATATTTTCTGCTCAGCAACTTAGAAAAAAACGAGAACAATCGATTTGTGGAAGTTTGTCAAAGAAAGTTTGTCGAATACCACAAATGATCAAATCAATTTCGATCGTTTTTATTTTTTGTAAGGATTAACGGCCTTCTCGCCTAGTCAATAGTGACCCCCTACTTGCGAAGCAAGAGCTTCAGAGTTCGAATCCTGGTAAGGTCTTTTGTGTGTTTATCACATATCTTAATTAATCTTTGAATAGCCAGCAGAAAAATCACTAGCGTTATAAATACCACACTCTTAGCCACTTTTGTAAATACCATGTAAATCATATATTTTGTCTGATATGTCTTATTAGGTTAGACTTTTAAACGAAACTTCTCACACATGTTTGCAGTAAATTGTAATTGTCAATAAAGTTTTAATTGGTTGTCACTTGATCTCTTTGAAGAAAACGAGTGTTTGAAATCCAACTTTGCATACGTCGTGTTGTCTCCCAGTCGCAGATTAAAGAAATAAAAATTGTAAGCTAATTTTACACATATCGACATAGTCTTACAGTAAACTCAGTACTAGACGATATTATATAATATATGTTATATAATAAACCGATATAACATAATAACATTATGTTACTGTAAAAACCCGATCCCTAGTTGAAACTAGTTTTCCGAAGCGCTTTGGTAAAAACTAGTTCTAATTATCACTGGGATATTTTAGTCAAAATTAATTTTCGCAATGTGCCTTGGTGTTGTTTGTATATTCTTTATTATAATTTTTATACTTACTTTGTTTTTTTTTACCATCAACTTTTGGGTTATTTAGACTCAGAATCACTATTGAATGAAACAAAGAAAAAAGTGTCCCCAGTTTTTCATAAAAATTTTGGGTTTATGTTTTGTAACGGTCCATACAACATGTATGTGATAATGCGTTACAAAACTGTTAGTTTTTCAGGGACATTTTTTTTTTCTTTTTAAATCGATAGTCCTCGCAATTTTGAGTAGAAATAATCCAAATTTCGATGGATTTTCGACAAAGTACACTTTTAAGTGGAAATGCCCATGTATCCATGTATATAAAATGTAAACAAATATATATATATATATTTTTTTTTTTTATTAATGATATTATTATATTTGTGATAAACACACAAATAGAGATGAAATGCTGAGATGAGGCCATTTCGTGGCACTTTAATCTTATTTTATGTTTTCTTTTATATTATGTAATGTCTTGTTTGTTTGTGCATACGAATAAAATTTTATTTTATTCTAAATAACTGCCGACCAGGTTAGGGGGTCGTTTAGTGGCGTATCTCCTCCAGTTTAGGACATATAATCTGTGGCGATGCCGCATTTCCCTAGCATTCGCAATTTCCTGCTCTCTCGTCACGTGATTGTGCAATTTATTTCTTTGCTAACTTATTTATGTTACCTTATTTTTTCTGTTTTTTCTACTAATTAGTTTACAACTTGTGATGTTCCTTAATTACATAGACCCATGGACAAGTTTAGAGGAATGCAAAAAAAGTTTAATTTAATTACAAATTTTAAAATTACTCTAGGTGCTGTAATCCAGTAAAGGCGCATTTGACTACTAGTTAAATCAGTTTCTTTTTTCGAACTGTCAAAACGATTTTGCTACTATGGAATTTATATGAAATTATGTCTCCTAATAGTCCTAATGTTTGCAGTACATTGCTGCTTTGCTTTGCAGTACAAGCCCCTTTAGATCAGAAACCTTAGTAAACGACACGCTATCTAATGAAATTTACACTAGACATGTCCAAGCCCCTTTAGATCAAGCACGGAACGTCCACAGTGCCGCCATCTTGGACTTCACGCTTGATTTCGCTCCACTTCTCCCCTATACCTATTTTTGCCTCTTTTGCATTTGAAACGATTCGCCGTCAGGTCAGAGGGCCTACCGCAAACGACGTTCGACTTGTTGCCTCCTTGTCGCACTTGTACATTCGTACGTAAGTGTGACAAGGAGGCAACACGTCGAACGTAGTTCGCGGTAGGCCCTCTGATTCGGACGGCCAATATTACGGTTTTCTTGAAGTCCAATTATTCCAATGACGCCGTAAGTTCAGGTTGTTTTCTCACTCGCACTGAGCGAGACGGTTGTCCGTGCCCGGGATCGCATTGTTTTGAATTGTTATTTTAGTTAGTTTTACCAAAAAAAGGCGGAATCCATGTTCGACCAAAAATAAAATTGCCCATTTTTAGAAGCAGTCTAACTTTTGTGCAAAAATTATCACAAATTTTCAATTGTGCATTTTAGACCTATGTCATGTTCGTAATTTTTTTCCTATCGAGCGAAAGATGATGATACTAGTGAAAGGACTCAAGTTTGCTGTTCATATTTTTTGGCAACCGTGATATAATCTAAAAAACCGGCCAAGTGCGAGTCGGACTCGCGCACGAAGGGTTCCGTACCATTACGGAAAAAACAGCAATAAAATCACGTTTGTTGTATGGGAGTCCCATTTAAATATTTATATTATTCTGTTTTTAGTAAGTAAGTAAGTAAGTAAGTAAATATTCTTTATTGCACCAAAATTATACATTTTACATACATGTAAAACTACAGAGAAATATTTAAAGAAAAAATAGAACCAGGTAACAACAGGCGGTCTTATCGCTAAAAAGCGATCTCTTCCAGACAACCTTTGGGTAGCAGGAAATGTAGAACTCATACAAAAGTCAACAGGTAGTGCAAAGAGCTAAATATGGAGACTATTAAACACAAACACACATACTACAATTACTACTTATACATATAAGTATTAAAACGAAACCTAACACACAAATAAATATACAATACAATATATATATATATAATATATATAGTATTTGTTGTTATAGCGGCAACAGAAATACATCATCTGTGAAAATTTCAACTGTCTAGCTATCACGGTTCATGAGATACAGCCTGGTGATAGACAGACAGACGGACAGACGCACAGACGGACAGCGGAGTCTTAGTAATAGGGTCCCGTTTTTACCCCTTGGGTACGGAACCCTAAAAAAAGAAGGAATCGATGAGTTTGACCAAAAACAAAATTGCCCATTTTTAGAAGCAGTAACTTTTGTGCAACAAATTATTTTCATTTGTGCATTTTAGACCTATTCGTATTTTTTTTCCTATCGATCGAAATTTGTTCAATCAGGTTTCGAATCAATGAAGATACTAGAGAAAAGACTCACGATTACTGTTCATGTACATAATCTGAAAAAGCGTTACGATATTTTAAAAACTGCTGGTTGAACATACAGCACCTTAAACGCTTAGTTTGTTTTGAGAGAGCTCAGAAATTACAAAGTTTGTCCACCTTGCTTGTGAAACCTCGCAACAACTCCAATTTTCAATTTCGTATTTCAGATTGTTGGTTCATCATATAAAAGTATCAATCCGCAAACAATTAAGACTGGGGGCGAAACTTGCGACGGAAGAAACGGCCTTCGCGGGGATTTTATCGGAGGGACGGATCGATGACAGCACGGTCTCATTTTTATCGCTTGTCACCATGCCTGTCACGTTCTAATAAGGATGTAAGTGCGAGTGACGGGCATAGTGACAGGCGATAAAAAAGAAACCATGCTGCACCCGCTGTTACGGCGATGGCGCGTCAGGTCGAATACCATTATGTGCACTGTGTTTTCGTCATTGTACTATTATTGCTATCGTATAGAACCGGTACAGAGAACCAGCAGTTTGCACCATGAGTTGCTGCCGTTTTGGCATCAAACCATAGAAGCGGAGCGTGAATCTCGGGACCTAAACTCTAAGCTCCGGCATGGCTGAATTTATTGGAAGCGCCTTTCCGATATCAGATTTCGGAAGGCGCCTATGACAAATAAAGCTGCAGGAGATTGCCATTGGCATTAAGGCCGCCTTTTTGCGTTATTTATCGTTTTTTAGTAATGGTGGCCAAAAAATAAGTTCGTTCCCGTTGCCAGGGAGGTTTTGGGATTATACTGAGCAACTTTTACTAACCCCGAAATCGCGAAAAATTTTTTTGTTCTTTCATACATTTTGCCTGAATGCTATGGGTGATTTTTTTCGCGATTTCGTGGTTGGTCCCATAGTAAAAGTTGCTCAGTATAATCCCAAAACCTCCCTGGCAACGATACACTTATTTTTTGGCCACTTTTATCTTACATTTTACTTCCTTCCGACATCCGATATCGGATCGGACAATGTGAAAACGCTAACGAGTGTAACAATAGTGACAAAGTCAAACTGTCATAATTAATAATGAGCACAGTAATGAGTACTCGAATGAGTTTTGAAGGCAGTCTAATTACCGACCCGGAATTAAGCCTTAATGCTGTCCAGAAAGAGCAGCCTACCTATATGTTTTGATTACTGACTGATGCATATTTTATTATTACACACTTTTATTTAGCTTCACTGCGTATATTACCTTTGTATATATATATAGTGCTTCAAATCTTGTAACTAAAATTAGAACCACTTCCCGGTATCTGATTCAGTTGAAATTTGGAGTACTGTCGTAATTCCGGTGACAATGCAATAATATGCTCACATGGAGGTGTTCTGATGATGCAGCCGGTAGGTAAATCATAAATTATTTATTTAGCCAAAGGAACTCCTCGATGGAAAAACACAAACGCATCAAGTTTAGGCTCATTATAAAGGTCTCAAGAAGTACTCGATAGACATGCCAATGAGAAGAAGTACAGTCAGTGTGTGTCACAAAATTTTTTTTTTGAGAGTTACTTGTTTAGAGTAAATAATGTAGCTGCGGCCATAGAAACAAAGTTACACTATTATTAAAACGACATTTTGAATAGGGGATATTGCTGCAACGTTCTGCCACCAGAGTGCAGGACTATCCTTTTTAGTAAACCATAGAGTAACTTATGCATACTGTACCTTTAACAGGTTTTTGACAAGTTTTCAGTAATAAAATATGACATTGATGCATCAAGGCGGTTTGCTTACAGAGGACCTACCGGGAAACGCGAATCCGAGAATTCGCTATCTGCTTTATCGCTCGAATATGCAAGAGTGACAGAGATGTTAGATAAAGACATTTTCTTGTTTCACGATAAACCCTCAGATTGTGGTAGTGGCGCCCTAGCACCACCTACCCATAGTTTCGCGTAATATTCCCTATTAACATGAAATTTGACATGAACAACTAAACATTTAAGTAAGATATCCTAACATAGAGGTCATAACCGCGTCTCAATGTGACATATAGACGGAAAATCCAGCTTTAAAAAAGATCCTTGGAACAGCTCAACTGAGGAACTTTTCACCTCAAAAAAGATTACAGGACATGATAAAAAGGGTAAAACGGGACCCTATTACTAAGACTCCTCTGTCCCTCTGTCTGTCACCAGGCTGTATCTCATGAACCGTGATAACTAGACAGTTGAAATTTTGAGTGATACCAATACTAAAAACAGAATAAAATAAATATTTAAGTGGGGCTGCCATACAACAAATGATTGGCGGTGATTTTTTGGCGTTTTTCGCGTACTGGTACGGAACCCTTCGTGCGCGTCCCGACTCGCACTTGGCCGGTTTTTTAAAGTACATGGTCTGTTCCCGGTACTAGGGCTTAGCGGAATGAGCTTAATAGACCACCATGCATAGATCCCGCATTAAAGTAAATAATAAGGACTCACGTTCAACTTACACACTAAACGCCACTTGCACCATCCCACTAACCCGGGGTTAAGCGGTTAAACTATTAACCCAGTGTCAAATTGTACTGGTAATCATCGTAACTCCTGGTTGAACCAGTAAACTCCAGGTTAGTGGAATGGTGCAAGTGGCGCTAAGGTGATTAGGAGGTCCTCCACTATTACTTGCTCTAACATGGTCCTGCCGCCATCATCGAAATCGAAAATATTAGGTATCTGTCTTTCTATCGCTCATTGCGTATTAAAGTAAAGAGATAGAGAGGCAGGTAAAGAAATTTTGAATTATTTTTTTTTGCCATAAATCCTAAGTACGTTCGTCGTAAAAATTTCTAGGGGCGCCATAAAGAAGTGCTTATGTTTTTTTTATATTTTTTTTTACATTAAAGGGCATAGCTATTGTTAAATCTAACAATGGTCGTACACAATAAAGGTATACATTTAGGTACTTTTTTGTATGAAAGTGCTGATATGTAGTGAGTGCAATAAAAAAACATATACGTTTCAAGAGATGCGCCAGCACCTTTTTTACAACCAGCGTACAACCCTGTCGCATATATCACTCCAGCAGTGCAACCTTGGGGTGAGGTACCAGCAGGGGGCAGTCCAGATATCACGTGACTAACCTGCTACGGCTCAATTACAATTTTGTTTATCATTGAACTCATACAGCCTTTGTGCATTTTTTGTAGCCGAATCATAATGCGCGTTCTAATGGGTAAGTGATCTGTGACTTTCGCCTTAGGCACTTATTAGCTCGCTGCAGTCGCTAACATAATTACACATTTCAGCCAATTTAAGGAGAAACCATGGAGATTCGACTCCATACGTTTATGTCATGACGAATTTTACATTAAATATACGTCAACTTTATATGTTAGCGAAGGCGCGAAATTCAAAATTTGTATGAGTTATGAGAGCTCGATCCTTGGCACCTACACTTTTTAAATTTGCCGCCTTTTCTACTGAAAAAGCTGGCTTGCCAAAGTATAATAGATTCTGGTTTAGCCAATATTTTATAAGAGCTTACATTTACTTACATCATATATTTTGAAGATCAAGTTACATACATACATACATATAATCACGCCTATTTCCCGGAGGGGTAGGCAGAGACCACGGATTTCCACTTGCTATGGTCCTGACATACTACTTTCGTTTCCTTCACTTTCATAACATTCCTCATACACGCTCGCCGGTTTAGGGTGCTCTTGACCTGGTCTTTCTTCAGGATTTCTCCGATCTGATCAGATAAAGTCCGCCGAGGTCTGCCCCTTCCAACTCCCGTTTCTACCTCTCCCTTATACACTCTCTTTGTTAGCCTTCTTTTACTCATTCTTTCCACGTGTCCAAACCATCTCAACATACCTTTCCCAATTTTTGTCACTACATCTTCGTTTAGTACACAATTTTCCCTATTTACAATACTTTTGAATAGTTTTTTCATAGATATCAGGTGATAATTAAAACTCACTGATTTCTACCACAAGTGAGCCTTAATAAAACGTACTAGTAACAAGACAACGTTCAATTATCTTTTATAATTTTTGCAATTAATGACTTTTGTTTGTCACCTGACGATATGCGGTGTCTAGTGGGCAAGTGGTCTGTGACATGCGGCTTACACGTTTATTAGCACGCTGCAGCTAACATATTTACGTCTCAGCTTTGACGGAGTTGCAGCCAATTTACAGACTTAATAAAACTGCTGCATTTCGGTTTACTGATTTACTGGAGATAGTTTTTTGCAGGTTACATTTTATAGTTCCGTACCTAAAGGGTAAAAACGGGACCCTATTACTAAGACTCCGCTGTCTGTCGTTCTGTCTGTCTGTCTGTCTGTCACCAGACTCTCGTGAACCGTGATAGCTAGACAGTTGAAATTTTCACAGATGATGTATAAATTTCTGTTGCCTCTATAACAACAAATACTAAAAACAGAATAAAATAAACATTAAAGTTAAGGGCTCCCATACAACAAACCTTTCGTGCCCGAGTCCGACTCGCACTTGGCCGGTTTTTTTGTTATACATGATTATTATTAATAGTAACCGTTTTCTACTAGTCTTAAGTGTATTATAGGTACCTCCCCAAGTGAACTGTGTTGACTGTTTCACCAAATGGCATTTTTAGGGTTCCGTACCCAAAGGGTAAAAACGGGACCCTATTACTCAGACTCCGCTGTCCGTCTGTCCGTCTGTCTGTCCGTCTGTCCGTCTGTCACCAGGCTATATCTCATGAACCGTAATAGCTAGACAGTTGAACTTTTCACAGATGATGTATTTCTGTTGCCGCTATAACAACAAATACTAAAAAGTACGGAACCCTCGGTGCGCGAGTCCGACTCGCGCTTGGCCGGTTTTTTTATCAACACCTAACTTACAATGACAACAACCTATAATTTCGGTTCAAGCTATGAACTCAAGTGTACATCCATTATATATTATATCCTTCGATGAGGCAAGCAATGTACACGATAGATTATTCGCCATTAGCCTTGGGTACTATTCCAAATGCTCTTTAACGAATATATACTGCGTGTATTTTAGATGTAAGGTAGCCGCAAACTTAAACGAGACGTAGGTTTTAGTGCTATGAAACGATACTGAAAGAATTTTTTTCTACTCGTCGATTATAATCTGTGTATTACTACTTCATATGCAACACTACAACCTAACTCTTTTCAACGTTGGATAGTCTATGGCACTTCCGACTCAAGCATAAGAATTTTATCGATACGGTTTAGTCAATTATAAAAATTTTGAAAATAGTACTTCATACATTTGGTGGCCAAAATCGAGAAAAAAACCGTCTTATATTTGAATTTAGCAAGGAGCAGGTACCAGGGCCTCATGAGTTACGAGGAGGTGTCGTAGACCAACTCGCCGGGGGCGCCGGGCCCGGCGGCCGGGCCGCGCGTATGAGTATAAAGGTATCGTGGGCAGCGGCAGCTTGCGTATCTTAGCTGTATACTTTTGGGTTGTTTACCTATATGATTCTACTAGTTGAAAGTAGGTATTATTTTTTTGTCTCGTAGAAAAAGTATTTTATACAATAGTGATATAATCAAGCTTTTCAATCTCGTACCTTAACTTAAGCAACTCAGCAAGCTTCGTTACTTAAACACGATACTGGACTGAAAAACTCTCTATTATATCACGATTGTATAAAATACTATTCTTCTTCTTCATTGCCATGTCTCCCCTGCGCTGAAATTTGGTATAAGTTGAAATTTGGTACACATATTTAAGTTTGTGACCCAAAGACGGACATGTAACGTAAACAAATGAATTTTAAACTCGGGGGCCACTTTTGGGGGGTAAATGAGAAAATTAAAAAATATGGTTTTTCAAAGTATACCGTGTTATATATCAAATGAAAGAGCTCATCAATCTCAAATATATTTTTTTTATAATTTTAGGATAAATAGTTTAGAAGTTATTCAAGAAAATAGGCAAAAAATTACCATCCCCCCCCCCCCTTTATCTCCGTAACTACTGGGTCTAAAATTTTGAAAAAATACACAAAATAGATCTTTACCTATAGATCTCAGGAAAACCTATTAGAAATGTGCAGTCAAGCGTGAGTCGGACTTAATTTTTGATCCGACCCCTACGGGTTTTTTAAAGAAATTTCACTCAAGTTTCACATAAAAAATACATTTTTTTAAATTGTGTAATGTACCGACTCCGACTTGCACTTGGCCGGTTTTTTTTATTGTCAAAATTCTACCAGCAAACATAAGAAAACAAACTGAAATAGATATCATACACTAAAGAAAAAGTGACCAAGTCCAAGTATTGTGACTACTTAAAAAAAAATATATTTCATAGAATAATTTGATTTGTTCCCTAGTTGGATAAGAAAACAACTCAAAATTTGCATTTTTTTATTGATAATAACATGGAAAAATACAATATGTGCACCATTGATTACTTTGCCTCACATACGGATAAAATGCAACTTTCTTGTCAGTTTTTGAACAATCAAGAGAGCCTATACCAGCACTGCACCAGCAGCTGGTGTGGTGAAAAGAATGTAGATCTGCGGGCCTAAGATGGACGGCTGTCTATCATTTGTCACCATACCTGTCACGCTCTAACAAGTACGTAAGTACGAAAGTGACGCACGATATGACAAGTGACTAAAACGCGACCATGATACCAGTGCTGTGCTCGTCATATGCAAGCGTTGGGAATGGAGTCGATTGAGTCAACTCAGTAACTTGATCCGAGTCATTAGACTGTTGACTGTGGCTTTTGCGATCCACAAAATGACGTACAATTTAACCTAAATACCAGGGATTTTTCCTAAGCTCTGGTAGCCTAGCGCTAAGGAAGTACTGTGACTACTTAAAAACACAAATCCATACTAATATTATAAATGCGAAAGTCTGTCTGTCTGTCTGTCTGTGTGTTACCTCTTCACGCTTAAACCGCTGAACCGATTTAGTTGAAATTTGGTATACAGATAGTTTGAGTCCCGGGGAAGAACATAGGATACTTTTTATCCCAGAACTCACCCCTCAAGGGGGTGAAAAGGGGGGTGGAAATTTGTATGGGGAATCAATAACCGCTGAACCGATTTAGATGAAACTTGGTATGGGGATATTTTGAGCTGTGGGAAATGATATAAAATAACTTTTATCCCCGAAATCATCCCTTAAGGGTGTAAAAAATGGGGTGGAAATGTATAGTGTGCACCAATTTGGGGGTGAAAAAGGATGGATTAAAAAGCAGATTTGTTTAAGAATTAAGGTACCCAAATTACTAATTCCACGCAGACGAAGTCGCGGGCAAAAGCTAGTCGAAAAATATTTCATAAAATAATTTGATTTGTTCCCTAGTTGGATAGATTGCAGCACCACACTGCTCGCCCTTAGAGTTGGTCAAAGGCGCCTAGCCTTTTAAAGATAGCATACACCAGAGAATTTGGGACGGGTACCGCCGGGGTCGGGTGGTCTAGTGGTCAGGACGTTAGCCGCGTAAGCTGAAGACGCGGGTTCGATTCCCGCCTCGGCCACCGGTGGACTTGGTCACTTTTTGTTTAGTGTATGTTATCAATTTCAGTTTATAAGAACATGTGACTTTTAATCCAGATGTCGCAGGTTCAAACCCCAGTTCTGCCAATGAGTCTTTTCGAAATTTATGTACGAAATATCGTTTGATATTTACCAGTCGCTTTTCGGTGAAGGAACATCGTGAGGAAACCGGACTAATCCCAACAAGGTTTAGTATCCTCTGGGTTGGAACTTGGAAGGTCAGATGGCAGTAGTGCCTACGCCAATTCTTGGGATTAAATGCCAAGCGGACCCGCTAATTAATTCTTCAATACAGGAGAGAAAGAAAGTTACTTATTATATGGTGCTGTAGTATGTAGATGGTTTTTGCAATAAACGTTTTTACCTCAGCAGCTCGAACAAGCCTACTTTCGTCACTCCCTGGAGTGAGGAAAGTGCGACTTTCCTCACTCCAGGGAGTGAAACAAAGCAGCTTTTTAATTTAGGCCATGAACTGCCACTTCATACTTATATTAAAAAATTTTTTACAATACAATACAATACAATACAAATTATTTATTGTAATTGAATGGTGGTAGGGTTAGTAAATACTAATTTATTTATTTAAATAATTTTACATCACAATAGGCCAGAATTTGAATTTGAATTAGGATTTTTTCTTTTTTTGTTTCTCTGTATTATTCTGTGTAATTCGCAATACATTAATATTTTCTCACTACTGAGGTGAAGAATTATATGTGCAACACAAGAGCAAAGTTATTTTACATCGCTTTGCTCGTGATTCAATCATAGAATCTTTCGCTTTCTGGGGATTCAAAATAAACACCCGCAACAAAAATCAACTTTGCTCTCTTGTTGCACAAATAACTATTTTCTATTCTATTCTATAAAGTCCATGTTTTATAGGGTCAGAAAACGCACATGTGGCACCCTTAGTTAGCGTCCATATGTTGTGTAAACAGCTTACCACCAGACAGGGCGTGCACTCATTTGCCACCGTTTTGGAATAAGAAAACGAAATATCCGTGTGTAACTCGATCGGACTCGCGCACGAAGGGTTCCGTACCAATACGCAAAAAACGACAAAAAAATCACGTTTGTTGTATGGGAGCCCCACTAAAATATTTATTTTATTGGGTTTTGAATATTTTTTTATAGTGGCAACAGAAATACATCATCTGTGAAAAGTTCAACTGTCTAGCTATCACGGTTCATGAGATACAGCCTGGTGACAGACGGACAGACAGACAGACATACAGACACAGACAGACAGACAGACAGCGGAGTCTTAGTAATAGGGTCCCGTTTTTTCCCTTTGGGTACTTACGGAACCCTAAAAAGCATTAAAAATTATATTTTTAACATATTTTTGTGAAAAAAGTCCAATGACAGCCAGCACCATTATGCAAGAAAAAAAAGTTCCATCTGTTCTGTTTAATCTCTTTATGCGTCAGACCACAGACTACCTACTTAGACTCCGCATTATGAAGTGTTTACGTAAGTCAAGGTCACCAAAATGTACGGGTTCTTTACAAGTAGTAGGTAAAGTTCGTCTCTTTGAGACACACTTCTCAGTAGCATCAGACATTATTTTTAACTGTAATTAGCAAACGATAATCAACTTTTAAGCTGATATTTCGGTCATACAAAGACGTTCTCATTTGTGTTTTCTTTTCCCGACTAAGCTTCCAAAAAAGTCTAGAAACACTTTACGTGACAACTGCTTCATATTAAAAACATACAAAACATTTTCCTAAAGTCTTTAGCTTACAGAACAGGTACATACTTTGAAACTTTGAAAATTCAGCATTAGCGGTAAAGCATTTTCGTGTCCCTTCTCTCCTTACCTATTATGTTTCTGTTTAAAATTCTTAAAGGTAACATCAACTGTCCTGATCTCCTAAAATTAGTGACTTTTGGTTGTCCGCGTCTCCCCTTACGACCTAGATCTTTATTCCATGTAAGCTTTTCTCGCAAGAACTATTCTAGACATACCTTTTTCAGACGAGCCCAGTTTCTATAATAAATATTTGTTCGATATTGATCCGTTTAATAATTCCTTGTCTAGTCTAAAAATGCTAGTAAGACGTAAACTCTTTCAGTAATTCTTAACAGTAGCAATACATTTCGACATATATTATTAATGTACATACACTCAGGGGCTTTCTGGGGATGGGTCTGTTTGTGTGGCAATTACTACTCCTTGATCGTATGCTTAGTTATGTATTCTTAAACTACTACGTTGTTCTTACCTACCTTTTTATTTTATTAATATTGTTTTTATTAACCTCCAGGTCTGTTTGTATCGCTTCTTAATTTTTGTACATTGTGTACAACATATGTAACATGCATATTATGACTATTTGTGTTCTAAATAAATAAATAAAAAATACTGTCATAGGGACCTTCATGTGACGCGAGAGGTAGGTAGAGGTAGACGCAGTAGAGGTAAATATGCTTCATCTACTAGAAGTGATCGTGCGTCGGACTAATTGTCGTGAACATTTACTTTGTCATTTGGTTTTCGCTTTCCATTTTTTTTGCGTCTGATGTAAAATGTTTTCACGCTCAATTTTATTTTAGCCCAGGCCGAATTTTATTTGACAATTTGTTTACTTAGGTATATCAATTCAATGTGTAGATCGGTCTTGATCGATAGGCAAGTTTTTGACTAATTTTCAAAAAAGACGTCCTATCGTCCTATGGCCCACGGTCCTTGCTATAGAATTTAATCAGTTCGATGAAATTTAAATCATATTAAATTGGAACAGAGTTGAATTTTTGTTTTGCTCAATTTTCAAACACTATTTTTTCCTACATAGGTTCAAATTTCAGTAGGAGATTTTGGATTTTTTATTTGTATGACTGGGCCTTTATTTTTTTGACTCTAGGAGGCTATATGAAAAAAAATCGTAACTTTTAAAAATTCCGAATATAAGTACAAACTTTAGTAGGTAAAATACTTAATAAATCAAATTAACTACTTTTATGCAACTAAGTCTGTCAAAAAAATACTATTTGTAATTTCAAATTATACCTACATGTTTTAAAAATACACTAGGTACTACTTTAAAATAAAGTCCATAACAAAAAGCCTGAAAACGTTTTCACAATTTCTAAAGAAGCGTTGCTGCCACAAAATTGTTTAAAATTTTCCAACACTCTAAAACTGGAATAATATGTATGAAATAACGGTACATTATACACTTTAAATTAACTTGTTAAAGTGAACACGAAAATATTTGCAGGTGTTTTAGAAAATACTGCATATAAGAGGTGCGATTATTATTTGAGATGGAGTTTTTAAAGTCAAATTTTAATGGTCAATTTATGCTTGTACCTGTTGCTGTTTTGACAAGAAATCATTATTTATATTGAAATATAATTGAATATGATATTTTGACATCTTAATATTGTAGTCTATTTTATTTGAATTTGACATATTAATCCTTAATTTATTTTCAGTCTTAAGCTAGGCTTAATATTATATATTAACATATTAATTATTATTATATTAATTATTTAAATTAATTTTAATTTTACTATCGCGATTTCATTGTTGAAAGTAGTATTTAAGTCGACGTTATCAATTATTTATATTTTATATTATGTTTTGATTTGATTTTAATGTATTTACTAACACGTCGCTATAACGATACCATCGTTATAGCAATAACAATATTTTATGGAATTTTGAAAGTTCCGAAATTAAGTTTTTTTTTTTGTTATTTTTATTAAACATTTTTACTAGAACCCGTTTTTTAGAAACGATTTATTTACAGAGAACCTACCGGGAAACGCAAATCCGAAATTTCCCTATCTGCTTCTTTATCGCTCGAATATGCAAGGGTGAAAGAGATGTTAGGTAACGAAATTTAATTTTCTTGTTTTGCTATATACTCTCAGATTGTGGTAGTGGCGCCCCCTGCGCAGAGTTTCGCGTAATATTCCCTATTGCCTAATAATCTATTATTCGTCTGGCGAGAAAGTGGTCTGTGTCAAAGTTCAGAGGGCCTATCCTGAATCACTTTCGACGTGTTGTACCTCTGTCGCACTTGTAAATTCGTACGTAAGTGTGACAGGGAGGCAACACGTCGAACGTGGTTCGCGGTAGGCCCTCAGAACTTTTAATTGGTTTCGCGATCGTTTCATACGTGAACGAAGTTCTTTGTCAAAGATATTGCTCCCTCATTATTATGTACGGGTGTCTTTTGCGACCGAAAGTTGTTTCGAAGAGATTGCGGGCAACAAGAGTTATTACGTTGTTGTAACTTTGTTTTAAGGGTATTTTTAATTTTATTGGGGTATTACAGTTAAAATGCTTTAGATAAATGTAATTGTGCTTAATTTAGAACTGAAGACAGACAGATACCGTAAGAGATAACAGTAAATTAATTATAATCGAAATTAAACTATCGTGAGACATATTTCAAAATATTTAGATCAGTACGGTTTCACTCACTATTATTTTTAGTCGCTTTTGGCGACATGTTTCGGATTCTTTGGGAATCCTTCCTCAGGCGCGAGAAGACTCGGAAGACGAACTGCTGGTAGGCCTCCAACGAGATGGAGCGACGACCTGGTGAAGGTCGCGGGAATTCGGTGGATGCGAGCGGCTCAGGATCGGTCGGAGTGGCGAGCCCTGGGGGAGGCCTATGTCCAGCAGTGGACGTGTATCGGCTGACTAGATGATGATGATGATGATGATGATGACGTAATAGGTAGTTTACTAATGTAGTTTTATAAGTGTCTTGTAACTAACAATTTACGGATCTCAGCTATCTGATTTTTTTTTTTTATTACCTTACAAAAACAATACAAAAGGTAATCACGGTCCATATGCCGGTCAATATAAGCCGGATAAGTCTACACTATTGTTCTTTGTTTGAGCATACTGCATCTAGGCCTTCGGCTTCGCGTATCGGCGCGTCTCTCCCCGACCCGGACGATTCGGGCCTTCAGCCCTACACAAGGCTCGGAATTTGGGCCTCGCTATGGCTGTCACGTAAATTCACCTTTATAAGAATACTCGAGTGTCTGTCTATCTGTCTGTTTACCGGAACCCCTTTTATCTACTCGACAGTAAATCCACTCTTTCACAGTTACAAAGCATAACTCGCCAATTTGCTATTCCAAATACGAACCTAAAATAAAACGCATGAAAAATATTAATTTCTCACTTCCCTACTAATGTCACGCATCTTACAATTTGAATAATAATCTTTTAACGCATTTTGAACTTTAACACTTCAGTCTAAAGTGCGATTTTGAATACCCTTTATAACCACATGTTTCCTGATATGACAAAGTTAAATTTGCAGGCGGTTATGGCACTGTTGTTTTAAATCTGCTGTAAATCTGGTTTTGTGAGCTGCAAAAGTAAGTTTGGGAGTTATAATTTTGTTACCGTATTCGGGCAGTGGTAGAGAACATTTTTGGCTCAAATTTTGGTTGGACGAAGAATTTATGAAGTAAGGAATGATATATGGGTGTTTTGCGATTTCGTTGCGATCATGAATCTAGTCTAGTGGTTGTAAATTTATCTAGGAAGTAAAATACAAGTTATTTTATTTAGCTATTGATAACTATAGTTAATATTTAATTCCTTTTTTTACAATTGGGTAAAATAAAAATTAGGCAGACTCCAACAAAAAGCTTAAAAATTGGCTCATTAGACAAAAATCACGAAAACATGTCTAATTTTTAATTATTTTTAGATATATTGGAATCGTTACCCTGCATACCATATGATTGTCTTAGGTTTACCTGTAAAAATAGTTGTAAGTGTGGAAAATAAATAAAATAAATAAAATAAATGATAGGAGTATAATTTAAGTATAAAATAGCTAATAATACAGCCGAGAGAAATTTTAAACAGAAGTTTTTCAGAGTAGTTTAGATAAAAGTAAAAAAAAAACCCGCGCGATGGCCATTTCTTTCATCGCAAGTTTAATTTGGCGACCCATACTCTTTTGTTTCCTTTTCATTTCCTGGCTTTACGCCCCCTCTTAAAATAATAAGTTAATCCTGTTTTAGGAGTACGCACTGCTGAATCAATATTTAGAACGGCTAAAATACGCATAATATGGTTTAAAAAAAATAGGGGTGTTAAACTGCACATTAAACCACCCTGACCCGTTGTCTCACAAAGAAAATACGAGTTTTTTTTATTAACATCTTGAAGGGGGGCTTTCTCATTTTGAATTAAAAAAAAAAAAAAATTTTTTTGAGAGACTAAATTAAGACTAAAAAAGACATAGAAAATTTTAACTTCGACGAAATAGGCAACACCCTAATAGGCATGTAATATAAAGCACGTGTTCAGATATTTTTAAGTAACTCGGCCGCTCCGATATATCTGATGGCAACTGTATATGCTCAATGTATGATAAAAGATCTATGATATATCTTTAATTTATCCTAAAATTATAGTCACGAACATAGAAAACCCAATAGTATTTTTACGGGCTCCTTTCAAACTCACTTTCCTCAAGTTTCCCAAACTTTTTATACGCGTATAATCGAAGGGAGTTCGAGATAGTTGGCAACTCAAACAAGCCAAAGATTCCCAAACTGCCTATTTGGAATGCCGCGCCGACCTTTAAGGGGAAATAGGGGAAACCGTGTCTTTTGAAATCGAGGAAAACTTTTCATAGATACCTACATATCTATATTTTTAACATCCGCTCCGGGTATGTCCTTAAACTACGTCCAAAAGGACCCGGGTATGTCTTTAAACTACGTCCAAAAGAGAGGTATGGGCACTGTGAATGACATCTCGCTTTGTGTGGTAGGGCACAGGATAGCGGATGTCATTCCAGATCTAGAGCAGAGCCCAACTTGGGAGGTACCTCCACCTTACAGAAAACCGCAGCCAAATAACACTAGACCCTACTAATAGTGTTGTGTTCCTGCCGGTGAGTAAGGTTGCCAGAGCTCGAGGGAGAGGAGTGTTAGGGTCGGCAACGCGCATGTAACTCCTCTGGAGTTGCAGGCGTACATAGGCTATGGAGACTGCTTACCATCAGTCGGGCCGTATGCTTGTTTGTCACCGAAGTAGTATTAAAAAAAAAAACGCGAACGCTCGTCACGCCATCGAATGAAATTTACACTAGGGGTTATGAGTACTCGGGGGCGTCATGGCAGAATGTTCGCGATCCCATGACGTCTCCCATACGGCAATGCGGGTCAAGCCGATGTGGGTTTAGTGGGTAGGACTTCTCCCCCTTTTTTCGCTAATCCGATTATGGGAGTCCCACATAGCCCCCGACGCCTCTCTAGGTCACAGGGTCTCGTAGCCGCCAACCAGTTACTTACAAAATAAGTTAGAAGTGCATTGCAATTATATTGAATTTTTAACCTTATTCCTTGTTGAATAGGGTTAAAATGGTCCTAAAAGATAATATCATATTCAATCTTTTGTGAAATCATATCCACCTTAGCCACTTTGAGTGTCGACGGTTGTAAAATGTAAAAAAAAGTTATGTTAGCCATTATTTAGTTAGTGTATTTTGTAGTCTATTGTTAAAAAAAATAGAGTTGTTAATCTATACGAACATTTCAAGGCGGTTATAATATGCTTTTACTACGAGGTAGTTATCCTAATTTGTGGTTTACCACTCAATATGGTATTGTATTCTTGAGACTCTGAGTAAACAAGCTCAATTCATAAAATTAACACTATACTCGGGGGCGTCATAGCAGAATGTTCGCGATCCCATGACGTCTCCCATACGGCAATGCGGGTCAAGCCGATGTGGGTTTAGTGGGTAGGACTTCTCCCCCTTTTCTCGCTAATCCCATCATGGGAGTCCCACATAACCCCCGACGCCTCTCTAGGTCACAGGGGGTATGCGTAACAGCATTACCACATCGTTAAAAAAGGGGTTACGAGTACTAATATTTGTTATGGTTTTATCTCGGATTTTTCTCCCATTTCTGAATATATTTTACCTTAGAACTGCATCATCAAAAAAATAAGATATTCAAGTTAGTTTTGGCTCATAGTTGGGAGATTCCAGCGCCCTGCCAACTGAGCCACCAATACCTCATCCATAGCCAGCAAATCTTTCCACAATATGGGTCTAGGGGACCCTAGCGACATCTATCTGTCGTTCGCAGACGCTTCTGCTGACCTTTATCTTTAACTTTTTGTAATTATACAGATTATTCAATGTGTTTATGACACATAAGTGTTCTACTCTTTGTGAGCTATCAGAATACAGCACGCTATAAATAATAATAAATAAATAAATAAATAAATAAATAAATATAGGACATTCTTACACAGATTGACTAAGTCCCACAGTAAGCTCAAGAAGGCTTGTGTTGTATAATATAGACTTGGGACACCATTTCTTAAAATAATAATAGGCCGTCCGTTCGGGAAAGGAAAATTTTTAGGGCAAACAGCAAACATTCTTGGTCACATCGCGAGGCAAGAATTTGAGGATTTTTATTGGGAGTTTGTTAGGTTCTGGAGACTAAATTGGATAAAGGGACGTTTCGTTATGTCCGTCCGTATGTCACTGTTTTAATATGGTGCCGAAATTCGGGACAATTCACAAATAATTCTTAATAATTAAAATATCAAATTAAATATTAGTATGAAACATAAATCATGACATTAAAACAATTTAAACTTATTTCGCATATTTTTTATTTTTATTTATTGGAGAAACAACAGAGGTATGCGACAGGATAATAGGTTACATTGTTAGGTACATATATGATTGAGATGACACTTACTTCCTTAAACGCTCTCACTAAAACATACTTAAAATAAACGGACTTAACTAAAAGGTATCTTTACATACAAGTTTACCAAGTGTTCCAGACCATGCGTATGTGTACTGTAATTAGGTACTACAATTAAAATTAAAGAGAAAAGAAAACAAAAATACCAAAAACTTGCAAATACTGACAACCAATCTAATCAATATATGTAACATTAAGTACAACTAAGTACAATGACAGTAGCGATACTAATAAATAAGCGATACTATAGCAATGATGACGACACATTACTGACGAACACTATGTTGGCCGTTGAGAATATTGAGTAATTGATTACGATATTTGGGCTTGGCGACATTGAATATAACACCTGCCCAGGTAGCATTTATACGTCATTATGACGTCCGTTACGTATTTATGACGTATAAATGACGTCATTATGACGTCACTTTTACGTCGCTGACGTCACTTTGCTACCTGGGTGAAACTTTATATAGATTTACGTACAGTTTATTCGCTTGTAAACCGCTTACCATTCCATTACATTAATTAAAAAGAACAGTCTGAGCGGATTCTATTTAAAACAGAAAATATATTAATAGAGTAGAATATAATTTTATTGGTATTAATCATACACTGTCAGTTACATAAAAAATAATTACTTACAAAATAATAATAAATTCACATGTCAATATTTTAACTATAAATTAATAATGTGAACAGTTCGATAATTATAAATAACAATAATAACAATAAGATAGAACTAATTACAATATAAAATTACACAATTTATTTATTCTAATCAATGTACTTGGTCACATGTCACATGAATTCTCCAGGAACTCATTTACCGAGTAGTAGGCCATGTTAGTACAATACATTTTGAGCTTACGAACAAAGGCACAATCTGTCGTAACTGTTTTGATTGGCTCAGGTATTTTATTATATATTTTAGCACCCATTACACCAAGAGACTTACCGGTTTTCTGAAGCCTATGCGCGGGGACAGCCAGCCTTGGTTTCCTCCTTGCGGCTTGGTTTGCTCCTTTGCCATTGGGAACTCATGCAGGTTTCTTCTTACATACCGACCTCAAAAACATAGAGAGAAGGCACTGTCAATATCCTTAGATGAATAAAAAGTTGTTTGGCCGGCTCGTCCTGAGGAACACCGCATATTAGCCGAATAGTTTTTTTTTGTATAATGAATGGCCGGTCTCTATCCGCTGCTAGGCCCCATAGGTCTATTCCGCTACTTAGATGAGTATGGAAGTAAGCATAGTATGCTGTAATAAGGTTCTTCTGTGATAAAGTAAGTAATTTTATACTTAAAAGATATATTATACTTAATACAGTAGTACTACTAAACTAAATTAACCCTTAAATGCATGATTTTTTGTATAACTTTTTAATAAATTGAAATAGATGTGTCATGTTGTATAGATTGAGGGAAAAATAAAGAAAAAAATCATAGTATTTAAAAAAACCATCAAATATACGATGCATATATACATCATTATGCATTTAAGGGTTAAAATAAGCCCTTGGGACATTGTAAAGCAAGGATGCTGATACGAACCCGAATACCTCCCTTATCCTGTCATGTCTTACCCGCGTCGGTACGTGCATCGTAAAAATAAAGTAGCATCGTTTAAGCATCGTAAACGCGGCCTGGTATATGCCATCAATCTTTTTTGGGACGATCAAATGTCTATACGATACCAATCACATTACAATTGCACGGTGGCTAAAAAATAAGTGCATTCCCGTTGCCAGGGAGGTTTTGGGATTATACTGAGCAACTCTAACTATAAACTGAAATAAATGTCATATACGAAGAAAAAAATGACCAAAGCCTCCAGTGTCGAGAGCTGGAATCGAACCAGCGTACCCCGTTTACCATACTTGCAGCTTGCACGGACAGGCAGGTTTACACTACAAGTTCAAGTTAGTACAGAACCCTCGGTGGGCGAGTCCGACTTGCACTTAACCGGTTTCTTAACATTAACTCTTCCTTAACCTGAATTATCTTAATTTCGAATCACCTAATTCTAAACCGTTTGTGTCAGTGGCACGTGGTGTAATTACATTAATGGACCTCATAAAATATCCTTTAAACCCAGAAATATCCTTTATACAGAGACAATTTAATAATAAAGATCGGTAGGTAAGACCAAGTGAAGTCTGCAACGATTTTATACGTCATAATTTCATAGAAGTTTGACGTTTAAAATAACACTTGCAATGTGATGTGTGCTATCAAAATTGTTGCATGCTTTACTTGGTCTAACTCTAGGAAATAATACCTATATACTAAAAAAAACGAATTATACTTACTTTCTTACTAAGGGCGCCAAAAAAGAAGAATTTAGTACATTGACACGCCATTTCCTATCTCTATCGCATGCGCATAAATATATTGCTGTACCGCTCGCACACTGGCATTGATCACCGGCATCATAGGCGAGACAGCAATATAATTATGCGCGTGCAATATGAAACGGCATGATTTAAGAAATTATTTAACTTAACTTTAGCGACACTTTAACCTTTCGTATGCGCATGTCAAAAAAAATCCATATAAATAGCAATCGTGACAATTTTATTCGCACTTAAACTATCGTGAGACATATTTCAAAATATTTATCAGTACGGTTTTTACTCACTATTATTTTTGTCGCTTTTGGCGACATGTTTCGGATTCTTTGGGAATCCATCCTCAGGCACGAGTGTCCGCGGCGGTTGTACGTCGTGCACTGCCCGCGCCGCTCGCCTCGTCGCTCGTTGCGCACGCGCTGATGGGGCGGCGGCGGGGGGCACGGGGCAGTCCGCAGATGGAGTCGTCAAGTGAAGGTCTGGTATGGCGGCTGCATCGAACGAAGCGTAAAATAATAGTGAGTAAAAACCGTACTGATAAATATCGTGACAACTTTATGTTTAAGTTGAATATATATTCAACTTAAACATTAAAGGTTAACATTATCGACAGTCTATCTTTCAACTCGTCTGTGCTATAAGCGAATTGGCTTCTACGCTTCTACATACACGGAGCCGGATCGCACAAATGTAATTGGTAACGCGTATTTTATGGCCCGAAACGTATGCTTGTAAATATTTAAGAAGCGTTGGGTATTTGTAATACAATTTATAGCTCGAATTGCTGGGTACAGTTATGTAGCAAAAGTTACAATACAATACAATTTTTTTTACCAATTTCTTTATGGCATACCTCATTACCTTACATCATTTATACGTCATTATGACGTCCGCGACGTCATTATGACGCCATAATTATGTCATTATTACGTCATTATGACGTCGCTGACGTCACTTTGCTACCTGGAATACAGAAAACAATACAAATAAAACAAAAAGAAGAGGTTAAACAACAGGCGGTCTTATCGCTAAAAAGCGATCTCTAAGTCTAAAGTTAGGTTAGGTTAGGTTAATATATATTCAACTTAAACATTAAAGGTTAACATTATCGGCTGTCTATCTTTCAACTCGTCTGTGCTATAAGCGAATTGGCTTCTACGCTTCTACATACACGGAGCTAGATCGCACAAATGTAATTGGTAACGCGTATTTTATGGCCCGAAACGTATGCTTGTAAATATTTAAGAAGCGTTGGGTATAAGTAATACAATTTATAGCTCGAATTGCTGGGTACAGTTATGTAGCAAAAGTTACAATACAATACATTTTTTCTTACCAATACTCTTTATGGCACACCTCATTAACCTACAGCATTTATACGTCATTATGACGTCAGCGACGTCATTATGACGCCATAATTATGTCATTATTACGTCATTAAGACGTCGCTGACGTCACTTTGCTACCTGGGATACAGAAAACAATACCAATAATACAAAAAGAAGAGGTTAAACAATAGGCGGTCTTATCGCTATAAAGCGATCTCTAAGTCTAAAGTTAGTTATGTGGGTAGCTATCTTTATTTTTCAGAAACTTATGAAAAAGTTGCATTTTATCCACAACAGTGGCAAAATAACAAACGTGATTTTTTGCCGTTTTTTGCGCCATGGTGGTGGTTTTTTGGTGCGCGAATCCGGCTCCGATTTTTATTTTTAAATATAGTTATTTCTTATATCAACTAGTTGTTTTACTTCTAGAATGCTAAATAACAGCTTAACTCTCACAAGGTATTTATTTGTTATGCTATTAGAGGATAGTAGATATTATTGACGCATAATCTGATACGCTACTTTTGACGCTGAATGTCAATGGTCAAACAAAAGCTAGAATTAAACTTATTTATATGCGATAAACTCGGGCAAGTTTCCCAATAGGGACAAAGAGAACTTACTTAATAGAAGTCCCGAGTCAAACTATAAGGCCAAGTAAATCTCCAATCAGAGACCCTGAATTTCGTAGGAGCTTACCACCTAATTTGGGAGAAAATGTTTTTAGGGCTCCGTACCCAAAGGGTAAAAACGGGACCCTATTACTAAGTCTCCACTGTCTGTCTGTCCGTCTGTCTGTCACCAGGCTGTCTCATGAACCGTGATAGCTAGACAGTTGAAATTTTCGCAGATGATGTATTTCTGTTGCCTCTATAACAACAAATACTAAAAAGTACGGAACCCTCGGTGGGCGAGTCCGATTCGCACCTCTCCGGTTTTTTTTAAGTATAATCGTGCTGGCGGCCAATTCAAACTTACATTTTGACATCAAGATGACGTCATTTAGTTATCATTTGCGCGTGCGTCTCGCTCGCGCCAATACTTATACGGACAAGTACGAGCGAAATGCACGCCCGAATGATAAATGACATCATTTAGATATCAAAACGACCATTCGAATGGGTCTTCTGACCAGCAAAATATTATTACGCGCTGATCCAGTCCAGACAACTGACAGCAGACCACTGGCAGCTATGAATATGATAACTGGGACCGTACTCACGCTATTTGAAAAATACTATAGTTTTCTAACAAATTGCATTTCTGTTTATAAGCGCGATTATAAAGGACCCCACCGATTACCAGTCCTGTCCATATCGGCCTGTCAGTTGCTCGGAACTGTCAAATTTTTGTTCCAACTAACAGGCTGATATCGTCCGGCGGATTGATAATCAGTAAATGCTCTATCTGGCATTTATTTCATAAAGGAGAGTATCAGTGTTTGTCTGGACAACATTAAAACTTACGCAAAAATCTATATTTCGACATAACTTTAATCAAGATGTCGCCCCAACTTGAAAACTCCGTATTTTTTTAGTCACTAACAAAACTGAGACAGCTGTTAAGCCATAATACACTTTATTCCCAATAGCTTCTAGAGCTTACTTACCTGTCACCTTCAATATCTAGCGTTCGTAAGGATCAGGCCAATTTCAACTTTATCACAAGGGAATAGAGTTCAAAGCTTCACCTGTCAGTTTTCGGTGTCCTGTCCAGTGGATATAAGTCACGTGCGAAATATCATGCTAGGCACGTAGGCGCGTTCTGGTCGCAGTGGGAAGAACAGCTAAGGCAGGGATTTTTTACACAGGGGGTCTGTACAGTACGGACCAAACGAAGGCCAAAACGCCCTGGCCCCTACTTCACCACTGTGATAATGAATGAATGAAAGACTTTTTTTTACTTTCAGGATACTACTGGCCCATTGATAAATACCTAAAAACTAGCCTAACCTATTATAATACATATTAAACGATATCTTTCTTCTTCTCTCTCTTATAGGCTTTGAAGTGAATTTTATGGTGTCCACAGGACAATTGCACAATCTCATACTACAAAAGTTTTTCACCCTGCTACACCTACCCTGGTAAGCGGACCCCAGGCTCCCATGAGCCGTGGCTAAAAATGCCGGGATAACGCGAGGAAGATGATAACACCTACCCTAGTACTATGGTACCTTTGTCACTAGATGTTAAAAAATCTCTCATACTACAAAAGTTTTTGATTCACACCCTAGATTATTTCAAAAAACATTTATTACTTAAATAAACGATTAGGCAAAATATGCTACGACAATTGTCTTGACGTGACAGACTATACGGCCAGAACAGGCCTTTTTTTGACGCAGTGGTAAATGCATTTACGCATCTCACCCCCGGGCTGGGGAAGCACATTGGGGGGTGGTATGTGGGACTCGCTCCTCCCGTAACTTCCCCTGCTAGCCAGAGGAAGGGGAGGAGAATACCCACTAACATCCCCTGCGGCGTTTCCGTCTATGCCGTTGAGGGGGGTGCAATGGCGTCGCGAGCATGTCGACCACGGCACCCCCCCCCCCGAGCCAGAACAGGTCTGCGAGATCTAGCGCATCAGCCACTGCTCGTCACAAATACAATTCGCATATGCCCTTACAAAATAATAATCAGGAGACCTAGAGGTTTATTGAAATTCCCGTCACGTTTTTACCACCGCACCTCCCGCCAAAGAAACAAAGCTCATCCTCACTTTCTTTACACGTGGCAAACCAAAAACAAGCGGACATCTCGATCGTTCTTGCCCAGAACGTGCCAGTTGTGGAATGAGCTACCTTCTGAGGTGTTTCCCTTGCGCTATGACATGGGGTTATTCAAGAAGCAGGTATTTAGGGTTCTCAAAGGTGGGCAACGCATAAGTAGCTCCTCTGATGTTGCTTATGTCCGTGGGCGGCGATGACTGCTTCCCATTAGGCGGCTTGTCTGCTCGTTTGCTTCCTATTACATAAAAAAAAACTGTAAAAATAAGAAGTCACTTTAAACACTGACAGATTATATCCAAAACAAATCCAGTTCAAAGTCACAATCAGCATAAGCCTCCATATTAAAAAGATTAAACTAAAAACAGGGGAGACCTTTGTCAAGCAGTGGGACACAATATAGGCTATTAAAAAAACGGAATGTAATGGTTATCATGTAATGAAGCTGTCTAACTAGTCTGTGATAGCCAACCGCCCGAAGGCCTGATTATGATAAGTACTCTAACAGCCATTATGATGATTTGAGCATTTACAATTTAACCTGATATTGAGGCCCGAATAATTCCAATAGCTTCTGCCTGTGACACTTCGCGTTGTTCAAGGTGCAGTGAGTTATGAGTCCCCGGCAAGCTCGCCCGAATTGCACCTTCCCACACAAACCGAGTTCCGTTCTTATTTTAAAACTACGTGCTGGATTGTAATGAAACTTTGCACAAACAATGACATGAGGTATATCTAGGTCTTTAATTAGTTTATATAGCTCTAGTATATATTTATGTATGGTAGTTCATACTCGAATTTAAACTGTTGTGAGACATACTAATATTAAATCATAGGAGACCTAGGCTCTCCGAAACATGTCGCGCGAGTGACTAAAACAAGTGAGTCTAAACCGTAAAATGATTTAATAGTAGTTCATACTCTTTGCTATTTATTTATGTGTATTACTAGGTATTATTATTTCTCGATTTCTATCACCTATCACTCACTGCACCACCTACTCAGATTACTTGTCATTTTGCCTTGTCTTCATTACCCTAAGGTTGTCTGGAAGACATCGCTCTTTAGCGATAAGACCGCCTGTTGTCTACCATAGTTTCAATGCTTAATTTGTATGTTATGTTATTTTTATATTGGTGAGCAATAAAGAATATTTGTATTGTACCTATTGTATTGTATATAAAACAAACGAAATAGAGCAAAAACAAGTTTTGTATGAAAATCTTAAATTCGCTGTATTTGTTTTTACTATGGCATCTGAAGCTACATAAACTAAGTACAAAGTTTCAGAGCAATCTAGCTAGTCGTTTTAAAAAATGAGAGCATAACTAATTATCGCGAGGTCTTTTACTTATGGTTCTGAAATAAAGATTTTTTATTTATATTTATTACCTGGAATTAAGTTCATAGTCGATACACTGAAAAATGAGCTAGTTTTAGTGCGCAAGTTGAGACGAGAGCTATGATGGTCTCGCTTATCGCGAGGAAATTGACGGGTGCAGCGGATATTGTCACCGCGGTGCGCCGGCGGCGGAACTGTTATCACTCATATTGACGTTGGTTAACGTGGCAGGGTTTTAGAACATGGAGGCCGATTCTAATTTAACTATATGTTACGTTACGGTTGGAGCCGGCATAGTTTTTATCGCGTATATATATATATATATCTTTACTTGAAAATAATTGTAGTGTATAACTAGCCTTATGAACCGATTTTGCATGTACAACCAGCCTTAAAGTTTGTAGTCTATGATTGTTCATTATTTTAGTATGTGGGTATTTTTGCACTTTGTAATTTTTCCTCAGTCACCCGTTGACCACGAACGCTGTAAAGAGTTCGATACGTCGGGATGTATTATAAATTCAATATACGCGATATAATCCGTTTTCATAGTTTTATTTCATGAGTAACTATCGCGGTAACCGAAGACAATATTATATGTTACGGTTTTGATCTTAATTTGTCACGACCTTAAAGATAGCTCACGCTGAATGGTGGCCAGGAAGCAAAGAGACGTCAGCGACGTCATAATGACGTAATTATGACGTCGCTGACGTCATAATGACGTATAAATGCTACCTGGGACATGCGAAATGAAGTGAAAGTCATGCGTGAGATCATAAGATGCGAGCCAATCGGGTCTCTATTGTTTCTCATATAGTTTTAAGTCATAATATATTCATGAAATAAAACTATGAAAACGGATTATATCGCGTATATTGAATTTATAATACATCCCGACGTTTCGAACTCTTTACAGCGTTCGTGGTCAACGGGTGACGGGTTTTCATAGTTTTATTTCATGAGTAACTATCGCGGTAACCGAAGACAATATCATAATATATTGTTTGTCCACATTTTCGTTAGTCATAATTCGGTTTTTCTCAGAAACGCGTAACTTTTCAGGATTGCCATAAAACAAACCTAACCTAACCTATCTATAGGATAACCTGAGGAAAATCCTGAAAAGTTAACGGTTTCAGAATTATGAGTAATGATAATATGACTTTCAATAATTATGTCAAACAAAGGGACCTCGAGCCAATCACCAAGATCGTCAACGTATCTAAATCAGTATGCGGCGGCGATTGTCGCTTATTTTATTAAGCAAATTGACAGATGTAGCACCCGTTTCAAGGCAGTAGCAGTAATGTCGTAACAGTAATGCATCTGAACGTCACCTTTAGATTCTCAGTTAATTTAATTTGACATGTAACACCATCTATGAATTCTGAGCTAAAAAGTAACATTGTAAGGAAACCTGATGACGCTCCTCGGTACGGAGTGAAACATGTCGAGCGTTTTCAACTTAAAATACGTGAGTGAGCCGGCCGTTATTAATATGTTAAATATATTGTAAGGAAACCGTCCTTTTCAAAGTAAGTATCCATAAACTGAGGATATTCCTTAACTTTCAATTTAGAACTTAAAATTACACTTTCCGCACAGTTACGAAGGTTGGGATGAAAAAGTTTCGAAACTGAAAGTTCCATTATTTTAATAAACAATAAACGAACTCTAGTAAAAAGTTACAATGTCCTATCGTTCATACAACAGCTGGCTAGGGATTACGCACTTTTAGAGTTATCTAAAGAGATTTTAACTTCACTTAAGTTGATACTTCCTCCTTGAGAATCCTTACGTGCTTTCTATGCTAGCGGAAAGAAAGTTTCTTAGTGTATTTTTATTAGTTTCATACTGAGTCTCGTCGTTATTTATATATGTATTATATATGTGTGTTATATATGTATATGTATATTATATTTGTATATATGTGATTATATATTATGTTATTTTTATTTTATTTTTGCTGTTGTATTTGTAGCACCGCCCACAATTTCTCTGCTTAGCCTTAAGGTTGACTGGTAGAGAATGCCTTATGGCATTAAGTCCGCCTTTTGTACTGTAAGGTTTTCTTTTGTGCAATAAAGATTAAATAAATAAATAAATACTTGTATTTACATTGGACAGGTTCTATCCTACCTACCGTAACAGCCGTAACAGCTCATTAGACAAAACTTATTTAATTTTTTGCCATATGTGACGTTTTGAATCAAAAGGTAGCACACTGTCGCCTGTCGATAAGCTATATGGAAATAGCGCCTTATTGACAACCGACAATAAGTACCCTTTTCGTTGAAAATGGCACAAATTATCACTAGCAATGTGCCAAAAAAATTTCAAAAATTAGCCTCATGCATGAAGTTTATATTTGAACGAAATACTTTTATTCGGATATTTGTTACCGTTAATAATGTTACAAATGCATTTCCGTTATTAAATTATCGCATAATTGCTTAAAATAATAAATAAAAAGTACAAAAAAACTAACGCAAACAGCTAGTTATAATCAACAATGTAACCAAGCTTAATGCAATGAAAAAAAATATTATCTTATCTTAAGTGTCAGAGCGGTGCAATGCAATGCAAGACATGATAAAAGATAAAGCGCAAACGTCCTTCTATGTCCTTATTGGTTTATAAGAAAGTGACAAATGTGACTGTCACAGTAAAACAAATGAATAAAAAATTCTACGGGTACCTTTTTTACAACTGCAGTAATTTGAACTGAAGAAAAAAATTTATAAGCGTTTTTTTTTTTTTAATAGCCTACTTTAGTGTCCCACTGCTGGGCAAAGGCCTCCCCTCGTTTCCTCCACTCGACCCTGTCGTTTGTAGTGTCCCGCCAATCCGGATAAAATGCGTCCAAGTCGTCCCGCCATCTCCTTTTCGGCCTGCCTGCACCCCGGCCAGCACCATCTATGGTGTTCCGTGGGTCCCACTCGGTAACCATTTTGGCCCACCTTTCAGGGTGCATGCGGCAGACATGCCCAGCCCAGTCCCACTTAAGCTTAGCGGTCTGGACACCTACATCTATAAGCAAT
Source organism: Cydia strobilella (assembly GCF_947568885.1). Taxonomy (NCBI): domain Eukaryota; kingdom Metazoa; phylum Arthropoda; class Insecta; order Lepidoptera; family Tortricidae; genus Cydia; species Cydia strobilella. The sequence continues at coordinate 1,219,479 of NC_086045.1, forward strand.
GAATCATGAAATTGTATAATTAATTAATATTTCAATGATTCTACATACACTTATTAATTCTGTAAAAGAAAATTATTTAATTACAGAAAGTCAGACTTTACTTATCAGAATTGATAATAGTTCGTTATTTCATTAATTAAACTAATTAGATACATTAAACGAATTTTACTTGAAATATAAAACCTAATTCAGATATTAGGCACGACAGGTGGACAATTTAATAAGTCTGATTTAAGTAATTTTACGATTTAAAACCGGCCAAGTGCGAGTCGGACTCGCGTTCCAAGGGTTCCGTACGTGACATAATTTAAACAATGTATTTTTTATGTGAAACGTGAGTGAAATGTCTTTAAAAAACCCGTAGGGGCCGGATCAAAAACTAAGTAATTAAATCCGACTCACGCTTGACTGCACATTTCTAATAGATTTTCCTGTAATCTATAGGTAAAGATCTATTTTGTGTATTTTTTTCAAAATTTTAGACCCAGTAGTTTCGGAGATAAAGGGGGGAATGGTTATTTTTTGCCTATTTTCTTGAATAACTTCTAAATTGTTTATCATAAAATTATAAAAAAAAAATATATTTGAGATTATCACAATGAGTTCTTTCATATGATATGTAACACGATATAGTTTGAAAAACTTTATTTTTTAATTTTCTCATTTACCCCCCAAACGTGGCCCCCGTGTTTAAAATTCATTTGTTTACGTTACATGTCCGTCTTTGGGTCACAAACTTACATATGTATACCAAATTTTAACTTAATAGGTCCAGTAGTTTCGGAGCAAATAGGCTGTGACGGACGGACAGACAGACAGACAGACAGACGGACAGACAGACAGATGCACGAGTGATCCTATAAGGGTTCCGTTTTTTCCTTTTGAGGTACGGAACCCTAAATATGGAGGATTATAAAGATAGAACGTGCTTTTATGAAATTTTATACAATAGTTTTATGTTTAATTAATTGGTAATAAGTTATTTTTAAGTCAAGTAGATTGTAACCTATCTACTTTACCGAGAGCTTATATCAAGGTACTTATAGTAGTATTTTTTTGTATCGTTTTCGTGGTAAAAAATATAAGTCAAATAACCTTTACCGCACTTTGACGTTAAACTAATTTAATTGCCACATGAAAAAATGGAATATCCTGGCAAAAGCACCCCTGATGCTGAAAAAAAATAAAAAATCCTGACATGTCAGGGGAATCCTGAGTCTTGACGTATGGCAAATGACATAATTTACATGTAATTTTTTGTAATTTGTAATTTTTGTATGATTACGAATAAAATTAAATGATTTAAGAGGACTATTTATTAGAGGACCTTTGAGTTCTGAGTTGAGTTGGTTTGAGTTTTGAGTTGAGGAGTTCACCTTTGTACACATTTACTGTATTCTCTCTGTGTTATGTACTTGTTTTGTGCAATAAAGTGTTTGCTATTACTACTACTACTATTTACTTTTGAAAACAAAAATGGAGATCGCGTCCTCTATAAAGATTAAAACATGTCTGAATGTCACAGTTCATTTTCTTGATAAATTGACTCCGAAGCCTTCCAACGCGATCCCGGATTTTTTAAATTCCCTTTCAACACAAAACCCTATTAAATCTGAAAGAAAACTTTGAATAAGGCTAAATGAAATTCGAACAATCTCGATAAAATAGAACCAGGATTTTTCAATGGGCATTCGATGTACCATTGAAGACCCGAGCTCGTTCGGAAATGATGATACAGCCGCGATCAGATATATCGAAGCGGCCGAGGTGCTCAAAAATATCTGAACACGCACTCTAACGCCTTGACAATAGAGGCGTGTTCAGATATTTTTGAGCACCTTGGCCGCTCCGATATATCCGATGGCGACTGTTCCTATTCGACATATGTTAATTTTCATATATATTGGCCAATTCAGAGGCCGATTTTTATTTTGATGTTTTTTTTAGGGTTCCGTATCCAAAGGGTAAAAACGAAAAATTACTGAGACCCCGCTGTCCGTCCGTCACCAGGCTGTATTTCATGAACCGTGATAGTTAGACAGTTGAAACTTTCACAGAATAGATGATGTATTTCTGTTGCCGCTATAACTAGCAGCCTAACTATTCGCGGATGTAGGATCCTACGTCCGATATCGGGACTTAATCGCGCAAAATAAGTTTTAAATTTACCTCCGACGTTTCGAGGACGGCGTGAATAATAATGCGTAAAAATCGTGAAAGTTTAAATCAGTGATCCGATATCGGATTGGACAACGTGAAAAAGTTAAAATTTTCTTAGTGGAAGTTCAACAACAAAAAATGTTTCAAAAATTCTCGGCATATTGTAAAGCTGTGTTTTCTAAGCCATCTATTTAAATGATCTGTCAGCTGATAAAAAACCGTTTTACCGTATTAAAGTATTATTTTGATGTTTCGTTTTAAATGCACATGGGATTTGGAATTCCCGGGACGCGTGTTACATACAAATTAAAAATCCAAATCGTGCCACTGAAATTTGAACTTAATAGTGTAGGAAATAGAGTTGATTTTGCGTTGTTTGAAAATTAAACGAAACAAAGCAAAAGCGACTTCTAATTGAAGTACTATAGGTAGGGCCTTGGGCCTTAGGAGGTTAAGTATTATTAGGGTTCCGTACCCAAAGGGTAAAAACGGGACCCTATTTACTAAGACTCCGCTGTCCGTCTATCCGTCTGTCCGTCTGTCCGTTAGTCCGTCTGTCCGTCTGTCTGTCACCAGACTGTATCTCACGAAGCGTGATAGCTAGACAGTTGAAATTTTCACAGACGATGTATTTCTGTTGCCGCTATAACAACAAATACTAAAAAGTACGGAACCCTCGGTGCGCGAGTCCGACTCGCACTTGGCCGGTTTTTAATTTGGATTTTCCTGTACAAGTTGAATTTATTTTAGGTTATTTTGTTACTTTGGTTTGGCAAATGCTCCTCATCGTGGAGTCCGGTTCAGATTAAACAACTTGTTAAGGTTTTGATCTTATTTTGATACGACCTTAAAGATCGCTTACGCTTATTGGTGCATGCAAAATAAATTAAGTCGAGTATTGGATGCGGTTGACAAATTTGAATTTAATTTTTTGTTTCTTTGTTGTATACATATATATATATAAAATAAAAAACAACTATTATCTTCAACAAACTTTAATAACAACTGTTTATGAAAGTATTATAAAAAAATATATAACAAATATAACAATATGTAACAAATAGACTAAGTTTACTTAAGGAATAAAGAAGGTTTATAATAATAATAATAATAATTGGATGCGGTAAATGATGCGACGATGATTGATTCAATAAAAGTTCAAAATAACATTTACGGGGTTATATTACACAATACTTCATGTGAGGTAAAGGTATTTACACGATATACAGGAAGTTCGTTTAATTCGTAAAAAAACTTACACATACAGGGTGGAAAGGTAGAAAGTCCCCGGAGAGGGGATTCAATAACGCTATCTGAGCTAAGATCAGGGTTGGTGGGGCCATAAAGTTAGCGGGAATCCAACTGGAAAATAGTTGTTAGTAATAATGATGTAATATGAGTAGTGATTATCATTTTAGCATCCTGTCACCCATTGCTGACTATAGGCCTCTCTTCGTATATCCCGGTCCTGGGTGCCCACCCAGAGGTGCTCGAATCTTTCTAATATCGTCCACCCAACGAGCCAAGAGTTGGTCACAGGACCGCTTCTTACACTGATAAACACGTAGGTACACTCAACACACACATAACATCGCACTTAAACTATCGTGAGACATATTTCAAAATATTTATCAGTACGGTTTTTACTCACTATTATTTTTAGTCGCTATTGGCGACATGTTTCGGATTCTTTGGGAATCCATCCTCAGGCACGAGTGTCCGCGGCGGTTGTACGTCGTGCACTGCCCGCGCCGCCCGCCTCGTCGCTCACACATAACACTTCGCAATTCATCACACTTACATCTAGACACTTAATCTTTCCCGGTTCACACAACTACACACCCAGAAATAACGCGTATACCGATAGCGCCGAGTTTCTGGCAACAAAACACTTTACAGGGTGGAGGGGTTTAGTCCGTAGGCGGCTAAATCTCCAGAGCAGCCGAGTCGGACATGCTGCCGTATACCGGGCCGGCAGTATCCAATGAGGATTACCTCCACCTCTAACAAAAAAAAAAAAGTTACCATTCTGATCAGTACCGTAAGATCAGGTAACTTTTGTCCACAACTTGGAACTATGGTCCAAACGGAAACGTAAATTTTTCAATTTTTTCCCTCGATTATAAATAATCAAAATCAGACACATCTCATGGCCCACACTCTTATCTCCACATTCCACTCTTTTGACAACAATAGTGTTCTGTCCGACACGTTCATTGTATTTAGATGCTATCTTTTTCTTCCCAGGACCTCATCAGACGGGATTAGATGCTATCTCTTTCAGACCTCATCTAACGTAACGAGTGGTCAGTGACACTATACCGTCAAGTGGGGTAACTGCGGACAGGTGGAATAACAGACAATATTCCCCAATTATATGAACGTGATTGACTACAGTGTCCTTTTCAGAACCCCTAGACGCCTAGTCTTACTTAGTAAGATGTTGCGGGCGCTGTTTGTGGAGACCGGTCTGTTTGTTTACACGGGCTTCATTTTACCTATGTAACTTTACTTTTGAGTGGCATTAACGTGAGGCACTTCATTCAGTTCTTGTCTGTTTGTCTGATTTAATATCTTGTCTTTTTATTAATTATATAACCATTCAAGTCTTGGAGGTCGTCCGTAGGAATTACCCACCGCTACCCTACACGTGACCCCTGGGTGGTGCTAAAAGTGCAACAAACTGGCAACCGTACTGTCTTCCAGAAGATCTCACGGTTCTTACTACACTGTTCTACCAAAGATGCCTCGCTATGCTCAGAAAAATCGAATGCGTTCCCAAATGTCTACTACCAGCACTGCACAGTGCCAGCTGACTAAGGACGTAGGGCCCTCAGCCCGAGTCTGCTCTTTAAATATAGAAGGCATAAGCCAAGCTAAGTCCGAATGCATGCACAGGATTGCCATAGACTATAAAATCGACGTCATTTTGCTCCAAGAGACTCACGCAGCTGACCCCACACAACTCGCTAGAAGGGGAACTATCCCTGGCTTCCACATGCTATGTGCTACATACCACGCTAAATACGGTACGGCTATATACATACGTGACAACCTTCTACCATCGGCTACAATTATATGCAACTCCATAAACGATGTGAATACCGCAATTACAACAGTACAAGTGGGAGAAACGAAGATATGCAATATTTACAAACCACCGAACAGTCCGTGGCCCCAACCTGCACTTCCAAACTTCGGACACCCTTCCATCGTAGTAGGAGATTTTAATAGCCATCACACCTCCTGGGGTTATAAAGGTAATGATAGTAATGGTGAAGCCATTGTGGATTGGGCAGATGAGTGTAACTACTTTCTGGTGTTCGGGAACAAGGATAAAGGCACCTTTAAATCTGCTCGCTGGGGCCGAGAATATAACCCCGACCTAGCCTTTGTTTCCCTTGACTGCTACCGGCGCCCCATACCAGTAAATAGAACTGTACTGCAGGATTTCCCACATACCCAACATCGCCCAGTCCTTCTGGACGTCGGTGTTAAGATACCAATAATCCAGTCATTCCCTGTGCCACGCTGGAATTTCCACAAAGCCGACTGGGGAAGTTACACCCAGGTATTGGATGACTCCATTAGATGGATACCGCCCCTAGTAGAAAATTACGAAAGATTTTTAAAATTAATGATCTCGACGGCAAAAAAATACATTCCACGTGGATATCGCAAGCAATACATACCGTGCTGGAACTCTGACACCGAGACCCTGTGGCAAGAATACACCAGCACTGCGGACAGCAATGTCGCCCACGCCCTCATAACATCCCTAAACCGAGCACGCCAGTTGAAATGGGAAGGCACAGTCCAAGGCATGAACTTCACCCACTCAAGCCGTAAAGCATGGCACTTACTGAAACGCCTTACATCTGGAGCTGGTGGCCAGACGAATATAAGTAAAGTAAGCCCAAATGAAATAGCGAGTCGAATCGTAAACCTGTCAAAGGCACCGAGCCACAAAGCCCACACTCGCGCCGTCAAGAAGGAGCTGAAACTGCTGAAGTCACAGTCTGCCCCAGACCCTCAATTCAGTCGCTCGGTGACTGCTGATGAAATAGAGTCCAGTATCAAGTGCATCAAATGCGGGAAGGCCTGCGGAGAAGACAACATCTTCCCAGAGTTTATTAAGCATTGTGGCCCTCGCGTGCAAAACTGGCTTGCAAAGTTTTTCACGGCCATCATCAACTCTGGGAAAATTCCGCCCTCCATGAAACTGGCGAAGATAACTGCAGTCCTTAAACCTGCTAAACCGGCCGACCGAGCAGACAGCTACCGCCCAATCGCACTTCTCAGTGTGCTGTACAAACTCCTGGAGCGGGTACTGCTCGATCGCATTGCTCCGACCATCGACAAATACATCCCACAGGAACAAGCAGGATTTCGCCCAGGCCGCAGCTGTAGTGATCAAGTCCTTGCGCTCACGACCCACTTGGAAAAAGGCTTCGATGAGAACCTTAAGTCGTCAACTGCATTCATAGATCTGACAGCTGCCTACGACACCGTGTGGCGGCAAGGCCTCCTCTCTAAGCTCCTCAAGGTGGTCCCATGTATAAAAATATATAGGATCATCGAGGATGCTCTTACCAACAGGCCATTCCGCGTCCTCCTTGGGAATGAATCCAGCAGTATTAGGGTGTTGAATAATGGGCTACCTCAGGGATCAGTCCTGGCTCCCACTCTTTTCAATTTGTACACCTACGACATGCCAGATACTCAATCGAGGAAATTCACTTACGCTGACGACTTAGCTCTAGTCGTGCAGGATCGCAATATAAGCACCACTGAACACCGCTTAGAATATGACCTAGCCGTTATGGACGAGTACTTTACCCGCTGGCGCCTATGTCCTAACGCCTCGAAAACTGAAGTGTGTTGCTTCCATCTAAATAACCGACTAGCTACCAAGAAACTCAGCATCCCATTCAGGGGCTCCTTGCTCAACCACAACCCGTCTCCCAAATACCTGGGTGTCACTCTGGACCGAAGTTTAACTTACAGCTCTCACCTTAATAATACCGCAGCAAAACTGAGGACCAGGAATGGCATTCTGCAAAAACTAACGGGAACTACATGGGGAGCCTCTGCCAGCTGCCTGCGAACATCGGCCTTGGCGCTTGTATACTCTACAGCAGAATATTGCGCCCCCTCTTGGCTCAACAGTGCCCACACAAGCGTCATTGACACGCAGCTAAATGCTACGATGCGTCTCATCACGGGATGCATGAAGCCCACCCCTGTGCCTTGGCTCCCAGCTCTAAGTGGCATTGCCCCTCCCCACCTCCGTCGCAAACACCATCTGCTCAGAGAAGTTAACAAAGCTCATGAACGACCGGAACTGCCTCTCAACAGAGACTTGGCTACGTTCAGATGTACAAGGTTGAAGTCCAGAAACCCACCGGCTCTCCTTACCCACCAACCATGCTCTCAGTGGAACCTGAACGAAGCCTGGTCCGAAGAATGGTCACAGGCAGACGTCCCATCTGATCTCTTTGAGCTAAACCCACGTAGCCACGCGCCTGGGTTCAATGAATCACGCCGTGCCTGGTGCATGCTTAACCGTCTGAGAACAGGAATCGGCCACTGTGCGTACCTCCGAAAAAAATGGGGATGGAGTGATCAGGAGTGCTGCGAATGCGGATGCCCAAAGCAAACTGTTCGGCATATCGTCTTGGAGTGCCCACTGACAAAGTATGATGGCCCAGTGGAAGATTTTAAAACCGTAACGAGTGCAGCCATCACCTACTTGGACAATTGTAGATTTAGATTATAAGCTAGCTAATAAATGAACAGTGTAAAATACAATTGCCATACGATAAATAAATAAAGTCTTGGAGACCCTTTACATCTCTGGATAATTTGATTATCTTTTTTATTATTATATACATTTTATCTCTGACACCTAGAGACTTTTACATCTCTAAACAATGTTAGTACTTCTGTTGTTTGTATATTTTTTTATTAGCTTTTTTTGTGTAATGTGACATTTATATTTATGTAATTGTGTTTTTTTTTGTAATTTTGGGTTAATTTTATTGTTTGTAAAAATTGACATGTAAAAGTGCCCCTGTGGCCTATTTGCTGAATAAATGTTTGATGTTTGTTTGATGTTTGATGACATATAGTCGAGAAATTGGGACGGGTTCCGCCGTGGCGGGGTGGCCTAGGGATTCAAGGCGTTAGCCCGGATTGCTAGACGCCGGTTCGAATCCGGCCTTCACCACTGGAGGGCTTCGTCACTTTTTCTTTAATATATGACATCTATTACAGTTTATAATTGATGTGTGTGAGTGTGACTACTTAAAAAACCGGCCAAGTGCGAGTCGGACTCGCGCACCGAGGGTTCCGTACTTTTTAGTATTTGTCGTTATAGCGGCAACAGAAATACATCATCTGTGAAAATTTCAACTGTCTAGCTATCACGCTTCGTGAGATACAGCCTGGTGACAGACAGACGGACAGACGGAGAATAGTAATAGGGTCCCGTTTTTACCCTTTGGGTACGGAACCCTAAAACACAAATCAGAAATATTTAATAAAATAATTTGATTTGTTCCCAAAGTTGTGTAGTGGCAAGTTTTCAACTATTTAGCTAAATTAGCACCGTTTACAAAACATTGTCTACAGGATTTCGTGTTTATTCCACAGAATATTTTATCAAAATCTGTCGAAAAAAATTGAAAACTAAATTTGAATCGACCCATTTTATTGTTGACTTATTTTTCGTTTATTTTGGATAAAATTTCACAGTAAGATATATCTACTAGACTATCGTATAGACTGTTACTCTGTTTAGTTCATTCCTCTGTGTTAAGGGCTGCCACAATTTTTTACGACGGTATTGCTACAAAGGATGCAATTAACGGTTTATGGCCACTCCCTAGCACCGTGAAGATTTTATATAAATTCCTGGTCCTGAAGGGCTTTCGGTAATATGCAGGAATTATTGTGAGCAAGGGTTCCTTTATAGGCTGTATTCCACGTAAAAAAGGTGATCACGATCAATTTTAAGTCACAAAATAATGATTTTCTTTTCGTTGACGTAATAATGACGTATAAATGCTACCTGGGTGCGGCGTTCAGTCTCAAAATCAAACAAAACAAAACAAAATTGAAACGTATTGAAATCATATCAGTCAGCAGTTATTTGCGCGTTCATTTCGCTCTGACTTGTCCGTACATGTATTAGTGCGAGTGACACGTCCACGAGAATGGCAGCTAATAGATATGATTACAACATGAATCAAATCTTGATTTGATGTCAGGTGCACGTCCGAATGGGCCTGTAAATGATGTCACAAGAGCTTTAAAATAGGTCTCCGAGAAATATACAAAACATCGGCAAGGAATTGTCCGGTAAAAGTACTGAAGTTTGTTCACAATTGTAAAATTTTACTACATTTCTGCTCAAATATCTCCAATCGCGCTCGGAAAAATATATAAAATCGGCCAAATACGAGTCGGACTCGCGCACGAAGGGTTCCCTACCATTACGCAAAAAGTGGCAAAAAAGGTTTCCGTAGCCAAAGGGTAAAAGAGACCATATTACTAAGACTCCATTACTATCCGTCTGTCTGTCTGTCACATCAAACATTTATTCAGCAAATAGGCCACAGGGGCACTTTTACATGTCAATTTTTACAAGCAATACAAAACCAAAATAACCAAAATTTACAAAAACAATTACAAATATGGAATCAATGTCGAATTACACAAAAAAACTAATAAAAAATATACAAACAACAGACAGTTACTAAAATTGTTTAGAGATGTAAAAGTCTCTAGGTGTCAGAGATAAAATATGTATAATAAATAAAAAATAAAAAAAGATCATCAAATTATCCTTAGAGGTGTAAAGGGTCTCCAAGACTTGAATTGTTATATAAGTAATTATAAGACAAGAAATTAAATCAGACAGACAAGAACCGAATGAAGTGTCTCACCCGTGCCACTCAAAAGTAAAGTTACATAGGACGTAACGTGAAGCTCGTGTAAACTTAAACAGACCGGTCTCCACAAACCAGGCTGTATCTCATAAACCGTGATAGCTAGCTAGGAATAAACACGAAATCCTGTAGACAATGTTTTGTAAACGGTGCTAATTTAGCTAAATAGTTGAAAACTTGCCACTACACAACTTTGGGAACAAATCAAATTATTTTATTAAATATTTCTGATTTGTGTTTTAGGGTTCCGTACCCAAAGGGTAAAAACGGGACCCTATTACTAAGACTCCGCTCTCCGTCTGTCCGTCTGTCTGTCACCAGGCTGTATCTCACGAACCGTGATAGCTAGACAGTTGAAATTTTCACAGATGATGTATTTCTGTTGCCGCTATAACAACAAATACTAAAAACAGAAAAAAAAATATTTAAGTGGGGCTCCCATACAACAAACGTGACTTTTTTGCCGTTTTTTGCGTAATGCGAACCCTTCGTGCGCGAGTCCGACTCGCACTTCAGTTTTTATTATCCAGTCTCTGGTCCTAAGTAAAAAATAAACTTCAGGCTGAAGCGACAACGATCGTCGCAACGTTACAGCTCTTCAGGGATTACTATCAGTTCCTTTTTGTGCTGGAAATATTATACTTCTATTGAAAAAACCGTAAAATTTTATGAGATATTACATTATCATAATCATTATTTATTTAACCGAAGCGTTAGCGAAGGTCTCCGTTTTAACTCGGGCATTTTGCTTTCGTATGTCCTGATGTTCTCCTATATTTCGCAACTCTTAATCGATTAATCGAATTTAAACTGTTGTGAGACATACTAACATTAACATTAAATCATTTTACGGTTTAGACTCACTTGTTTTAGTCACTCGCGCGACATGTTTCGGAGAGCCTAGGTCTCCTTTCTCAAGCACTGTCTTGTCGCGCGAGTTGTCACATGTCGCGCGAGTGACTAAAACAAGTGAGTCTAAACCGTAAAATGATTTGATCTTAATCGATTCTCGTGAATTTTTTGACTAGAATTTATGATTAAATATAGATTTTAGGACTTAAACGCCAATAGCGTCTATGGCGCTCAAGACAATAGGAATGTTAACATGGAATGCGAATACATAAAATGTTATGTTTTTACCATAGCAGGGAATATTAGAATGCTGAAAATCATATTTTGTAAGTGTAAATATTATTTATAACGACGGGACTTAATCGCGTAAAATAAGTATTAAACCCACCTCCGTCGTTTCGAGGACGGCGTCGGAGAAGAGTCTTCTCCGAGACCACGGGGACAACGCCGTCCTCGAAACGTCGGAGGTGGGTTTAATACTTATTTTACGCGATTAAGTCCCGTCGTTATAAATAATAATGAGTAAAAATCGTGAAAGTTTAAATCAGTGTAGTGTAAATATTGTCTATAAATTAATTAAAAATAATTAGTTCAAAGACAGCATTTCGCCGTTTTCTACAGAGTTTTAGTGACGAAACCGAGCGCTTGAAATTCAAAAATCAGTGCAGTGCATAATTATTTTCCATCGTGCTTTCACGGAAACGCACTATCGTGCATTGCTATTTCCCAAAACCTCCCTGGCAATGGGCAAACACTTCTTTTTTAGCCACCGTGTATATTAATTAATTAACAAAAACATTTCCAAACAGAAGAGCAAAGTGCTTACTCATTCTTTAACGTGTAACTCACAACTTTTAGAAAACAAAGTTTAAATACCTCTTAAATGTTAATATATTTTTCCTTTTTTATTGTGGGACGTACCACATTATTACAATCTATAAATTGCTCAAGGTTATGAACCTTAATATGCAGATGTCGCTAGTGACGTCGTCACAGTTGCAATGATTAAATTCGCGTTGATTGACGGATGGTCAGCTGGCGCAATTGGTAACGCATTAGACCGGCAATCCAAGGATGTGGGTTCGAGTCCCACGTTGACCAGAGTTGATCATCGTTGATTTTTCATTGTGATTGACATCTGTATATACAATCTATAGATTTAAATACCTATGTTTTGTTTGATGTTGCGTTGCGTTAGAACTTTGCAATTTGCCAGTTTCCATAAAAACTTCTCTTTGTAAAGTTATGAAAGTTTTATTTTTATTTTTACGCCAATTTTTTATCGATAGCGTTGGAAAACTGTATTAAAAATAAAACACAAAACAAAACAGTATAAATTCCGTCTAGCGAAGGCCAAATCAGTAGACTTAGACCAAGCTAAGTTGGCAGCGATATTGATAGCCCTGACTGTTATTTTAAAATTAATGTCAAACTTCTATAAAATTATGACGTTTAAATAACACTTGCGCAGTCTGGGCTATCAAAATCGCTTCCAACTTAGCTTGGTCTAACCACAGGCTATTACTTTATGGTCTAACTCTACCTAGCTTGTAATTATCATTGGCTTGCAGTATTGCAGCGCGATATGACTGCCGATTGCATAGCTGCCGCAAACGTGTTAAGGAAGCGGAAAGGAGCGGCCGGGTGTGAAAAAAATAAATTAATTTGTTGTCGCATAACGAAAATCGTACATCAACAAAAATAAAAAATAACTATTGTTTATTTTTTTATTTTTTTTGGTTTGACTGCATATAAAATAAAAATGAATTATTTCGCAGCATGCATTTAGAAACAAGGCTAGTCAGCCTTATTCTATGACATAGAGCTCTATCTGTACATGCAAATAAATATATAATTACAGGACCAGCAATGAGCAAAAAGACAACTGGTTGTTTCAAAGCTACAGCTGTAGATCGGCCTGGTTGTTTGCCACTGACGTAGTATAAAAAAACTTCATTAGCAGCCGACTATATCGTAAATATCTTATTGTCCCTGTCGTAATCTTTTGAATCTTGTCCTAAATATTTTATTCGTATATTCTAACATCCAACTGTATTGAAAATTAATACTTTTTCACCAAAAAATTCTTTCTTTTGAAATAAAACTATGAAAACGGATTATATCGCGTATATTGAATTTATAATAAATCCCGACGTTTCGAACTCTTTACAGCGTTCGTGGTCAACGGGTGACTGAGGAAAAATTACAAAGTGCAAAAATACCCACATACTAAAATAATGAACAATCATAGACTACAAACTTTAAGGCTGGTTGTACATGCAAAATCGGTTCATAAGGCTAGTTATACACTATAATTATTTTTCAAGTAAAGATATATATATATATATATATACGCGATAAAAGTCTTTATCTTTTGTCAAACATGTAAAATATCAAAAAAGTCAAAGGTAGGCGTCATAAATGTCATAATGCATTAAATTTCTTTATTTTATTGACCGATCGCTTTGCAAAACTGGCACTTGAAATTAAGCTCTAAGTGGTTTTAAATAAGGTCTAGTTCAGTTATTCAAGTGCTTATAAGGCAGGCTTTCAGTTGTGTCATATGAAATAAAATTGATTTCTAGTTTGACATAAATAGAGTCCAGGTCAGTTTATCGGGTGCTCAGGTGGGCTTTTCTTGGCGTTATGAAATGAAATTGAACTCTAGTTTGATATAAATAGAGTCTATTTCATTTTGCCGTGTGCTCAGGTGGGCTTTAAGTGGCGTCAGGCTACGATCACTCATTAATATGTACGAACTAAAGTATTAATTGTCAATTAGCTTTGCCTGTCGTCACAGTAGGGCCTTTAGAACAGTATGCTTATACTGCTTTATTACGGTATGGTATAGTATACTATAATGTACATAAAAGAGGGAGATAGTATGTAAACGAGTATTATACGGACCATTATAACGTACGCCAGTTATCATCTTCAATATCTCTCGCCTCCCACCTCACCTCATGGCGACCGTGACAGGACATAACAGCCGTAACAGACATTGGGAACAGGCGTGTTGTGCGAGAATGGTCCATAATAAAGATAAAAGTAACGATTTACTGAAATCTCTTATGGAAACTAAAAAACTTGTACAGGGTGACCTTAGCCATTGGACAAACCCTGAAATCCCACGTAGGGTTACTTCTCAGTAATGTTCTAACGTTAATATTTTTTTCATAAGAACAAAAGAAAAAAAATATATTTTTTCAAACAAAAGTTATTTCTAATAATCGACAAGAAAAAGAAACATATTACTGACTACTGTATTAATAATTGGCAGTGCTTTGGCAATTTGTTCGAAAATATGCGGCAATGATGACATTTGTCAAAAGTAATTTTGTATTTACATGTAATTTTATAGTGTAAGTGTAGCATACCATGTATGATATAATAACATATAAGCGCCTTGGTTATAGACTCTAAGCTTATTTGTAAATAAATGAAATGAAATGAAATGAAATGAAATGAATCGAAATGAAATGAAAGTCAGAATCTTATTAATGTCATAAATAAAAAAGATAATCAATAAGGTCGAAGAAGGTTTTATACTATTAACACCTCAGGAGCTATTAACACATACAGGCTGCTCCAACGTAATAAATCGTAATTTGTTAATTTCTTCGCAACCTCTACACCGGTTGTTCGGCTTTGTCCAATGGCTAAGGATGCTCTTTACAAGACTTCAGTGCAAAATAGTGTATATTTTTTATATCTATAGATAAATCTAAATACCGGCCAATTCGAATGTACACTGACATCTGAATGACATCTAACTCATGTCATTCAGTTATCGTGCATTTCGGTCGTACTTGTCCATACATATACTAGCGCGGGCGAGACGCACACTAACTAAATATTCGTAACATCACTCAGATATCATTCTAATTTCGGTGTACGTTTGAATTGGCCGGAAAGTTGGACAGATAAGAAAAGCATAACTTAGAATGTTTTTCAGCATGCTGTAAGTAAACATAATGAAATAAAATTACTTCATACTTAAAAAAAAGTTTGAGAAGTCAAAACGAGTCAAAACTACCTAAACTTACATATTCACTAACCCTCTATTATTCATAAAACTTAGCAAACCTGTTAAATTCTGTCCCTTTCTAACAAATCCAAATATCAAAATGACAGATAAGGATAAACGATTATAAAAGGCTTATTACAATTGACAACCGTTTATGACTAACGCCATAATTGTTTCGTTGTAACTTAACAAGCCTCTATTAGTCACATAATCTTTATATAGACTCCGTATAAAAGCATAAATTACTAAGTTGTAGCACAGATTAATAAATAGTTACTACGTAACAGATACATCATTCCCATACAAAAGCGAAAATACCTACGCTATAATAGCCTACAAAATCTTAATAATAATACCTGCTGCTCAGGATGAGAAGAAATGTACCATAAGTACGCGCACAAAGAGTCGAGACTGCCTTGCTCGCCGTGCGAGCCACGTGCCAACGCGTCATCGTAAGAATGCGCTAGGGTTGAACTGTTACTTATGTTATTATTGTAATAAAACGAATGTTTCGAATCGACCATATTTTTTATTAGTCAATCAAATATTTAAAAACAACACTTATAATACCTGACTCAAAAAACTCCTTAATTTACGATTTACCTACTTATGTTCAAAGAAATAAATGGTGACAAAATTTGTTTTTTGACTTTTACACCCATGTACTGCACAATAATTACGTGGTTTCGGAATTTCGAAGCGTAGGCGCGGAAAACGTGCGGTGCGAGCGCTCAGGCGGGCGTTCGGCGGCCATCTGTCATCGGTTGTATCGTCCACGATACGCCGAGCGATAGGCATATAGCGCGTGGCCTTGAGCGATTGAAGGAGGCCTGGTTGTAGACAAACAAATTTCCGTTGCCAGGGAGGTTTTGGGATTATACTGAGCAACTTTTACTATGGGACCAACCACGAAATCGCGAATTTTTTTTTACCCTCCCATAGAAAATGGACCAGCAGAAATGTATGAAACAGCCAAAAAATTTTTCGCGATTTCGGGGTTGGTCCCATAGTAAAAGTTGCTCAGTATAATCCCAAAATCACCCTGGCAACGGGAATGCACATATTTTTTGGCCAACCTGTATAGAACTATTTAAGTTTTATTGGTTGTTTTATAATTAACATCATTATAATTATGTAGACTTGGACAATTTAAATTGTTCGAAGGTACTGTCCTACATTCTGTTACTATGACACATCTCGGTTTAAAAGGAATGGCCATTTAATGTGAGCCTAATTGTATTTGGAAGCACTCACTTACAATTTAGACCAACATAAATGCTTAGCTTGTAAAAATAAACATGAATTAAACTTAATTTGATGCTTTAAGCTGTTTATCAAGAGGATAATCATATTACTGTGCCCTTGTGTAAATTTTAATATTTTACTGAGCATTTTTTACTATAGGACCAACCCCGAAACCGCGAAAAAATTTTGGCTGTTTCATACATTTTGGCTTGTCCATTTTCTATGCGATTTCGTGGTTGGTCCCATAGTAAAAGTTGCTCAATATAATCCCAAAACCTCCCTGGCAACGAGAATGCACTTATTTTTTAGGCACCCTGTATACAATGTAATTAACAATGTTCTCTGAAGAGTTTTCGGTGTTATTTTTACATAACCGTAGTTATTTGTACGTCCTAGCACTTTTAAAATGTCAAACCAAATTACACCCGTCAAACTGGGCTTTGTTGATGAAATAAGTGATCTTGATGATGATGTTCACTCACTACACTGTACTGTACTTCCTACCTTTTATAATGAAACACTTCACTGGACAAATTAATACTCATTTATTTCGAAACCAAAACTATATATACGGGGCATATTAAACATATTAATAACGGGTCACTCACGTATTTTAAGTCGAAAACGCTCGACATGTTTCACTCTGTACCGAGGAGTTCATCAGGAGCTTGCGTCGACGGTGATGTCGAGCGTTTTCGACTTAAAATACGTGAGTGACCCGTTATTAACATGTTTAATATGTCTGTGTCTCACGGAAGTTTTCTTATATACGGGGCTGTGGAAAAGTCTTAACAGCGCGAAAAAGCCGACAGAACAGCGACATCTACATAATACTTTAAAATTAGGCAACTATAAAAACCGGCCAAGTGCGAGTCGGACTCGCGCACGAAGGGTTCCGTACCATGACGGAAAAAAAACAGCAAAAAAATCACGTTTGTTGTATGGGAGCCCCATTAAAAAAAAATATTATTCTCTTTTTAGTATTTGTTGTTATAGCGGCAACAGAAATACATCATCTGTGAAAATTTCAACTGTCTAGCTATCACGATTCATGAGATACAGCCTGGTGACAGACAGACGGACAGACGGACAGCGGAGTCTTAGTAATAGGGTCCCGTTTTTACCCTTTGGGTACGGAACCCTAATAACGAAACATTACTACATTCAACACAAGTCACGTGCATAGGGTTTTTTCGGAATAAAGGTGAATAAAATTGTCAGATTGCCCTGTACCTATTTATAACGAGAAGTGGGTACGAATAGAAAGTGAAGGTGACGGGTTTTAAGGGTTTCGTACCCTAAAAGGATACAAGTAACCTTATTAGGACGATTCGTGTATCTGTCCGTCCGTCTGTCTTTTGGTACCCCCGAAATTTAATATTAATGCCTCGATAAAATTACCTTTTTATGTTGCCTGCAGTAATTAATTTATTTTATTATTTTATTACATACATACATACATACATATAATCACGCCTATTTTCCGGAGGGGTAGGCAGAGACCACGGATTTCCACTTGCTACGATCCTGACATACCTCTTTCGCTTCCTTCACTTTCATAACATTCCTCATACACGCTCGCCGGTTTAGGGTGCTCTTGACCTGGCCTTTCTTCAGGATTTCCCCGATCTGATCAGAGAAAGTCCGCCGAGGTCTGCCCCTTCCAACTCCCGTTTCTACCTCTCCCTTATACACTCTCTTTGTTAGCCTTCTTTCACTCATTCTTTCCACGTGTCCAAACCATCTCAACATACCTTTCTCAATTTTTGTCACTACATCTTCGCTCAGTCCACACTTTTCCCTTATCACACTGTTCCTAATTCTATCTTGTAATCTCACACCACACACACTCCTCAACGCTCTCATTTCCACTGCATTCACTTGGCTCTGATGCCTCTTCTGCCATATATGCTATTAAAGACAACAAATGGTCCAATGAGTGTTAGTTGATCCTAGCCTACGTTTGTACTTAATAATAAACATAGATTTTGTCCTTTGACACAGTTTCCACATCAAAGGACAATCAAGCTTATTAGCTATCATTTTTAAGATGCTATTACTGCTCCCACGTACCCTACTTAAGAGCAGTCGACAGCATTACGCAATGGCAGCGTGCGTAACGCAGCGTACTACGTAGGCGAACAACACGCGAACGCGAAGCGGCGCGGGGTGAACCAATCCTTTGATACCGATAGAAGTGTCCTACGTGGGCGATCTCGTTGCGAACGCGAACGCCGTGGGCCCGCCGCGCCGCGCCGCTTCGCTTCGCGTTCGCGAGTTGTTCGCTAAGGAATGGAATGCGCTCCCGCAATCTGTATTCCCTGATCAATATGACCTCGGTCTTTTTAAAAGAAGAGTGAATAGGCTGTTACTGAACCGGTGAGCTCCATCTTAGGCCCTGTCTTCACTTTCCATCAGGTGTGACTAGGGCCAATCGCCGATCAGTTTATAATAATTAAAAAAAAAAAAATGACAAAATCAATGTTGCTGCCCGGACTGCAGCAGTAATACTGGTGCAGCCTGACTTCGAACTGTGCCTTTATTTATAGTAGGTAATAATATAATCATGGTATCAAAACAATAGATAT
Source organism: Cydia strobilella (assembly GCF_947568885.1). Classification (NCBI taxonomy): domain Eukaryota; kingdom Metazoa; phylum Arthropoda; class Insecta; order Lepidoptera; family Tortricidae; genus Cydia; species Cydia strobilella. The sequence continues at coordinate 1,238,303 of NC_086045.1, forward strand.
TTTGACAAGAGTTTAAGGGGCCCACAGACTATCAGTCCGCCGGACGATATCGGCCTGTCAGTTGTTCGGAACTGTCAAATTTTTGTTCTAACTGACAGGCTGATATCGTCCGGCGAACTGATAGTCAGTGGGCCCCTTTACACAACACCGCAGTAAGGGTGTATAATAAATTAGATAACGATATAAAGGAATGCCAGGATCTAAAAACATTTGAAAGAAAACTGAAACAATATTTTATTAGTAAGCCCCAAAGGTAAGCCCTATTATTCCATCAAAGAATATTTTGCTAGAGCTTTAGATTAATATTAATATCTGACATTTATATATTAGCTCTGATTATGTATTTCTTCTGTTTTAACCTATTCTCTTAATTTTATTGGCAATTTATGAATTTACTGACATATAATATACATATAAATTTTTATTGTAATGTATTATCTTTTAAGATTGTGTAATTAATTTTGACATTACCGGTGTGACATTGTATTGTTTTTATGTGCAAATAAACGATTGATTGATTGATTGATTGAATCATATCTATCGTGAGATTAAGATTTCTTTGGAACGATATCCAGTTTATTATGTATTAGTGCCAAGAAACGAGGAAGGTTCTAAGGCCGTGGATTGGACGCACGCGGCGCGCGCTTCTCACGCCGCCCGGTTCTAAACAAAATCTATAGAAAAAGTGACCAAGTCCACCGGATGGCCGAGGCGGGAGTCGAACCCGCGGCTTCAGCTTACGCGGCTAATATATTATATCTAGGTATCTATTTCAGTTTATAATTTATATACACGGTGGCTAAAAAATAAGTGCATTCCCGTTGCCAGGGAGGTTTTGGATTATAATAATAAATAATAATAATAAAATCTTCATTTGGAACTATTAAAGTCCATAAAATATTGTTAGTGATTATCTTAACTAAATATGAAGATAGGATTAGTAAACTATATGTTTATTTATTTGTTTATTTGTTTATTAGGATCACCAACAGAAGATACAATTTACATACTAGTATTAACTTACAAAAAGGGCACATTTTTTATTGATCCCCCACTTACAGGCAATCACAGCATGCATTATTATATTAATTTAAACATTAAGTCAACAGTAACACCTAGAAAAAGACTTAGTATACATTACAAAAATCTAGAATAAATATATAACTAAACTATTACTAAAGGTACTTATTTTAAAAAACAATTCATATATTCTATACCACGAAATAGATCGAAATAGGTAACTGAACTTATACTGAGCAACTTTTATATGGGACCATCCCCGAAATCGCGAAAAATAATTCGGCTGTTTCATATATTTTGGCTGGTCCATTTTCTATGGGAGGGTACTTTTTTTTCGCGATTTCGTGATTGGCCCCATATTAAAAGTTGCTCAGTATAATCCCAAAACCTCCCTGGCAATGAGAATGCACTTATTTATTAGCCACCCTGTATGTACATAGTCCACCCGCCCACGCTTGCCGCGTCGCGCGCCGCGTGCGTTGAGTCCACGGCCTAAATGTTATATCATATTCTGAATATCGAAATACCTACGCCTCAAGTAATCAGAGAGACATTTCTGATGCAAGCTTCAGCTGTCGCTGAAATCTCCGTTAATATCCAGATTTAAGTCACGATAAGCTCAAATGGTTTTAATGATTAATTGGGTGCAATTACTTGGGGGCGTATTCGACTTGTTTATGTGAAAGATCGTGACATGATCCGTCTCTTTGAGCAATACGGACGAGCGGGATGTAATGAATTTGTGGAAGTCGATGTGTAAGTAGTTAGTAATAATAAAACCGTTCTTCAATCTTAACTACTTTTTATTTTCCTTCGCACAATAACACGGAAGATATCTGAGAGATAATTTTTACTTGACGTGACAAAGACAAGTCAGCTCGACAGGCCTGCGCGATTCCGCGCATCAGCCAGTGCTCGCCACATGGCTCCCCTCCAGAGACCGTCACTACGGGCGAGTGTAATCACGGAACCTTACGGTACGGCCAGAGCGGGTTTGGATAGTTTTTCTATTAACATGCTCAGTGTCAACTTTATCTTGGGTAGTAGGTTCTTTAGGTTGAGTGCCGTCTACCAATATATAAGCTGGCTGAAGGCGGTCAATCGTGACCGTGACGGGTTTGCTTTTTATCATGAGCTTGTAAACTTTTTCGGTTCTTTCTATTACCGGATGCGGGCCTGTGTATGCTGGCTGCAGAGCACCACGCAGAGCGTCTTCTCGCAGAAATACGTGACTGGCGGTGGCTAGTTCTTTGAATACGAAAATTGGTGGATGACAGTGACGTGAGGCATGCTTGGGTTGAAGCTTTTCAGTCGCTGACCGAAGACGAGCAATGTAGTCCGTTAAGTCGGTCGTACCGGGTGTGCACAGGTGAAAGAATTCACCAGGTAATCTTAGTGTCTCTCCATAAACCATCTCAGCCGATGAAGTTTGTAAGTCCTCTTTAAATGCGCTCCTTATCCCCAACAGTACGAGAGGAAGTGACTCGGTCCAGTTCTCTGATGAATGACAGGTGATGGCGGCCTTGAGTTGCCTGTGAAAGCGTTCGATAATGCCGTTACAGGCTGGATGGTATGCTGTGGTTTTTTTATGATGGAAACCGGATATTTTGGCGAGGTGTTGAAATAAAGCGGACTCAAACTGTCGGCCACGGTCTGTAACGATGGAAGATGGACAACCAAACCTTGCTATCCATCCTGACAATAATGCTTTGCCTACAGTTTCGGCCGTCGCGTCAACGAGCGGTATTGCTTCTGGCCATCTGGAGAAACGATCCACGGCTGTGAGGCAATAGCGATACCCGTTAGACGGGGGCAACGGTCCGATAAGGTCAATATGAACATCCGCGAATCTTGCTCGTGGGAGTGTAAAGTTACTTAAGGGAGCAGTTACATGCCTAGTTATCTTCACACGTTGACAAGGAAGGCATGCACGGGCCCAGTCTCGACAGTCCTTTCTAATTCCTGGCCACACGAAACGTGCTGCGATAAGCTGCGCTGATGAATTTGCCCCGGGATGACTCAGTGAATGTAGGCTGTCGAAAACCTGTTTTCTCAATGACTGAGTGACGTAGGGTCTTGGCACCTGAGTGCTAATGTCGTAGTACAACTCAACGTGTGCGTCGGGAAGCTTCATTTTTTTAAAACGTAGAGATGTGTTATTGTTTAAAAGTTGACTTAACTCAGGATCCTTGTGTTGGGCTTCTGCTAGTTGGACAAAATTAATGGGCGACTGAATTTCCTCTATGCGAGAAAGGGTGTCAGCCACGACGTTATTTTGGCCAGAAATGTGACGTATGTCGGTTGAAAACTGCGACACGTAATCTAAATGCCTAAACTGTCGTGGTGAGCATTTTTCTTTTCGTGTGCCGAAAGCAAAACTCAAGGGCTTGTGATCTGTGTAGATAGTAAAATCTCTAGCTTCAATCTTAACTACTTTTTATTTTCCTTCGCACAATAACACGGAAGATATCTGAGAGATAATTTTTACTTGACGTGACAAAGACAAGTCAGCTCGACAGGCCTGCGCGATTCCGCGCATCAGCCAGTGCTCGCCACAAATTCATTTAAAATTATCATAACAGAACGGCCACGCACCGCCCCGCCCTGATTCGAATTACCTCTCCCCGCGACACCAGATTGACGGCTTTTTGCCGACCGCTCAGTACTGTTTTAAGGCAACTTACACAATGACGCATGCCGCGTGTACAGACGTGCCGTTTACACATAGAAACGCAAGTGATTTTTGATATATAGCGTGTCCGCCCTGTGGTTTAATTTAAAGAAAATTAAAAGCAATATCACGAATTTAAAAAGCCCAATGTTGAATTGCTTTCGTTAAAACAACATTACCTTACAACCAAAACCCCTAAGTCTCATTTCATGCGCGCTCAAAAATCAACTTTCAGTCTTAACAATAAGACTCAAAATAAAAAGACCACAAGTTCCAATATGATCTTTTGTTTTGTCATCTTAAATAATGACAAATGACGATCGTTTATTGCCACCTTATTTATTGCTTTCGCAATTATTTCTTATTCTTAATAATATATTTTGGGGACACCGACGTTTTTGGAACAATCGATCTGTTTGAATGTGATTAGTTAAGATATTAATGACTTTGTCGACTAAACATTGTGGTTTTTGTGTGTAATAATACAAATACAGTATTATAATTGGTCAAGCAAATCTTGTCAGTAGAAAAAGGCGGCAAATTTGAAAAACGTAGGCGCGAAGGGATATCGTCTCATAGAAAATTTTAATTTCGCGCCTTTTTCTACTGACAAGATTTGCTTGACCAACTATATTTATTATTCAATATTTCTAAAATGGAGTTGGGCGGGACATGTTGCTAGACAGAGTGATGGGAGGTGGACTTAAAAGTGTGTGTGTTCGGATGAAAGAGAGCCCCTGGCCGTTGGCTCGTTGGGTGGACATCCGGAAAATTGCGGGTCACTTCTGGATGAGATTAGCTCAGGACCGGCACAAGTGGCGTACTGGAAGAGAGGCCTATGCTCAGCAGTGGACGATAAAGGGCCGGTATTATGATGATGATGAATATTTTTTATTTTACTTCACATTTAGTACAGGTTCGCGTAATTATAATAAACTTAAGTACATACTACTCGTTATTTGACTAGGTACCTATATTACATGTATAAAATCGAGAAAGACAATATGCGGTCTTATGCCTAAAGAACAAATAAATATAAAACAAGTTATAGTGCATTGATTGGGACTGACAGACCAATTCGAATTTTAGTTATTAGATCTGTTTCCGATATGATACTGAATATCAGTATGTAAAACATCAGTATGCTGAATGAACACCAGTCTACGAAAGCGACTACGGTCCAGGGAACGGACAACCCTTTCCGCGATAAAACCCTTTCAATGGGCGACACTTAAACACGGCTAACACATTGAAAGACTTTCCCTTTTGAACTGCAAGCCCATTCATACACCTACCTTTGACTAACCCTTACCGAAAAGCTAACCAAAAATAAGGCTAGTTCTTAATAAGGGTTACCCTTATCTTTAAGCGCTTTTTATAAAGGTTTCCCTTTGCGTGAAAGAGACAGGATTAGTATATATCTACAGTAGTGTATCAAAAGGGAAGAAAGTACGTGCCTAGTCAAAGAACAAAGAACACCGCCGTCGCCGCCGACGATCGCTCGGATTCGAAGTAATGTATGCTTTATGAACAAGGTAGACGACTTAAATTAGCATGCTTATATGCTAAAAGGGAAGCCCTTTATAAGGCTAACTCTTATAAGCAATATGCAAGGTGTTGGTGAACGGATGATAAGGGTTCTGTAAGGGTATTTGGGCTACCGATTACTCAAATGTGGTAGCTTTATATAAGGGTTTTTAAAAGCAAAACAAAGGGTTTCGTCTGGCAAAGGGTATGGTGAGTTAAGCCTTATGCAATACCCTTATAAAACCCCGATAAGGGATAGCGGGCCGGTCCCTGCTACGGTCTACGAACGGCGAACAAGCTGCTACGGCGTAGCGCTACGCACCGCTTGATGTGCTGATTGGTGCGCCAGAGAGCCTAGCCAAGAATATAATCGTTCATAAAAAAACCGGCCAAGTGCGAGTCGGACTCGCGCACCGAGGGTTCCGTACTTTTTAGTATTTGTTGTTATAGCGGCAACAGAAATACAACATCTGTTCACAGATCAGCTGTGTTGGCTTTCAAGCCTGGTGACAGACAGACGGACAGACGGACAGACCGACGGAACCTTAAAAACTGACCAATTGTAAAATCAGATGCAGATTGTATTAGCCGAATTTTACTGAAAAACATACTTCGTAAGTCAATTTTATTATGCTCACGAAACTCTTTAAAGTATCGCAACCCTGACCATAACACCTAAATGATGAAAAAAATATGCAAAACAGTTCATTTACCATCATTAACATGTTAATTGATTTAGGACCTCCATAACTTGGTAAATGTAAATTAATGGCGTTCCGTTCACAAATCACTTAGATTAGATGGTGCATGGCCGACTCCTTGTCACTAAATAATCATAATATAATTATTATGTTATGTGTGTTTGTTTGTTTTGTTTGTGTTGTCACTCGTTTAGTTTTAGTTTAGTTGTAGCTTAGATTTAAGTCAGGTACCCACTGAAAATCAGCGTCATGGCTTTCCATGGCATAATGCTGAGTGGGGATCCTGTTTTAGCATCTAATTTTCATCATAGTTTTGTCCAATGTTTATGATGATAAATAGTTAAATGTATGTTGTATGTTAAGTATGTTGAGATGGTTTGGACACGTGGAAAGAATGAGTGAAAGGAGGCTAACAAAGAGAGTGTATAAGGGAGAGGTAGAAACGGGGGTTGGAAGGGGCAGACCTCGGCGGACTTTCTCTGATCAGATCGGGGAAATCCTGAAGAAAGGCCAGGTCAAGAGCACCCTAAACCGGCGAGCGTGTATGAGGAATGTTATGAAAGTGAAGGAAGCGAAAGAGGTATGTCAGGATCGTAGCAAGTGGAAATCCGTGGTCTCTGCCTACCCCTCCGGGAAATAGGCGTGATTATATGTATGTATGTATGTGTGTATGTAAATGTATTTTTTTTTTCTTTCTTTCTTCCTTTTCTATTAATAATAAAAAAGCCTTATTTCTTGAACCTTTACATTTTTTCATATTTGATTAAAATTTTAGATAACATTCAAGAACCCCGTATTCAATGGTGAAGGCCTCCTTCAAAGCCCTCCATGTATCTTAATCCTTGGCCCTGGCCAAGGATCCTGGCCTAGCAAAATGACGTCATTTTACGTCATTTTGCTACCTGGGTGGCTACTTGCCATCTCATAGTGTCACTATATAATTAAGTAGTTCCCACCGTTACCACTCCGTTTCGTTACGTCCACCATTAAATAAAATAAAATAAAATATCTTTATTTCAGAACATTCAAGATTCCATACAATATTGTTAGTACCATCGTTATAGCTGTGTTAGTAAATACATTAAAAATAAAAACAAAATTTTCAACAATAAAATCAAAATCCAATAAATTTAATATATAATAATTAATATGTCAGATTCAATTCATATTCATATTCAGATTTAAGGCTGCGTTTACAGAAGAGCTGCCTAAGCGGATGCGTGTGCGCAGAGGTGCACCCGCACATGCACGTTGTAACTGGTTATTAGCTGATTACATTATTAACTTTTAAGTTAAGAGTCACACAACCCGTTGTCAATTAATAAGCCACTGCCATACAAGAAAAAATTTAAACGCTACCATAACATATTACACTACTAATAGTGTTGTGTTCCTGCCGGTGAGTAAGGTTGCCAGAGCTCGAGGGAGAGGAGTGTTAGGGTCGGCAACGCGCATGTAACTCCTCTGGAGTTGCAGGCGTACATAGGCTACGGAGACTGCTTAACATCAGGCGGGCCGTATGCTTGTTTGCCACCGACGTAGTATAAAAATAAAAAATAAAAATATATTCTATTCATATTTTTATTAAGTTTATATTTGGGGTTTTATAGCTTAAATTGCATGAAACTCGCTTACTTGATTGGATGGCGGCGGCTACATATGTGACATTTTCAACCAAAAGGTACCACATTGTCGCTTGTCAATAAGGTTGATTTCAAACTGAAGCTATGTGGAAATAGCGCCTTATTGACAACCGCCAATAAGTACCCTTTTGATTGGGAATGGCACATATTATCATCTAGACAGCAGTAAAATTAGTAAAAAATAAGTTTCTACGTTAACAAATACGTTTCTACGTTAATAGCTCCTCAGAGCTATTATTAAAATGCAGAAAAACGGAAAAACATTGCATTGCGTACCGGGGATACATATGCCACATGGCAACAATAAAAATATTTCAAAATGCGGCGTCTATTTGAGGTGATCTACGCCCTCGTTTAACAAAATGAGCCATTTTAAGCTTACTCGGCGGTTTCTTAGAGACAGTTTTAATATTTATTGCCGCTAGATTTTCAGTGAGTGATGGGGTCAAAGGTTTATTTTAGCTTCATAATATTATACAGGGTCATTAGACAATAGGGTGGACCGAGGCGAATCGGATCATTAATTGCGAGTACAAGTTTTGTATATAATCTTTACTCGCTATAATTTCTTTGTACTTATTACAGTAAATAAATAAATATTATAGGACATTCTTACACAGATTGACTTATCGCTGCTTATCTAAAATAACGTAGTATTTCAAAAAACGTATTTTTTCAGGAGAGCGGTTTGAAAAATAAACAAAATGTATCAAGCCATAACTTTTATTGTAATAAACTAAAATCAAAAATTATTTCTGTTTCCTTTTTGTTTTTTAATAAAGTACAAGGTAAATCAATAATAATGTTAAAAAAAAACAAAAACTATAGTTCAAAATCAAAAATATTTGAACATACTTAGCATTGTGACGTGCAATTTTTAAGGTATGATCTAGCTTCTTTGAGCAATATGGACACAACACAAAATAGTTCTACAAAATGGTTTATTTTTATGTCGAATATCGGCATATTCGTCTTTACCAATAAAAGTAACTATAAGTTTATCTGTAATACCGTAGTATTACGTTTTATATAAAAAAAATGTTGTCGCCTTATCAACTATAATGACTTTTCAGTGCTTGCGTCATAAGAATGAATCTCCTTAATCACGAATCTAAATAGTATTTAAAGGAATATTTTGTTTTCTAAACATTATTACAAACATAACCGTAATATTTTTTATGTTATTTCTCTCTCTCTTCCTAGCTATCTATCCCACATGCATGGGGTCAGCTTTCCTGCTTAACCTTCTCCACTTCGCCCTGTCCACGATATCGTTCTCGGATAACTTGCACTCACTCATGTCCTTTAGCACTACATCCTTCCATCTTGTTCTGGTTGTCTTGTTATATGTGGGTGTTATATATCTTATAAATTAATGCAAAAAAATAATCCCAAACAGTAAACAAAATTTAAAAACAATCGAAAAAAAAACAGTAACTACTTAAACATAATTATATTGTATTCATCATCATCCACTGCTGGACATAGGCCTCCCCCAAGGCTCGCCACTCCGACCGATCCTGTGCCGCTCGCAACCACCGAATTGTATTGTATTATGTTGTCTTAATTGTATTGTATTGTAATTCGGGCGATTTTCCGCATAGACGACTGGCGCCTATTTTGCGTGACAGGGGGGGGGGGGGGCTAGTCCTGCCAGCCCAGCTCGTCGAGGAATCCTATCAAACCCTTCATGTTGACCTCGGGGTAGTCTCTCGGGGATACGAGATATTTTGCCCTGTATGGGCCACTCCGCTGCATTCAAGCACCACGTGAGAGGCTGTCTCTTCTGTCTCCATGCATTCTCGGCATAGGGGACTGTCTGTAAAACCTGTTATAAGATGTTTGTTAAATAGTCCATGACTTGTTATGACACTGGTTAGTGGTTACCATATACTCAGTAAAACAATACCCAATATGGCCTTACCTAGTTGAAGGAGCGCCCTTGTGAGTTTTTCGTTAATGCCAGGCATGGCTTATTGTTTGGCCTGTCTGCATCCAGTCTGGTTTAGCCAGTGTTCTGTGTGTAGTTTCCCTGTACGTGCTAGCAGCATTGAGCGTACCTTGCTAAACGGTATCGGGAGAATCGGTGCCGGACCAATCGCCCCCGCACTCGACCCTTACCTGGAGAGCTCGTTCGCAGCATCGTTAGCCTGGGATCTACTGTGTTCCTTGATACATTGTAGGGTGATCTTGTTATTATGACATACCTCCGTTAGTCGTTCGGGGCATTCGTGTATAAGTTTTGATGTAACAATATGGCTTTTTAGAGCCTTTAAGACTGCTCTACTGTCGGAGAGTATGCGGATCGAGGATCCTACTACCTTCCTTGCAGTGATGGCAGCCGCCGCATTTATGATGCCCATTGCACTCAGCTTGGAATACTGAGTTATGGGCTCCTAGCGGAGTACTAACATGTTCAGGTCTTCCGAGAACATGAACATAATTATTATAGTACCTACTGTGTTCTTATGAGCCCTAATCATTAGTTACTTCTACTTAGTGCCCATATTAAACGAGAGCGAGACATACACTAGAAAGAGGGGTCGGTAAAATTTTCAAAGCTGTTTCTGTGGCATCTAATGCCATTCTGAGTGCCATCATGAACATGTTATTTTCGTTTTCAGTTTCCACTATAACTGTATTTGGGCTGTGCCTGTTTACAAATTCCATGACGTTTAATTTTGTGAAGGTGTAGGTTTGTCATCATGCGTGTTTACAAATTCCAAATTCTTTTATTACAAATATTCAGGTTGATATGAAGATTTTGAAACATCTTGCCTGTTTGCGTGTTCATGTCTGAAAAACAAACGACTTTAATGTTTTGTACACTGAAATAACGTATTGTACCTACACGTAATGCTCCAAACGTGTACCTATAATACGTTCAGAGCTGATCCTGCCCGCCATACATTTAGGCCGCGGACGGACGCAAGCGGCGCGCGGTCTCACACATTTTATAGTAGGATCGGCGTCAGCGTTTTTAAGCGCGCATGCTCAGAGAATACATCTTGTGGTCGAGTGACATAATTGGAACACAAACACTCCCGGTTACACCCACAAATAGGCACAAACAAAAAAAATTGAAGTTACAAACGTGCGAGACTAGATAAAAATACTGACACGCAGTGTACAAAGAAGAATACATAGGCATGAATACAAAATTATGTTATCAAAGCTTCCATTTAATGCAAAAAGACATAAACTAATAGAGACGTTTATGTTTCCGTCAACCTTCAGCTATGTGTAGATAATAAACAAGCCCCACAGCTAAGTTAAAAGTAGTATTATTCATGCATGCATCAGGCAACTGAATGTGATTTTATGAATAACAGTGAACTATTTCATATTAAATAACAATACTTAATTATATTTATCAAGTAAAGGGGATTATTTTGCTATGGCGACCGTGCCTATCTCTATGATTTTAGTAAATACAAGTTCATTTGTTTTTACTGCAAAATAGTTGTACTTACTTGTAATTGAATAGTGTCCTATCCACAAATGATACACTGTTGCACAAATTTTCTTTACTATTCCGCCAAACGATTTGTGAATACTACACTGTTGCACAAAAAAATTAATAACCACTCGTGTATTATTTCGTGTTGAGCCGTTATTCGCCAAACAAACGCAGGAACGACGCGGACAGCCGTGGCACAACCTGGTCAGAGGCCGGTCTCGCTCATAAGATGGCGTCACAATCAGACCAATGTCATAACGGCACAAAGCTGCCATCTGGTCATTTTATAACGTAACTCCACGGGAGTTTTATTCACGATAAACTTTGGCGTATTGCGCGTCTAGCTGTATGCTTAGTTGCAAAATGAACTATTTCGCGATAGAGCGTTCTTTTAGATAAGCAGCGTTATGTCCCACCACTGTCCCACGGTAAGCCCAAGGAGGCTTGTATTATGGGTACTCAGACATCGATATATATAATATATAAATACTTAAATACATAGAAAACACCCATGAATTAATAACAAATATCTGTGCTCATCACACAAATAAATGCCCTTACTGGGATTCGAACCCAGGACCATCGGCTTCACAGGCAGGGTCACTACCCACTAGCCCAGACTGGTCGTCAAACCGTCAAACGTACAAACATCAAACGTCGGTGTACTTATTACAGTAGGAGTTTCACATGCAATAAAAGAAATCTAGCACAGGAAAAACACAAAATAAAACAATATCATCATCATCATGGTGGCCTTTTGGTGATCCAATCTTGGCTGTAGGCCTCTTCCCTCCTCTTCCACTCCCGTCGATCTTGTGCCCAATTCATCCATACGAGTGATTTACGAAAAACTAATAAAAGGGACCTTTAACAATTGTTGCGAAGAATTAATTAGCCTAGTCAAAAAGTCCCCCACGAGTTGTCCCCGGCGCAAAGGTGCCCATCACACTAGCCGCGTTACCACGGTGGTTGTCACCTTTGCACCAGGTACGAACCCGCGCGGGCGTCAGACCCCCTCTCCCTAATGCGACGTCCCACTTCCCTAGTAAAGGCAATAGCCTCTGACCCCCAGCACCCAGTAGTCTCAAACGCCAGGGGTACAAAATAATAATTACCGGCCAGGTTCGCGTACTTATCCCGCTTTTTGACCGCGGCGAATCATATTTATAATTATAACTTAGTTGGGTCCTAAATGCGTGGAATCAGAGTTTACTGGGTATGAAAATAGTTTTTCTGTTTCAGTTTTTTGTTTGCGTCCGACGGAAAATTTTCTCTAATAATGATGAAAGTTGATATCTGAGGATCCGAAAGGTACCTAAATATGAATTCGTAGTCAAAGGTTCTGAAAAATGGCCGCCATATTTTAATTTCGTAATCTTTAGTATAATCATGTTAAAAATTCGAAAACCCTTTTTAGGGTTCCGTACCCAAAGGGTAAAAACGGGACCCTATTACTAAGACTCCGCTGTCCGTCTGTCCGTCTGTCCGTCTGTCTGTCTGTCACAAGGCTGTATCTCATGAACCGTGATAGCTAGACAGTTGAAATTTTCACAGATGATGTATTTCTGTTGCCGCTATAGCAACAAATACTAAAAAGTACGGAACCCTCGGTGCGCGAGTCCGACTCGCACTTGGCCGGTTTTTGGTATATCATGTTAAAAATTCGAAAACGTTTCACCAGTGTTAAGTACTGGATATAGGCACGGGAGGAGACGCGCGGAGGCGGGCAGCACGCGACGTCATCGCACACTCGGCTTCACCTGCTTCACCGGCAACGGACGAGTACCGAATTAGTTTTTATAATTGTTTGGCCGGGATTTCTAGTTGTAATTATTTATTTATCGTATGGCATCAATACACACACTTCTTAAATTAAACTTAACATCAAAATTTACAATTCCGCAGATATAAACTCGCGCTTTCTGTTAGATTTTTAAAATCCACAGTTCCACACCATGTTTGTCGGCTTTCGTTGAATCCTTTGGGCCGTTCCTGTGTGGTAAACTCAAAGATGGTGTTGTCTACATGCTGCTGCTGGGATTCCCATTCTTTTTCCCACGCTTGTTTATCATTCCATGCCAGGTTATGTGTATGGAACGCTTTGGCTGGTGGATTTCGCGACTTCAGTCGGCTATTTTTGAGGTTGTCCAGGTCTTCATGGATAGGCAGCAATAAGTTTCCAGACATTTTGGTGATCTCCCGTGATAGGCATTTTTGTCTGCGAATTCCTGGTGGCGTAATGCTGCATAACCAGCAAGTAGGCGTAGGCATAATGCAGCCCGAGATGATCCTCATCGTATGGTTGAGCTCGACGTCAACTCTGGCCACGTGTGCACTGTTCATCCATACAGTTGTAATTAAGGCGGAATAAACCAGCCTATTTTTATACAGTCCGCGATATCGTTTAAACGTCCCAGTAGGACCCTAACAACCAGTGTCTGATCCACCCAACCTTGCTGGTAGTGCAAGTTGATGGTGAGTTCCTTCTACATCAAGTGGTTTGGCAATCCAAGGAAAAATGTATCTCCCAAGGGTCCAAAAATTGGACCTGGGATGGAGAAAACTCGGTTTACTCGCATTTAGAACTAAATTAAGGTATTAAGTTTATTTCCAGCTTGCTTTAATCGCTCTACAATTCCTAGATTTCCACTAAAACTAGTACAGTAAACTTGCATTATTTGGTGACACGCCTAATTCGGTGATACAAGTTTTGAAGCATGACACCGAGGAAAGCTAGTGAATTAGGGCCTTTTAAATGGGACCTCACGGCAAAGCCGCCGAAGCCGTGAAGCAGTGAGCCCAAAAATTTAGGCACACCTGGGATGGAGAAAACTCGGTTTACTCGCATTTAGAACTAAATTAAGGTATTAAGTTTATTTCCAGCTTGCTTTAATCGCTCTACAATTCCTAGATTTCCACTAAAACTAGTACAGTAAACTTGCATTATTTGGTGACACGCCTAATTCGGTGATTCAAGTTTTGAAGCATGACACCGAGGAAAGCTAGTGAATTAGGGCCTTTTAAATGGGACCTCACGGCAAAGCCGCCGAAGCCGTGAAGCAGTGAGCCCAAAAATTTAGGCACACCTGGGATGGAGAAAACTCGGTTTACATGCATTTAGAACCAAATTAAGGTATTAAGTTTATTTCCAGCTTGCTTTAATCGCTCTACAATTCCTAGATTTCCACTAAAACTAGTAGGGTAAACTCGCATTAATTGGTGACACGCCTAATTCGGTGATACAAGTTTTGAAGCATGACACCCAGGAAAGCTAGTGAATTAGGGCCTTTAAATTTGACCTCACGGCAAAGCCGCCGAAGCCGTAAAGCCGTGAGGTCCCATTTAAAAGGCCCTACTTCACTAGCTTTCCTGGGTGTCATGCTTCAAAACTTGTATGACCGAATTAGGCGTGTCACCAAACAATGCGAGTTTACACAGAGATATTATGAAATAAAACTATGAAAACGGATTATATCGCGTATATTGAATTTATAATACATCCCGACGTTTCGAACCCTTTACTTATGATTGTTCATTATTTTAGTATGTGCAGTATTTTAGTATTTTGCACTTTGTAATTTTTCCTCAGTCACCCGTTGACCACGAACGATGTAAAGGGTTCGAAACGTCGGGATGTATTATAAATTCAATATACGCGATATAATCCGTTTTCATAGTTTTATTTCATGAGTAACTATCAGAGATATTATGTTACTCGAACATTCATCATTCTGAAATAGAATATCCAAAATAACCTTTAATCCGTGCTGAAAGCGATACCGTGTTTAGTCTAATATACACTATAGGGATATAACTAGGTAGATATGTGGTACACGTGTAATACAATTAAGAGTACAAACAATACCACGGTATGACCCCAGTTTGTATTAATTTGTATCAAAGGTCCCTAAGGTAAAGGGGCCAATGCCAGAGTAACTATTCGGTGTACAGGTACAGGGCACGATCAAAGTGCCAGCGCTCAAACGGCTGCATAATTACAGGTGTATGGAGTTATTCCGATGGGACACAGTGAATCAGGCGTTTAAAACCAGCCTGAATATTTTAATAACAAAACTTATTACACAGACATATTAAATATATTAATAACGGGTCACTCACGTGTTTTAAGTCGAAAACGCTCGACATGTTTCACTCCGTACCGAGGAGCGTCATCAGGAGCTTGCGTCGACGGTGACGGACCGGCGCAGACTGCGGGCCGCAGCCCTCCGCGCCCGATGACTCGGCGCGGGCGCCGGTGGCGGCAGGGGGGGCGTTATTAATATATTTAATAAGCCTGAATATTTTTGAGCGATGGTGAAAAATTATTTTTTGATTCGAAGTTCAAATGGCCGCAGCATAATTATTGAGGTGTATGTAGTTATTGTATATGTGTAGTGGGACACAGTGAATCAGACGCTCAAAATAACCAACATTTTATTCTTCTAATGTGGTAGATGTTTATCCTTTTAATAATTTTGAGCATTCAAACAACATGTTGCGTAATAACAGAGTTATATAGAAATAAAACTATGAAAACGGATTATATCGCGTATATTGAATTTATAATACATCCCGACGTTTCGAACCCTTTACAGCGTTCGTGGTCAACGGGTGACTGAGGAAAAATTACAAAGTGCAAAAATACCCACATACTAAAATAATGAACAATCATAGACTACAAACTTTAAGGCTGGTTTTAGTATGTGGGTATTTTTGCACTTTGCAATTTTTTGCAGTTTTGCAATTTTTCCTCAGTCACCCGTTGACCACGAACGCTGTAAAGGGTTCGAAACGTCGGGATGTATTATATACGCGATATAATCCGTTTTCATAGTTTTATTTCATGAGTAACTATCGCGGTAACCGAAGACAATATTATAGAGTTATATAGAGTTCAAATTAAAAAAAAAATTCCAAAATTCAAAATTGTTTATTGCATTTAAAAACTTTACAAATATTACAGTGGCTGGTGTCTCCTTTTAAGTTATTTACAAAATAACCTGTGCTAGGAGGCACCGCTCTTCCATATCTAAATTACAATTATTTAGTATTATACTATTCTTAAAACTATGTTTCTTTATTAATTGTGTGTGTGCGTGCGTGCGTGCGTGCGTGCGTGCGTGCGTGCGTGCGTGCGTGCGTGCGTGCGTGCGTGCGCGTGTGTGTGTGTGTGTGTGTGTGTGTGTGTGTGTGTGTGTGTGTGTGTGTGTGTGTGTATGTGTGTGTGTGTGTGTGTGTGTATGTGTATGTGTATGTGTGTGTGTGTGTGTGTGTGTGTGTGTGTGTGTGTGTGTGTGTGTGTGTGTGTGTGTGTGTGTGTGTGTGTGTGTGTGTGTGTGTGTGTGTGTGTGTGTGTGTGTGAAGTGGTCCATTAACGTACAGTGAATCAGCTTGTGACGTCTCCTCTAGCTGCCACTGTCGACGTCATCTACGAGTAACAGATGGCGTTAGGGACCTAGAACGCAATTAGCTAGAAACCTACATCGCGGTTACGGAGTTTCAACTGTCACTTACTATATATACTCCTTCTGACTAACTCTCAGTGGACTTCGGTCCTCAGGCATAACACCCGCCTAGAGAGAGTACTCTCTATTGCCCTCTCTATCTACTTACCACAAGCCCAACAGCCGCTCAGAGCCAACCAACGAAATGTGATAATCAGCGTCAAAGAGTCAGCTTAGTAAGTACCTACAATACAATACAATACAATACAATACAATACAAATTATTTATTGTTAGAAAGTGAACAATAGAAATGATGTTTATGTTACATAAAGTGCGTCACAAATGACAGAAATCCGGGCGGAAACATCGATCACGACAGACGAAATTTCCTAGCATCAATGCAGACGGCAGTTATGTCGCGCTGCTATACTAAATTGCAGTACATTCATGAGGAACGCCAAAAAGGGTTATTTTATTAAAGATAAAGAAGAAGAAGGTCCCTGACAATTTTCCTGAACTCGGTAAGCGTTTGGAACAAGATCCCTGGCGGTCACAGCGAGGAAAGGGTTGATTGCTCAAGCCTATGTTTGAATTGATCATCATTATGTACGTTCGTGTTATGGAGTCCTTAACCACTAGTTACTAAATATATCTAATAGTTCCACATGGTAAAGTTAGATGTAGAAATATGTGCCATTTTCAACCAAAAGGGTACTTATTGTCGCTTGTCAGTAAGGCGCTTTTTCCATATAGATTCAATTAGAAATCTACCTTATCGACAAGCGACAATGTGGTACCTTTTGGTTGAAAACGTCACATATGTTTGTTACAATAACAATTACCTTTAAGAAGCAAAAACCGGCCAAGTGCGAGCGACTCGCACATTTTTTAAGAAAGTTTTTTTATGATTCCGTACCCAAATGTGTTCTGTACCGTAATGTTTGTATTTTTATGTCAATGTAAATTTTATTTGTGTGTCGTGAGCGTACGTGTCACCATTTTTTTTAGATTAAGCCAGGTCCCAACAGAAAACCAGCGCCACGGTTTGCCGCGGCACTATGCTGAGTGGGGATCCTTTTTGGCGTCCAAATGTTTTTTTGTCTGCATGCTTGTCTTTTTTATGTACTATGTTGTGGCGTCAAATAAATGTATTTTCTTTCTTTCTTTCTTCAAATGGTAAAATTACTACGACTTTGCTGTCCGTCCGTCCGTCCGTCCGTCTGTCACCAGGCTGTATCTCATGAACCGTGATAGCTACAGTTGAAAATTTCACAGATCATGTATTTCTGTTGCCGCTATAACAAAACATACTAAAAATAGAATAAAATAAATACAACAAACGTGATTTTTTTGCCGTTTTTTGCGTAATGGTACGGAACCGGTTTTAATTTTTTAATTGGTCCAGTAGTTTCGGAAGAAATAGGCTGTGTCACATGGACAGACACACAAATGATCCTATACAAGTTCCATTTTTAGGGTTCCGTACCCAAAGGGTAAAAACGGGACCCTATTACTAAGACTCCGCTGTCCGTTTGTCTGTCTGTCCGTATGTCCGTCGGTCCGTCTGACTGTCTGTCACCAGGCTGTATCTCATGAACCGTGATAGCTATAGATCACAGATGATGTATTTCTGTTGCCGCTATAACAACAAATACTAAAAAGTACGGAACCCTTGGTGCGCAAGTCCGACTCGTACTTGGCCGGTTTTTATTTTCCTTTTAAGGTAGTAACTAGATACCTAGTGTACCTACTGAACGCTAAAAACTCACCTTGTTCAAATGAAGAGCTACTTGAATAATACTCGACCATTTAAATCATTAGACTAATCCGTACTTAAATCTGACGTTAACAAAGCTGGAAGCTTATTCTAAATTCAAAATCTAGACTTATTTAAGAGCGAATGAACCAAAGAGTAAAGTAAGTATAATGGGTAAAGAGAGCCCTCTTGAAGCATTTTATGGAAACTCATTTGAAAACACCATCTCTGATTTGCTCCCGAAACTAATAACTATGTATGTGTGCGGGCACATCTACATATGCATCCGTACGGTACGTCCTACATAATATTAGGTCTACTTGGGCGGTTTACAAGTCAATTTTTTGTTTGATTTCTTGTGTAACTTATAAAAGATTTTTAATTACAAGATATCGCACCATAAGGGTTCCTTTTGTACCTTTTTGGTACGGAACCCTAGAAAGCCGCAGTGAAAAAAAAAGTCAACGTCTGTTTCGGCCGTCCTGTATATCCCAGTACCCTTACATTCAATATACGTTGTCTTTTGCCCCGGTAATCCCGCCGTAGACTCATTACTTGGGGAATTGGAGAAAATGTGACTTCTCCATATTAAGGAAGCCTGTGAAGGTAATGTGTTTAGAGCTTAAGGCTGGGTGCATATTAGATACGATTCAGGGAGTAAACAAACTTAAAATATGAATGTTTTTTGCCAAAATTAATTTTTCATACGGTTTTTTATCGCTGACTGTATTTTTTATACTACGTCGGTGGCATACAAGCATACGGCCTGCCTGATGTTAAAAAGTCTCCGTAGCCTATGTACGCCTGCAACTCCAGAGGAATTACATGCGCGTTGCTGACCCTAACACTCCGCACCCTCGTTGAGCTCTGGCAACCTTACTCACCGGCAGATAATTCGAATCGAGATAATCCTAATAAACCCAAACACAAATAGTTTGTTGTGTTATCACAGAGTTATTTTCGCCAAATACATACAATACAATTAAGTACATTGAAAACATCAGTAATTCTAAAGATCATTTATTTTGGCTAAAGGTTACAGACATACGGGTCTCCGCACTAGGCAAAGCCTGTACAATTATTTACAATTACTTTGAAACAAATGTTTGTGATAAGCACACAAATTATTGCGTTTACCAGGATTCGAATCCGGGATCTAGGGACTAGGCTAGGGAGCCGTGTTCTTACTAGTAAAATATGTATCAGACGGGCGTACCGCACCGCGACCTTGGTACGGTGTAAGCTGTTTCGAGTGTAAGGTGGTCTGCCGTACGTCCTAAGGTTGCAGCTATAAGTGAGAGCTAAATATATATATTCTTCTTTTCGTGTCGTGGCTCCACCCCTACTTCTATGCGATGGATGCCCAGTAGGCAGCGGTGTTGACAGCCCTGGCTGTCGCGTCCCTCAGATCCAGTTCCGAGCAGTGATGTGGGCATGCGGGGCACGCCAGTAGATGTGCCATGGTTTGAGTTGCCGTGTCGCAGGTACACTAAGTCGAAGGGCTACGGAGCAGTCCCCATCAGCCATGTTTTGCACATCGACCAACTTGGGACCTGTAAATATATATTTTGGGAAAATATATATTTTGACCGGACCATGGTCGCGGTCCGGTACGCCCGTCTGTAACGACTTTTAAACTCGTACGAACGTGTTCAATGTGTGACTGGCCTAAGCTCGATCGCTAATCTGCGATGTTCGAGGACTTTTTTCGTATTTCCCGTAGGAATCCTGTTTTGCGTTGTTTCTTTTGTTAGCCAGAAATAATGGATGTAATGCTATTTAAATTCAAGCAATGTAAGGTAATACAAGAAAAGAAAGATATACTATAAGTTAACCATTTATTGTTTGAAGTTATAATATTAAAAGTTTACAATAAATTCAAGTTTTTACAATACATTATAGTAACAAAAGTCACACAGGTACAATTCTTCAAAGCTTACTTATAAATAGTACAATAAAATTGTAGTTTATATGACTGGTACTACATAATAAGGTTTTAAATACGAGTTTAGGTTTATGAAACGAGCTAAAAGCGAGTTTCATTAAAAAAACAGCAGTTTTTAATGCCCAATTATGTACAGTTACATACACTGCTTTATCTTCACTTTTATTGCAATTCTCTATAGATGATGTGTTCAGGAACCGCATGATGTGTTACGGCCGCCATTGCAGAATTTGATCACACTGTTTACATTTCACATTTAATTTGAAATAAAATGTCATCCCGACTGACACTACAAACACAGAATAAGTAATAGTATTATCATACAGAACGGCCACGCACCGCCCCGCCCCGACTCGAATTACCTCGCCCCGCGAACGCAGATTGACGGCCGTTTGCCGGCCGCTCAGTAATATTTTTAAGCAACTTACTCACACTATGACGCATAACGCGTGTACAGAACAGACGTGCCGTTCACACATAGAAACGCAAGTGACTTTTGATGTACAGCGTGTCCGCCCTGTGCTACAAATAAGGTCAATCATATTCCCGTTCCTTTGATAGTCATTGTTTAATCGATATCGACTTTCTTATAACGCAATAATAAAATTTTCATTGATTTTGTCATTTTGTTTATCTTTATGCTGGCTGTAATTTGCGGTTTTTGAACGCACCATACAGGGTTTATGAATATGTTCGTAGACAAATATCATTAAAATAATATTTCGTACCTACATAAACTTTCACATTCCGCAAAACACTCAAATTCCGCCCTTAAAAGGACTACATACTGACCCAATTAAAAACAGACATAACGTTATACATTTCGCGAATAGACAAAACAAACTCCATATTCACTCACGCAACTCCTCTTGCCAAACTACCGATCCTTATTACTACGAAATACGGTAGCAAGTTGCGTGTTTTTGAGGATGTAAGAGTTTACCAACAGCATTAATTTCTTTTGCTTATTCGGAACGAATTTTGAATTTCGAATTCGACCGTTAATTTATGCATAATAACCGCGAGTTTCTATTATAACGGTAGGTACTTTGTTTGAATTACTAATAAAGATTTATATTTGGAACTCGAATGTTGCCATTTACGTTTTCACCGCGTTTTGTTTTTCAATTATCGTATTGTTTGGATAACGTTTGTAAGACGGGTCGGGATCGGGATTACTTAGGTGGGATTTGTCAGGAAATGAATGCTCAATAAAGTTAAAGAGGAGGTAAACTTCGTAATGGTGTCCCATTGACACCAGTGCCAAATTTATTTATGGTGTCCCATTGACACCATAAATAAATTTGGCACTCCCGATTTATACGAAAACGAAACCAAACATGGCCTAGTTAGACAACGTTGGGAACAAATCAATTTTTTTTTTAAGTAGACACTATTATATATAAATTATAAACTTAAATGGATGTTCATATATTATAGAAAAAGTGACGAAGCCCTCCAGTGGTGAAGAACGGATTCAAACCAGTGTCTTTAGCAATCCGGGCTAACGCCTTGAACCCCTGAAAAAAAAGCGTTTTAAGCGTGTAACTACGTACAATATTTAACACATTCTCTTTTCATCCGCTGCTCTTCTGACCTAAAAAACATGTAAAATATGATACACAATATTTGTAAAAGAAAAAACATATTTCCCGCACAATCCCTGATTGCAACACAAAGGATATTGTCACACAAACAAGCGCAGATATTGTTTTGAATATTTAAAAATTCAAGTGAATTTCCTACTGTGTAACGTACAAAGGCTATGGAGTGATTCGGATTTTTCAAGTCGCTTATACTGATTTGATATTTATAAAATAAAATATTGTTTATTTCAGGCTTTTAGCCCATAAGACCTATGCCTATGCCGGTCAGCTAAATATTGTCAGCGCGTGATGATAACTAGACATGAGTAAGCGCACGCGCTGATAAAGCTAAGATAAAATGATGAGCTTAAATTGGACTGGGCAGGACACGTCGGCCGTATGCCGGATCCGGATGATTTGTGGGCCAAAATAGCCACGTGTTGGGTCCCACAAATTGTAACGGCCCGGCCACGACATCGCGCGGCGGCGGCAGCGGCGAGCGGTGGCCATAGGTTGGAGCGAGACACAGCAATCAGACCTTTCGTTCCCACCTATGGCCGCCGCTCGCCGCCTCGCGATGTCGTGGCCGGGCCGTAAGGCGGCACGGTAGACCTCGTCGGAGATAAGTAAATGCCTAGATTTATCAGTAATCCATACTAATATTATAAATGCGAAAGTGTGTGTATGTTACCTCTTCACGCTTAAACCGCTGAACCGATTTAGTTGAAATTTGGTATAGAGATAGTTTGAGTCCTGGGGATGAACATAGGGTAGTATTTATCCCAGAAGTCATCCTTCAAGGGGGTGAGAAGGGGGGGGGGGGAAGTTTGTATGGGATAAAAAGCAGATTGGATAAAAAATAAGCTACCCAAATTACTAACTCCACCCAGACGAAGTCGCGGGCAAAAGCTAGTATACTATTTTAAGCACTAGTTAGTTAATATCAAATAAATTCGTCTTAATAAGTCTACCCGACAAACGTAATCATCTCAATTTATGTTAATGCCTTCATTGAAGAATACTTCACTGGCTCAGTGACCCAAAAAGGATCTTGGCCTCTGACACAAGAGAGCGTCACTCTGCCCTATCCTGCGCCACTTCAGGCCAGTTGGGTATTCCGAGGGCGGACAGGTCTTTTAGGGCTTCGTCACTCCAGCGGTATCTGGGACGCCCAGACGGACGCTTTCCGCCCGGGTGCCACACATATTACGCTCTCCCACGATCCTCAGCACGATCCTCTCCCATCCTCCCCAGGTGACCAAGCCAGCGGAGTCGTGTGGCTTTGATCTCGCCAATTACATTGAAGAATAAAGAAATTTAATTGAAATTAAAGCATTGAGACTATCTATTAGATAAATCAAATAAATTAGAGTTTTGAATGATTCACGGTTAGTTTCACTAGACTTATATTGACCGGGATATAGACCGTGATTACCTTTTGTATTATTTGTGAGCTCCCGATATTTCGACGCAGTTACATGCATCATGTTCACGGGTGACTGAAGATAGCGGGTGGGTGTCAAAGTTGTGTAGACAGCGCTCTGTCTACCCTCATTCTTGCGCGTCGGCTGCGTTCACTTTCAACGTTACCAACGGTTACCAATATCGGGAGCTCACAAATAATACAAAAGGTAATCACGGTCTATATCCCGGTCAATATAAGTCTAGTGAAATCAAATAAATTATTAAATATTAAATCAAGAACAGAATTTTAAGCCTGAACGCCGCACGCCGCTCTTCTGCACCAAATTTTCATTGCTTGCCGCGCTCTCAAATTATGGAGCGAAAATAAAGAGTGACCAAAAAGAGTATTTTATACAACTTTCCCATTTGTGGTATTTTCTATAAAGAGGGACCTTATTGTCGATGGCGCTTACGCCATTATCAACGATGCTCCGATATAAATACAATGCCGCGCGACGCTGTGCGGCGTAAGCACCATCGAAAATAAGGTCCCTTTTTATAGAAAATGCCCCATTTGTGTTTTTGTTAATGCTTTCTTTGATATATTTTTTTTTATATCACAGCTAGTACCATAAATAGGTAATAAATACTGAATTCTTTGTGATTTTTGATCAAAATAAATTATTTTTAGGGTTCCGTTCCGTACCCAAAGGGTAAAGACGGGACCCTATTACTGAGACTCCGCTGTCTGTCTGCCTGTCTGTCTGCCTGTCTGTCTGTCCGTCTGTCACCAGGCTATATTTCATGAACCGTGATAGCTAGACAGCTGAAATTTTCACAGATGATGTATTTCGCTTGTCGCTATAACAACAAATACTAAAGACAGAATAAAATAAATATTTAAGTGGGGCTCGCATACAACAAACGTGATTTTTTTGCCGTTTTTGAGCGTAATGGTACGGAATCCTTCGTGCGCGAGTCCGACTCGCACTTGGCCGGTGTTTAATGACTTTGTCTATGAATAATCTCTATGTTGTCGAGATTAATCTCGATCTCGAATGTCTGACGGTCGAGAATGACGAGATCTCGAAACACCCAATCCCGATTCAGATTTTTCGACCGAGATCTCGAATCGCCAATGTTGGTTAGAGATTTCATTCCCTAGCTTCAAACCACCTGTAAACCCTCTACTGCTTGTATTACTTATTCTGTCCTAAGAGATAAACACCCTATAAAAACAATAACTGTCAAACGAAACTATTTCCCCTGACATTTTTCACCGAAACCTTTTTTTAGAAAAATACCTTTTTCCCTCATTCGTTTCAATCGGACCTAATGACTCAGAATAATACGAGTAGTCCTTTGTGTCAACCAGATTAGGGGAGGTTGGGCCAAACAGCTTTTAAGGGAAAGATGGATCTTAAGTAATTACGCTTTGAAGAAGCTCTTCCATTATCGGCGCTCGATATTGGACATAGACATATACGTGGTACCCTCGTTATAACGGCGAGGTGCATGTGTAAATAAACATATAAATATATGTAAATAAATAAATATAAGTAAGCTCAATAAGGCTTGTGTTTATGGGTACTAGACGACGATATTTATAATATTATAGTTATACAGGGTGGCTAAAAAATAAGTGCATTCCCGTTACCAGGTTTTGGGATTATACTGAGCAACTTTTACTATGGGACCATAAGCGCGAAATCGCGAAAAAAATAATACCTACCATACAAAATTTTAGTTTAGTTTAGTTTATTCATTAACCATAACGTAATATGGTCATTACATGGTAAGTCAACATTTCATGCAATATTATACTTATAGAGAGAGCATTATGGATTTACACAAGGTAAATACGCTTAATAATAATTGAAATCTAAGATTTACAGTTTGCGTCAATTAAAATATGTTTTAATGATAAATATTTAGTAATCGAATAGAAGGCATGGTTTTGGAAAAATGTCTTGACTGTGTTTTTAAATAAATTAAAAGGTAAATCCGTGACATCTGTGGGCAGTTTATTAAAAAACTTTATTTAAAAAAAAACCCTGTTTTTGACACTTTTTTTAATCTTAGTGATGGAAGTATTAGTTTGCTATTGTTCCTTGTAGTATAATTGTGGCAATCCGAACGCTTAAGTAGAGTGCTTGCTTTCTTGTGAATTTCTAACACAGAGTTGTATATAAACAATGATATGACCGTCATCAGTTCAAGCTTAACAAAGTAGGACCTCGCAGATGTCCTCCAATTTACCCCGCATATTATTCTAATCGAGCGTTTTTGTAGAATCAATACCCGGTTTACTACTGCATTTCCCCAGATGGTAATCGCATAAGTCTATTTCCAATTAGATACCATTTTTCACGAGAGATTGCATGTAGTGGAGATGATAATATTAAGATGGATGTGTGGCGTGACGAGAATGGATAGGATAAGGAATGAGTATAAGAGAAAGCCTGAAAATTGCACCCATAACAGAAAAAGTAAGGTGAAATCGCCTAGCGTGGTACGGGCATGTGATGCGGATGAAAATCATGTGACGAGAAAAGTATTACGAATGAATGGAGGTACGAGGAGAGGAAAACCGAGGAAAAGATGGCTGGACTGTGTGAGAGTTGATATGAAACCAACGCAAGTGAATGATGAGATGACGGACGACAGAGAGGTATAGAAGAAAAAGACATGCTGCGCCGGCGGCTCTACGCCTACTCTCTACGTCTACGTATGTTAGGTTGGTAATAACAGCACTAGTTTAGTTTAACATTTAGTGTTATCTGTGGCAACTCTCTCTTCCACCCAAGATGGCGTCGTTGTACAAGTGTCTGGATTGTGCTCCACAAATATTTAATTAGAATACATTATATAAAGTGCAGTTCGTCTTTCTTTCATCACCATTATAACACGATACTGGTACTAGTTTCTGTTGCAAGATTGAAATAAGTACAAATAAGTTAGGAGTAGGTACCTAGAAGTTAAACGCATTCAAGGATGGCCAATGATATCGGTGGGTGAATAGGTATGACGTCTAATAATATATATGTCTGTGACTTTGACATTGGGTATATCGAGCACATTGAGTAATTAATTATTATAGGTAACTGACGAAAAAAGATTGAGGAAATTTTTTCATGGCTTTATTGAGATTTGCTTGTGAATGGATGAAACAAAATTTCCTTTTCTGTTTACAATATTTGTATTTTATTGATTTCTTATTGCATTCTTATGTGTCCAACTCAAGTCTTATAGTTTAAAAGTAGTGTCTTTACTGGGTCCGGTACTGGGTGACTCTTGCAAATTTTTTTTTACAAAAGTTTACTTTTTGTTTTTGAATTAGTTTATGTATAAGTAGAAGTTGCATTTGTGTTATTTTATTTTGATTCTAAAGTTTGTTGACTAAATTAATTCATAAATTAGGTGTCCGCCACTGGAGGACTTCCCCCTAAGCTTGACTGTATAATAATGAGGGGCCTCATGTGCAAATGTGCCTTGTTTATGCATGCTTCCTATGAATGAGCCAGGAATAAAGGTTAATAATAGCTTCCCGGGCGATACATTTGACATAGGCACTAGTTTTTACTACTTAAATAACTATCAAATAAAAAAAATATAAAAAAAACCTAACGCTATATGCCAAAAAAATCAATTGTATGCTAAAAATGGATTACACCATTGTTTAAAGAACTCCCTATTTACGAAAAAGTCCCTATTTAAATAAATAAATAAATAAAACTTACAAGTGTTATATCACATTTACAATCGGATCGCTCGCAAATTTATTTTGTTACCTTTATGTACCGACGTTTCGACACAGGTTTCACTGGTCCTGGTCGCGGCTAACTCTCACTTACCCTCTTGACTGGACTCCTCTTGGGTGGACTTTTCGTCGGGTAGTCACACAAATCTCTGTTTTGCTGGGCCGTCAGTTAGCCGCGACCACGACCAGTGAAACCTGTGTCGAAACGTCGGTAAATAAAGGTAACAAAATAAATTCCCGGTAGACCCGATTGTAAATGTAATTTAATATGTGTTCAAAAGGCGAGTTTTAAATGTTATACTTACAAGTGTAGTTTAGGCCTAGGATTAGTTTAAATATTGTGAGCCAACGTTTTTCTTGCAATGTCCAAATCAATTGATCGTTGGCGATCTTCCGACGCATTCAACAACTTGATCACCATTCAAGAACCTTTCCACCCCAGCAGCTAACACTAATCGAAATTGCTTCACAAACAAAGCATACAAATACAGAGATAAGTCATTAATACAGACATCCAATCTTCATACAAGGTCGCGATCCTCATTACTGTTATAAATGGCATCAATTTGTGCTGTCTCGGTTTAATGTTGAATATAGCTTTGATTAAGTTGACAACAACGCTATTAAGTATAAGTGAACTAAGTTTCTGTCTGTGATGTTAGTCCCCGGCAAGCTCGGCCGAATTGCACCTTCCCATACAAACGTAGTTCCGCTCTCATTTTAAAACTACGGGTTAGATTGTAATTCAACTTTGCACATACAATGACATGAAGTATCTAGGTCTGAAATTAGTTAGAAATGTCTTCGTCACGAACAAATAACACAGCTTGTAGTTTTGACGCCAGCGCGCCCTGCCTTGTTCAATATCCTTTAATTTTTCTGCATGCGATCGGCGCACGCGTATATTTATTATGACCAGTCTCTATTAATTCTTCGTCTCTGACCAATACAAACAAGAAACAATACATATACAGATAAGAATCTGATACTGAAGCCAATAAAGTTTAATTAAAGATAAAGTACGGTTCGGACCCTTCTTGAAAAAAATATATTGTTTCTTTAGCTATTTTTATTTTATAATGAGTTTCGTGTGATGAGAAGTACCTAGTATTTTAATCTTGATAAAGGGACTTTCCACTAGAATGTACGAAATGCTTGTGCATTGTGCTTGAACATAAGTTTTTGGCAATTTTTTTGAATTTCGGTACAAGCTTTTATCGCTGACTGTACTTTTCTTTCCACAGGTAACTAATACTCATAGAAACAATTCTAACAAACTCAAACACAATTAGTTTGCGGTATTTTATCACAGTTCCCATGGCCACCTCCTGTCTCCATCATCAGATCAGCTCCATATTGTCATCATAATATTGCATTGTCGTCCGATGTACATATGTTTCTCGGGGGAGCCTCACCCCTAGGGAACGCGTCCCCAGGTGGCGGATAGGGGAAAGCTCGGCAGATATGCAGGGTAGGGGGGAAATAAAATACCCCCCGCGGACCAACAGGCCGGAGAAGGACACTCCGTCAATAAACCCCACCAAGAGGCTGCTTCGAGGTAATTGAAGAGAAGGCTAGAGGTGCGCTGAACCCCTAACGGCTGTGAAGGCGAAGATGGCGGAACATCGAATCGGCGGAACAGGCGGAAGGGCACAACCCCAGCATTGAGCTACCCTTACATAATGAGGTCTACAGGTCATGCTGGAGCTACGTTACTGGGCAGGGTGACGTAGTAGATTTGGTGGCGGAAGAGACTCCTAGTAGTCCAACGGCAGCGATCACAGTCCTCCACGAGGATCACTGTCTTGGCGTCAGGCGGCAGCCGGCCGTAAAACGACATAGCCAACCACTTATTTCTTGTCCAAATATGAAAGTACACAATAAGAAGTCTATGATAAATGCTAGGGCGTCCCCCGGAAGCGACGGTCGAAGAAACGAGCGCTCATCGATGCGAATGGCCACTTGGAACGTCGGATCTATGACGGGCAGAAGTGCCGAACTGACAGAAGTCTTAAAAAGACGGCAAATCGATGTGTGTTGTGTACAAGAGACCAAGTGGAAGGGGTCAAACTCAAGAAACATCGGCAATGGCTACAAACTTATTTACCACGGAACATCTACCACCAGGAACGGCGTCGGCATTATAGTCTCAGAATACTGGACTAAGCGCATAGTGAAAGTAACTAGACAAAGTGACCGACTTATACAAGTGAAACTAGCTCTGGATAGACAGCCCTGCTTCAACGTGATATCTGCGTATGCTCCACAGTCAGGCACCCGTGAGACAGAGAAAGAGATCTTCTGGGAAGACTTAAGTGGCCTTCTATCAGACATCCCGAGTGATGAAACTATCCATCTTGGCGGTGACCTAAATGGCCACGTAGGATCGTCAAATAGAAATGCGGAAAGATGTCATGGTGGGTTTGGGTACGGCACCCGAAACAGTGATGGGGAGACCATAATAGAAATGGCGTCGAGGTTTGACCTTGCTATAATTAACACCTTTTTCAAAAAGAAAGACGATCATCTAGTAACATACCGAAGTGGTGGAAACTCGACGCAGATTGATTATACCCTCGCAAGACGTATACACTTAGGTAGATACAGGGACTGTAAGGTCATACCGGGGGAGCCACTGACAACCCAGCATAGGATACTGGTCACCACTTATAAACTCCCCAAGCCTATAAAACAAAATCAATACCAGGTTCCAAAAATAAAGTGGAGATCACTATCAGAACCGGTAGGACAAACTTTCACCCAGGAACTAAAGGGTGCATGCATGGATAGAAAAGACGCAGATTCAACCGCCGCAGAAATGTGGAATCATTTTGAGATCGCATGTAGAAATGCTGCGGAAAAACATCTAGGACGCACAAAGGCAGAAAAAGGTCCGTTTAAAGAAACAGCTTGGTGGAACACAGAGGTGAAAAACGCTATCTCCAAAAAGAAAGAGGCTTTTAAAACCTGGCAGTCCACAAACGAAGAGGCACACCGTTTGTTATACAATGACCTCAAACAGCAAGCTAAACGAATAGTGGCTATATCCAAAGCCAAATCCTACCAAGCATTGTATGACCAATTGGAAAACGCCAACAGCCAAGTAGACATTTATAAACTGGCGAAATCGCGTCACAACAGCACCAAAGACATAACAACGGTCAAATACATAAATGAAGCATCCGGCAAACTTCTAACTCAGGATGGGGATATTCGGGATAGATGGTTACACTACTACCAAGACCTGTTAAATGTATCGCACCCGAGAAACTCAAACACGTCTCAACCAAATCCAGTTTATGGCCCGCTTCCAGCGATAACACCCATGGAACTTAAAAAAGCTTTAGGCCAAATGAAAAATAACAAAGCGACAGGACCAGATGAAATCCCGGCAGAAGTCTGGAAGCACTTAGGCGAAGAGGGTATGCTCTGGCTATATGAAATGCTTAACAAACTTATACAAGGTCAACCAATACCTGAAAGCTGGAGAAACAGTCTTCTTATTCCATTTTACAAAGGGAAGGGAGATGTGAGAGACTGTGGTAACTACCGCGCTATCAAACTTACGTCCCACTCTCTAAAAATCTGGGAAAGAGTCTTGGGTAACAGATTAAACCAACTAATATCATTAACTCCAAATCAATGTGGCTTTGTAACTGAAAAAGGAACGTCGGATGCTATACAAACTATACGCATATTACTAGAAAAGACAAAAACCAACAAAAAGAACTTACACATGGTCTTCATTGATTTGGAAAAAGCCTTCGACCATGTCCCTCGTGACCTTATCTGGGAGGCTCTTCGAAGTCAGCTGGTGCCGGAAAGCTACATCTCGTTAATAAAAGATATGTACACCGATGTGAAGACGCAAGTTGTGAGCCCAGCAGGTAAAAGTGATAGTTTCTCCATAACAGCCGGCGTCCACCAAGGCTCTACACTCAGCCCGTTGCTTTTCAATGTAGCAATTGACCACCTCACGAAAAGTTGCCAAAAACCCCTACCTTGGAACATCCTTTACGCAGACGATGTTGCACTCATCTCAGAGGACATAGACGACCTCCAACACACATTTAACACCTGGATAGATGCACTTGAAAAAAATGGGCTCAAGATTAGCAGAAAGAAAACTGAGCATATGTCGTGTGTGTTTGATGGCATTTCCGACGCCAACAACTTTGAGATCTACATCGGTGCAACAAGAATTCCTACTGTGTGCCAGTTCAAATACTTGGGATCTATTATCAGTAACGATGGCAAGATCGATAAGGATGTCACACATAGGACCACAGTAGGTTGGCAAAAATGGAGAGAACTGACTGGCGTAATATGCGATAAGAAAATGCCAATAAAAGTTAAAGGGAAAATCTATAAAAGTGCAATAAGACCCGCTCTTTTGTACGGCTCGGAATGTTGGGCAACATGCAAACAACACATAAACAAAATGCATGTCACAGAAATGCGCATGTTGCGTTGGTCGGGAGGAGTCACACTGTTGGATAAAATCCGCAACGACTATATACGAGGAAGTTTTAAAGTCGCACCTATATTCGAGAAACTTAAAGAAAATCGTCTCCGGTGGTACGGGCATATCCTACGTCGCCCGGAAGATCATATGGTCAAGTTAGCCTTAAATTTGCCGACACAAAGGAGAGGAAGTGGAAAACCACCTGCCACTTGGCTGACGACAGTCGAAAAAGACATGAAAGATGTTAATACAGACGCTGAAATAGCCAAAAACCGTGTGTTATGGAAGAAAAGGACAAGAAAGGCCGACCCCAAGTAAATGGGAAAAAGGTCAAGGAGGAAGAAGAAGTCCGATGTACATATGTGTGCAAAATTTCAGCTCTATATATAAAAACCGGCCAAGTGCGAGTCGGGCTCGCGCACAATAGGGTTCCGTGCAATTACGCAAAAAACGGCAAAAAATCACGTTTGTTGTATGGGAGCCTCACTTAAATATTTATTTTATTCTGTTTTTGATATATGTTGTTATAGCGGCAAGAGAACATCATTTGTGTAAATTTCAACTGCATTTAGCTGTCACGGTTCATGAGATACAGCCTGTTGACAGACGGATAGACAGACAGACAGCGGAGTTTTAGTAATAGGGTCCCGTTTTTACCCTTTGGGTACGGAACCCTAAAAAATGCATACAAAAATCACTTAATCTATCATTATTCTATGATTTTTGATGATTTCATTATTATAAGGTGACGCTCGAATGTCGACTGCAGCTGAATTACTGCTACGGCGCTGTTGTTTCCGCCGCTGTATCTATTTTTTTTTTTTGAACCTGACTTGGGCTCTATTGCACTAGGGCAATTAGAGCGGTAGGACTGTGTGGGGAGATCACGGGGGGATGGTGGCCTGGGGAAAATCCAGGACCCTTCCGCATCACACGAGACGGTTTTGCTACGCTGCCGGAATACTCCTAAAGAGTTTTCGCTCCAGCGCAGATCGGTTGAGTGGTCTCAACCTGATCTGAGGGTGTACAGGGAATCGAGCTAATGGGAGTTTTGTCGCTGGTTCGCTACAACCTAGCCTAGCCTAGACTCCAGCAAGAAACTCAGCTAGGCCCGACGACTGTCGGAGTGGTGCTGACCGGTACGCGGCGGTATCGGGTTGATAATGGACTTGGTAAAATGAGTGACGGAATGAACGCCATAATCGCGGCAGTCGCGGCGGGGAAAGTTAATCCTTCACCGACGTGTCGGAGCAGTAGTGCAGCTGCGGTCGGGAAAACGGAAAAATCACCATATTACGTGCAGTCGATATCGTCATTCATTTTACTATGGAAATTGACAATAACACCGACGCGTTCAGGCCGCTGCAGTAGTGTCGGAGCAGTAACGCAGCTGCGGTTGCAAATGAACTGTCACCTTAATTCAGCTCTCGATCTGCTTGACAGTTAATCAATCAACAGATAAAACATTTCAGCTCAAACAAAAACGATTAAAAGTCTCGTATGACAAAACGATCGGCCTCAGGCCTGCAGAAAGTTTTTTTATAAAACAGTCATTTTTGATCAGGAACAACAAACAATATGTACAAATAGAAATCAAAATGTCACCTTTTAGAATATCTGTATACTATGGACGGTATACACTATACACTCCATAATGCAGACCATAGACATAGTATATACAAGTAGTTATAGACGCGCCACCGAGCAACTGTGGGGAAAGAGAAAGAATATTCATATAAAATTTGGGCAGCATAGGATTTTTTCTCTTTCACTCTTATACATTTTGGTATTTCGCCATCGCCTCCTACCTATGATGCCACCCACAAAGCATAGAACTATTTTCTCTTTTCTCTTATAGAAATCGCAATAAGACTATCTTTCTCTATCAAAGAGTGTCAGGCCCTTGACGCAGATGTTAGCGAATATGTCAGTTTGACACTGATAAGGCGGTCGTGGTAAGTGTCCTTGAAAAAGTGACAGGTTTTTAGCCGTATTGGCCGTATTGCCTATGGATGGTATAGAAAGGATGCCAATCTCTTATGGCAGAATTGTTGCAAAAGTGACCGCTTTCAGCTTTAAATAATAGTTCCTAATCTCTCCGGTGGCGCTAGTTAGGCTCTGGGACATGAGTATAACATGAACCATATATGGCAACAAATAACCCGACCAAATTACGTAGGTTGTTTTTGGTAGTATTTCGGTGTATGGTGGCGCCGCCTAATTACTGTTTTTTGATGGACACTTTTCATACATAGAGATTTGGCTTCTTTATATAGTCTCCATGGTATTGCCGCTATCGCACTGTCAATATACTGTCGCGCGAATTTCGTGCACGGCTGAGGAATGTTAGGAATGTTGGGCGTCATGACAGAGTGGTGTCATTTTGTACGTACGGGCGCGGCGCACACCCCCCTCCCCCCCACATCCTTGACCTTCTAATGCACGGCATTGGCGCGCGGACAGTGCCATTGTAAGTGACATTGAAGCAGGAACAAGACCCTAGGCATCCTCTCCACGGCCACAAGCTACCACCATCTCGTCTAAAGAGCCGTAGGAGCTTTATGCGGTGTACTGCAGCGATCCGGATTCCACCATCCCAGAAGCGACTTGCCCAATGGAAGAGTTCCCGCGCCCCTCCTAATGACTACGTCCGCCCCGCTGAAGCGCTTCCCCGCTGGGCATAAGCAGCCGTGGCCGATCTGGAAAGCCTTAAACAGACTGCGTTCCCAGGTCGGTCGTAGCAAAGAGAACATGCTGAAGTGGGGCGCTCTAAGCGGCTCAGACGCCCAATGTCCATGTGGGACGACTCCCCAAACAATGGAACACATGTTATCTTGCCCAGCGTGCCCGCATTCCTGCTCTGAGCAGGATCTCCGTGATGCGACGGACAGGGCGATAAATGTCGCTGCCTTTTGGTCCCGCACTCTTACTCTTACTGTGCGCGTGCTACCAGCGCGCCTCACCTTTCACGTGCTATCTGCGCGCCTTACCGTGCGCGTGCTCCTGCCTTGCGCGTGCTACTAGCGCGACTACAATCGTATTTATTCTTTTTGTAAATAAACCATTTGTTAGCGTGTCATATTGAGACAAAAGCCGATAAATAAAGAACCTACCCCTGTTATATCTATCCTTTCCTTTCTACCTCCTCACTCCCTGCTCCGTTACCCACTCCTCCAATATACGTGGAGGAGGGCATAACGTCACACTATGTCCAAAAGAGAGGTATGGGCACTGCGAATGATATCTCGCTTTGTGGTAGGGCACAGGACAGCGGATGTCATTCCAGATCTAGAGCAGAGCCCAACTGGGAAGTACCTCCACCTTACAGAAAACCGCAGCCAAATAACACTAGACCCTACTCATAGTGTTGTGTTCCTGCCGGTGAGTAAGGTTGCCAGAGCTCAACAAGGGAGAGGAGTGTTAGGGTCGGCAACGCGCATGTAACTCCTCTGGAGTTTTAGGCGTACATAGGCTACGGAGACTGCTTAACATCAGGCGGGCCGTATGCTTGTTTGCCACCGACGTAGTACAAAAAAAAACAATGAATGTAGCTTTAAGAAGACCTTGTAATATTTGTGTTATTGTGTCTAATTAATTTTACATAGGTTACATTTTTGGTTGTAAATGTAAATGCTATAATTTGTAAATATTGGGTACATTGGTATTGTAATTTCATTATGTAAATATGTAATAATTTTGACTTGTAAAACAAAAAAAAATACCAGTGAATAAATAAATCAATCAATTGTTTTTGCTGCCCGGGACTTTGCTGGAAAGAACGCAAAGCTCTTTATCAATAAAGCCGTAATTAATTAATCTCCTTACAGAAATAAATCCTTATCTCATAATCAACGGTCCTTTCTGATCCACAGATCACTAAACTAGATTGCACATAAACTGAAATAAATAGCCATCCAAATACACATAATATATGCGTGTGAGCGCGTGTGGCAATTAATCATTCCACATAACAATAAAATCATTAAAAAAATACACAAACAAAACGGAGTCCTAGAAACAACACATTACCAACAATTAACAAGTAAATTCAATTGCTTAGATCAATTGTAATAATAAAAAGAAATGTCAAAAAAATACTTAAATTTATTACGTATTAAACTTCGCTGCCTCAATGTTACAGGGTTCTATGTTACATTTTCAAGATAGTTGAAATTCGACTTGTCACTATGGTAAAGTTCAAATTTCAGTTCGATAAAAGTAAAACATAGAACCCTGTATAGTACTGGAGTATAGTTAAGTGGATTTACGGTACTCACGTCGTTAGTATCTATAGTCTGTATCTTTAGGTAGTTAAATAAATGTAAACAATGTTTTAAATTGGCAGTAAAAAGAACAAACAAAAACTATACTCATCCTTTTCTTTTGGGTGCTAGTACTAGTGTAAGACAAAGATAGTATGATTATCTTTGTCTATATTTGAATTGAGACAGTCCTTTGACAAACTATATTGATAAATCAAATCATCCCGATATATTCCTATTAACAAAATAGCATGATTGTAGCAGCTTCGTTGTTAAGCTGATTAAGTAAATCGTAGCAAAACTTCTGTAAGTTTCACATCGAGTTAAATTAATTGACTTGAAGAGTTTTCTTGCCCAATAAAATACCTAATTGGGGTTTGTTTACATTCTTTTAAATACCTAAAGATACAGACTATAAATGTTTTACAAAACGGAGTCTATATTAAATAGTCTGTGTCTTAATCCAGTGGGAGTGAACTGAAGCATTTTGAACTGAAATTCAATTAAAAAATACTGAACACTCGTCTCGATTAGTTCTTAGATCATCGAGCCCCCTCTTTACTTACTTGAGTTTTTAATTACGATTAGCAGATATTAAGCTCAATTATCAGTTTATTTTTTTGTATTTGCGGCCTGATTCGAATTTTAAGACACGTCAAAAATTTGCTAAAGATACGACATAGATAAAATATCGGCGGCTGAGAATACGTTTGTGCCATATCCATTTTTGAGAAAAATCTTTTTTTAATGATTCCTAAACTAACAAAAAATATGTTATAATTGTCACTAATCGGTTTTTGAAACAACTTATTTTTCCAAAATGTTGTGCCATATCCGCGTTTTACTATAGGATAATTATCTCTGTTAATAGAAAATTATCACAAAAGTGTGACATTGGTGACATATTCCAAAGTTTTGTGTCATGTCATACATTTGTACGTTTAATATTTACTCATCAAAACGAATATGGCAATAGTAAAAACACTATATTCAAAATATTTGTATGGTACTATAAATAGTAAGCATATGCGTGTATTTTGTTTTTCTTTTCTAACGACCCAAAATTACGTTGACAAAAATGTTTATTGCAAAGTTTTGCGTTTGTGTATCAAAGCGAAAAAAACTTTTTTTTTTTAATTATACATTTTGTTTTAAGAAATCTAAATAGAATATTATTAAACTGTAT
Source organism: Cydia strobilella (assembly GCF_947568885.1). Classification (NCBI taxonomy): domain Eukaryota; kingdom Metazoa; phylum Arthropoda; class Insecta; order Lepidoptera; family Tortricidae; genus Cydia; species Cydia strobilella. The sequence continues at coordinate 1,275,134 of NC_086045.1, forward strand.
CTACGCCGCGCGCCCATACCTAAAATAACCCAAAATAATGTTCAGCATTGAGGATAAAAGTATTAATAAAGCTACAATTCCCGATGGCAGAGTGGAGTTGAATGGCAGACACCGGTTTTTGGGTATTTTTTTTGTCTATAACTTTTGTTTTTTTCGTTATTGTTAAGTGTAAGTATATAGTGTATGTCTGTGTATCTAGTTCCGATCACAATGCTATCCTACAACTACTGTCGGACCTCCTAGGAATTGTCTTAGGATGTAGGCTATATGTACTTTTCTTTCCTCGAGGCGAAGGGTGTGTCAAAAAAAAAAACGTAGGCACGCCCCAAATGCCGGTTGGGAAATCAATTTCCCGGAGATGGGGCTTAGCAGCCGGCCGCTGCGAGGTCACGGTAGTGTGCACTTGGTGTTCCCGTGTATCTGTTTTTTTCCCCAATAAAGAAAAAAAACGAATACATTTTTCTATACATCATTCCGAATGATGTATCACACGGATTTTTAGGAGTAGTATCTCAATTTTTCACCATTTTGAACTTGTCAAATAGACTAAAGCATCTAATAACTTCTATTCCAAATCAAGGTAGGTCAGGACTTATATGTTGACCTTTCAAATACTCGAGACAACAAGTCGGGAACAAAGTTGGCTGACAGCTGACTAATGAGGCCATTAAATCACGTTTACAAACGGGTCTATCGCGAATTACTTACTATTATTATCCTCGAGTTGTGCGAGAAGCGATTGAAATCAAGAAGCACCCCAGAAATTTTAATAGGGAAGATGGTTTTAACTTATCGGCAACTTGGGGACCAGTGATCCAGAAGTTAAAGCCAAGGGATCTATCTGCGGATGTGTGCGCGGATGTTGTGAGTGTTGCGTGTTGGACTATTGACAATAATTAACATTTATGTGTAGTCGGTGGTTTGAAAATGGGATCTCTACCTCAAACTTTAAATGCACTTTTCGTGGGGTAGTCACACAAATCTCTGTTTTGACATTTTGCTGGGACGTCAGTTAGCCGCGACCACGACCAGTGAAACCTGTGTCGAAACGTCGGTAAATAAAGGTAACAAAATAAATTCGCGATAGACCCGTTTGTAAATGTGATTTAATATGTGTTCAAACTGCGAAAGTTTTAAATCTTATAATGAGGCCATTCTTTATACACAGGCTCGGAATGCTGTCAAAAGTTTTTTGTCGCAAAACTTTTGGTAAGTAATATGCATTTAATAGTACATTGTTGCCTAGGGATAGAAAGATAATGCCTGTTTCCAACGAGGTATACATATTGCTTTTCTCGAACATGTAAGGAAATACTGAAATATATAGAAATGTATATAGTAGTAGTTGTTGTGCTTTATTTTTCAAAATTTTAGACCCTGTTTCGGAGATAAAAGGGGGAATAGTCATTTTATGCATATTTTCTTGAATAACTTCTAGCTTATCCTAAAATGATAAAAAAAAATTGAGATTCTTACAATACGCCTATATGACACGATATAGTTTGCAAAACTTTATTTTTTAATTTTCTCATTTACCCCCAAATGGCCCCATTGTTTTTATTGTAGACGTTACATGGCCGTCTTTGGGTCACAGACTTACATATGTGTGCCAAATTTCAACTTAATTGGTCCAGTAGTTTCGGAGCAAAGAGGCTGTGAGAGACGGAAAGACGGACGGACGGATAAGGATTCCGTTTTTTTTTCGTTTTGAGGTACGGAACCCTAAAAAGACAAATGCCAATAACCCAGGAAGGTGCCGTTATGTACATTAAATGGGGGCCTAGCAAAGATGACAAACGTACGTAGTGTCATCTTGACTAGGCCCCCAGTTCTACTATCAAGAGAAGAATAGCCACGGATCGTTAACGGCGTGTAATTGTCTTAACTCATTTAAACCGGGACTCGATCCTGAGACGAGCCCACTGGAAGTCACGAGAGACGATGGTCGAAGACTATCTTCCACTAGATAGCACATGTTGAAAAAATTACAAATTATCGTTGCAGTTACCAAAGCTAATATGTGGTCGATTTTTGATTTATCTAGCAACAAACCATATAGTTATTAATTAATTTAATATAATCACGCAAATCAGATTTAGTACGTGCAACGGTCAAATGTCAAAAAAGTAATGTGTTATGTAACCGCTAGGAAGGCGCCACTGTACATAAATAGCGAGTTAGTCGATTTGCGCCAACTTGACTGCTTATACTAATAATTCATCTTTATTTATAAAACAAACAACCAAACATAGTCAATATTTGAACACTGGACCCTACTCATAGTGTTGTGTTCTTGCCGATGAGTAAGGTTGTCAGAGCTCAACAAGGGTGCGGAGTGTTAGGGTTGGCAACACGCATTTAACACCTTTGGAGTTGCACGCGTCCATAGACTCACCATCAGGCGGGCCGTATGCTTGTTTGCCACCGACCTAGTAGGGGAAAAAAAAGGTTTCTGGAGGTGAGTGGAGGTGGTCACTCAGTGTCATGGGGCCAAACTTATATAATGAAACACCAAACGAGATACAAGACTCAAAAACAGATGCAATATTTAAAAACAAACTTAAACTGTTACTTTTAGATAAAGCTTATTACAGCATAGATGAATTCGCAAGTATACGGTAGGATCATTGACCCAAGGCCGGTACCTATATGACAATAGCAACAATGTTATTATTATCTCCTTCTGTGGTCGCTCCCTCATAACTGAGGATCGTGATTATAAGTAGATCTGAATGTTATTATTATAAATTGTATATTAAAATGTAAATAGTAATTAAGTAATGAAATGACGTGTAATTGTATATGTTTCTCTTACCAATAAAGTACTGTATCACTGAGGTTGTAGAAGACCTTTAACAATCAGTGATTGTAAAAGGTTCGTTACAAGACACATCTTAATATATGAAAAGTAGCAGCTGACGGGTTACCTTGCTTAGTTTAGAACAAAATAAATGTCCCTAAGAACGAGTTGCTCGCAGTAATTATTTTTATCAGGGTAAGTGAAGTAAAAATTCTGAGGAACCCCCACCTAGACCTTCCAGTTAATCTCTCACGGATTTAATGTTTATCCCTTGTGTGCCAAGAAGCGTTACAAGTCCTAAATGCGATGTTTAGATAGAGGTGATCTACGAGTGAAATAAACCGAAAACGAGAGCATTGGAATGAAAAATTAATGGGAGTCAAGTTGGCAGTCAAGGGGGCTGCCAAGTTGATGATTTGATTTGATTTAGGATTGCAATTTTGATGGGATCGTTTATTTCATTTTTAAATTGTTTTAAATGGGACAAAAGATACGGTGAGCCGCGTGAAACTTTCGATGGAAGTTATGGTCAATATACTTACGCAGCGTCTTACGTAAGCGAACAACTCGCGAGTTGTCGACGCGACGCGGCGCGGCGCGGCGGGCCCACGGCGTTCGCGTTCGCAACGAGATCGCCCACGTAGGACACTTCTATAGGTATGTGGTATCAAAGGATTGATTCACCTTGCGCCGCATCGCTTCGCTTCGCGTTCGTGTGTTGTTCGCCTACGTAGTACGCTGCGTTACACGCCCGATCACGTTCGAAAATTCCAATCAGTGATAGTATGTACGTAATTTCAATCATTGTTACCAGTGATAAACAAGTGTTATTTGCATTGCATGAAACCACGAGTGTGATTTCGATTACAAGCTATTTCAGCTAGTAGATACCGCACTATTTATTTATTTGAAACTTTATTGCACAGTAAAAAATATACAGTGACAAAAGGCGGACTTAATGCTACATGGCATTCTCTACCAGTCAACCTTTAGGCCAAACAGAGAAGCATAGTTGGTGCGGGGTATGTAAAGAACACTAAAACTAGATGCTTTTAATTAATGAGCACAAATACAACAATAAATATATATATATATATATATATACCTGCTACTACTTTAATAACTGGACGATAAAGACACTGTTCAGATTCAAACTACTACCTATACTACACTACTACTGCTACTATACATATATACTACTATACACTATTACTACTACACACTATTACTACACACACCCACACATACTACACACACACACACTACACACATTTTTATACACTATTATTACTGTATTACTATTACTGTTGCAGTAATGCGGCGCGATATCACTGCCGGCTGTACTGCTGCCGTTAATCTCAAAATCAATGTTGCTGACCGACCGGTTTTTTGACGTTTGCGGCAGCAATGCAGTCGGCATTAATTTAATATCGCGATGCAATACTGGAGAAGTAATTCTGAAGCATTACTACAGGAAATGTCAAATTTAATATAAATGTTTCGATAAAATTACATTTTTTACGTTTGCTTAAACAATAATTTGCCATGAATAGGCACTTAATACGTAAAATTACCGAAGAAGAAAAATAACAATGCGAACAAGAAAAAAGGTTTTAATGAACTTAGGGAATAATAATTTTAATTGAATACGTAGTTGAGTATAAAAATACTGAACTACGTCACAGGGCGGACACGCTATACATCAAAAATCACTTGCGTTTCTATGTGTGAACGGCACGTCTGTACACGCGGCATGCGTCATAGTAGTGCTTAAAAATAGTACTGAGCGGCCGGCAAACGGCCGTCAATCTACTGTCGCGGGCGAGGTAATTCGAGTCGGGGCGGGGCGGTGCGTGGCCGTTCTGTATGATAATACTTATACTTATTCTGTGACTACGTGTTGAACTTGTTGAAAAACGTAAATTCAGTGTTTGCTCTCATTTTAATAGTCAGTATATTGCGGTGTGCCAGATTTTATCTAGTGTGCAGCGGTCAATATAAACCACGAGAGCGGTGTTTACTATTGGAATAATCATCACCGCCTGCTAGATGGTGCAGGTACCGTATAACCACCCAATTACTATAGCCCAGTACCGTAAAATGGGGTGAGTAGGAGCAAAACTGACATTCAAACCTCGATAACATTTTATTTTTACATATGCAAACTGAATGGTGTATATAATAAGTGTTCCGGACGTTTGTATTTTAGTTTTTATATTATTTTGGGTAGTTCCATTTCATAACTTTGACGAAAAACAGGAAAAACCACCTCATCCCGTAGTCCCTCGTGATTGGGGTGAGATGGGTTTTCATACAAAGGTGATTTTGGATCGTTTTTTTTTTGAGTTATGAGTACTATAGCTCCATTTTAAATTGGAATACATTATTTTTGTAGCAGTAGCCCTAAAAATCCATCTCACCCCCCTTTCAAACTTTCTCTCACCATTCATAACCGAACTCTCCCCGCGAACCCTACTCACCCCATTTTACGGTACTGGGCTATAGTAATTGGGTGGTTATACGGTACCTGCACCATCTAGCAGGCGGTGATGATTATTCCAATAGTAAACACCGCTCTCGTGGTTTATATTGACCGCTGCACACTAGATAAAATCTGGCACACCGCAATATACTGACTATTAAAATGAGAGCAAACACTGAATTTACGTTTTTAATTTAATGTGGCCAGGCTGCGTGCCGTCGATAATTGGCTTGGTGACTTTTAATTACTTTAAAATTTAAATAGAGGTTTTTAATTCGAAATTGGTAACAATTTCTCAACAAAACTATGAAATATGATATGATATGATATGATAATATCGAGCTGCTGATGAAGGGCCGGAGCCAAGATGATAGGTAATAGTTGATAGAAAACACTAATCGAAACTTAGTAGGGCGTTTTCTAAAATAAATATTGAAAAACCGGCCAAGTGCGAGTCGGACTCGCGCACCGAGGGTTCCGTACTTTTTAGTATTTGTTGTTATAGCGGACACAGAAATACATCATCTGTGAAAATTTCAACTGTCTATCTATCACGGTTCATGAAATACAGCCTGGTGACAGACATACAGACGGACAGACGGACAGCGGAGTCTTAGTAATAGGGTCCCGTTTTTACCCTTTGGGTACGGAACCCTAAAAACTGATTCTCACAGATCCTGGTGTTTTTGGGTTCTTTCAACTCAGAATCACTTTCATATTCAATCCTGATCATAAGAAAAAATGTCCCAAAAATTTGTATGAAAATTGTACATTCCACTGCGTCACGCACATACAAGTGAAAATGGCAGGCATCTTTTTAATGGCAGGATATAGAATGCTGTCGATTCTGAGTAGAATGAGCCCAAGAATGTCCAGATTTGAAAGAATCAGGTTTTCAATATTTATTTTAGAAAACACCCAGTAATGTATGGAAATAATAATGTGAATTTTTGTAGCATCTGTCATGCGGGCTGTACAGTCGCCATCAGATATATCGGAGCGGTCGAGGTGCTCAAAAATATCTGAACACGCACCCTAGCGCCATGACAATAGAGGCCATGTTCAGATATTTCTGAGCACCTTGGCCGCTCCGATATATCTGATGGCGACTGTACACAGTTACACAGCTCAGGCCACCTCCCTGCGAATTTGCGGGGGCGCTATACCCGCCAGAGGGCAGAGCTTACTGAGTGGAGTGGGTTATAGATCAAACATTAGAAATAAGCAAATGAAATACAGATAAAAAAAACCGGCCAAGTGCGAGTCGGACTCGCGCACGAAGGGTTCCGTACCATTACGCAAAAAACAGCAAAAAAATCACGTTTGTTGTATGGGAGCCCCATTTAAATATTTATATTATTCTGTTTTTAGTATTTGTTGTTATAGCGGCAACAGAAATACATCATCTCTGAAAATTTCAACTGTCTAGCTATCACGGTTCATGAGATACAGCCTGGTGACAGACAGACGGACAGACGGACAGCGGAGTTTAGTAATAGGGTCCCGTTTTTACCCTTTGGACCGGAACCCTAAAAAGAACAAAAACAAACTTACATTAGTTACAATATATAACATTACATGACACATTTTTAGCCACAAAATAGTCCCGACAGCATAGTGCTAACATATAGAATAGAATAGAATAGAACATTTTTATTCAACATCACATGAAATGGCAGAGTTAACAGATAGCGTAGTACATTTTTTTACAGATAAACCTTAAATTTAGACTTACAAAACTAAGAAATTGAGTTGCACATCAGAGAGAAATATTCATGCGTGTTAAATAGGAGCTTGCCTCAGCATAATGTTGCAGTGTATTTACTACAACGCTGGTTTTCAGGCAGACCCTTGATACATTATCCCTTACTCGCTGTTAGTCGAAAACTAAATGGCTTAGAATTATGTTAACATGTATGTATGAGTGTAAACTATGTTTTAGAAATTGGACAGAACAATTGCTGGTATAGTGTGTAAGCAGAATTTAATAGTTACATATGTATTTAAGGAAGTATATAAGCTTATGATAGATAGATATGAGTGCAAAAATACTTAATATAGATAAGAATAAATAAAGACATAAGGTGCATAGATATAATCATTTTAAATATGACGGCGTGGGTCTAGTACCAAGAGGTAGCGAGTTTTGTATTGCTAAAAGATATATCGCAATACATTTATAAAATATACCTACATTACACATATTTAAAAGGGTTGTTCGTCACCGTTAAATTTCACCTTGTATATCTATCAAGGGCCATATTGATTTAGGCAATCGTGCGATACCATCTGATTAGAGGATCGCGTGTAAACACTTTACATCAATATACTGATCATTGATCAAAATACACAAAACCGCACCCACTTGCACGATATAGTGAGCATCGTAGTGTGCGAGCATTATTCATTCTCTCAATTTTGAAATCCATTGTCTGTGTCATGGCATGGCAATACTAAACTTCGCACTGCGCAGCCGCGAAAAGAACAAGCGTTCAAATGGACCAATCACGTTAGTCTTCAATTTTTCAGGTAGTATGGCTCCATCGATACTGTCGATGATTTCGCCAACGTCAAAGTGGGATCGAATTAATATTTCTTGATTAAAACATATCAGCCATCGGCCATAGCCAGTGTACGGTAAACAATAATATTATGGGCCTCTAGGGCTCTAGCCAGACACGGTTAGAGGTAGAAATACCAAATGCTCTTAGAGCACGACGTTGTTCGGTGGTTGTTGTAGTTGTCTCGTAAAACCGATAGCTGGATTTTACGAGAAGCACGTGGACTACCGGCCGTTGACTCCAGAATGGTGGTTAAACACGCTTTGAGATTAATTCTCCATTCACTGCACACTGTTGAGCGTAGACTGTTTTTCGTTGAAGCTCGTACGCCGAAGACTGGAACGCGCTGGCCGAAGTGAAGCTGCCGCTGCCAATTACCTCAGAAATACCACCACCATGTTACCGGGTTAGTGTGAGGGTTAGTAAGAACACTTATTTTAGGGTTAATAAGTTGTTAAGTGTAGAGGTGTTGTAGAAAGACTGACGAGGCTCTTTTTTTTTTTTTTTTTGAACCTGACTTGGGCTCTATTGCAGGGGTGGCAATTAGAGCGGTAGGACTGTGTGGGGGGATGGTAGCCTGGGGAAAATCCAGGACCCTTCCGCATCACACGAGACGGTTTTTGCTACGCTGGAATACTCCTAAAGAGTTTTCGCTCCAGCGCAGATCGGTTGAGCGGTCTCAACCTGATCTGAGGGTGTAAAGGGAATCGAGCTAATGGGAGTTTTGTCGCTGGTTCGCTACAACCTAGCCTAGCCGAGAAGACTCCAGCAAGAAACTCAGCTAGGCCCGACGACTGTCGGAATGATGCTAACCGGTACGCGGCGGTACCGGGTTGATAACGGACTGAATGTGTCGATGTGGTCGCGTGGTGGACGTCCCCGCCGGCGGGCAAGCCTTTGTGTACGCGTTGTGTCCGCGATGGACGCCGCACGCTCAGCGGCCATCCTAGCGATGGAGATTGCCTCGTCCGGATCCGTGAGTGTGTGCCTGGGACGACGGACCGAGCGTCCCCTAATCAGTGTGGATCGGGTTACTTCAGAGGGGGGAGGTGGAGGAGTGGGAACGTAGTTCGCAGCCTTCCTAACTATCGGATTTCTATGGTGCGGAGCGTTATCAAAGTAACGCCGCGAAGTCTGCTTAAAGAAACCGTAAATGGAGTTAAGCCCCGAGTCACGGTGCAAACTGAGGTTCGTCTGGTACCACGGGGCACCAGTCGCCCTACGGAGGAAACGATTTTGAACGACCTGAAGCGGCTTGAGACTTGACATACTCACGTGTGAGAATGCCACACTTGAGTATGTCATGATTGGACGAACACAAGTCTTGTAAAGGGTCAGCTTATTTCTAAGTGACATTTTACTAAACTTGTTAATCATCGACCCGAGCCTTCCTAATACGAACAGCGCTCTGTTACGTACCCTACGGATGTGGTTTCGGAAAGTCAGTCGACGGTCGAGTGTGACGCCGAGATATTTGACCTCGTTCACCCACGGGATGGGTTGGTCAAATAGCCGTACCGGTTCCACCTTCCTTTCGACCGGCGCGGTGAAAGTAGGGTGGAATATGATAGCCGCGCTCTTATCCGGATTGACTTCAATACGCCAAAGACGAAACCATTGACCGAGGTCGATGATTGCCTCTTGGAGGTATTTCCGGATAAGGTCGCGACGAACGTGAGACGTGAAAAGCGCGGTATCATCAGCAAACAGACCAAGTTGCACCATCGGGTGTCTTGGAATGTCATTTGTGAACAACGAATAAAGCGTAGGAGAGAGGACGGAGCCTTGCGGGACTCCTGCCCTAATGGGGTGTGGGGCTGATAGCGTTCC